>NC_091454.1:6875796-7475796 GCF_027789765.1 Dendropsophus ebraccatus | reverse complement strand
AAATAAGTGTTGAGTGATACATAATGGTAACATGATCCAGTTACCTCAGCAGATCTCCAGTAATAGAGTCCGGGTATATGTGGATTATGAGGCCGGGCGGCTGTCCTTTTATGAGCTGTGTGACCCCATCAGACACTTACACACCTTCTCCGCCACCTTCACAGAGCCCCTTCATGCTGTATTATGTGTCATCTTGGGTTCTATAAAGATATTAGGGGAAGCAGCAGTTGTTCTGAGCCGTTGTCATAAAAAGATGACATCACAGATTGTGACATCACAGATAGTGACATCTGATTGGTGGAGCGTGTAGTTAGTAGGATGCAGCAGTGGGCCGGGCTCCTCTTTTTGTAGTTATTTCACGTTCCTTCTATACAGAGAGCTGTGATTGGTTACCTGCCCTACACTCCATGGCATGGACATAACTAGAAAAGGTTTTTCTCAGAGAAAACTAAAACTAGCCCTTACCCTTTAAGTTTTAGGAATAGCGTAGTAAACAGCCAAGCACTGATATGTTGCCTCTTACACCCCTCTAATCCATTCAAACCCCAAACTGGATCTTAAAATGATTAGACCTCTAAACAACCAAATTTGCTCCAAGACATTTGTGTCAGGATGGTAGCGGCCACCCATTCCTGGCATATAGTTTATTTACAATGCTGTCAAATGTATCTAGTTCTGTAAACGATAAATATATATTACGCTGGATATCTGCAGATGGTTGATGGGATTTATCAATGACGCATATGGTTTTGGTGAAATAAAAAAATGACTTTGCATTGAGGATGAAGTTCTTGTAAATGGAAAATGGTGAGTAAGCGGTGCGTTTCAGGGGTCAGCTCTATACAGGGGTGTGTGTGTGGGCGCAGGGGTGAGGGTGGGCGTGCCATTCTCCTCCTCTGGGGCTCCTAGTCACTGCAGCTTTCTGCTGCATCCTGGAGTGAGCCTCTACAGCTACTGTGCTACCGGAGCCACCTTAAAGGGGTTATCCAGCGCTACCAAAACATGGCAACTTTCTTCCAGAGACAGCCCCACTCTTGTCTCCAGCTTGGGGCGGGGTTTTGCTGCTCAGTTCCATTGAAGTGAATGTAGTTTAATTGCAAACCGCACCTGAACTGGAGACAAGAGTCGTGTTGTCTCTGAAAGAAAGTGGCCATGTTTTTGTAGCACTGGATAACCCCTTTAACAGCCATGCTACCTTAAAAGGGTTATGTAGCATTATGAAACCATTACCACTTACTTCCAGAGATAACACCTCTCTTGTCTCCAGTTCAGGTGTGGTTTGCAATTAAGCTCCATTCACTTCAATGGAACTGAGTTGCAAAACTATGTCCAAGCTGGAGACAAGTGTCGTCTCTGGAAGAAAGTGGTCATGTTTCTCTACTGCTCCCACCAGCTCCTCTTTCTGCATGATCTGACCTCCGTCCTCCTTCTGCAGTGACTGGTGTAATATTACAGCCATTGGAACACAGAGCATGGGGCAGGAGGTGTGCTTGCTTCTGCCATGACCATGGTGAATGTGCACCACTGCACCCAGCTAGCTTCTGAAAGTAGTAAGGCTGCATTCACACGTTCAGTGTTTTTACTGGTCCGAGAATGTAGTCTGCTAGCTACCTCCGTGTTCTGTGCAAAACAGCCCGTCTTTACATCAATTTTGCGTCCGTGTCTGTGGTTTTAAAGCATTTTAAATGACATTGATTACATCAGGTGTGTTTTTCACGGATGTCACATTGATTTCTGTGGGGAATCCGTGCCGTGCTTCCATTCCAAGTTATGACATGACTATTCTTAAATGGAACGGACTGGAGATGCGTGAAAACACTGAACATGTGAACAGCCCAATACAAAGCAATGGGCTACAAAATTGTCCGTGTGCACGGACGTGCGCCACAGGTCTGACTCCCTTGGGTTGATGTTACTGCTAATATTTTTGCCGACATTTCTATCAGAAACAGGAACTTTATCAGGGACCTGCTCTCCTTTGCAGTGAAATCTCCTGTATACTCACTCCACCATGTTATCTTTAACCCTTTGAGGACCAGGCCCAAAATGACCCAGTGGACCGCGCAAATTTTGATCTTAGTGCTTTCGTTTTTCCCTCCTCCCCTTCTAAGAGCTCCAGCACTCTCAGTTTTCTATCTACAAGCCATGTAAGGGCTTATTTGTTACAGGAATAGTTGTACTGTGTAATGGCGTCATTCATTTTACCATAACATGTATGATGGAATCCCAAATATATTATTTATGAAGATATAAATAGGTGAAATCGTAAAACAGAATGCAATATGGTAACGTTTGGGGGGTTCCTGTGTCTACGTAATGCACTATATGGTAACAGCGACATGACACTATTATTCTATAGGTCAGTCCGAACACAACCATATGCAGGTTACACAGATTCTCTAATGTTATATATGTATTTTTTTATGAAATCCTTTTTTTTGGCAATTAAATATTAATAAAATGGGCCTATTGTGACACTTATAGCGCTTTTATTTTTTCACCTACGGGGCTGTATGGGGTGTCATTTTTTCCGCCATGATCTCTAGTTTTTATTAATACCATATTTGTGAAGATCGGATGTTTTGATCACTTTTTATTGATTTTTTTTTAATATATAATGTAACATAAAATCGGTAATCCGCGCACTTTTTCCCCTCTTTTCGTGTACGCCGTTTACCGTTCGCAATGACGCTTATTATATTTTAATAGATCGGACAATTACGCACGCTACGGTATATTATATGTTTATCTATTTATTCATTTTATATGTTTTATTTATATAATGGGAAAGGGGGGTGATTTAGACTTTTATTGGGGGAGGGGTTTTGGGGTAGTGTGTTAGTGTTTTTGAACTTTTTTTTTTTTACACTTTTGAAATCCCTTTGGGGGACTTTTACATACAGTACTTTGATTTCTACACTGATGAATGCTATGCCATAGGCATAGCATTGATCAGTGTTATCGGCGATCTGCTCATTGAGCCTGCCTGTGCAGGCTCAGTGTAGCAGATCGCCGATCGGACCGCACGGAGGCAGGTAAGAGACCTCCGGCAGTCCGTTTCAACGATCGGGAGCGGTAGGTGACAGGGGACAGGGGACGGTAGGTGACAGGGGACTCCCCCTGTCACTTACACTTAAACGCCGCACAGCGCGGCGTTTAAGGGGTAAATGACACGCGGCAGCGCGATCGCTGCAGCGTGTCATTACCGGTGAGGTCCCGGCTGCTGATTGCAGCCGGCCCCCACCTGCTATGAAGCGCGCTCCGCTCCGGAGCGCGCTTCATAGCGGGAAAAACACCCAGGACGTAAGGTTACGTCATGGGTCCTCTGGGGACAGACTTCCATGACGTAACCCTACGTCCAGGGATGTCTAGGGGTTAAACTTGCCTAATGGTGTGTTTACAAAGGCAGATTTATCTGACATATTTTTAAAGCCAAAGGAATGGATTTGAAAAGATGAAAATTCTCTGTTTCTAGTTCTCTGTTTCTAGTCTGTTCCTGGCTTTAGCTTCAATAAACACACTCAGGATACGTTCTCAGGGTGGGTTCTGCTGGAAATTCCTTGCCTATTCAGCTCTGGCAGAATAGGAGAGGAATTTGAGCGGAATTCCAGCAGAATTTTAAGCAGAATTATAGCCTCATTGACTTCTATAGAATTCCTCTAGTGGAATCCGCCCAAAGCGGATCCGCTGCGGAATTTTCAGTGCGGAAATTCCCGTGTGAACAAATAAGTGGAAAGCCCATTAAAGCCAATGTACATTCACGGGCGAAATGCCGTACGGATTCCATGCACATTTTGCAGCAGAATTCACCTGAAAATCCGCGAGAATTCCTCAGTGTGAACCCACCCTCACTGAGTAAAACAGGCAGAAATTCTGAGCGGAACCCCTGCCGCCTAGAATCCTACCTGCCTCCGGTGTCTCAGTGTATTCTGTTGCGCTCTGCCGCTCTTCGCTCAAAGAATTCACATTGTCAAGATTGTGTGAGATTGTGATAAAATCAAGACACAGGACCTAGGGCCATATTACATGGCCCACTATTGAGGAGGAAGTGAGCGCCAACGTCTCTTGCTCCTCGTTTCTCCCTCGTTGTCTGTGCTATTACACGCACAGACGCCGAGTAAGGAGACCGCGTGAGGGGCTGCCTGGATGATCGGTGGCTAATAGCAGAGAGTGGAGATCTGCTGCCGCCATTCCTGTTACATGGAGCGACAGGCAGCAGACCATCACTATCGTTGTTGGAATTATACAACATGCTGAAAGACGACGATCAGCGGACATCGTGCATGTAGGCTGATCATTGCCTTTCAGCATGAGCTATTACATTAAATGAATATCGGCCATAACAGCCGGTAATCATTTTGTGCAATAGGACCCTTAGGGTTTATACCTGACACCAATACATTGAGGGATAAGGCTATTTTCACTCATATAGGGAAATTTATCAAACATGGTGTAAAGTGAAACTGGCTCAGTTGCCCCTAGCAACCAATCAGATTCCACCTTTCATTTTCCAAAGCGTCTGTGAGGAATGAAAGGTGGAATCTGATTGGTTGCTAGGGGCGACTGAGCCAGTTTCACTTTACACCATGTTTGATAAATCTCCCCGACATGTTTATTATGTTTTCTAATAGGGCAGCATTATATAAAAAATTGTCTAATGCTGGATAACACCTTTAAACTCCCAATGTGTGTGAACACAGCCTGATACTCTATATCGTGAGAAGACAAAACCTGATCTATCACTCACTGCACTTAGGGCAAATGCAGTGATGAGACTCCACCCCCTCTCTCTGGGAAGCCAGAGGCATCATGGGAAATGTAGGTGGTATTAGAAATCCATATAATGTGGAAGAGAGTAAGTGAGTTTGTGGAAAACCTACACCTGCCATTTCAGCTAAACCAGGTAAGTACAAGAATATACTGCACTCCAGCTTCATGTTGTGTCTATCTTCCATACAGAGAGAAGGTGTCTCTAATAAAGTGTCCATTAACGTAACACACACATACAACAAATAGGACTATAGGTGCAATCCCACTGACAGCTGAGGGGATTCCTCCACTCCTAAGGCTCTGTTCACACTGTTGTCATGGCTTTTGTTTCATTGTGGTGTGTGTGTATAATTTTGACCTAGACCAGTGCTTCTCAATTCCAATCCCCAGGCCTCACCAACAGGTCATGTTTTGAGGATTTCCTTAGTATTTCACAGGTGATATAATTATACTTAGTGCATCGCGTATTATCACAGTTGTTCTTTGTATGGGATAGCCTCAAAACATGACCTGTTGGTGAGGCCTGAGGACTGGAATTGAGAAGCATTGACCTGGAGAATAGTTGAGGATGCTGCTTCCCCCCCGCCCCCCCCATCAAATTTAACAAACAGTCTGAGCCTTGGATGGAAGTGTGAGCAGAGCCTTGCAAATACTCCACATTGCCTGCTCCATCTGTTATGTTTGATAGCTTATAGCAAGCACCTTATAGTATTATTGCTTTTCCTTTCACACATTTGCACCCATCGTGATTTCACGTGTTCACTTCCCAGGAATATGAGGTCTTTTACAATAGCTGTGTTCCTCCGGGTTTGGCCATGTGGCTGAGCCTGAAAGCTCAGCATTTAACTCCTGGCATATGGAGAAATTGGATGACGCCCTAGGGCTGTCAGGAAAACATCGATAAAGCCTATGGTTATGTTCACACTCAGTAATTTTGCTCAGTATTTTCCAACCTAAACCAGGAGTGGGTTGAAAGCACAGAAAGGCTATGTTCACACACCGTCAGCCATTTCTGTTGGACTGCCTCCATTTAATGGCAAATAATTGCCTTTATATTAAAGCAATGGCTGTTGTTTTGAAATAACGGACGTTATTTGCCGTTACATGATGCCTGTCCACTACATGTCAATGGTGTGTGAACATAGCCTTTCTGTGTTTTTAACCCACTCCTGGTTTTTGTTGAATACTGAGCAAAAATACTCAGTACTCAATACTCAGCAATGGCTGTATCCATGTTTTCCAGGACTGCCTAGGTTAGCATCCAATCTCCCCAGACACCCAGAAGTCGAATACCGATTATTTGGGTATGGCCACGTGGCCAAACCCGGAAACTTACTTCACTCAACACTACTGATTATGAATCACACACGTTGTTCTTCCGAGTCTTACATGCTTTTACTTTTATTTCTTTTTCCTGCTGTCAGCGATGGCGTCCACTGATGTGAGGAAGGAACTGGAATGTTCCATCTGTCTGAACCTTTATACAGATCCTGTAACCCTGAGATGTGGACACAACTTCTGCCGGGGATGTATTGATCAGGTCCTGAATACACAGGACGGGGCTGGAGTTTATTCTTGTCCTGAATGTAGAGAAGAGTTTCAGGAGCGGACTGGACTCATAGGGAACATAACCCTCCGTAATGTAGTGGGGAATTTCCTGTCTACTCAACTGGAACAAGATGACAACATGATATGTTGTACTTACTGTGTGGACTCTCCTGTACCTGCTGTAAAATCCTGCCTTATGTGTGAGGCTTCTCTGTGTGACAAACACCTGAGAGCTCACTGCAATGCAGTGGAACACGTTCTGACCGATCCCAGCACTTCCCTAGAGAACAAGAGATGTTCCATTCATAAGAAGATCCTGGAATATTACTGCACTAAGGACGCTGCTTGTATCTGTGTGTCCTGCTGTCTGTTTGGAAAACACAATGGACATAAAATTGAGTTTCTAGATGAGGCCTCTGAGAAGAGGAAGCATAAACTGAGAGAAGTTCTGGTAAAGCTGATCAGAGAGAGAAAAGAAACGGAGGAAAGAGTCCAGAGTATGGAGGAGCGCAGAAGAGAAGCTAAAAAAAAAGCATCTGGAGAAGCCGAGAGAGTCACTAGCCTGTTTATAGACATCAGGATCCGGCTGGAAGACCTGGAGAAGAGGGTCCTGAGTGAGATCTCCAGGCAGGAGAAGAAGCTGTCACTGTCACTGTCTGATGTCATACAGAAGCTGAAAATAAAGAAGGACGAGCTGTCCAGGAAGATGAGACACATTGAGGAGCTGTGTAACATGGCGGATCCACTGACTGTCTTACAGGATCCAGACACAGGTGACATGTGTGATCCCGAGGAGGAACATATTAAGGACAGCAGTGATTCTGAGGAGGAGAATAGTGATCAGGACATCAGTGACGTACGTGATACTGAGGAGGAGGGTGGTGATGAGGACATCAGTGATCCTAAGGAGGATGAGTCTGGTAATGAGGACACTGGGGAACATGATAGGGTTGATATGATCTCTTTCAGCTCACAGACTTTGTCTTACATAATAAGAGGTATAAATGTAACCTTCTATGTGCAGGATCCTGAAAACATATCACTGGATGTAAACACAGCTGCTAATACAGTTCGTATATCAGAAGACCAGAAAACTGCAACCTGTATGCTTATAAACCAATACTGTCTATTGACCTTCCAGGAGAGTCAGGTGATGAGCAGCCAGAGATTCTCCTCAGGGCGACATTACTGGGATGTGGACATCAGTGAATCAGGATGGTGGAGGGTGGGGGTGTGTTATCCCAGTATAGACAGGAGGAAGCGTCGGTCATATATTGGGGATGATAAGAAGTCTTGGTGTTTGTGTGGAAGACGGCAGGTAAATAATAATCATTGCACAGTGATACATGACCGTGACGTGATAAAGGTTTCTCACTGCATTTCCACTGGTAGAGTTCGGGTTTATGTGGATTATGAGGCTGGACAGCTGTCCTTTTATGAGCTTTCTGTCCCTATCAAACACTTATACACCTTCACCACCACCTTCACCGAGCCCCTCCATGCTGCATTATGTATATATAGAGGTTGTATAAGTCTAACAACTTGAAACCACGGCAAGTGCTGGTAAAGCAGTAAACAGTATGTGATTACTGTGGCTCAACGCATATGGGCACCGGCTATATACATTTTTTTTTTTCTTTTTAAACCACTAATACAGTTATGAAGAATACAAATATAAAAGTGTACTACAATGTAATTCAGGCGTTTAAAAGGAAGTCAGGGTGCTTTAAGCATATTTGTCTGCCCCAACCACAGGTGCCAATCTGACCCAGCTCCTGCTGCTTCTCTGTTGTGTCTTCTGAAATGCCTAGCTGCAGCAGTGACTGGAAAAGTGACACCTTCAATGCGTCAGAGGAAACTGGAAGCAGCAAGGGCACTGTCTAAAGGCAGCTAGGGTATAGGGGAGGTGAATATACTGTTGTTGTTTTTTTTTAAGTGCCTTGATCACTTAAAATCCTATTAATACTCCTTTTTACGTAGCCCTAGAATAAAACATTGCCCAACTTTGTCAACAATTTTTTTTTGTTAGTGTTTTATTTTATTGAAAAGACTATGGTAAAATATGAAAACACAATCTAGACACTGGAACACATTTGGTAATGACTGATTGGTGGTTTTGGTGAAATAAAAGCAAAACAAATGATAGTGTGTGTATGATGTCATTTCCTGTGAAAGGGCGGAAGCTGTACCACCACCCGCACATGGACAGTACTGCAGCAATACCACTGTCCCTGGCCAGCATTTTTTTTTTTTAACTCTTCTTTAGTAAAGTTACATAACTTTATTAAAGTGTGTGTAAAATATATCAGAGATGAGCTTCATTAGCTCGGTAGTCGACTTATCAGCCAGCTGCCTTAGGGCCCTTTTACACAGAAAGATTATCTGACAGATTATCTGCCAAAGATTTGAAGCCAAAACCAGGAACAGACTATAAACAGAGATCAGGTGATACATGAAAGCCTGAGATTTCTCCTCTTTTCAAATCCATTCCTGGCTTTGGCTTCAAATCTTTGGCAGATAATCTGTCAGATAATCTTTCTGTGTAAAAGGGCCCTTAGTGCCGCTCTGGAAAAAGCTGAATCCAGTCTTGGGGAAACTGGTAGAAGTTCACCAGGACTGGATTCAGCTTTTTCAGGCACCTGGGGAGGAGCAGCACTGAGTTAAAGGCAGCTGGCTGATAAGCTGACTGAGGAACTAATGGTGGTTTTACACGGAGCGATAATTCGCCCAATCGCATGATTAACGATTTTGAATGAACAATTTTTTTTTTTTTTTATATCGATCAGCGCTTAGACGGAACGATACATCGTACGGAATATTCGTTTTGCGATCGTTTTGCGATCGCTTAAGCCTATCTCACACATAGGGGAAATCGTTGAAAGACTGTTTACACTGAACGATCTGCAAATTTTTTGCGAACGATCAACGACGATTTGAGAACTTGTTGAAAGATCAAAATGAACGATTTTTCGCTCGTCGCTTGATTGTTCGCTGCGTTTACACGTACGATTATCGTTCCAATTCGACCGGTATTGTGCAAATTCGAACGATACATCGTTCCGTGTAAAACCACCATTATGAAGCTAATCGCTTTATCTCAGCAGTCAGCCAGCTGTAAATTTGTCCATCTCTAATTGAGATAAAAAAAATTATTTTTTTTTTTTTTTTTACATTTAGGGGCAACATGGTCCTATTGTCACCAATGGCTGTGCCGAGAACTGCAGGACTGCTCAAGCCCTGGTCCTGGCATAGATATCTGCAAGCCGCTTTAGAGAGCCTTCCCTGATGTCTATATAAAACCTGTTACCATTAGAATAGCCATTACACTTCAGGAAGCGGTCTGTGTCCTTAGCGCTGCAGGTGCAGCAGTGTAGCAGAGCAAGAGGTGACTGACGTTATTCCCACTCACTCTGGTACAAGATGACGTGCCTGCAGCGCTGCTAATACATACAGTTCTCCAAGTGTAATATCTATTCTTATACTAACATGTCTTATACATGGACATCAGGGGAGGTAAGACTACATGGAGACATGTAACTGTGCAGCACAGGGCCCATGTACCCCTTATTGCTGTGCTGCCACTTAGGAGAAAATGAGTTCCAGAGCCTGTGACACAGCACTGTGGAGGCACGGGGAGAGGTAAGTAGCGCTTGTTTATTATGTCTTCCCCCCCCCCCCCCCCCCCTGTAAAATTCCATTTTTCCCCAGAATACTCTTCTAATTGTTAATTTTTCCTATATATATATATATATATTTAGTTATTATTAAACGTTTGGTTCCATTAGGGGACTTCATTTTTAAAGACTATAATCTACTGCAATTCTTGTATCGCCCCCTGTTTCTGGGATAGATAATGTAATTTTCCCACACATAGATATATATTTAGCTTGTACCGATCTAAGCAATACTGCCCCTATCAAACCCTCCTACAGCAGATGTCACCCAGCTTTCCCAGGCTCCCAGCCGGTATAACACTGTTATATAGGGATCCTGGATAGGTGACATTACTTACCTGCTAGGTCGGCTCCTGCTCTTACCTAGGAGGAGGATGGGGGCCTGAGTCTGCCGCAGGGGTAAGTCTCTATCCTGCTCTCCCCCTTATTGCCTCCATTAAGGGGTTTAGGTGTAATATATAAAGCTGAGTCTACAATGGAGTTGTTGTCAATGACAACCAGATACTACTACAGGCTGAGAAGTGAAAGCAACGCTCTGATTGGTTGTATACAAGCCATGTGACCTGGTCAGCAGTGGCCTCTCTCCACAGAGCATGCTCAGTAGCTCTCCTTACTGGCTGAGGTGCAGGGCAGGAGCCCAGGACAGACCCCTGTGTACTGTGAGGGGCAGGGCCGTCTTACCCATTGGGCATGGTAGGCGGCTGCCCAGGGGCCCTTGCGTCCTAGGGGGCCCCTGCCCGCTGTGACATACCCGTATTTTTCGCTTTATAAGACACACTTTTTTTCCTCCCAAAGTGGGAGGAAAAACTAAATGCATCCTATCAAGCGAAGAGGGCTCCCAAGCAGTGCCGAGCACCGCAAGGAAGCCGTCCCACCCGCCCCCTCTATTGCCGCTCACTATGCATATGCATAGCGACCCCCTCCGCCCGCCCAGCCCGCCCCTTCTATCGCCGCTCAGAAGCCCAGGAAAGTGCAATGAGCTTCTGATCGGCTCAGCTAAGCGGCGATAGAAGGGGCGGGCACTATATGCTGTGTGGCACTATATGCATAGATGGGGGGGTTTGATGGCGGCGGCCGCGGGGGGTGGGGTCAATTCGCACCTCTGCCCAGGGCCCATAATGCTGTTAAAGGGAACCTGTCACCCCCCGTGTCGGGGTGACAGGCTCCCGACCCCCGTTAGAGCCCCTAACGGGGGGTCGGGAGCCTGTCACCCCGGCACGGGGGGTGACAGGTTCCCTTTAAGATGGCCCTGGTGAGGGGCTCCATGTTCTGCCATTACATGTAAGTGATGAATATTCTGGAGTAGGATACTGTATATGTGGCAGC
The DNA here is from genome assembly GCF_027789765.1 of Dendropsophus ebraccatus. Lineage (NCBI taxonomy): Eukaryota > Metazoa > Chordata > Amphibia > Anura > Hylidae > Dendropsophus > Dendropsophus ebraccatus. Next base: position 7,464,478 of record NC_091454.1, on the reverse strand, counting down.
TATCCTGATATCCTGCAGTTACATCATGTGTTATATCTAACCTGGGAGAAGCTGTGAGAAATGGACTGACTGTACCTTACCTACTGCTACTATGTCTGTCTATCGTAGTCTGGGGTTAAAGTGTGTGGTGCCCAAGGGGGCCCAGGGTATTACTACTGGGTGCTATAGAGATGACTGGGGTAGTAGTACAATGGTTTTCACTAATCCTCCCATACACCCCTCAGCTCGTACAGTGACAGGGTGGGGGTAGACATGATGGTAGTACTGATAGTCCTCTTGGTTCCCGTGGTGGTTATGCGCAGAGATGAGGCCAGACATGGTAAAAAACATGAGCAGCTCACAGTTCCTTTACTGATAGTTGCAGATTCATCCATAGGTAGGACCTGCACGTTGGTAGACGGGGCGATATGGTTTGATCAATTCATATTCCAACATCCTGAAGTTGGTTTTTAAAATAGGCTTAGCAGCATTAGTATCAGCCATAGGTGTGATGTGCAGCCGCTCCTTTCTCTCCATGTCGGATTTTGTATTTTTCTGGGCAGCTGGCACTCCCCTTTAAAAGACCCATGAGACCTAAGTCAGCAGGATATACCTGTGCTCACACGACAGTACCTCCATGTTTTTCCCATTCTGTCTGCAGCAGTTTTTGGTGAGTGTAATACCATATCCATACTTGTGTTGTTTGGGGGCAGCCTTCCTCGCCGGTGGTGCTGGCTGGGACTTTTTGGGGGGGCACTTTGGGTCTGGTCTTGTGACATGGGGGTTGCAGGGCCATTCCATGGCCTCCCTTCCCTGCATGTGCCCGCTTTGCGGGGGTGGCGGTCACTGACCGACACGGTGTGGAGTTAGCGTAGGGACCCGTGTGAACCAGGAGACCTGCACGTTGGTACACGGGGCGATATGGCTTGATCAATTCATATTCCAACATCCTGAAGTTGGTTTTTAAAATAGGCTTAGCAGCATTAGTATCAGCCATAGGTGTGATGTGCTGCCGCTCCTCTATCTCCATGTCGTTCATCTATAGGTAGGCCACAACCTTGCGTAGTCCTATGGTTGCGCAGTAGGAGTACTGTCATGGTGCTCAGTGACTTTTACCGTGCAACCACGGGATCCGACAAAGCCGGGACCTACATCAGCGGCAGATCCTGTGGTGACTGAATATCAGGAGGCTGGCACTGCAGGTGGCAGTAACTGTGCACTGGGGGCTTAGGACTACCCTCAGTGTACCAAACTAATTTGTATATAATGGTTTTAAGGCATTTTGGATGACTAGAACAGTCAACTGCAGCACCATGGATTTCCCACCATATCAAAAGGTCAGTATGTGATATGGTGCTTATAGTGTCTCTTCAACCCCACCGACACCCAATTATTGTGCCAGGATTAAAGGGGTTATCCAGCGGTACAAAAACATGGCCACTTTTCCCCCTCTTGTCTCCAGTTCAGGTGCGGTTTGCAATTAAGCTCCATTTACTTCAATGGAACTGAGTTCCCAACCCCACCCAATCTCGAGACAAGAGAAGGGAAAAAGTGGCCACGTTTTTGTAGCGCTGGATAACCCCTTTAACCCTTGGAGGACCCGGCCAATTTCAATTTTTGCATTTTCGGTTTTTCCTCCTTGTGTTTAATAGGCCATTGCATTTTTTCACCTAGAAACCCACATGAGCCCTTATTTTTTGCGTCACTAATTGTACTTTGCAATGACAGGCGGAATTTTTGCATAAAGTACACTGCGAAACCAGAAAAAAATTCAAAGTGTGGTGAAATTGAAAAAAAAACAAACGCATTTCTTTTTTTTTTTGGGGGGGGGGGGGGGGGGGTTGTTTTTACGCCGTTCGCCCTGGGTTAAAACTGACTTGTTATATATGTTCCTCAAGTCGTTACGATTAAAAGGATATATAACATGTCTAACTTTTCTTTTATCAGATGGCAGATTTTTATCAATGGCAAACCATTGTTAACAAATATATGTCACTTAAAATCGCTCCCTTCCCATACTTATAGCGCTTTTATCCTTTGGTCTATGGGGCTGTGTCAGGTGTCATTTTTTGCGCCATGATGTTAACTTTATATCTGTACCTGGATTGCGCATATATACGACTTTTTGATCGCTTTTTGTTACATTTTTTTTTCTGGATTTGATGCTACCAAAAATTAGCAATTTTGCACTTTGGGATTTTTTGGCGCTTACGCCGTTTACCGTGCGAGATCAGTAATGTGATTAATTAATAGTTCGGTCGATTACGGACGCGGCAATAGCAAACATGTTTGTTTATTTATTTTTATTTATAACATGGGAAAAGGGGGGTGATTCTGACTTTTATTAGGGGAGGGGGCTTTTTACTTATAATATCCCTTTTATTTTTACACTTATACTAGAAGCCCCCCTGGGGGACTTCTAGTATATGCACTCCGATCTCTCATTGAGATCTTTGCTGTATAGTTATACAGCAAAGATCAATGAGATCGGCACTCGTTTGCTTTCGGCTGCTGCAGCCGAAAACAAACGAGTGCCGAGACGGGGGCGGCGCCATCTTGGAGAGGTCCCCGGCCGGCAGCAGGTACAGAGATCGGAGGAGCGATTTCACCCACTATACCACCACCGATCATCTGCAGCCGGTAATTGGAGGCAGCTGTCATCTTTGACAGCTGCCTCCAATTACCTGATTAGCGGGCTCGGCGAACACACCGTGCCCGCTAATAGCTGCGATCCCGGGCAACATGCTGCACCCGGGATCGCGATGGTTCAGAGCGCGGCCGCCGCGCGGCCTCGTTCTGAACGCGGGGAGGCGGCCCTGGATACGTGCGGGTACATCCAGGGTCGCCTAAGGGTTAAACTGAAGTCCGTACCTAGCAGTTGCAGGCAGGTGTAACATACAGCCTGTACCCACTGCATATAACGCGGACTTAGTTACTGAACCCGTTCTATATACAATGACTGTATCTGTTTTATGGAAAATGAATGTGGAGAAATTTCAAATTGTGAGTGTGAAGCTGTCTCTAATAAAGTGGCCATTAGATGAAATACATATATACAATGTATTTTTTTTGGCAAAAATAACAGCCGTTGTTTGATAATGATGGCTGTAAATAATAATGAACATTATTAACAATTGTCATTGTAAAATATGGGCCATTATTATGCATAAAAAGACATTATGGGGAAATTTATCAAACTGGTGTAAAGTAGAATTGTCTTAGTTTCCACTAGCAACCAATCAGATTCCACCCTTCATTCCTCACAGAGTCTTTGAAAAATTAAAGGTGGAATCTGATTGGTTGCTAGGGGCAACTAAGACAATTCTACTTTACACCAGTTTGATAAATCTCCCCCATTGTGTGAAAATAGCCAAAATAGACCTACAAAACACGCATACAGTACACAGCAAATAGGACTATAGGTGCAATCCTACTAACAGCCTAGGTGGTTCCTCCACTCCTAAGGCTCTGTTCACACTGCCCTCATGGCTTCTATTATAATGAAATCTATGGCGGTAGCGCCCGACCTGTAGAATAACAGACATCAATGACAGACCTCCCCCCCCCCTAGCTACCATAGAGGCAGGGAAGGCGGTTGCTATGGGGCCCGTGGAGGGAGGGGGCCCAGGGAAGATAACAGCCTCCTGTGTCCTTTTGCTTAACCCCTTATGTACTGCAGTGTGTAAGTGACCCAGTGTTCTCTTACATGCTGCAACATAAAAAAGGGTTAATATAAGCTCAAGACAATTAGCTCTCTGATAACCTCTGACCTCTGAGCTCCTGCAGAAGTCAGGGGTTATCAGTGCAGGAGTAGCAGGAGAGAGCTAATTGTCTTCTTGATTAACCCTTTGTGTTACAGCAAGTAAGAGAACACTGGGTCGCTTACACACTGCAGTAACTAAATGGTTAAAGGGGAAGTGCGGCGCTTAGAAATTATTCACAGAATAACACACATTACAAAGTTATACAACCTCGTAATGTATGTTATGTCTGTGAATCACCCCGTTCCCCGTGTCCCACCACCCTCACCCGTGTACCCGGAAGTGTTGGTGCATTATACATTACCTGATCCGTGTCGAGGGCCGTCCACCATCTTGTGCCAAACGTCATCTTCGGACGGACAGCCGAGTCGCTGCCGCCCGTCCCCCCTCCGCCGCGTCACAACTGTGCTCAGCCGCGATTGGCTGAGCACAGTTATGCTCAGCCAATAGCGGCTGAGCATTGGATGACGCTGCAGAGGGAGGCCGGCATTCGGGACAGTCGGAGCTGTTCGCCGGCCGCACTAAGAAGATACAGTTTTTTGCTATGGGGCCCCATGAATCCTAGCTATGCCCCTGCCCCCCCCCCCCCAATCAAGTCTGACAAAAAATCCCACCGAGCCTTGGTAGCATGAGCAGAACGTTGCAAATATTGCACATTGCCTGCTGCATCTGTTATGTTTAGTAGCTTATAACAAACACCTGTAGTTTTGAATTATTTCTATTCTTTTGTACACATTTGCACCCAAAGTTTTTTCACATGATCATTTCCCGGGGAGGTGACGTCTTCTATAATTGCTGTCACTGTGTATACTTTAGCTCACAGAAACTTGTCCAGCACAAGCCCAGCCTCTCCCTGTCTGATGATTATGAATCACACCCACTTAGTCTTACATGCTTTTACTTTCATTTCTTCCTTTTGCTGTCAGCGATGGCGTCTGCTGGTGTGAGAAAGGAGCTGGATTGTTCCATCTGTCTGAACCTTTATACAGATCCTGTAATCCTGAGATGTGGACACAACTTCTGCCGGGGATGTATTGATCAGGTCCTGAATACACAGGACGGGGCTGGAGTTTATTCCTGTCCTGAATGTAGAGAAGAGTTTCCGGAGCGGCCGGCAGTGATAAGGAACATAACTCTGTGTAATGTATTGGAGAATTTCCTGTCTACTCACTTGGAACAAGAGGACACTATGATATGTTGTACTTACTGTGTGGACTCTCCTGTACCTGCTGTGAGATCCTGTCTGCTGTGTGAGGCTTCTCTGTGTGATAAACACCTAAGTGTTCACAGCAAGTCACCAGAACACGTCCTGACCGATCCCAGCACTTCCCTGGAGAACAAGAGATGTCCTGTCCATAAGAAGGTCCTGGAATATTACTGCACTGAGGATGCTGCCTGTATCTGTGTGTCCTGCTGTCTGTTTGGAGAACATAATGGACATAAAATTGAGTTTCTAGATGAGGCATCTAAGAAGAGGAAACATAAATTGAATGACGTTCTGCAGAAGCTGATCAGAGAGAGAGAGAAAACAGAGGAAAGAGTCCGGAGTGTGGAGGAGCACTGGAGAAAAGCTCAAGAAAGTGCAGCTGGAGAAGCCGAGAGAGTCACTGCCCTGTTTATGTACATCAGGAGACGACTGGACAATCTGGAAATGGGGGCCCTACGTAATATCTCCAGGCGTGAGGAGCAGCTGTGACTGTCACTGTCTGATGTTATCCAGAAGCTGGAAATAAAGAAGGATGAGCTGTCTAGGAAGATGAGGCACATTGAGGAGCTCTGTAACATGGCGGATCCACTGACTGTCTTACAGGATCCAGACACAGGTGACTTGTGTGATCCTGAAGAGGGGGGAGGTGATGAGGACACAGGGGGACATGATGGAGGTGATGAGGACACAGGGGGACATGATTTAGTAGTTGAACTGATCTCGCACATATCACAGACATTATCTTATGTAAAAAGGGATGTAACCTTCTACGTGCAGCATCCCGAAGATGTATTACTCGATGTAAACACAGCTGCTAATCATATTGTTATATCAGATGACCGAAAAACTGCATCCCGTACGCTTATAAAACAAACTCGTCCTGACATCGCATATAGATTCCAGGAGAATCAGGTGATGAGCAGCGGGGGATTCTCCTCAGGGCGACATTACTGGGATGTGGAGATCAGTGGCTCAGGATTGTGGAGGGTGGGCATGTGTTATCCCAGTATAGACAGGAGGGGGCGTCAGTCATATATTGGGAATAATAAGAAGTCCTGGTGTTTGTGTGGAGGGCGGCAGGTGTATAATAATCAGTGCTCAGTGATACATGGCAGTAAAGTGACCCAGTTACCTCAGCAGATCTCCACAGGGAGAGTCAGGATATATATGGATTTTAAGGCAGGACAGCTGTCCTTTTATGAGCTTTCTGCCCAAATTAGACACTTACACACCTTCTCCGCCACCTTCACCGAGCCCCTTCATGCTGCATTATGTATATATAAAGGTTGTATAAATCTTACAGCTTAAAAACCCTGGAAAGTACTGTTGAAGCAGTAAATGGTATTTGGTTACTGAGGCTCAACATTAAAGATGTGCGAATTTACAGTGTATGTATGTGCACCGGGTAAATACTTTTAGTAGCACCATTGTTATTTCTAGTAGACAACAAAGTCATGGAGGGTTTAGGCTAGATTCACGCGTAACGGATCTGCTGTGGATCCATTGACTGTTAGTTTCTATGAGAATACATACACGCAGCGGGATTAAGCATAAATTATCTGCTCTGCGCTCTGGCTTGCTTCAGGAGCTCTCAACTAGAGATGAGAGAACGTGCCGAGGTTCGGGTTCGTATGAACCTGAACTCTCGGCTTCTGATTCCCGCTGTCTGCCCGCTCTGTGGAGAGGGTCGATACAGCCTGAGGACCACCTGGAAAATTGGGATACAACCTATAGTTGTATCCCAGTTTTCCAGGTGGTCCTCAAGGTTGTATCCACCCTCTCCACGGAGCGAGCAGACAGCGGGAATCAGAAGCCGAGAGTTCAGGTTCATACGAAGCCGAACCTCGGCAGGTTCACTCATCTCTACTCTCAACGTCTGGACATCCCGCTCAGCCAATGAGTAGCTGTGGCGGGGCAGCGCACTGATTGGTTGAGCGGGATGTCCAGTTAAAAACCCCCAAAGTAAGCCGGAGTGTTGAGTAGGTAATGCATGCTTCGGCCGGCGGGGGTACAGGGGCTGTCACTTACATACTCGTAGCAGTATGTATTCTCATAGAAACTAACAGGTAATGGATACACAGCAGATTTTGCTGCAAATTCGCAACGTGAAATCTGCTGCGGATCGGTTAAGTGTGAATCTAGCCTTAAGCATATTTGCCTGTCACAGATGCCTATTTAACTGCACATGGCCCAACAACAAATGCCTGGAGCAGTGGCCAATGTCAGCCAGTGACTGGTTAAGTAGCATTTACATCAGGGTCAAGATATCAGAGGATCACTTCCTATTCTTTAATACCCGTTCAATATAACCGTAGAATAAAACGCCACCCAACTTGGGAACACATTTTTCTTGTTATTTTTTTACATTAAAATAAAACACTATTGTAAAATATGAAAACACAATCTACACACTGTAACACGTTTGTCATTATAATTGGTGATTTTGTTAATATACAAGCAAAAACATATGATAGTGTCTGTATGATGTCACTTCCTGTGAGGGAGAATAAGTTGTACCACCACACGGACAGTACCGCAGCAATACCATTCTCCCTGGCCTACATATATATTAACTTCAAAAACACACTAAAAGTATAGTAACAGAGATGTATGGTGGCTTATTTTATTGTTTATAGTTAGGGCCGTCCTTTGGGGTGTGCGACCTATGCTGGGAGAGGGGAGGGGCACTTCGACAGACAGCTGCACACCTAACTTGGACATAGAAGATGTGCTAGCTGTCTGCCGAAGCGCCCCCCAACCCCTCCCCCCCCCGGGTGGCCTCATCCCGTTGTGGTTCATTAGGGGCGCTTCGACAGACAGACAGCACATGTAACTTCTATTTGTAAATTAGGTGTGTGGCTGTCTGTCACAACAATATGTCGTTTCTGAGACCCAACACGAAAGGGCACTGGCTGTATACTTTTTGTAGCACCACTGCAGTCATAAAGAATAAGAAAAGTTATCTATTGATATAGGAGTGGACAAAAATGTCACTCATGCTTTCAAAAGTAGTTAAAGGGGTTATCCATATAGCCACTTTCCCCCCTCTCTTGTCTCCAGATTGGGTGGGGTTTCAAACTCAGTTCCATTGAAGTAAATGGAGCTTAATTGCAAACCACGCAAAACAAGAGTCCGTGGAGCCTCAGTTACGAGTCTCAAAACACGGGATAGCCAGATATCTCTAGCCTGTTGCCAACGGGGTGCCTCCCCATCATGGAGGCACCCCGTTGGCAACAGGCTAGAGATATCTGGCTATCCCGTGTTTTGAGACTCGTAACTGAGGCTCCACGGACTCTTGTTTTGCATATTTAAATTTTTGGGGGCATCAGTGGAGACTCTTGATTGAGTACTTCATTGGAATTTTTTTCGCTGTTCTCCTTGAGTTCAGTGATTACTGTGTTTTGTTGGTTAATTGCAAACCACACCTGAACTGGAGACGAGAGGGGGAAAAGTAGCCATTTTTTTGTAGCGCTGGATAACCCCTTTAAGGTGCTTTAAGCATATTTGCCTGCCTCGACTACAGATGACAATCTGACTAAGTTTATTTGTTCACATTTTTAAAAAAAAAATGACGGTAAAATATGAGAACACAATCTACATACTGGAACACATCTGTTAATGATCAGTAAATTTGGTGAAAATAAAAGCAAAAACAAAAGTGTCTGTATGATGTCATTTCCTGTGAGTGGGAGGAAGCTGTACCACCACATGGACAGTACTGCAGCAATACCACTGGACCCTGGCCCACAGAAAATGTTATTCTTCAAAAAACCCAATTGCTTGTTCGTGAATACTAAAGGTACGATATCAGAGATGTATGGGGGCTTATTTGTTGCCCATAATTTTCCCATATTATGTACTGAGAAAATAATAATGCTTTCTCCGCCAGTACCACTGAAATTTACTAAATCTACTAAATTTCAACAGTGTGTGAATTCAATGTGTTTTAAATCCACTCCTGGTTTTGGTTACAAAATACTGAACAAAAATACTGTGTCTGAACATAGCCTAAGGCTATGTTCACACACTGCATCAAACAATGGTCATTGTTGCAGTGAAAATTGCATTAATTTTAATGCACAATGGCTGGAAATAATTGAGATGTCAATTATTTACACAGCCATATTGAACAACTGGAACCAGACAGTCCTTTGCATAACGATGGGCAATAACAGATCTTGACAGATCCCATAGACTTTCTTGGGATTTGTCAGGTTGTACTGTCTGGTTCGTTTGATTTGAGCAGGAAAAAATGTCTGTGCAGCCCTTTCTTTTACATAGACAATAATAAAGTTTATACTTACCCATGCTCCCCTGATGTCCTGGTGCCTTTTCCCTGCAGCTGCCTCTATACCTTCTGGCCCCGTTTCTTCAGTGACACAACGCATAACCAATCACTAGCCGAGACAGGGGAAGGACCATTTACTTACCTGAAACCCAAGAGCAGGAGGCCACCTCCAATGGGTGACTACACACGGATAGATCTGTTTATTGAGTCTGTTACAGAGGAACTGAGGGTGCTAGAGGAGAGAAGAAGCATAGAACATAACATTACCTATGCAGAATCACTTGCTTTGCAGACACTCGAAAAAGATAAATCCATAATCATTAAACCCTCCGACAAGGGGGGGAACATTGTAGTCATGAACAGGGATGCATATGTCAAAATGTGTACAGATATACTTAATGACACAGACTGCTACACCCCTCTCACCACTGATCTCAAACGCAAGTATCAGGAACAACTACACAAGATACTCACCGATGCACATCGGCATAAACTGATAAGTAATAACGAGCTTGACTTCATGGACCCAAAACACCCTCGCACATCTGTCTTCTACTGTACACCTAAAATTCACAAAGGCACACACCCACTCAAAGGACGTCCCATTGTGTCAGGCATCGATAATATTACTCAAAATGCCAGCACTTACATAGATCAGATATTACATCCATTTGTTGTGAGCCTACCCTCCTACGTCCGAGACACGATGGACGTACTAAGGAGAATAGATGGTGTCACAGTTGACAGAGAAACATTCCTCATTAGCCTTGACGTTGAGGCATTATATTCGTCCATACCTCATGAAAAGGGACTCCTGGCTGTTAAACACTTTCTGGGCACACGGGGGAGACAATACGAACCACACAATGCCTTCCTCCTACAGCTCCTGGAATTCACTCTGACCTCCAACTTTTTTCTCTTTGAGGGGCGGTCCTTCCACCAGCGCCGAGGTACAGCCATGGGGAGCCCGTGTGCCCCCACATACGCCAATCTGGCGGTGGTGGGAGGACCAAATCGTTTTTAATGACACCCTAGCTCGTTTTACGGCCAATATACCTCTCTGGCTGAGGTACATCGACGACGTCCTTATCCTATGGACGTCGTCGATGGACCTCTTCAGGGAATTCGTGGGCATCCTGAACACCAATGACCTCGGACTCCACTTCACATATGTGGTAGACAAACAAGAAATCACATTCCTGGATCTGAAAATCTGGAAAGATCAGGAAGGCACCTTAGCTACTAAAGTCTACAGAAAAGCTACAGCCACGAACACATTACTGATGTGGGATAGCTGTCACCCTACTCCCCTGAAAAGGGGCATCCCAACAGGGCAATATCTAATAGTGAGGCGGAACTGTAGCAATCTGACCGACTTTAGGGACCAGGCCCATGACCTCCGACTGAAACTACAGAGTAGAGGATATCCTAATAAAGCTCTACGACAAGCATATAATAGGGCACTCACGTCTGACAGACAAACACTATTGACCCCCAAGAGTGACATGAGTAATGACAACCTTAGCAGGATCATCGGGACCTTCGATGCCCAGGCCAATGAAGTGAGAAACATCATTACTAAATATTGGCATATCCTTCAAAGGGACCCAGACGTAGCCACAATGATCTCACATAAACCACAGATTACATACAGGAAGGGCTGTAACTTAAAGGACAGACTGACTGCGAGCTACCTACCACCAGCAAAAAAGCCAGGTACATGGCTGGATAGACAAACACCGGGCACATTCAAATGCGGGCATTGTTCCATGTGTCGGTTTGTCAATTAAAGCAAAACAGTAGTCAGTGTAGTTACAGGCATCCAGTACCCTATCAAAGAGTTCACGAACTGCTCTACGAAAGGTGTAGTGTATGTACTTACATGTTCATGCCCCCTGAATTACGTGGGGAAAACCATCAGACCCCTAAGAGAGAGGATGAGAGAACATGTGGGAGATGTGACTCATGGGAGGGATACCCCGATAGGACTGCATTGTAGAGATGTGCACAATTGTGACCCTAGACATATCTCATTCCAGGTCCTTGATGTCATCAAAGCTAATGTGAGAGGCGGTGATTGGGAAAATCTGATTCTACGCAAAGAAGCTGAGTGGACATTCAAAATGAGATCTCTTAAACCGCATGGACTGAATGACTATATCCAATACAGCAGCTTCATTTAGCACTTGTGAACAAGGACTATAAGATGAACACTATATGACTGACTCTCTCACGCGTATGCTGATGCACAGTAGGGCACATTGACCGACCTATGTGTTACGGCTGACCACGGCCGGGGCTAATGCCCCACGGCTGTATGCATAGACATCATTGTGATGCACTAAGCCCATTGCCCTATGATCACTCGTAGGCTCTATACTGTCTAGGGGAGATGTCAGGTCTACGGGCACATTCTCCCCATCTTTTTATGTGCCTGTCCGCCTGTGCAGATACCTATTTGCTATGCGTCTGTGATGCTTGCAGACCTCTGCTATGCTACCTAGCTGCTATGCGTCTGTTACACTCTCAGACCTCCGCTATGTTCCCTATTATTGCTTCCCGATCACTGTGATCCTAACTATAGTCTATATAACTATATAACCAACTATAACTATATACCCAGCACCTTCTGTAATGAATGCACCACACTAACATATGCCATTGCCATTTACTTTACTTTGCCATACCTTTAGCCGGGAACGGGGCTTAGATCCCCCATGATCCCAGATGTATGAAATATGAGACCGGCCGCCCGCCCCCTGTATCTTGCGTCAGAGGCACATGACCGGGAGTCCGTACACGTCACCGTCAGGTGACCGGGTATCCCGGACCAGCTGACGCTTAGGAGAGGCGGACCGCGCGCCGCGCTCAGGCTATTTAAACCTGTATCAGAGATATCAGTACATGGCCGCCATCAGAGCCATGCAGACACCACTCTCCACACAGCTCCTAGCTTCGTCCCTGATGAATGCCTTTGCAGGAAACGCGTTGGACGCAGGAGACTAGTCCGCTGACCGGTAACTTTGACCAGTGAGAACTACTGAATCACGGTAACACCTTTGCGACACACACAGTGTATCATCGTCCGTGCAAGGAAATATAGATGATATTGATGTGATAAGCTATTGGACCGCCGGCTCTCCATGTTTGGTCCCTATATGCTATCTGGTCACTTGCTGGACTATATACTGGTACAGTACGATACTAATGTGTACCGTTTGTCACTGTAAATAAACCCATACTTTTGCAAGCATAAGTTTTCATGTTCCACTGTCTTTATCTGCCTGAATTAAATGAAAACCAATATATATACTAAGAGACTTTACCGAGACAGGAGGACAGCCCCATGTCCAATGATTGCCTAAGAGGCTTGTCAGTACAGATACAAGGCCAGAAGTGTCAAAGACAGCTGAGGGGAGCAGGAAATGCAGGGTAAAGGCTGCAGGACAATGGCGGAGCCTGGACACCTAAGTATAACCCTTATTATTAGTTTTGAAAGGGTTATGGTGCATTTACACAGGCAGATTTATCTGACAGATTTTGGAAGCCAAAGCCAGGAATGGATTTAAAAAAAAGGAGAAATCTTAGTCCTTCCTTTATGACCCGTTCCCTGTTTCTGGTTTGTTCCTGGCTTAGGCTTCAGATAAATCTGCCTGTGTAAACGCACCATTATACAGCGCAAAAAAACATGGCCACTTTCACCCCTCTCTTGTCTCCAGTTTGGGTGGGGTTTTAAACCCAGTTCCATTGAAGTAAATGGAGCTTAATTGCAAACCACACGTGAACTGGAGACAAGAGAGGGGGTGAAAGTGGCCATGTTTCTGTAGCGCTGGATAACCCCTTTAATGTAATCTTGTGTCCGGTAATGCTGTTTGAAGCACTGATCTGCCCCTTGTAATGATTATCAGTGGATGGGGCTGACCAGGGGCAGGCCGTATCGGCGGCCCTGGGGGTGGAGCAGTGCTTAAAAACAATGGCCGTTGTTTTAAAATAACGACAATTATTTGCCATTAAATGGCCTTACTGGACACAGCAATACATTAAAACTGCACGAGAACAGCGCAGAGGATGAAGGTAAGAGACATACCTTCATCCTGAGCGCCTTGTATGCAATAGAAAGATATTAGCAGGTTATATTTGTCTAAGCTGCTTAGAGTTCCCCTTTAAGCCTGTGTTCACACAATGCAGTTTCATTGCGTTCCTGCATCATTTTATTGCAGTACTGCATAGTTTCTGTGAAGACGCTGCAGTACCGCAACATTAAACTTCAACTTTTGTGAACACAGCCTAATGCTATATCGTGAGAGGACAAAACACTTCCTGAACTAAGGACTCAGGGCAAGTGCAGTGATGAGACTCCACCTCCTCTCTCCGGAAAGCCAAAGGCATCATGGGAAGTGTAGGTGGTGTTAGAAATCCATAACAGTGAGAGAAAGAGAGAGAGCAAGCAAGTTTGTGAAAACCTACACCTGCCACCTCAGCTGGTAAGTACAAGAATATACTGCACTCCAGTTTCATGTTGTGTCCATCTTCCATACAGGAAACTTTGAATTGTGAGAGAGAAGGTGTCTCTAAAAAAGTGTCCATTAAGGAAACACATATACAACAAATAATCCTACTAACTGCTGAGGGGGTTCCTCCACTCCTAAGGCTCTGTTCACATTGCTGTCATGGATTCTGTTACAACGTAAGCCATCAAGGTAGTACCAGATCTGAAGAGCGACAGACACCAACTACATCTGGTGGATCACATTAGTTTATAAGGAGGTCTGTCAGATTTCATTGTGGTGTTTCTTAGTTTGAGCATAGTGGAGGACACTGTGCTCCCCCTCCCCCACAACAAATCTGACAAATGGCCGACTAAGCCGTATGCTGCGTTTACACAAAGCGATAATTCGCCCAATCAATCGTTTAATGATTTTGGAGCAACGATTTGGTTTTTATAACGATCAGCATTTAGACGGATAAATCGTTAGAAAAATCTTTAGAATATTCGTAAGAAAAGTCGTTTTTGCGATAGTTTTTAAGATCGCTTAAGCCCAATCTTTTACATAGGGTGAATCTTTGAAAGACCGTTTACACGAAGCAATCTGCTAATTTTTTGCGAACGATGAATGACGATTTCAGAACATGTTGAAAGATCAAAATGAACGATTTCTCGCTTGTCGCTTGATCGTTTACTGTGTTTACACGAAACGATTATCCCTCAAATGCCATCGTTTTTGCGAAAATTCGAACAATAATTGTTCCGTGTAAACGCAGCATCAGATGGTAGCATGAACAGAGCCTAGCAAACAATTCACATTGCCTGCTGCATCTGTTATGTGTGATAACTTAGAGCAAACACCTTATAGTATTTTATGACTGCTCTACCTTTCACACATGTTCACTTCCCGTGGAGGTGAGGTCTTCTATAATTGGTGTGTTAGGCTATGTATATATGTGGCGTTTTTTTAGCGTTAATTATACGGCTTTGCCCTAATTTTGCCATGAATTACGCAAACTGCAAAATCACATAATTAACCTTCTTGTGTGAACATAGCCTAAGGGTCCATTTACACAGAAAGATTATCTGACAGAGATTTTAAGCCAAAGCCAGGAATGGATTTGAAAAGAGGAGAAATCTCAGGCTTTCCTTATGACTTGATCTGTTTATAGTCCGTTCCTGGCTTTGGCTTCAAATCTTTGGCAAATATTCTTTCTGTGTAAATGGACCCTTAGGAACAGACTATATACAGAGAACAGGTCATAAATGAAAGACTAAGATTTTTCCTTCTTTCAAATCCATTCCTGGCTTTGGCTTAAAAAATCTGTCAGATAAATCTCTCTGTGTAAAGGCACCCTAAGGGTAAAAACACACACCATATACGCAGCAGATCTGCAGCAGATTTGATGCTGTGTTCAGTTATTTAGATCTAATCTGCTGCGTATTTGTTGCGTATTTGCTGCGTATCGCAGCAGTAAATACGCTGCGTATACGGTGTGTGTGTTTATACCCTAAGGGTAGGTTCACACATACCGGATCCGTAGCGAATTTCACGCTGCAAGTTTGCAGCTAAATTCGCTGCGGATCCTGGTAGTGTGAAGTGAATGGGTCACATACCCGCTGCCAGTATGTGGCCTGGCCCCTTTAACCCCCTGCATCCCGCAGCCCCTGGCCTGGAGCATACATTACCTGCTCGGTGCCACGACTGAGTGTGAGACTCCCGGCTCCCCATCAGCCAATCAGTGCTTCCATGCAGTTAATGTATGCTTTGGGCCGGGGGCTGTGGGATGTGGGGGGTTAAAGGGGCCGGGTCACATACTGGCACCGAAAATCCGCTGCAGATCCGGTACATGTGAAGCTACCCTTAGGGTGTGTTTACACAGACAGATTATTGAAGCCAAAGCCAAGAACAGACTATAAACAGAGAACATGTCACAAAGAAAAGGCAGTGATTTCTCCTTCATCCATTCCTGGCTTTGGCTTCAATAATGTCAGATAAATCTGTCTGTGCAAATACACGATTACTCTGCACTCGGAACAAGTCCAGCCTATCCCTATCCAATGATTATGTATCACACCCACTGTTCTCCGAGTCTTACATGCTTTTACTTTCATTTCCTTCTCTTGCTGTCAGCGATGGCGTCTGCTGGTGTGATAAAGGAGCTGGAATGTTCCATCTGTCTGAACCTTTATACAGATCCTGTAATCCTGAGATGTGGACACAACTTCTGCCGGGGATGTATTGATCAGGTCCTGAATACACAGGACGAGGCTGGAGTTTATTCCTGTCCTGAATGTAGAGAAGAGTTTCCGGAGCGGCCGGCAGTGATAAGGAACATAACTCTCCGTAATGTATTGGAGAATTTCCTGTCTACTCAACTGGAACAAGATGACACCATGATATGTTGTACTTACTGTGTGGACTCTCCGGTACCTGCTGTAAAATCCTGCCTTATGTGTGAGGCTTCTCTGTGTGACAAACACCTGAGAGCTCACAGCAAGTCACCAGAACACGTCCTGACCGATCCCAGCACTTCCCTAGAGAACAAGAGATGTTCCATTCATAAGAAGATCCTGGAATATTACTGCACTAAGGACGCTGCCTGTATCTGTGTGTCCTGCTGTCTGTTTGGGGAACATTAGGGACATAAAATTGAGTTTCTAGTTGAGGCCTCTGAGAAGAGGAAGCATAAACTGAGAAAGGTTCTGGCAAAGCTGATTGGAAAGAGAAGAGAAACAGAGGAAAGAGTCCGGAGTATGGAGGAGCGCAGGAGAGAAGCTCAAAATAAAGCCGAGAGAAAAGCCGAGAGAGTCACTGCCCTGTTTATAGCCATCAGGAGACGGCTGGACGACCTGGAGAAGAGGGTCCTGAGTGAGATCTCCAGGCAGCAGGAGCAGCTGTCACTGTCAATCTCTGATGTCATCCAGAAGCTTGAAATAAAGAAAGACGAGCTGTCCAGGACGATGAGGCACATTGAGGAGCTGTGTAACATGGCGGATCCACTGACTGTGTTACAGGATCCAGACACGGGTGACTTGTGTGATCCTGAGCAGGCGGGACATACTGGGGACACAAGTTATTCTGAGGAGGAGTATGGTGATGAGGACATCAGTGACTTACGTGATCCTGAAGAGGAGGTTGGTAGTAAGGACACTGCGGGACATGATAGGGTTGATCTGATCTCTCTCATATCACAGACTTTATCTTACATAATAAGAGATGTAAATGTAACCTTCTATATACAGGATCCTGAAGACATATTACTGGATGTGAACACAGCTGCTAATATCTTTCTTATATCTGATAACAGGAAAACTGCGACCCGTACGTTTATAAACCAGAACTGTTCAGTAACATCAGAGAGATTTCAGGAGAACCAGGTGATGAGCAGCCGGTGGTTCTCAGGGCGACATTACTGGGATGTGGACATCAGTGAATCGGGGTTGTGGAGGGTTGGGATGTGTTACCCCAGTATAGACAGAAGGGGGCGTCGGTCATATATTGGGAATAATAACAAGTCCTGGTGTTTGTGTGGAGGGCGGCAGGTGTATAATAATCAGTGCTCAGTTATACATGATAGTGAAGTGATTAAGTTACCTCACTGCATCTCCACTGGTAGAGTCAGGATCTGTCTGGATTATGAGGCCGGGCAGCTGTCCTTTTATGAGCTGTGTGACCCTATCAGACACTTACACACCTTCACCGCAACCTTCACCGAGCCCCTTCATGCTGCATTATGTGTATATAGAGGTTGTATAAATCTTACAACTTGAAAACACGACAAGTGCAGGTGAAGCAGTAAATGGTATGTGGTTACTGAAGCTCAACACATATGGGCACCGGCTATATTTATTTTTTCTTCTAGCACTATTGCAGTCATGAAGAATAGACTAAGATATTTGCATGTATATGAGTGGACTACACTATCATTTCTGCTTTTAAAAGGAACTCTGGTGCTTTAGCATCAAACCAACTTTAAGAACAATTTTCTTTTTGTCATCAAAATAAAACATTATGGTAAAATATGAAAACACAATCTACATACTGGAACATATTTGTTCATCATTGATCGTTGGTTTCAGTGAAATAAAAGCAAAAACAAATGATAGTGTCTGTATGATGTCATTTCCTGTGAGTGGGCGGAAGCTGTACCACCACCCGCACATGGACAGTACTACAGCAATACCACTGTTCCCTGGGCCACATATTTTTTTACTTTAAAAAAAATCCAATTACTTGTTAACAAAAAGGTAGAGTAACGGAAACGTATGACGGCTTATTCCTCATAATTTTCCCATATTATGTACTCTGGGAAAAATGTGAGATGAAATGGAAAAATAAACTGTTGCAGGGGGCTGTTATAATCTCTATGGTGTTTCTGTGTTTTCCCCATTAGTAATGAATAATTAAAGGGTTATGCCGAAATAGCGAGTAATACAGGAACAAAGCTGGAGGACATTCATGTGTAAATGGACATGGACAACTATTGCCTCTATACAAATTTCCCATCTGTACTGTTTCACACTGTAACAATTTGTGCCCCCATATAGTAGTAACAGACCCTTCTATAAGGCCAATAGAGTAACTAGGTCCCTCTGTGCCTCCATATAGTAGATATGCCATGACCTGGGTGCTGGTGTTTTGTGGCAGCTTTGTCACGGTGGCCAGGAGTGGCAGTACCCACCCCCAGACACACGGGCATCGGTCCTTGGTAGAATGGTAGTGAGGTGTAAGGGTGCGGGGCACGTAAACAGACAGCACTGAGTCCAGCACTTAAACAAGAGTTGAAACCTGTAAAAGCTTCAGTGCAATACAATAAAATACCAAAGGGACCGCTCACAGATGCTAGTGCAAAACAGTGTTTGAGGTAGGTTTTAGGTTGAGGTGAAGAAGTAGGATAATGCTGAGTGTAGAAATGGTAATGTAGGCGCCCTTCTCTAATTAGTACAGTACTCTGCCGGGATTGTAGTGTAGATATTTGAAAGAAAAATCCTCATACTCACATATGTATATGATCTCTGCACATGTGACCTCCTTCTGCCCAACCAGCTTGGAGACTGCCAGGCTGGGTAGTATGAGCCCTAGGTCTCTGTCTCTAGGTAGAGCTAACTCCACTGAAGGTTTCCCCAGGTAGTCAGTAGAATACTTCGGTTTTTAGCAACTTTGTCCTACTGGGGATCAGTCTCTCTTCCTGTCCTTTAGGGGGTGACTGCCCTGACGTTAAGAAGGATTCCAAGCATAGATAAGGGTTTACCCAGCTCATGGCTACCCCACTTCGAAGGGTCTAGCACTGCATACTGTAGTCTCAGTCTCTCATAGGAAAATCACTCTAAATTCCTGTCAAGGGGTCTAGCCTAAGCCAGGCCTACTTAGTCACTGCAGCAGGATCCTGTAGCTTTAGACTGTCTCCCATACACACTGACTAAGAGTGATTTTATACAGAGAGATTTTATCTGACAGATTTTTGAAGCTGAAGTCAGGAATTGATTTGAAAAGAGGATAAATCTTAGTCTTTCCTTTATGACCTGTTCTCTGTTTATAGTCTGTTCCTGGTTTTGACTTCAAAAATCTGTCAGATAAAATCACACACACACGTATATATGCAGCTTGTTCTACCTATCTAACTGATACTGCCCCTATTACACCCTCCAGCCGGTATAACACTGTTATATAGGGATCCTGGATAGGTGACATTACTTACCTGCTTTGTTGGCTCCTGCTCTTACCTAGGAGGATGAAGTTGTGAGTCTGCAGTAAGTCTCTATCCTGCTCTGCTCCTTTTGGGGATTTTAGGTCTGGTATATAAAGCTGAATCTACAATGGAGCTGTTGTCAATGACAACCAGATACTACTACAGGCTGAGAAGTTAAAGCAGCGCTCTGATTGGTTGTATACAAGCCATGTGACCTGGTCAGCAGTGAGCTCTCCCCACAGAGCATGCTCAGTAGCTCTCCCTACTGGCTGAGGTGCAGGGCAGGAGCCCAGGACAGACCCCTGTGTACTGTGAAGGGGCTCCATGTTCTGCCATTACATGTAAGTGATGAATATTCTGGATACTGTATATGTGGCAGCTATCCTGATATCCTGCAGTTACATCATGTGTTATCTAACCTGGGAGAAGCTGTGAGAGACTGTACCTACTGCTACTATGTCTATCTATCTCCTATCTATCTATCTCCTATCTATCTATCTATCTCCTATCTATCTCCTATCTATCTATCTCCTATCTATCTATCTCCTATCTATCTCCTATCTATCTATCTATCTATCTCCTATCTATCTATCTATTATCTATCTATCTCTCCTATGTATCTACCTATCTATCTATATATCTATCTATCTCCTATCTATCTATCTATCTATCTATCTATCTATCTATCTATCTATCTATCTATCTAGCAAGTAGAAAGTCCACGGCACTCACAGGGTTAACGGTGAAAATAGCGGTGATTTATTGCATACAGCACTCCAGAAAACAGACACGACGTTTCGGTAACCTCACGTTACCATCCTAACACTTGAGGATGGTAACGTGAGGTTACCGAAACGTCGTGTCTGTTTTCTGGAGTGCTGTATGCAATAAATCACCGCTATTTTCACCGTTAACCCTGTGAGTGCCGTGGACTTTCTACTTGCTATTTAATTAAGGATCTACGGTCAAGATCCAGGACCGCGGGCACCCGAAAGCCTTTACCTTTTTGCAGTGCTGCTTATATTCTCTGCTGTATATCTATCTATCTATCTCCTATCTATCTATCTATCTCCTATCTATCTATCTATCTATCTCCTATCTATCTATCTATCTCCTATCTATCTATCTATCTATCTATCTATCTATCTATCTATCTATCTATCTATCTATCTCTCTCTCTATCTCTCTCTATCTCTCTCTATCTCTGTCTCTGTCTGTCTCTGTCTCTATCTGGTAGATACTTTGTCTCTATCTGGTAGATACTTTATCAGTATTCTGTTAGGAAGAAAAGAATTGACCTACATGTACCTGTCTCTATACACTTTGCTGCCACACGGAAAAGGATGTGAGATGCATGGTAATTGATCGAATCGAAGGGAACACAACTTTATAAAAAAAAAAGAGAACTATGGTGGATATTTAGATTAAACACTTGTGGCCGCATGGATTATATGTGGAATACAAGGTGAATAATAGAATGTTTAAATAATAGGGTCCACTACAGTTTGCCTTCGGCCTTTGTCATTGTATCATGGTTCAGTCATTACCGATTAGAGAATATGGATTCATCTTGCTGAGAAATCTTGTTTGTCGACTTATTGCATCTTTTGGTCGCACATTAGAATCATTGGCGGTCGCTGGAATTAAAGCACTACTCGGTATGACTGACCCCTACACATGCAAAACATTTTCTGTGGGGGCCAATACTTTTTATACAGTAAGGGCTGCATTACGCACCCTTAGGTGTTCTGTAAATAAACGACAATCTCCTAGATTGGTGCTTGTGTACAAAACCTATTACAAGGCTTGATAGTCATGCTGCCAGGACTGTATAAATGATTTCTGCATTCAGCCATCGGTCACACACTCCCTATTACACATAGGGAGATATAGAACCAATGGTCAAGGTCTAAAAGATGTGATTGACTTAAAACTGAGCATCTGCTCGTCACTAGCCCCATTACACAGGATTATATTTAGACACCAACGTGTAGGTTAGGTTGTATTCACATATAACATTTTTTAGTACAGCCCTACAGAATGATCTAAATCTCTGCAGTCTTATGTGTTAATAATATTCGAAAGAGTAAATAAGGTCCCTAAGTTTTGCTTGTTCAGTTCAGGCTTGCATGTATTGTTTTTGTACTCGGTGACAAGCCCAGCCTCACTCTCTGTAATAAATGCAAATCCCACCCACTGCTCTGAATCCTGCAGGATGGTAGTTTTGTTTCCTCCTTCTGCTGTCAGCGATGGCGTCTGCTAGTCTGGGAGAGGAGCTGGAATGTTCCATCTGTCTGAGCCTTTATACAGATCCTGTAACCCTGAGATGTGGACACAACTTCTGCCGGGGATGTATTGATCAGGTCCTGAATACACAGGACAGGGCTGGAGTTTATTCCTGTCCTGAATGTAGGGAAGAGTTTCAGGAGCGGCCGACACTGCAGAAGAACATAACTCTGTGTAACGTGGTGGAGAATTTCCTGTCTACTCATGCATGTCAACTAAGGCGTGATGCATTAAATTACTGCACTTACTGTATTCACTCTCCTGTACCTGCTGTGAGATCCTGTCTGCTGTGTGAGGCTTCTCTGTGTGATAATCACCTGAGAGCTCACAGCAAGTCACCAGAACACGTCCTGACCGATCCCAGCACTTCCCTGGAGAAGAGGAAATGTTCTGTCCATAAGAAGATCCTGGAATATTATTGCACTGAGGACGCCGCCTGTATCTGTGTGTCCTGCTGTCTGATTGGAGAACACAGAGGACATAAGATGGAGTCTCTAGATGAGGCCTCTGAGAAGAAGAAGAAGAAGAAACTAAGAAATATTCTGCAGAAACTAATCACAAAGAGAACGAAGATTGAGGAAAGAGTCTGGAGTGTGCAGGAGCGCGAGAGAAAAGCTCAAGAAAAAGCATCTAGAGAAGCCGAGAGAGTCACTTCCCTGTTTATAGACATCAGGAGACGGCTGGACGACCTGGAGAAGAGGGTCCTGAGTAAGATCTCCAGGCAGGAAGAGCAGCTGTCACTGTCTGATGTCATCCAGAAGCTGGAGATAAAGAAGGATGAGCTGTCCAGGAAGATGAGACATTTTGAGGAGCTGTGTAACATGGCGGATCCACTGACTGTCTTACAGGATCCAGACACAGGTGACTTGTGTGATCCTGAGGAGGGGGGAAGTGATGAGGATACAGGGGGACATGATGGAGGTGAAGAGGACACAGGGGGGCATGATGGAGGTTACCAGGGTCTAGAGCTGATCTTACATATATCACAAACATTAAATCATATGATAAAAAATGCAACTATTTTTGTTCAGGATCCTGCAGACATATTACTAGATATAAACACAGCTTATGATAATCTTCTTATATCAAATGACTTGAAAACTGCAACCTGGATAGTAGGAAATCAGAATCACCCAGAAAACCCAGAAAGATTCCAGGATTATCCTCAGGTTATGAACAGCAGAAGTTTTTCCACAGGACGACATTATTGGGATGTGGAGATCATTGGGTCATGTTGGTGGAGGGTGGGTATGTGTTATCCCAGTATAGACAGGAGCGGGCGTGAGTCACATATCGGAAACGATAACAAGTCCTGGTGTTTATACAGAGGCCTGTTTAATTACAGTTCAGTAATACATGACAATGAAGTGATCCGGCTACCTGACAATATTTCCAGTAATAGAGTCAGGATCTGTCTGGATTATGAGGCCGGGCGGCTGTCCTTCTATGAGCTGTGTGACCCCATCAGACACTTACACACCTTCACCGCCACCTTCACTGAGCCTCTTCATGCTGTATTATGTGTATTAGGAGGTTCGTTAAAAATAGAGAGGAGGACAGTAGGATACAGCAGTAGATGGAGCTATAGCTAAGCTTCTCTTTGTGTTTAGCTTAGATTTCTCCTGTACAGAGAGCTTTAAAGGGGTTATCCAGCGCTACAAAAACATGGCCACTTTCCCCCTACTGTTGTCTCCAGTTTGGGTGGGGTTTTGAAACTCAGTTCCATTAAAGTAAATGGAGCTTGATTGCAAACCGCACCTGAACTGGAGACAACAGTAGGGGGAAAAGTGGCCATGTTTTAGTAGCGCTGAATAACCCCTTTAAGGTTAGGAAACTTGTTCCTATTTCTTGTGATGTACTTGGGGATGGTTGAGATGCTGACTGTGCACATATAAACTGCTGGCAATTGTAGTTCGTGGTATCTCAGACAACAGTGTGCCTTGAGCCTTCTAGTCTCGAGGCTTTCTTGTGGGAATTCTTACTACTAAATGTGTGGCCCTTGTTAAAATAAATACTGTGTGAAATGTATGTAAAAAATGTAATGTAAAATATATGTAGAAAAATATTCGCATAGTCAAGAACTACAATTTAAAAGGATGAGAGGATGTGGTTCTAAACCATAGGGGTCTATTCATATGTGCTTTTCAGAATACTGACGTTTTTGGCCACAATTTTGGCTGCTACAAAAATAAAAAACCCTAACACTTCAGAATAGAAATGAGTAAAGGGCTATGCTCACACACTGTTAAAATTTAGTAGATGGCCGCAATTTAACGGAAAATAGCATCCGTAATTTGTCATTAAATGGCGGCCATCCACTCAATTTCAACAATGTGTGAACATAGCCTTTCTGTGTTTCCAATCCATTCCCAGTTTTGGTTGCAAAATACTGAGCAGCAGTACTGTGTGGGAACATTAAGCTGACAGAAACCAGTATGATCTAAACACCGGCCGTGTTGCGACTGTGCATCCCTCAGTGGTTGTGAACAAGACCACAATGACGCAAAAAAAGGTTATTTCTGTATATTTGTGGTCATTGATTTACATTTTTAATACAGATTAATGTTCACACAACGTATGTTTAGTAAAAGTACGGTCGTTGTTGCTATCGGCAACAACGGCCATAGTTGTACGAAAACATACGTTGCCTTGCCTTCTATGGGATTCTGGCCGTAGCGTATACACATCGTATACGTTACGGCTGGGATCCCTCACGGTGCCGCAAAGAACTGACATGTCAGTTTTCTGTGGCCGCTATTCAGTGAATAGCCGTCATAGAAAACCCTGTTGGTGCACACTGTGGAGCGAGCGGCTCCAGCCGCAAGCTTCATAGTGTGCAGTGGTGAGTTCTGATGCGGGCTTGCGCTGATGCACCCGCATCAGAACTCTGCGGGCCGAAAGATCATCTGGCCGGTACTGCAGTACCGGCCGGGATGATCCTTTCAGAGATCGGCTGCTTCGTTTCAAGGTCCTCCCCTTTTTCATACCATACTAGTAAGCGCACCCTCCACCATATTTATACTATTCAGTAATCACAATCATGTGTCTACAAAGACATGATGAACATATCAGTCAAAGGTCACTTGTGTAACTATATATATATATATATATATATATATATATATATATATATACAATAAAAACATAGACAAAATTTTAATATTCCATTGAATAGAACCTTCAGTTACAAATACGTCACATAATTAAGTTTTTGCAAAAAAAAAAAAAAAAAAAACGGATGGAAAAAAGGATGTATTTGTGTGCATGCGTTTTGATTCATTTTTCCATTGACTTCCAATATAAAAAAAAGCAAATCAAAATGCATTCTTTTTTTTTCTTTTTTTTTAATGTACATGAAAACGTGGTCGACCACATTGTTTGGACACTCATCACACTGTGCGGCTATTAGATTTATTGGTTTACTTGAGATTATCGCCAGACAAACATGCCAATTTCTTAGTCAGGGTTTATTTACATGTCATGGTAAAACGGCAGTTTTTATTCATTTGTTCATACCACGTATGACTGGAATGTATCGAAAATATGGCAAAAGTTTGGGTGTGTAAATAGGCCCCCAAAAATTCTAAGTAGCTCTTTCTGTATCTCCGTGAAAGAATGAGCGTATTCTCTGGTGCCACCTACTGGACTGTGACTTTCCTTTAAGTTATTATTTGAAAGAGAGTAGGGATTGCAACAAGCCGTATCGGTACAGAGCAGGGTGCCGATTGGCAAAAGAGAGGTCATGGTGAGTCTTAACAGGTCAGGATTCTCCCTGAGGTGAGTGTCATAATGACAGGACGAGACTTATGGGCCATACTTGCTCCATTAGAATTTTGGGGAAAAATGCAAAGTAGCTCTCTCTTAAAGAAAGAAGTAGCTTGGTCCCTGGTGGCACCCGAGAGCACTCACACTCTTTCTTTGAGAAGGAGCTACTTTTTCCAAATATATTCTCCACACTTCTTTTGGCACTCATCTCAGGAAGAATTCCTACCCCTTACAACTCTAAGCTCTAAAAACAAATGCTGTTTAATAATAGGAGTGGATATCAGGCAAAGGGCATAACTGTACAGTCTAGCACCCACCTCAATTTAAGGGGTGTTCAGACTAACTTTCTTCTTGGCTATAAACTCTCTATTGCACCCGGCTAATTGGTCAATTTACTGTTATTAGAAGTTCCCTACCGTTATGAGAGAAGTTTGTCTGGTTTTCCTTGATCATATGATCTGCATTATGCTGGCCCACAGTGACGTGATGTTACTGTCTTCTGTAACGGCAGGAGTCGCGGATCCACTGGACCGCGGCTAACGATGGTTTAAGCCACACCAGGGAGTGGAGTTTAAGGGGCTGCTGGTCTTCACTAGAGCCCGCCACAAGGCAGGATTTGCTGCGTCAAGCAGCCCCCTGGTCGCTACCCCTGGCTTGGCTTCCTAGCTGTGGTGCACGAAGTGGAGTAGGAGGCAACATAGGCAGTTCGGCAGGTGAGAACACAGCAGTTAGCTTGGATAGGACCCACGGACAGAAACCACAGGGCTGGAATCACAGGCAGGAATCATGGACAACAAATCTGGGACCACAATGCTTAGGGTACAAGGGAGTCGGGTGATGGCTGTGCTTTAATAGGAGATGCCCTGGCTCTTTAAATCTGGAGAAGCCGTTGAATGCACACCCTAGGAGATGGGGACGCGCACTGGGCAGAAGAGCAGGACGCAGGAGCGGGGAAAGGTAAGGTGCCTCAAGGGGCCAAAGGAGCGGTGGAATACATGACACATAGGTTGCCGAGTCAATCGTAGCATGAGAACTGTGAAAAGGGTACAGAATGGGCAACAGACTCAGCTTGGCCAGAAGGTGGATCAGCCAGTCTTCTTTAGCCAGGAGCAAGGAATGGCTGTCAGGTATACCTACAGCGGGGAACAAGCTCCAGTGTAAAGAAGATGTCAGAGCCCTCTGTTATGTTACCTCCTGTAGGTACTATGTTGCCATAGTCAGGGGAAGAAAAAGGAAGCATGTGTAGAAAGACCAACTGGGTACATTTACCACAGCAAGAGGGTGCTATTACAGCAGAATATTACATTCAATGTGCTATTATCCCCCACCCCTAAAAAGGT
The DNA here is from genome assembly GCF_027789765.1 of Dendropsophus ebraccatus. Taxonomy (NCBI): domain Eukaryota; kingdom Metazoa; phylum Chordata; class Amphibia; order Anura; family Hylidae; genus Dendropsophus; species Dendropsophus ebraccatus. The sequence continues at coordinate 7,437,673 of NC_091454.1, read as the reverse complement.
CTTCTGCCTTCCTGTTTCAGACATTTTGAGGGTTTCATTGTTATTTATTGCATCCCTTTTTGTCTCACCGCATTGGTTTCCTGTTCTGAGAATTCTAAGCGTTCCTCATGAGGTCTAGTAAACCACTTCCTATAGGTGGACGTACTGCTTCATTCTGATTGCAATCTTCAAGCTGTCTGATGACGTAGGCACAGGACACAGGACAACTGAAACGGCCGAAATCAGTAAAATCCGAAAGTATCATTTATAGGGAATCTGTCATCATTTTCATGCTGCCGGAACCATAAGTTATTGGTTGTGGATGAGTGAGTATTTAGTCACCATCCCATTAAGATTCACCTCACTAGCAGGTGTACTGAATAAAAAGTCTCTAAGGTACTTGATATATATTTCACTGACTTGCCAGTCAGAGAAGTGGAACAGAGCGGTGACTTGCTTGTTGCAGACTTGCCGTAAACCGATTTGGGTTCAGGAGCACCCAGGAGTCGGGAACTTCTCTCAAGAAAAAACTCAACTACGGATTCAGTCTTTCTCTTGGCTTAACTCTCTCTGAACCTAGAAGTAACACTTTTGTCTAGGAACAGACGCTTCTACTCAGCAGGAGATGGTAGATGAACACACTAAAGTCAGACTAGAACTGAACTGGTTTTCAGTCCACTCTTTCTAGGCTGTGAGGGATGGATTATGGAATCCTACCACAGCTGTTAGAGAATTCTGCATAGAAAGTTTAGCTGGAGAAAATGCACCATGTGACCAAAGCATTCTTACAAGACATACCACCCACTTCTCCCCACTTATTCCACTGATCATTGAGGAACCCTGACCAACCAAGACTTTTGACCTGTGACCTGTCAAACATTTTTTCTAAACAACAGGTATGCATTAAACTGAAAACACCAGAAGTTCCAAATATTAGACATTTTCTAATGTCAAATGCGGTGAAAGTGGATCCTGAAAAGATGGAGGCAAATAAAAAAACATGTCTGTCCCTACAGATAGAACAGGAGAAGAGTTTTTAGTTGGGTCCTGCTCAAGACAATATAATTATCTTTTGTACTGACAAAAATCCATCTCCTTTATTACGCACATCGTCCTTTTTCAGTAAAGAACGGGCGCTGACTGCAATGGAATGGAATCAGGTCCCTTCTTTACTGCAGGGGCGGCATTTGCATTGAAGTCAATGCAATGTTGCCCGCTGTGCTCACTAGGGATGCACGATGCACCGAAAAATCGATTCTACTATCGATTTTCGGGGCATATTTTCGGTTCGATACCAGGATTTCTTGGTATTCAATACTTTATGATAAGCCGCGCAGCAGAGCGGCTTATCATAAAGTACACAGCAGAAGACATGGCGGGCAGTGAGCTGAGTGCCTGCCATGTGCTCTGCGTGGCCCCCCTGGTGTCACCTCCTCTGTCCACCCGCCCTCACTCTCTCCGCTCCCGGCGGCGCTAACTTCCAATAGCCGGCACACAGCGATCGTATGTGGCGGCTATTTAACTGTATAGATGCCGCTGTCACACTGACAGCGGCATAATCCCCCTCTCCTAACCTGCTCCCTATGTAGCGGGGGTCGGCTACTGTGTGTAGCAGACCCCCGCTACTAATCACTGCGGCCGGCAGTCATTTACCCTTTAGTGAAAGGGTCAGAGCAGGGTCGGCGGCTGCAGAGGGAGAGCCGCCGGCGCTTCATGAAGAGGAGAGCCAGGGGCGTAGCTAAAGGCTGATGGGCCCTGGTGCAAAATTTTAGCTTGGGGCCCCCCCATCTCCCCCCGATCAGGCAAAGTCCTATCTAACGTTATATCCAATTACTCTAATGTGCCACCATGTTCTAATGCCCTGTCACTGCCTCCACCTCATGTACTGCACTACTGCCCCCTATAATTAATGGACTGTACTGTGTCATTGTCTAATCATTGTATTCCAATCTTTGACTCTACAGCTGAAAAACTACAACTCTCATCATGAACTGCCAGTTGGAAACGATGGGGGTTGTAGTGCTGCAACCTGAAGAGCCACATGCTGCAAAACTACAACTCCCATAATAAACTGTCAGCAGGGCACGATGAAGTTTGAACTTCTGCAACCTGGAGAAGTCACCTGATATCACCTGCAGTCCTATGTAACACCACAGATAACAGTGATATCCCTCTGAGTACAGATAATGTAGTAGTCACCTGCAGTCCTATGTAACACCACAGATAACAGTGATATCTCTCTGAGTACAGATAATGTAGTAGTCATCTGCAGTCCTATGTAACACCACAGATAACACAGTGATATCTCTGAGTACAGATCATGTAGTAGATGTCTCCTGCAGTCCTATGTAACACCACAGATAACACAGTGATATCTCTGAGTACAGATAATGTAGTAGTCATCTGCAGTCCTATGTAACAGCACAGATAACGCAGTGATATCTCTGAGTACAGATAATGTAGTAGTCACCTGCAGTCCTATGTAACACCACAGATAACACAGTGATATCTCTGAGTACAGATCATGTAGTAGATGTCCCCTGCAGTCCTATGTAACACCACAGATAACGCAGTGATATCTCTGAGTACAGATAATGTAGATGCAGCACAAGCTGGAGCTCAACGCGGTAAAGATACGGCCATAGGACACAGCTTGGGCCGCCAAGGCAGATGTCTGGAGGAGGGGGCGCTGGTACTTGCTGTCATCTGATTAGGTAAGAGGCCCAATCAGATGACAGCATGTGCCAGCGGGCGCAGCGGGCCAGATTAGTGCAGTGCTTCCCAACCTTTTCCACCTCGGGGCGCCCCTACTAAATAATGTTCTACAAAATAAGAAAACCGTCATACAGTGACTCACCGGTGATGTCTTCTTTGATCTGAGGCGTCACTTTCCCTTTTCCTCTTCATCCGGCCCAGACCTCCATGATGATTCCTTCCAGATACGTTTCATCCCCTTAGAACCTGCGAGACAAACAATTTAGGCTCCGCACATTTCTAGCAACTTCCTTCCCTTCCTCCCTCCTGTAGGCTCCCATAGTAACTGCACTGTTTGGTGTAATGTGCAGTAAAGTGAGTAGGAATGTGGGATGCCCCCTGTATGTAGGATCCCCTGCTGTGCCCCCATGAGCTAATAATGGCCCCAGAGGTGCCCCCATACAATAATAATGCCCCCAGAGGTGCCCCCATGAGCTAATTATGCCCCCAGAGGTGCCCCCATGAACAAATAATGGCCCCAGAGGTGCCCTCATGAGCTAATAATGCCCCCAGAGGTGCCCTCATGAGCTAATAATGCCCCCAGAGGTGCCCCCATGAACTAATAATGCCCCCAGAGGTGCCCCCATGAGCTAATAATGCCCCCAGAGGTGGCCCCCATGAGCTAAAAATGCCCCCAGAGGTGCCCCCATGAACTAATAATGCCCCCAGAGGTGCCCCCATGAACTAATAATGCCTCCAGAGGTGCCCCCATGAACTAATAATGCCCCCAGAGTTGCCCCCTATGAACTAATAACGCCCCCAGAGGTGCCCCCTATGAACTAATAACGCCCCCAGAGGTGCCCCCATGAGCTAATAGTGCCCCCAGAGGTGCCCCCATACAATAATAATGCCCCCAGAGGTGCCCCCATATACTAATACTGCCCCCAGAGGTGCCCCCATATACTAATACTGCCCCCAGAGGTGCCCCCATATACTAATAATGCCCCCAGAGGTGCCCCTAAAAAAACAAACATCCTACTCACCTAATCGGCGCTGTGTGGCTGCAGGCAGCAGCTCTTCCTCCTCCTCTTCGGGCTCCATCTTGCGAGCCGCAGGGACGGGACTTCCGGCAGACGTGATGACGTCACATGATCACGCCTGCCGGAGAGGTCACGTCCCGGCCTCCCATAGGCTGCTGGTATGAAGTGCCGGCAGCCTATGGGAGAGAATACAGGAGGAGGACGCTGACAGGTCCTGCTCCTGTATTCTGATCGCTTTAATGTTCCGCCCGCTCAGTGTGCGGGCGGAACATCAAAGCGATCTGTGCATCCCGAGAAGCTGTGCGGCCGCAGCTTCTCGGGATGCTTAAAGTGACACTGTCACAAGTGGCAAGGGGGGGCCGTGCGGGCCCCCCTAGCGTAGGGGCCCTGTCGCCATGGCGACCCCTATAGCTACGCCACTGAGGAGAGCGGAGCATAAGGCTGGAGGAGGGGAGGAGATGCGGCCACTACATCTGGCTGCACAGCACTGTAAGGTGGGGGCCACAGGACTGTGAGGGGGCGGCAGGCCGGGGCCGACAAGACACTCCCGGGGCGGACATCAGCTATGTGAGAGAGGTGAAGAGGGGGTCGGCCTGGCTCTCACTGGGAAGGGGGGAGGGGGGGGTCTGCAGCCTGCAGTTTACCTTGCTGCCCAAATCCAGGTCACCCTGCTGGGTCAGTGGTCATCATGCCCTAACAGCAGGAATACAGCTCCCATCATCCCCGATAGCTGGTGTGTGTGTTACATGACTACAGCTCCCATCATCCCCGATAGCTGGTGTGTGTCTGTGTGTGTGTCTGTGTGTTACATGACTACAGCTCCCATCATCCCCCCTGATAGCTGGTGTGTGTGTGTGTGTTACATGACTACAGCTCCCATCATCCCCCTGATAACTGGTGTGTGTGTTACATGACTACAGCTCCCATCATCCCCCTGATAACGTGTGTGTGTGTGTGTGTTACATGACTACAGCTCCCATCATCCCCCTGATAGCTGGTGTGTGTGTGTTACATGACTACAGCTCCCATCATCCCCCCTGATAGCTGGTGTGTGTGTGTGTTACATGACTACAGCTTCCATCATCCCCCTGATAACTGTGTGTGTGTGTGTGTGTGTGTGTTACATGACTACAGCTCCCATCATCCCCCTGATAACGTGTGTGTGTTACATGACTACAGCTCCCATCATCCCCCTGATAACGTGTGTGTGTGTGTGTGTTACATGACTACAGCTCCCATCATCCCCCCTGATAGCTGGTGTGTGTGTGTTACATGACTACAGCTCCCATCATCCCTGATAGCTGGTGTGTGTGTGTTACATGACTACAGCTCCCATCATCCCTGATAGCTGGTGTGTGTGTGTTACATGACTACAGCTCCCATCATCCCCCTGATAGCTGGTGTGTGTGTGTGTTACATGACTACAGCTCCCATCATCCCCCTGATAGCTGGTGTGTGTGTGTTACATGACTACAGCTCCCATCATCCCCCTGATAACGTGTGTGTGTGTGTGTGTGTGTGTTACATGACTACAGCTCCCATCATCCCCCCTGATAGCTGGTGTGTGTGTGTTACATGACTACAGCTCCCATCATCCCCCCTGATAGCTGGTGTGTGTGTTACATGACTACAGCTCCCATCATCCCCCCTGATAGCTGGGGTGTGTGTGTTACATGACTACAGCTCCCATAATCCCCCTGATAACTGGTGTGTTACATGACTACAGCTCCCATCATCCCCCCTGATAGCTGGTGTGTGTGTTACATGACTACAGCTCCCATCATCCCCCCTGATAGCTGGTGTGTGTGTGTTACATGACTACAGCTCCCATCATCCCCCCTGATAGCTGGTGTGTGTGTGTGTTACATGACCACAGCTCCCATCATCCCCGATAGCTGGTGTGTGTCTGTGTGTGTGTCTGTGTGTTACATGACTACAGCTCCCATCATCCCCCCTGATAGCTGGTGTGTGTGTGTGTGTTACATGACTACAGCTCCCATCATCCCCCCTGATAGCTGGTGTGTGTGTGTGTGTGTGTTACATGACTACAGCTCCCATCATCCCCCTGATAGCTGGTGTGTGTGTGTGTTACATGACTACAGCTCCCATCATCCCCCTGATAGCTGGTGTGTGTGTGTTACATGACTACAGCTCCCATCATCCCCCCTGATAGCTGGTGTGTGTGTGTGTGTGTGTTACATGACTACAGCTCCCATCATCCCCCTGATAACTGGTGTGTGTGTGTGTTACATGACTACAGCTCCCATCATCCCCCCTGATAGCTGGTGTGTGTGTTACATGACTACAGCTCCCATCATCCCCCCTGATAGCTGGTGTGTGTGTGTTATATGGCTACAGCTCCCATCATCCCCCTGATAACGTGTGTGTGTGTGTGTGTGTGTGTGTTACATGACCATAGCTCCCATTATCCCCCCTGATAGCTGGTGTGTGTGTGTTACATGACTACAGCTCCCATCATCCCCCTGATAGCTGGTGTGTGTTATATGGCTACAGCTCCCATCATCCCCCCTGATAGCGTGTGTGTGTGTGTGTTACATGACTACAGCTCCCATCATCCCCCCTGATAGCTGGTGTGTGTGTGTGTGTGTGTTACATGACTACAGCTCCCATCATCCCCCTGATAGCTGGTGTGTGTGTGTGTTACATGGCTACAGCTCCCATCATCCCCCTGATAACTGGTGTGTGTGTGTGTGTTACATGACTACAGCTCCCATCATCCCCCCTGATAGCTGGTGTGTGTTACATGACTACAGCTCCCATCATCCCCCTGATAGCTGGTGTGTGTGTGTGTTACATGGCTACAGCTCCCATCATCCCCCTGATAACTGGTGTGTGTGTGTGTTACATGACTACAGCTCCCATCATCCCCCCTGATAGCTGGTGTGTGTTACATGACTACAGCTCCCATCATCCCCCTGATAGCTGGTGTGTGTGTTACATGACTACAGCCCCCATCATCCCTCTGATAACTGGTGTGTTACATGACTACAGCTCCCATCATCCCCCTGATAGCTGGTGTGTGTTATATGGCTACAGCTCCCATCATCCCCCTGATAGCTGGTGTGTGTGTGTTATATGGCTACAGCTCCCATCATCCCCCTGATAACTGGTGTGTTACATGACTACAGCTCCCATCATCCCCCGATAGCTGGTGTGTGTGGGTTATATGGCTACAGCTCCAATCATCCCCCTGATAACTGGTGTGTGTGTTATATGGCTACAGCTCCCATCATCCCCCTGATAACTGGTGTGTTACATGACTACAGCTCCCATCATCCCCCTGATAGCTGGTGTGTGTGTGTGTTACATGACTACAGCTCCCATCATCCCCCCTGATAGCTGGTGTGTGTGTTACATGACTACAGCTCCCATTATCCCCCCTGATAGCTGGTGTGTGTGTGTGTATGTGTTACATGACTACAGCTCCCATCATCCCCCTGATAACTGGTGTGTTACATGACTACAGCTCCCATCATCCCCCCTGATAGCTGGTGTGTGTGTTACATGACTACAGCTCCCATAATCCCCCTGATAACTGGTGTGTTACATGACTACAGCTCCCATCATCACCCTGACAGCTGGTGTGTGTGTGTTACATGACTACAGCCCCCATCATCTCCCCTGATAGCTGGTGTGTGTGTGTTACATGACTACAGCCCCCATCATCTCCCTGATAGATGAAGTGTTAGGCCTCTTTCACACTATCCGTGCCGCGACCCGGCACGGATTCCCCCCCTGCCACCCAGCTGCAGAGATGACAGGAGAGCATGATGTGCTCTCCTGTCATCTCATCTACTACTCACCTACTCCCCGCACTGGCCGGCTACACGCGCTCCCTGGAAGTGGCCAGGACTACGCTGCCAGGAGAAGGTATCATAGTCCAGGCCACTTCTGGTGAAGATGAAGCTGGTCAGCACAGGGAGTAGGTGAGTAGTAGATGAGATGACAGGAGAGCACATCATGCTCTCCTGTCATCTCTGCGGCTGGGTGGTGGTGGGGGGGATCCGTGCCGCGATCCGCACTACAACATGTCCTATTTTTTCGAGGCACGGGTCGCGGCACGGACCATGTGAATGGCCACATTCACTTTAATGGGCCGTAAAATTGTCCGTGGTTGCTGATCTGCGACCACGGACAATTTTACGGGACGTGTGAAAGAGCCCTTAATGTAATGTCCCTTAATGTAAATAATGTCAACTTTATTTTTAAAGTAAAAAAATTAGAGGAACATAAATTGGTTCGAACGGATCTGACAGTTGGAGGGGGGGGGGGGGGGGGCATTTCTAATATTGAGGTTTTTTTTTTAAATATAATTTATTTAATTTGTAAGTATCGAATTGGTATCGAGCATTGAAATAAAAATGTTGGTATTGGTATCGAACTCAAAATTCTGGTATCGTGACATCACTAGTGCTCACACATCGTTATGTTAACGCCCGTTCTTTAGTTAAAATAATGTACCTGCCTATTATTTCCGGACACTGTTCAGTGAACATCATCCGGAAATAATAGCTGTTCACACAGTGTAATGTGCGGCGGAAGACGCACATTACATTGAAGTGAATGGCTAATTGATTTGCGGGCACACCCGACAGTGCCCACAAGTGAATATTGAAAAAAGAATGTTCGTGCAGCCGATACAGAGGTATAGACTGCAGGAACATTCTGAATGCAGCCAGCGGTTTAACAGGGTCCCTTGCTATCCAACAAACACTGCTAAACATTGTGTGAACATAGCCTTAGACCCATACAAGTCTCAGCTTCTCATTTTGTATATGGGTGGTTGGAGTCTCTCATAAATCTCATTCTATGTTGTTTTTCTCACTTATTTATCGTAGTCATAGATTTCCTGCTGCATTTGTTATATTTGGAGGCTTACAGGAAATACTTCTATGTGGCAAACCTTGTTCAACATTTGTGAGAAGTGGTCACCGAGCCTCAAATTTTTCTGTCATTTCTTGCTTTGCTACCAGCGATGGCGTCTGCAGGACCTGGAGAAGAGTTTAAGTGCTCTATCTGTCTGAGCCTTTATACAGATCCTGTAACCCTGAGATGTGGACACAACTTCTGCCGGGGATGTATTGATCAGGTCCTGAATACACAGGACGGGGATGGAGTTTATTCCTGTCCTGAATGTAGAGAAGAGTTTTTGAAATCGCCTGCACTGCAGAGAAACCTAACTCTGTGTAATGTGGTGGAGAATTTCATGTCTACTCATCAGGATGATGACTTAATCTCCTCCACCTACAGTGATGATCACCTGAGAGCTCACAGCAAGTCACCAGAACACGTCCTGACCGATCCCAGCACTTCCCTGGAGAAGAGGAAATGTTCCGTCCATAAGAAGGTCCTGGAATATTACTGCACTGAGGACAATGCCTGTATCTGTGTGTCCTGCAGATTGGATGGAGAACATCAGGGACACCAGGTGGAGACGCTGGATGAGGCCTCCGAGAAGAAGAAGAAAAAACTGAGAAATGTTCTGCAGAAAATAATAACAAAAAGAGAAAATACTGAAGAAAGAGTCCGGAGTGTGGAGGAGCGCTGGAAAATGAATAAAAAAAAAGCAAATGGAGAAGCCGAAAGAGTCACTGTCCTGTTTATATGTATGAGGAGACGGCTGGACGACCTGGAGAAGAGGGTCCTGAGGGAGATCTCCAGGCAGGAGGAGCAGCTGTCACTGTCACTGTCTGATGTCATCCAGAAGCTGGAGATAAAGAAGGACGAGCTGTCCAGGAAGATGAGGCACATTGAGGAGCTGTGTAACATGGCGGATCCTCTGACTGTCTTACAGGATCCAGACACAGGTGACTTGTGTAAACCTGAGCGGGAGGGAGGTAATGGGGACACAGGTGATCCTGAGAATAAAGATAATGAGGAAAAGGACATAGGGGACTTGTATGATCACGGACAGGTGGGAGGTGATGAGGATACAGGTGCCTTTTGTGATCCTGATGAGGAGGGAGGTGTTGAGAACACAAGTCCTTTCTGTGATGCCAAAGAGGAAATGGAGGAAGATCATAAGGACACAGATGACTTGTGTGATCCGGGGCAGGAGGGAGGTGATGAGGACACAGGTGACTTGTGTGATCCAGGGCGGGAGGGAGGTGATGAAGACACGGGTAATGTCTATGATCCGGGGGAGGAGGGAGCTGATGAGGACACAGGTGACTTGTGTAATCCGGGGCAGGAGGGAGGTGATGAGGACACAGGTGACTTGTGTGATCCGGGGCAGGAGGGAGGTGATGAGGACACAGGTGACTTGTGTGATCCGGGGCAGGAGGGAGGTGATGAGGACACAGGTGACTTGTGTGATCCGGGGCAGGAGGGAGGTGATGAGGACACAGGTGACTTGTGTGATCCGGGGCAGGAGGGAGGTGATGAGGACACAGGTGACTTGTGTGATCCGGGGCAGGAGGGAGGTGATGAGGACACAGGTGACTTGTGTGATCCGGGGCAGGAGGGAGGTGATGAGGACACAGGTGACTTGTGTGATCCGGGGCAGGAGGGAGGTGATGAGGACACAGGTGACTTGTGTGATCCAGGGCGGGAGGGAGGTGATGAAGACACGGGTAATGTCTATGATCCGGGGCAGGAGGGAGGTGATGAGGACACAGGTGACTTGTGTAATCCGGGGCAGGAGGGAGCTGATGAGGACACAGGTGACTTGTGTGATCCGGGGCAGGAGGGAGGTGATGAGGACACAGGTGACTTGTGTGATCCGGGGCAGGAGGGAGGTGATGAGGACACAGGTGACTTGTGTGATCCAGGGCGGGAGGGAGGTGATGAGGACACAGGTGACTTGTGTGATCCAGGGCGGGAGGGAGGTGATGAGGACACAGGTGACTTGTGTGATCCGGGGCAGGAGGGAGGTGATGAGGACACAGGTGACTTGTGTGATCCGGGGCAGGAGGGAGGTGATGAGGACACAGGTGACTTGTGTGATCCAGGGCGGGAGGGAGGTGATGAGGACACAGGTGACTTGTGTGATCCAGGGCGGGAGGGAGGTGATGAGGACACAGGTGACTTGTGTGATCCGGGGCAGGAGGGAGGTGATGAGGACACAGGTGACTTGTGTAATCCGGGGCAGGAGGGAGGTGATGAGGACACAGGTGACTTGTGTGATCCAGGGCGGGAGGGAGGTGATGAGGACACAGGTGACTTGTGTGATCCGGGGCAGGAGGGAGCTGATGAGGACACAGGTGATTTGTGTGATCCAGGGCGGGAGGGAGGTGATGAAGACACAGGTGACTTGTGTGATCCGGGGCAGGAGGGAGGTGATGAGGACACAGGTGACTTGTGTGATCCGGGGCAGGAGGGAGCTGATGAGGACACAGGTGACTTGTGTGATCCGGGGCAGGAGGGAGGTGATGAGGACACAGGTGACTTGTGTGATCCGGGGCAGGAGGGAGGTGATGAGGACACAGGTGACTTGTGTGATCCGGGGCAGGAGGGAGGTGATGAGGACACAGGTCACTTGTGTGATCCGGGGCAGGAGGGAGGTGATGAGGACACAGGTGACTTGTGTGATCCGGGGCAGGAGGGAGGTGATGAGGACACAGGTGACTTGTGTGATCCGGGGCAGGAGGGAGGTGATGAGGACACAGGTGACTTGTGTGATCCAGGGCGGGAGGGAGGTGATGAGGACACAGGTGACTTGTGTGATCCGGGGCAGGAGGGAGGTGATGAGGACACAGGTGACTTGTGTGATCCGGGGCAGGAGGGAGGTGATGAGGACACAGGTGACTTGTGTGATCCGGGGCAGGAGGGAGGTGATGAGGACACAGGTGACTTGTGTGATCCGGGGCAGGAGGGAGGTGATGAGGACACAGGTGACTTGTGTGATCCGGGGCAGGAGGGAGGTGATGAGGACACAGGTGACTTGTGTGATCCGGGGCAGGAGGGAGGTGATGAGGACACAGGTGATTTGTGTAATCCGGGGCAGGAGGGAGGTGATGAGGACACAGGTGATTTGTGTAATCCGGGGCAGGAGGGAGGTGATGAGGACACAGGTGACTTGTGTGATCCGGGGCAGGAGGGTTGTAATAAGGAAACAGGTGACTTCTATGATTCAGGGAAGGAGGGAGACACAGGTGACTTGTGTGATGCAGAGGAGGAGGAAGATTATGAGGACACCAATGCCTTATGTGATCGTGAGGAGGAGAAAAACAATGAGGACAATGATGACTCAAATGACTATGAGGAGGAGGATGGTGATGAGCACACAGGTAATTTCAGTGGGTTATGTGATTCTGAGGAGATAGGAGGTGAGGAGGACACTGTTGACTTGTGCAATCTGGGGCAGGAGGGAGGTGATGAGGAACCTAGGAACCTGTGTAATCCTCATGAGGAAGAAGGTTTTGAGAGCACAGGTAATATCTGTAATGCTGAAGAGGAGAAAGATAGTGTGCACACCAGTGAGTTCTGTAATAGTGAAGAGGAGGAAGGTGATGAGGACAATGGTGACTTGTGTGAGGAAGATGGAGATAAAGAGGCCATTGTTGGATATGATGAAGGTGATCAGGATATAGAGCAGCTCTTAGACATATTACAGACTATGTCTGATGTAATACAAGATTTAAGTGTAACCTATGTACAGGATCCTCTAGACATATTGCTGGATGAAAACACAGCTGGTAACTATATTATTATATCCGACGACCTGAAAACTGCAACCTGGACAGGAATAAACCAGAACCGTCCAGTAACCGCAGAGAGATTCTACTACCGTCAGGTGATGAGCAGCGGGGGATTCTCCTCGGGGCAACATTACTGGGATGTGGAGATCGGTGGGTCAGACTGGTGGAGGGTGGGGGTGTGTTACCCCAGTATAGACAGGAGGGGATACCAGTCATATATCGGAGATAATAACAAGTCCTGGGGCTTATATGGAAAGCAGGGGAATAGCAACTGGTGTACGGTGATACATAACAGTAATGAGACCAAATTACCTCAGATTTATAGTGATAGGATCAGAGTATATGTGGATTATGAGGCCGGGGAGTTGTCCTTCTATGAGCTGTGTGACCCCATCAGACACATATACACCTTTACCGCCACCTTCACCGAGCCCCTCCATGCTGCATTCTGTGTATGGGGAGGCTATCTAAGCATATAGAAGGGGCAGCCGGAGCTGTTGGGAAGTCCGTTAAAAGTTGTTTAGCTTTTCATGAAGCTCACATACTAACAGACTGTAGATTTTAGATCATCCAAAAAAAGGTACAATTTCCAAAAACTGCTTTTTCAAAAATTTCATTTCTTTGAACTAAAACCTCTATCAGTTCGACTTCAGTTACATTTTATTTCAAACTGTAATTATTATGGGGGTAGTCTTAGGGTACGGTTTTTCAGCTTTTTTAGCTGTAGGTTATAGTCATATATGTGTGTGTGTGTGTGTGTATATATATATATATATATATATATATATATATATATACCTAAAACATGCTAAAATGATGTGGATGTGGCTATCAGACCTGCAATTTTTGTTCTTTCTTACTACTATCAGTGTATTATGGGTCCCGGCGCTGCGCCAGGTCATGTGATATGGTGTCAGCAGTTATATTATAATGAGCTGTAAACAATTAATAAATATGAGATTGATAAGTTCAGATAGTTTCTTGGATTTATTGTATATATATATATATATATATGTGATTTTCGTATTCATTTTGAATTGGGCTTCCTGCAGATAGGGGATAACTAAGGGGCGTATTAGACAGCCTGAGCCGCACTGTAAACCAGTGGCGATTTCCGTAGATCAGCTCTTGCGTATGCAGCCTATTACACGGATCAATGATAGAACGGCCTAGACTGCACAAACAGTTGCTAGAACCTGCAGCCCAATGTTTATCAGCAGTGGCACATTTCCTATTACAGGGGATATGTGTGGGCGACGGCAGATTATGTTGTGATATGTCAGAAGTAAGCAATTATTAACACTGTAAAGTATCCAAAGAGATGAGGAGACCGCACTTCCAAAAGAATATCCACTTTTAATCACACCAATGCAACGTTTCGGCTCTATGTGTAGCCTTTCTCCTTCATCTCTTTGGATACTTTACACAGACCTTGGTCCGGTTTGGTGAGACTTGCACCCGCATACAATTTTTTCTTGTGCTGCTGAAAACCTATTTTTGAACTATTATGGGCACTGTCACTAAAAGTAACTTTTGACATGAAACGTGAAAAGTTATTGATCAGAGTGGGTCTCACTACTGAGACCTGCTTTGATCAGAAGATATAGACGGGGAAAGATTGCACTAGTGAGATCCCTTTCCTGGCCGGTCCCATAGACTTCCATGGGAAATATTTACGGACTGTGGGGCTGGCCGGGGATTGCACCGCACTGCCGCAGTCTCTTCCCGGCATATTTTTTCTGATCAGCACGGGGCTTAGCAGTTATACCCACTCTGATCAATAACTTTTCACATGTCTGGTGACATGTGAAAAGTTTCTTTTAGTGACAGGTACTCTTAACCCCTAGGCGACCCTGGGTGTACCTGTACGCCCTGGGCTGCCTACGTGTGTTCAGAGCGGGGCCGCGCAGTGGCTGCGCTCTGAACTCCCGCGGTCCCGGCTGCCGCATGTAGCCCGGGGCCACGGCTATTAGCGGGCATGGTCTGATCGCCGTGCCCGATAATAAGGTAATCGGATGCGGCTGTCAAAGATGACAGCTGAATCCGATTACCTGATGCAGCCGTTCCCTTGTGTCTAGTGGGGTGGATCGCTCCTCCGGGGCGTTGTTCCAGAGGAGCGACCCACGCGCCCGGCTCGGGCCGGGGTCTGCGTCGTAATGGCGCTGATCCCGGCTCGGCACTCGATTGCTTCTGGCTGCAGCAGTTGGAAACAATCAAAGTGCCTATCTCATTGATCTATGCTGTATATCTATACATCAGGAAATGGAAGCTGAACATAGTCACCAGCTGACTACGCTCAGGATTGAAGGGAGTGGCAGTGGTGGGACTGCAATATGATCACATAGTTATCTCTATCCTGTGAAGGAAGGGAAACCCCTTTAAGATAATTAACCCCTTAACGCATTATGACGTCCTAGTAACTCATAATGTTGTTAAGGGCATACAGTGAGGGCTCACAACATGAGCTTTCTCTGTACTATGTCCCTCTGCACTATACCACAGCTAATAGCCAGTGCAGCCCGATTGGCCATGGCAGCTAATCAACCATTTAAATGCAGTTGTCAAAACTGACAGCTGTATTTAAATACCATTAAAAAGGGATCCCTGGTGATCTAGTGGCCGATTGGCATGAACGTAAGAAGACGATCTGTTATGCTTACTAAGCCAGGCCTCAGCAACGTAATGATGCTGATCCCAGATCGACAATCCATTACTAGGGGCAGCAGTCCTTAGTAATCGAGCACTGAAAACATAGATCAATGCAGTTACATATGTATTGCATTAATCCCTATGAGCAATCAGTGCATTGCTCATAGCAGACTCCCCAAAGAAATTAATCAAAATTACCATCCCATAATAAAAGGTTAAATCACCCCCATTTTTATAAATACCATTTTCTTTTTACATATTTGCTATTTTAAACACATTTTTTAAGTTTAACATTTTTAAAAGCAGTAAAATATAAACATTATATAATTTTTATATAATAATTATATAAATTGCCTATTGTTGTAATTGTACTGACTTGAGGAGCATGGATAACATGCCAGTTTTACAACAGGGTGAACGATGTAAAGACCAAACCCCAATAAATAAATAAAAAAAAGGGTTTTTTCCCAATTTCACCATCTAAATAATAGGTTTTTTTTTTTTCAGTTTTGCAGCATATGTTATTGAAAAATAAATCTTGTCATTACAAAGTACAATTGGTGTCGCAAAAAAGTAAGGGCTCATGCAGGTCTGTCAGTGAATAAATGCAAGTGCTATGGCCTTTTACACCCGAGGAGGAAAAAAATAAAAGTGTGAAAACTAAAAGTAAGAAAAAAGGGGTAATTAAACGTAAACAGAAATATGAAAGACAAAATCAATATTCATACCATGGATAGAAGTCCTGAATGTCTACAGATATGTACACGAGTCCATCACCTGCTCAGGTAACATCACATATCATCAATGACTAAAACGAAATAGTATGGTTGTCAATAGCAACCAATCAGACACTGCTGCAAGCTGAAAAATGAAAGCAGTGCTCTGGTTGGTTGTAGGCAAGCCATGTGACCTGGTCAGCAGCGTCCTCTCTCCACAGAGCGTGCTCAGTAGTGCTCCTCGCTGTCTGAGGTGCAGAGCAGGGGGCCGGCAGCCATTTTGTATGGGGATCTGTACCCAGGAGAGAGGCCTGTGTATTGTTAACAGCTTCTTGTGATGTCATGTATGTGCTGCATGTTCTGCCATTACATAATACATGAATATTCTGCCGTGGATACTGTATATGTGGTAGGTATACAGACATTCATGTTCTGCCATTACATAATACATGAATATTCTGCCGTGGATACTGTATATGTGGTAGGTACGCAGACATTAATGTTCTACCATTACATAATATATGTATAGTTTGCTGGGGATACTGTATATGTGGTAGCTATACAGACATTCATGTGGATGTATTGATCTCTGAGTCTTAGGCAGTGTTCTCATGGTCAGGTTTTTAATGCAAGGTCTGCTATGGTCTCAGTCTTTCCCTGACACATCCTCTATTTATGTTCTGCTCTCAGAAATCCCCATGAGCCCTGGCCCTGATGTCTGGTGAGTATGGTCCGTCCCTTATATTTACTGTATTCAGTATACACTTTACAATTCTGGGGGTACATGCATAGACATAAATCATTCATTGCAGAGATATACTTATAATTATCCATACAGTACATGAGAAGTGAGGGCCCTGCTCGCATGCATCAGCTTACAGACTATTAGGAAGGGGTTGGAGACAAAATGGCAGAGGGGCAAAGTGCTTCCTTTTTAGCATGGTCCGGCCATCTTTATAAATAAGGCAGTGCAGGTAAAGGTAGGGAAACCAGACCCCAACAATGCCTGCCTGCTACTGGTCTCAGTGCTTAAATGCCTGGTGTATGTATTGGGGGGAGGGGGGGGGGGATCAATTTAGGGAACCTGGTAAGCCTTCTTGAACAGATGTGTTTTAAGGGCACGTTTGAAGCTTTGGGTATTGGAGGTGAGTCTGAGAGTCTTGGGTAATGCATTCCATAGAACTGGTGCAGCTCGGGTGAAGTCCTGGAGACGGAAGTGAGAGGTGCGGATTAAGATGGTCGTTAGTCTTAAGTCGTTAGAGGAGCGTAAGGGCGGGCGGTGAGGTGAGGGCTGAGATGAGGGAGGAGGTATACGGAGGTGCAGCGTTGTGGGTGAGCAGGAAGAGTTTATATTGTATCCTGCGCTTCATAGGGAGCCAATGTACTGACTGGCACAGGGGGGAGGCATCTGTATAGCGGCTGGACAGGGAGATGAGCTTGGCTGCTGCATTGAGAATGGACTTGAGAGAGGAGAGTTTAGAGGAAGGAAGGACGATTAGTAGGGAATTGCAGTAGTCTAGACGGGAAAGAATCAGCGAAAATGAGAGTTTTAGCAGATTTGACAGTAAGGAAGGGACGGATTTTAGAGATGTTTTTAAGATGACGGTGACGGAAAGTGAAAGGGATTGAATATTGGGAATGAAGGACAGATCCGAGTCAAACATAACCCCAAGGCAGCGTGCTTGTTTTCTAGGGGTTATGGTTGCACCACATACAGATATGGAGGTGCCAGGTGGAGACCAGTTAGTTTTAGCAAGATTGAGTTTCAGGAATAGGGAGGACATAACGTTAGAGACGGCAGACAGACAGTTATTGGTGTTCTGTAGAAGTGCGGGGGTGATATCACGGGAGAAGGTGTAGATCTGTGTGATATCAGCATAAAGATGGTACTGAAAACCAAACTTGCTGATGATTTGTCCGATGGGGAAAGTGTAAAGTGAGAAATGGAGAGGGCCCAGGACTGATCCCTGAGGAACCCCAACTGTAAGGGGGAGAGAAGATGAAGAGGAGCCAGCAAATGATATGCTAAAGGATCGGTGAGAGAGCAAACCAAGAGAGCAGAGTCCTTGAGGTTGATAGAACGGAGCATGAGGAGCTGGTGGTCTACAGTGTCAAAAGCTGCAGATAGATCCAGAAGAATGAGCAGAGAATAGTCGACCTTTAGATTTGGCGGTGAGGAGATCATTAGAGATCTCCTCAGGGCAGTTTATGTAGAATGGAGAGGACGGAAACCAGATTGAAGGGGGTCAAGAAGAGAGTTGTCAGAGAGGTAGCGGGTTAGGTGGGAATAGACCAGGCGTTCTAAGAGTTTAGAGATAAAAGGGAGATTAGAGACAGGTCGATAGTTTGCTGTACAGGAGGGGTCTAGGGGGGTTTCCTTAATGGAGCGATGACGGAGTGTTTGAAAGCCGAGGGGAAGATGCCAGAGGAAAGAGAGAGGTTGAAGATTTTAGTTAGGTAAGTAGTGACAGCAGGAGAGAGAGACTGGACAAGGTGTGAGGGAATAGGGTCACTAGGGCAGGTGGTGGGGCGAGAGGAGTCTGGAAACTTCCTCCTCTGTTACAGGTTCAAATGCTGAGAGGGAAGAGGAGGAAATACAAGATGGAATAGGATAAACACTACTTGGGGTCTGGGAGGTGATCTCCTGATGGATAGTATCTATCTTTTACTTGAAGTAGGATGCTAGGTCTTCAGTGCAGAGGTTAGTGATGGGTATCTGAACTTTGGGTTTGTGGAGGGAGTTGAGGGTATCAAAGAGACATTTTGGGTTATGGGATAGAGAAGAAATGAGAGAGGTAAAGTAAGATTACAGTGCTGCTACAGTTTTAGACTTCCTCGAGAAACGCTCAGCACATCTAGAACACCGTTGAAGAAAATGAGTTCTAGGTGTGTGCCAGGGTTTTGGTCGTCTGCGTTTGGCTGATTGAGGTGTGAGGGGTACCATTTTTTCAAGGGTTGTTTTGAGGGTTTCATGATAGTATTTGGCAGCCAAATTGGGACAGGAGAGCCTGTATAAAAGATATACAACTTTCTCTGCTCTTAGGCCATAGGGTTTATTTGGGTAAGTATTTACAGCTCCATAAAACAAGAAATCTGCATTTTATGAAACTGTATCTGTACATTCATCCAGTTGTTAGTCCTTTGGTCAGTCTTTTTGCAACCAAAACCAGGGGTGGGCTGAAAACACAGAAACTGTGCAAATCTTTCCAGTATAATTTTGCCCTGTCAGTTCCACTCCTGATTTTGGTTGAAAAAATACTGAGGATAAAACTTGACTCTGAAGACAGTGAGCTACTTTAAAGGAAATGTGTTGTGAGAAAATGACTAGTTATTTAATTAATGTATTTATGTTGAACACATTTTTAAAGAATTTTTGGAGATTTTTTTTCTAATTTTCCATTTTTTCTATCTATATTATAAAATAATCCTGATAGCTTGCAGTTTTCATTCTCACCAATGGGGCTAAAACTAAGCTGAGACTTCCTGTTGTGTCTGTGTTGATAAGAGGAGGCTGCTTTAAAGTGATCTGTACAGCATTGCAGCAACACTGCTGCATAATCTCGCTAAGGCTTACCCCTTTTCTATAACGTCCCCAACCATCATCTGTCGGTTGTCATTCGGGAGAGCTCCATACTCTTTTTTTCCAATGGCCAAGCCCACTGCAAGAGAAGGAGGAGAGGAGGTTATGGCCAACAAAAGTTTAAGGTGTATGGGGACCTTTACATAGGTATGGGCTAGCGGAGGAGAACTGTAGTCAGGAACAGGGAAACAGGTCAAGGCAGCAAAGGTATGTAATGAACAGTTTGGATCACGCACAGGCCTGTAGAAGCGTGCTTCCTCTTACCTCTACTTTGTTGTCCTACTGCTCAGTACCCAATGATGGTTTGAGGATCAAAAGATGAGATTGAAATTATATTAGTAAATGTAGTAGAAATGTGATTCTTCCTATTTTATATACCTAATGCTTGTCCATGTGTTGGCATCAACAGTAATATTTGTGTTTTTTATGTGTTTTATGTGTCAACCATTACAGCTCACACCAGGAGCTTTATTACATTATTGTCCGGTGAACTTTGTTCCTTTGTATCCTGTTGTGACAAGCCTGACCCTGCCCTCTGTGATAAATGTGAAGCACACCCCCTCGCCTTGGAGCATTACAGGCTTTACTTTCACTTCACACTTCCTCTGTCAGCGATGGCGTCTGCTGCTCTGGGAAAGGAGCTGGAATGTTCCATCTGTCTGAACCTTTATACAGATCCTGTAACCCTGAGATGTGGACACAACTTCTGCCGGGGATGTATTGATCAGGTCCTGAATACACAAGACGGAGCTGGAGTTTATTCCTGTCCTGAATGTAGAGAAGAGCTTCAAGAGCGGCCGACACTACAGAGGAACATAACTCTGTGTAACGTGGTGGAGAATTTCCTGTCTACTCACTTGGACAATGGCTTCATCTCCTGCACTTACTGTGTGGACTCTCCTGTATCTGCTGTGAGATCCTGTCTGCTGTGTGAGGCTTCTCTGTGTGATAAACACCTGAGGTTTCACAGCAAGTCACCAGAACACGTCCTGACCGATCCCAGCACTTCTCTGAAGAAAAAGAAATGTTCCGTCCATAAGAAGGTTCTGGAATATTACTGCATTGATGACGCTACCTGTATCTGTGTGTCCTGTTGCCTGATTGGTGAACACAAGGGACATAACTTAGAGTCTTTAGAGGAGGCCTTTGAGAAAAAGAAGGAGAAATATAGAAATGTTCTGCAGAAATTATTTGCAAGTAGAGAGAAGACTGAGAAAAGAGTCCGGAGTGTCGAGGAGCACTGGAGAGAAGCTAAAGAAAAAGCATCTGGAGAAGCCGAGAGAGTCACTGCCCTGTTTATAGACATCAGGAAACGACTGGACGACCTGGAGAAGAGGATCCTGAGTGAGATCTCCAGGCAGAAGGAGAAGATGTCACTGTCACTGTCTGATGTCATCCAGAAGCTGGAAATAAAGAAGGACGAGCTGTCCAGGAAGATGAGACACATTGAGGAGCTGTGTATTATGGTGGATCCTCTGACTGTCTTACAGGATCCAGACACAGGTGACTTGTGTGATCCTGAGGAGGAAGGAGGTGATGAGGACAAAGAGGGGCATGATGGAGGTGAAGAGGACAATGTTGACTTGTGTGATTCTAAGGAGGAGGAGGAAAGTGTTGAGGACTCAGAGGACATGTGTGGTTCTGAAGAAGTAAAAGATGAGGAGAACCTGTGTGATTCTGAAGAGAAACAGAAAGGTGATGAGAACACAAGTAGCTTTTGGGATCTTGAGGAGGAGGGAAGTGATGAGGACACAGATGACTCTTATGATCCTGAGGAGGAGGGAAGTGATGAGGACACAGATGACTCTTATGATCCTGAGGAGGAGGGAAGTGATGAGGACACAGATGACTTGTATGATCCTGAGGAGGAGGGAATTGATGAGGACACAATGTATGTGGGATATGGTTGGGTTAATGAGGGTACAGTGGGACATGATGGAGGTGATGAGGACATAAGGGGACATAATGGAAGTGATCAGGGTCTGGAGATGATCTCACGCATTTCACACACATTATCTGATATGATAAGAGATGTAACTTTCTATATACAGGAACCTGCGGACATATCACTAGATGTAAACACGGCCCATAATAATCTCCTCATATCAGATGACCTGAAAACTATAACCTCGGTAGAAGAAAACCAGAATCGTCCAGAATCAGCAGAGAGATTCCAGTATTATCAGGTGATGGGCAGCGGGGGATTCTCCTCAGGACGACATTACTGGGATGTGGAGATCAGTAGATCAGAAGATTGGAGGTTGGGGATGTGTTATCCCAGTATAGACAGGAGGGGAGGTCAGTCATACATTGGAGATAATAACAACTCCTGGGGTTTGTGTGGAGGAGTGTGGTGTAGAAATAAGTGTTCAGTGATACATAATGGTAACATGATCCAGTTACCTCACCAGATCTCCAGTAATAGATTCAGGATCTGTCTGGATTATGAGGCCGGGCAGCTGTCCTTTTATGAGCTGTGTGACCCCATCAGACACTTACACACCTTCACCGCCACCTTCACAGAGCCCCTTCATGCTGTATTATGTGTCATCTTGGGTTCTATAAAGATATCAGGGAGGAGCAGCCGCTGTGAGGAGCCGTTGTCATAAAAAGATGACATCACAGATTGTGACATCACAGATAGTGACATCTGATTGGTGGAGCGTGTAGTTAGTAGGATGCAGCAGTGGGCCGGGCTCCTCTTTTTGTAGTTATTTTACATTCCTTCTATACAGAGAGCTGTGATTGGTTACCTGCCCTACACTCCATGGCATGGACATAACTAGAAAAGGTTTTCCTCAGGGACAACTAAAACTAGCCCTTACCCTTTAAGTTTTAGGAATAGCGTAGTAAACAGCCAAGCACTGATATGTTGCCCCTGACCCCCCCCCCCCCCCAAATACATTCAGACCCCAAACCGAATCTTAAAATGATTAGACCCCTGAACCTCTAAACTACCTCCAGGACATTGTACTGGATTAGCTCCAGGACATTGTACGCCGGTAGCAGCTACCCATTCCTGATGCAGAATTGTATGGCTATAGCATTCACTTACATTTTTTTCCTCTTACCTATAAAAATATTGCAGGGAACAAAATGGGGCCAAAATAGAAAAAAAGGGACACAGAAATTTTTCGGGTTTTCGTTTTTACATCATACAATAAACATGACACGGTGACTTTTTATTTCTTACGGGACACAGTGAAGTATTTTAAATTTTTAGCACTTTTGTGTTTTTAACTATACTTTTAGTCATATCAGGAGACTTGATGACTTGTACAAGATTAATACTAATGCTAAAATATTACAGTATTCTCCTTCCTTTAGCATCCTGTCATTATAACGTTTAAAATCCAAATCAACAGTAGATGTGATATAAAGCAAGTTTGCAATTTACATTCATTATTTATTTTTTGTTATCATGGAAAACACGACACTTCCTGTTTTCTGGCAGTTTTTTTTCTCTCAAAGAGTCAGAAAACAGGAAGTCCCGTGTTTCCCAGGCCATCTGAGCGCTCACAGAGAAGGCAGTCATGTGATTGATGGACATATTGAGCCGTGACTCTCTGTCCGGAATTCCTGTGTTTTGTCTGTTTTCAGAAAATTTGCCCCCAGGAGACTGGACCTGGATTCCTGGTAAGTTCAGACTTGTATTACAGCATGATAACAACAACAAAAAAATAATGTATGTATATTGCAAACTTGCTTTATATCAAATCTGCTGATTTGGATTTTGAAAGTTATAACGACAGGGACACTTTAATATACTGTAGAATTACTTATAATCTATACAAAAATACTGTGAAAACAAGATGTTTTGTACTATCCACGATAGAGCTTTTGTTTGTTAGCCTGCTTTAACCTATAATTAATTAATTTTTAATGGTTTGTGTTGTAGTTTTATTATGTGCTGTAAACAATAAATATATATTAGGTTGGATATCTGCTGATGGTTGATGGGATTTATCAATATTACTTAAAGGGGTACTCTGGCCCTGGGGTATTTTTCCGCTAAGGCCGGGGATGGGGTGGTTATGGACGGCGGAGGTCACTTACCTACCCCGTTCCATCGCCGGGTCCCGGATCGCGTCGACCGGTACACCCGTCCCACGGCCGCTTCCTGGTGTGAGCTGCCGCATGAGACGTGACGTCTCAAGGCAGCTCAACCATTCAGCAGTCGAGGCGAGACTTTGCTAGGGCCGCTGGATGGCTGAGCTGCCTTGAGACGTCATGTCTCATGCGGCAGCTCACACCAGGAAGCAGCCGTGGGACGGATGTACCGGGCGGCACCATCCGGAACCCGGCGCTGGAACGGGGTAGGTAAGTGACCTCCGCCATCCATAACCACCCACTCCCTGGCCATAGCTGGAAAATACCCCGGGCCAGAGTACCCCTTTAAGTTGTTAGTGAAATGATGGCTTTGCGTTGTGTTCCTTCTTGTGAATGGAAAATGGCAAGTAAGCGGCACATTTCAGGTCAACTCTACAGGTTTATGGGAAGCTGCACCACATTCAGCAAATGCTGTGCTCCGTCACATAGAAGTGAATGGAGAAGAAAGCAACACAGGATTCCATAGCATAGCCTTCCATCTTCCTGCTGTGTTCATAGATAAGAGCTGGAGACCAAGATGGCAGAACCTGAGCTGCAGGCAGGGAAGAGACACTAAAGATGCTCAGTACATGCTCCTCACAGAGAATTAAGAAGTAATAATGGGCTAGGATCAATAATCTACCTGAAATTTACAGAACATTGTGTTCCATCCAAATTCAGAAGCACTTGGCCAATGGAATATTCAGATAATGGATCATTTTTGACCAGTTATCTTAGTAATTCTGGTGGCACCATGACCAATGCCTGATCCTTAATTGTTGCTTTCCTTAACTAGACTGTATGACATCCATTGGGAAAACTACCACCATGGCAGCCATAATGGTTACTGCAGGGCCCCCACTCTTAGACTGGTCACATATTGAGGGAGGTGGGCTCAGCACATTGCCGCAATGGTTAAGCACACAATGTAGAGGACTTGAGCTGACATTGGAGTTACTGAGTTGATGTGGAGCCAACCAGGCTATCATGAACCTAAGAGCAGAATATTAGATGCCATGTTTTATTATTGAGGTTTTATTATTTATTATCTCTAGATATCTCGCATTATAGGGATTATCCAGCGTTACAAATAAATGCCCACTTTCTTCCAGAGACAACATGACTTTTGTCTCCAGGTCAGGTGTGGTTTGCAATTAAGCTCCATTCACTTCAATGGAACTGAGCTACAAAACCTGCACCCAAACTGGAGACAAGAGTGGTGCTGCCTCTGGAAGAAAGTGGACATGTTTTTGTAGCTCTGAATAATCCCTTTAAGTGTCTGATCATAGGACCTCCAGCTGTTGGAACCCCAGTTATCTCAAGAAGTTAGACAAGAGTAGGGTCAGTGGTGCTCGAGGTGGTAATATCCAGAGAAATGTAGAGAAGACCCGGCACTCACCAAGTAGTTCTGCTTATTTATTATAGTGCAATATGCAGCTTTGATCAGCTTAGACTAAGTCACTAGATTTCCCTTCTGAAACACAATCTCAAGAGAAAACCAGGGATGGATAGTGATGAGTGGACCCAAGGAAATACGGGTTTGGGCGAACTTGAAAAAAAACCAGTTCGACCACTCGGATCTGAACCTGAACTCAATGGGGACCCAAATTTATGGGCCCAGAAACAGCTGTAAAAGGGGTGTAGGAAGAGGTAGATGGTTAAAAAAGAAACAAATTTGGGGGAAAGAACAAGGCAATGGCCCTGGCAATAATGCGGTATAGAAAGTATCTAAAAAAATAACATTAAAGAAAGAAATTACATTAAATAAATAATATTGTAAAAAGATATGAATTAGAAGGAGGAGGTGGTCGTGAAAGAGGCCGAGGAGGAAGAAATAGCCAGCACTGAAGACTTGTACATAGGCTCCTTAATCAGGCACCGGCAAATCGTGTGGGATCCACGCCTGGTTCATTTTTAAGAATTTCGGTTTGTCCAAGGTGGCTGTGCATAGGCAGACCCGCTTGGTGGTGATGACACCCCCTACAGACCTAAATACGTAACGGCCATGTTTTTGTAGCACTGGATAACCCCTTTAATTCCACATATAGGTGCACCCAACCAACCATAACCGGATTGTGTGAATGGGTAATTTATTCATGCAAGGCGTTTTGGCTCTCATACTGTAGAGCCGTCATATATATCAGAACTGAAGCACATTGCATGAAGAAATTACCAGTTCACACAAACTGGTTTTCCATGCAGTTATGGTTGGTTGCGCTCGTATGTGGAATTGAGCAATTGGAATCTCCGTTGACCTGCGGCTGGTGGAGTGGTTTAGCAGTTTATCATTGCTATCTCAGATGTGAGAACGCTGTCAGTGATCTTCAAGGTCCCTCACTGATCCTTTTACTACAAGCGCTTCATAGAGTTGTACCTATACTTTGCACAACTCGAAAAGGTGAGTGAAACCAAATAGTTAAGCACTATCACTGATACTTTGGGAGCAAGTGTGATAATACACAGGTATTGTCATACCTCATAACATTTAAGGCTGGGTTCACACTGCGTTTTTGCAGTCCGTTTAATGTATGCATTTTTAAATTATTACCATTTACGAACACAAAAATGCGGTCAACTACATTTTCGTGTATGCTAAAAAAATGGGGGAAAAAGTCAATGCCAAAACAGATCGAAACGGACTGCACACAGTTGCATCCATTTTAGCATCTGTTCTTTTTTCATAAAACGTATACATTAAACGCACTGCAAAAATGCAGTGTGAACTCAGCCTGAGAAAGTATTTTTATAGTATTTCTAAGTTGAAACAAGAAGTACAACAAGCAGTGAAATCCTGTGCATTCCTTCCATGTTTTCCATCCACTACTACTTTTGGCTTGAAAATACAGATGCTAAATACTGTCCTAAATATTGTTGTGTGAAAGTGACCCTAGCAGTGTATTAGTTCTTGTGTCTGGTGTACATAAAGGTTTATAGCAAACACCTCTCAGTCATAAGCCTGACCTCACCCTTTTGGATAAGTATGTTTCACACCCACAGGTCTCTTGCACAATTCTGCTTCCATTTCCTCCTTTTGTTGTCAGCGATGGCGTCTGCTGCTCTGAGAAAACAGCTGGAATGTTCCATCTGTCTGAATCTTTATACAGATCCTGTAACCCTGAGATGTGGACACAACTTCTGCCGGGACTGTATTGATCAGAACCTGAATACACAGGACGGGGCTGGAGTTTATTCCTGTCCTGAATGTAGAGAAGAGTTCCAGGAGCGGCCGACACTGCAGAAGAACATAACTCTGTGTAACGTGGTGGAGAATTTCCTGTCTACTCATCCACATCAGGAAGAGATCACCGGGATCTGCTGCACTTACTGTATTCACTCTCCTGTACCTGCTGTGAGATCCTGTCTGCTGTGTGAGGCTTCTCTGTGTGATAATCACCTGAGAGTTCACAGCAAGTCACTAGAACACGTCCTGACCGATCCTAAGAATTCTCTTGAGAATAGGAAATGTGATGTCCATAAAGAACTGTTAAAGTACTACTGCACTCAGGATGCCGCCTGTATCTGTGTGTCCTGCTGTCTGATTGGAGAACACAGGGGACATAACCTGGAGTCTCTAGATGAGGCCGCTGAGAAGAAGAAGGAGAAATTAAGTAAGATTCTTCAAAAATGTATCAAAAAGAGAGAGAAGATTGAGGAAAGAGTCCGGAGGGTGGAGGAGCGCAAGAGAAAAGCTCAAGAAAAAGCATCTAGAGAAGCCGAGAGAGTCACTGCCCTGTTTATAGACATCAGGAGACGGCTGGACGACCTGGAGAAGAGGGTCCTGAGCGAGATCTCCAGGCAGGAGGAGCAGCTGTCACTGTCACTGTCTGATGTCATCCAGAAGCTGGAAATAAAGAAGGACGAGCTGTCCAGGAAGATGAGACACATTGAGGAGCTGTGTAACATGGCGGATCCACTGACTGTCTTACAGGATCCAGACATAGGTGACTTGTATGACCCTGAAGAAAGGAGAGGTGATGAGGACACAGGGGGGCATGATGGAGGTGATGAGGACACAGGGAGACATGATGGAGGTGATGATGACGCAGGGGGTGATCAGGGTTTGGAGCTGATCTCACACATATCCCAAACATTATCTGATATAATAAGAGGTGTAGATGTAGCCTTGTATGGGGAGGGTCCTGCAGACATATTACTGGATGTAAACACAGCAGCTAACAATATCCTTATATCAGACGACCTCAAAACTGCAACCTGGACAGAAATAGTCCAGAATCGTCCAGAAACAGCAGAGAGATTCCAAAATTATTATCAGGTAATGAGCAGCGGGGGATTCTCCTCAGGGCGACATTACTGGGATGTGGAGATCAATGAGTCGGGATTGTGGAGGGTGGGGATGTGTTATCCCAGTATAGACAAGATGGGAGTGAAGTCATACATTGGAAATAATAAGAAGTCCTGGTGTTTGAGGAAGATAAGGAGTAGTAATCAGTATTCAGTAATACATGACTGTAAGCAGATCCTGTTACCTCACCAGATCTCCAGTAATAGATTCCGGATCTGTCTGGATTATAAGGCCGGGCAGCTGTCCTTCTATGAGCTGTGTGACCCCATCAGACACTTACACACCTTCACCGCCACCTTCACCGACCCCCTCAGTGCTGCATTAGGTGTTGGGACAGGGTCTATAAAGATATCAGGGGGGAACAGCAGCTGTGAGGAGCCGTCACCATGAAGGAAATCTGCCCAGAGAGCGGTGACATCACAGGGACAAAAAAATGATTGGTAGATTATTTGGCCAGTAGGAGGCAGCGGTGGGTGGGACTATGGCTGAGCTCCTGTACAGAGGGCTATCATTACACTCCATGGTTACAGTGCTAAACTTCTAGGGCTTCACTCTTCACTGCTAGATATGGCTCAAAGAAAAGCAAATGTTGGGAGTAGTGGTTACATGAGGGCACACACAGTGAACAAGCTTTGTTTTATCTTACACACACACACACACACACAGCATGAACAGCTCCCAGTTTCCATCCCCACCAGCCAGACACAGGCGGCTCCTCCATTACACCCCCTGTCTCTGGTCCGTACCATCTATAAACATTTAGCATTAGTATATTTGGTGTCACAGTGCTCATGAACAGCAGCCATCATCATCTCATTTCCGGTGGTGTTGTGGGAAGCCTGGACTGCTGTGGGCCAGAGTCGTATCGTCTTTAGTGATTAATCCAGGTTCTACTTGGCATCTGATCACAGTCTGGATGGAGTATAGAACCCTTGTGGTCAGCCCTTCATTCCTATCTTCTTACCTGTGGAGAACACACTGCCTTCTGCTGGTATGATGATGAGGACACACTGCCTCCTGCTTATGTGATGATGTGGAGGACATACACTGCCCCCTGCTGGTGTTATGGTGTGTGGAAGACACATTGCCCCCTGCTGTTGTGATGATGTGGAGGACACACTGCCCCCTGCTGATGTGATGATGTATGAAGGGCACAATACCTCCTGCCAATGTGATGTGGAGTGAGGACACACTGCCCCCTGCTGATGTGATGATGTAGGAGCCATCACATAGGACAGTATGTAGTAGTGATATTAACATTAACAGCTTTATATATGTTTGGTGCTGTACCAGGTCATGTGATATGGTGTTGGCAGGTTTATTTGGTCATTGTTTGGATTTATTATTAATAAACGATTCTGGTGAAATAAAAACTGATGATGAATAGTCTGTGATATTTCTATAGTGTTTCTTCCCATAAAGAAAGAAGAGTGGCAGCGTGTCACCTGTCAGGGTTTTCTTTCCCCCCATATCATACACACTCATTGTCACTAGTCCTACAGCGCCATCTGTTTCATCCCAGCTCAGCTGCATCCATGCTTTTCAATACTGTAACTCAGGATATACTGTAGTAATTCTCCTCCCCTGCAGCTGTGTTCACACATTGAGCTGTTGCAGCTTTTTTCTGCATTTTTACTGTGATTATCCTGAGGCAATATTGTACAGATCCCAGATATGTTGGTGATGTCAGAGAGCCCAACCGTGGCATTATACAGCCAGAGAACACAATGTCTAAGGGCCCTATTACATCAGGCCGATTATCGATTATCGCTCCGGGCTGCATCGCTAGGTATAATAACAATGTGCGGCTGACCACTGTATAAAAAGAAAAAAAAATGTATACATACCTCTCCACGGTTTCTGATGCTCTTTTGTCCTTTGTTCAGTTCCCAAAGCCGCCGCTGTAGCTTCAAAGCCAGTCTCTAAACTGATGGACCACTCAGCCAATCATGGCCAAGAGACCCGCTCTGAAGCTACAGCGGCAGCTCTGGGAAGCAAGCAGAAGGCAGAGGAACACCAGGAGCGTGGAGAGGTAATGTATACAATTCAAGGGCAAGGGCTGCACGGACATTATTAACAATATCTATAGATACAGCCCTTTCTAAACGATTATCGAACCATGTAATTGGCTCAGTAAGCGAGCACCAATTTGCAGATCAGTGTTCTCTTACAGGTGACATCAAGCCGTGTATGACCCTAACGGTCCTTTTACTTACACAGATATCTGAAAGATTTTTGAAGCCAAAGCCAGGAACAGACTATAAACAGAGAACAGGTCATATAGGAAAGACAGCAATTTGTCCTCTTTTCATCCATTCCTGGTTTTGGCTTCAATAATCCATACGGCCCTATTACACCGGAGCAATAATCAGTCGAATCAGGCGGATTTGGCTGATTATCGTTCTGTGTAATAGAGAGAACGATCAGCCAATGAAACTATCATTGGCTGATCATTTCTTTAGGTCCTAAAATCCTAAAATCACTGGGCGTCGGGCACGCATTGCTATGTGTAATAATGATGCATTGCCGACGGCTGATGATTGTAGCATAAAATAATAAAGTATTAACTCACCTTACCACATTCCACCGACATCCGCTATCCTGCACCTCCAACATGGCCCTTTGTGCCATACTGGAGCCACCATACAGTTCTACAGCAACCTGTTATACGTTATACATTTTCCTTTGCACAAGGGATCAGCAGCGTCTTCTCAGGAAGAGTCAGCGTGTCTCCCTGTAATGTCTGGCTATTTAAAGTCTCATATCATATCATAATCTGAAACTTGCATAACTTTGATATCCAGGCTTTAGCTTATTTTATTGATTTATATTTACATACATTTATATGATTTTCTTCACAAGTTTGTTATCTATTGAAGTTTAGCACTATTCTGAAGATAGTTTTTGTCGAACTTATGTGAAGCTTTGGAGCCAGACAGCTAGAATAATAGGACTAGATGGGGTTTTTTGCCACTAAAATCATGTCAAAAACATGCTTTCTAGTATCCCATTGAATGGAAGAAGCAGCTCTGCTTGCTCCAGGCATTAGAAAGCGCAAGAACGCTTCAAGAAAACGCACCAGAAAAGCATGCTGAACACTAATAGGGGGCCGTGTGTCCATTCTGTGTTTCCAACCAAAAGGAGCTGTAGCTCTGCCTATGAGTTTATGACCCCAAGGAGCTGCGTCTCTGACTATGAGTTTCCAACCCTAAGGAGCTGCGCCTCAGGCCCTGTATGAAAGTGAAAGTGGACTCAAGGAAAGTATGGCGAGCGGTGTACAGCGAGATGCAGGTGCTCCCAAGCATGCTGGCCATTTGGAGTGAGACCAACAGCTGATGTCCTTGGTGGAGTTTGAGAAGGAGACTGAGCTCTGCGGAGCAGCATCCCAGCCGGATGGCTATTGAATTAGGCTGGGGTGAGCAGGCCAACTTGTATAAATTACCACTGTCCTACAAAAAGATTACCTGGGGCACAGATGCTGATAAAAGTGACAGCCCAAAAGAGGCCTTTGGGCACATTGGGGTAAATATGACCCACCACCACTTAGTGGCAAATCCTCAGTTGGTCTATGAAGAGAGCAATCACGCTCTCCTGCACCAGCACCATCTTCTACTTTTAGCCTGCCCCTGTCTTTTCGGAGATGGTATCTAGAGAACAAGGAGCAGTAGTGAGATGTCCGAAGACATTTAGAATGTCCGTACCCGGGTGAACCATGTCCTGAGCAGAGGCTAGCCACTGTCCAGGACTTCAACAAATACAAGGGGTAAGGCTTCCTAATGGAACTCCAGCATGGCTGTACCCTTTTTGTTGGCAGGAGCTTGGCAAAAACAGACTTCCTTTGGAGTATCTGCGTGACCTAGAATCTGGTGAGGAGGTGGAGTATACCAATATGCAAGGGACACTTGGTGGGCTGCCACAAACATCTGGCCGGATGTGTTGCCACTGGAGCCTTCCTCTTTCCCCACGGAATCGAAGGAGTGGAAAGAAGATCTCAAAAACACCCATCTCAAGCCAAGGTTGACACACCTGAGAGCCTGAGACCACCACCTGTAAGTCAACTCCCAGGAGCAGAAACCATCCCAGCAGCGGCCAGTCCCACCTCACCGGCTCCTCCTACATGACATAGTCTCCTCTTGTATGTAAAGACTCTAATGGACGCTACTTGCTATGTGCTAGAGGATCTCAAAAAAAGGGACTTCTTATTAAAAGGACACTATTCAGATTTACAGATTTATTAACAGGTGTTTATAGAAAAACTTTAATATGGACACTGTCCATAATGGTCAAGTGTCCATTAAAAGTTAAAGGGTTAAACCATAATAGACACTGATTACAACTGCTCATTTACTAGTGATCGGGCAAGACATGGACAGTGGACCCTAAGCTCAGTCCCGTCCACTTTCCCTGCCTACTTGGCACTGTCTGCCTTAGGCCGCAGCGGTACACCGGGCGGTGGTTCTTGGCCTAAATATGTGCAACAAAAAACAAGGCAAGACAACACAAAAAGGGAGAATGAACGGTCCGGGTCAGCAACATTCGGTCAGCGCAGAACAAAACATGGTCCGGATAATGCAGTCAGTAAACAGGCAAAGAGGTTAGGGCTGGCAGCAGACAAGGAAGAGAACAAGGCACGTGTCAGGATGGTAAATGATAGCAATAGA
Source organism: Dendropsophus ebraccatus (assembly GCF_027789765.1). Taxonomy (NCBI): domain Eukaryota; kingdom Metazoa; phylum Chordata; class Amphibia; order Anura; family Hylidae; genus Dendropsophus; species Dendropsophus ebraccatus. Next base: position 7,405,302 of record NC_091454.1, on the reverse strand, counting down.
ACTAGAAACAGCAGGCAGAGACTAGCTCAATAACCGGAAAGAAGTATGCAGGCTGGGGGTGTAAAATAGGGGGTCAGGGCCAGAATGTAATTGGACCATCCGCCTGATCTCCCACCACAGGCACCTGACAACAAAACAAGTAAACTGGCAGGAAGACCTGCCCGTCACAGAAAGAACCAAAACCAAGATTAACCGGGAAGTGGTCAGACAGAACTTAGCAGGTGGTCGGGTGTGTCCATGAAACAATAAAGTGAGCAAACAGAATAAACTCAAACTAATACAAAACACACAAGCACAAAATAAAACCAAAAGCACAAGTTGTGCTCTGTGACGTGAGGACCAAACAGGTAGAGTCCTTACACAAACATAACTTTTGATATGTTGCTGCCCATGGTGAGACTAACAAACTTCCATACTTGTTATTATCTATTCAGTCTCCTTCCCCCAGTTCTCAGCTGCTGTTTTTTTGCTGAAGACACAAAAATCTGTGTGTGAGGTTTCCTCTCTGTCTCCCCCTCCCTTCTGAGACAGATGATGCAAACAAGTCCGTGACTGGCTGTCTCTGTAACTATGTAGCTTATGATAATGAACTTACTGTGATTAAACATCACTTCAGACAACAGTATAGGGGGGTTGGCCCTGGGGGAAACGAAAAAAATCCTTCTATATCACCAACACCGAGTTGCAAGCGATGGCCGACCTGTCAGGTTAGTGCTCGCGTGTTCCTCCTTCCCCCACCCGCTTCCGGCGCTGTTACACTGCTGACAACTGGGAGCTGCAGGGGGCTACCCGGGTGATTGTTAAATTGTCTGGGCAGCCCATAGAAGACTAAGCAGTGGCAGCAGATTGTCGCTATCTGCATCGTTGCACACAACCAAAGAAATTGCTCAAATAATCTAGAAGTATAACAAATCCTTTATTTCCATATACATCATATACATAATATTAAAAACTCAAAATTTCCATGGGGAATGACACAGATAACACTAAGGCCACAGGGGGAGAAAGATCTCAGTGCGGTAAACCAACCGAATATATATATATTGTAGGGATCTTCCCGGGGGATGGTGTGTTTGGACACAGTTCACAGCAGACTTGGACTTGTAAAATAACGGCTTGGCGTTTATTTGCAGCATAAACAGTCCATAACAGAAATATAGCAACACTGTGCTTTAAGAACAAAACAAAAGGTCTTGCCCGTCTGGGCGCTAACTAACAAAGCAGGTTACCTCTCTGGCACTTCAGTCGGCAGTATTGCGGGGTGTGAACAGGCCCCAGCAGCGGCTGTCTTCCCAGCTCTCACCAAACAGACCACGCAGGCTGTTTACTCCTGGCTGAGAGCTCCCCTGCACACTGAGCCCACCTTTTGCCTTCTCAGGCTGATTGGGATCAGAGCTCACCTGATCCCAAAACCCATACTGGATCGAGGGGGAGGGAATGGCAGATCCCACTACCAAAACCTACCTGCCATTCCATGTAAATCCAGGCCCGGTAAAAATAAATAATAACTCAGCAGCATAGCACTGCTGAGCAAGAGATCCCTCCTGGACTTACCATCTCACACTATGCATCAGCCTAGGTGAGATGTACACCCCCTCGAACACATCTCCAGTGACATGTCTACATATCCCCCCCCCCCCCCCCTCTTTTTCAGACCGGAGGGCTGAGCGTTTCGTCCCCACAGACAGTGTACCCTTGATAGGGCGTCAGCATTCGCCTGTAATTTCCCTGGCCTGTGTTCCACAGTGAAATTGAAGTTTTGTAGAGACAGAAACCATCTAGTCACCCTTGCATTTTTCTCTTTGTTTAGCTTCATCCATGTTAGGGGGGCATGGTCTGTCACTAGCTTGAATCTCCTGCCTAGTAAGTAGTACCTCAGGGACTCTAGGGCCCACTTCACTGCCAGACATTCTCGCTCCACAATGGCGTAGTTTTTCTCGGCCGGGGATAGCTTTCTACTCAAGTACATCACCGGGTGCTCCTCGCCATTCACGACCTGTGAGAGGACGGCACCTAATGCTGTGTTGGAGGCATCTGTCTGTACTAGAAACTCTCGCCTAAAGTCATGGGTAACTAGCACAGGCTGTTGGCACAAGGCAGACTTAAGGCTTTGAAAAGCCTTCTCAGCCTCTGGAGTCCATGTCACCATTGCGGACTTCGCACCCTTTGTCAGGTCAGTTAGTGGGGCTGCAACTGAAGCAAAATTAGGCACAAACCTTCGGTAATAGCCCGTAATACCCAGGAAAGCTCTGACCTGTTTCTTTGTGAGGGGTTGAGGCCAATTCTGTATTGCCTCGATTTTATTTAGTTGTGGTTTCACTAACCCCCTCCCAATAATGTAGCCCAAGTATTTGGCCTCCTCTAAGGCTAGTGCACACTTCTCTGCATTGATGGTTAACCCCGCATCACTTATGGCATCTAACACCGCCTGGACCTTACAGAGGTGACTTTCCCAATCCGGGCTAAAAATGACCACATCATCGAGGTAGGCAGCGGAGTAATCACGATGTGGTCGCAGAATCAAGTCCATCAACCTCTGAAAAGTGGCAGGGGCTCCATGTAACCCGAATGGCATCACTACATATTGGAAGAGCCCATCAGGGGTGGAGAATGCAGTCTTCTCTCTAGCCTCAGGAGTGAGTGGGATCTGCCAGTAGCCCTTAGTGAGATCAAGGGTAGTTATGTACCTGGCATTACCCATCCTTTCTATCAACTCATCTACCCTGGGCATGGGGTAGGCATCGAACTTGGAGATCTCATTTAACTTTCTAAAGTCATTACAGAACCTCCAAGTTCCATTGGGCTTTGGGATTAACACAATCGGGCTGGACCACTCGCTCTGGGACACCTCAATGACTCCTAGGTCAAGCATACGTTTTACCTCGGATGATACCGCCTCCCTCCGTGCTTCTGGTATCCTATAGGGCTTAAGGTTTACTCTGCTTCTAGGCTCAGTTTCAATATGATGACTAATGAGATGCGTACGCCCTGGGACGTCAGAAAACTTGTCTTTATTTCTCTGCAGGAATTCCTTAGCTTCCTGCTTCTGGGATACTGACAGGGTGTCACCAATCCTGACCGGAGGGATTGGTGGTGACAGATGACCAACAGGCTTTGTCGCCACCAAGGATTCCCTGTCTTTCCAGGGCTTGATCAAGTTTATGTGATAAACTTGGAAAGGCTTCCTTCTACCTGGTTGGTGTACCCTGTAGTTGACCTCACTGACCTTCTCTACAATTTCATAGGGACCCTGCCACTTTGCTAAGAATTTGCTTTCTACCGTGGGAACAAGTATGAGTACCCGGTCACCTGGGCTAAATGTTCTGATTCTTGCCGAACGATTGTAAATTCTGCTTTGGCCCTCTTGCGCCCTCTGGAGGTGTTCCCTTACTAGGGGCATTACAGTGGCTATACGGTCCTGCATTTGTGCTACATGCTCTATAACACTCTTGTATGGGGTGGACTCACTTTCCCATGTCTCTTTCGCTATATCCAACAAACCCCTAGGGTGACGACCATAGACCAATTCGAAGGGAGAGAACCCTGTGGATGATTGGGGCACTTCCCTAATAGAAAACATCAGGTAAGGTAGTAAGTGATCCCAATCCCGACCATCTTTTTCCACCACTTTCTTTAACATATGTTTCAGGGTTTTATTAAACCTCTCCACTAACCCGTCTGTCTGGGGATGATATACAGAGGTACGTAGGTGTGAGATTTTAAACAGTTTGCATAGCTCTTTCATCACCTTTGACATAAATGGTGTACCTTGGTCCGTCAAGATTTCCTTGGGGATCCCCACCCTGGAAAACATATAAAACAATTCCCGTGCAATTGTTTTAGATGCAGTGTTTCTTAGGGGTACAGCCTCAGGATAGCGGGTCGCGTAGTCTAATACAACTAGAATGTACTGGTGACCCCTTGCCGACTTTACAATGGGACCCACCAAGTCAATTGCAATCCGGTCAAAAGGTTCCTCTATGATGGGGAGTGGGACCAAAGGACTGCGGAAATGCGACACTGGGGCGCTAAGCTGACATGTGGGGCACGACTCACAGTATTTTTTTATGTCAGCATAAATCGCAGGCCAATAAAACCTCTGGAGGACTCTCTCCTGCGTTTTATCTGTCCCCAAGTGGCCCCCAAGGACATGATTATGGGCCATGTCGAGTACCTGACGCCGGTACGACTTAGGCACCAGAAGCTGTTCCACAACCTCATCATTAATCTTAGTGACTCTATAGTAGAGATCATTAGTCATAGAAAAATGTGGAAACTTTTTCTCAGCTTCTGGTTCCTGAGGTACCTCATTCATAACAGTGACCTGCTCTCTCGCATTTTTGAGAGTGGGGTCCTGCAACTGTGCAGTACCAAAGTTATCCCTAGACACCTCTAAGTCTGGAACATTCTGCGCAATGGGAGGAGCCTCTTCCTCACCAGCCAGGACTTGTAAAGGAAAAGCATCATTTTCATCCTGTACATTTTTGTCATTGACCGTGGGTAATGCAATAGACTTAGAGGTCTCCTCACTCCTTTCAGGGGATTGTTGTTTTCCCCATAGAGCCCAGAACAACGGAAAATCACGCCCCAATATCACATTATGCATAAGGTTTTTAACCACACCCACTTCATATTGTACCGTGCCTAGTTCAGTCCCGACATTAGCCAGTACTATAGGGTAAACCTTTGTATCGCCATGTATGCACACCACACTCATATGTCTTTTTGGCACAAAGTCCTCAGTCACCAGACTGGCATGCACCAAGGTGACAAGGCTTCCTGAGTCCAGCAACGCCTTAACAGGGAAGTCATTTACAGTAATGTTGCAGACTTGTGGTTCAGTCTCTAGTCCAGTGACCGCAACAAAAGACGGCTCTGCAAATAGCGACTGACGCCGGCTAGCGTCACACTCCATGGGCTCAGTGGTAAGAGGGCAATGGGCAGACATATGACCCGTCTCATGGCATCTCCAGCACTGGATAGGGCCTGGTCTCCTTGGCAGGGAGTCCTTTATAGGGCCTTAGCCACCTGGGACCATCACGTCTTTTGCCCCTGAGACACCTCCTGAGCGCTCTTCCCTCTATCAGCACCCCTCCACACTCCCCCAATAGATGGAAGTCTCTTACCAGATGATGGCACAGATCTGGCACTCCGGGGAGGTGACGGTGCTGCAGGAACATCACGGAGGTAGTCCTCGGTCGCCTGGAACCTCTCCACAAGGTTGACAAGTTCGTTGGCACTCCTAGGGTCACCTTGTCCCACCCAGCGTTGCAGATTAGCAGGGAGTGCTCGTAGATAGCGATCCATCACGACCCTCTCTAGGATCTGGGCAGGAGTAGAGGTGTCTGGCTCCAACCACTTTCTTGCCAAATGGATCAGGTCGTACATCTGGGATCTCGCTGACTTGTCCCAACTGTAGCTCCAGTTGCGGACCCTCCGGGCACGGACAGCAGCAGTAACTCCTAGTCGGGCGAGTATCTCTGCTCTTAGCCGAGGATAGTCCTTGACCTCTTGCTCACTGAGGTCATAGTAGGCCTTTTGAGGTTCGCCTGTTAAATAGGGAGCAATGACTTCTGCCCACTCAGTGGAGGGTAACTTTTCTCGCTCAGGCACCCGCTCAAAGACAGTTAAGTAGGCCTCAATATCATCATCAGCCGTCATCTTTTGCAGCGCACGCTGCACAGCTCTTCTCACAGACAAAGTCTCTGGCGCGGCTGCTGCCACCAGCTGGGGATTAGCACCTGCAGACGCCTCTTGCTTTGCTATCAGGTGCTCAATAAGTCTCTGTTGTTGAGCCATCGCTTGCTCATGGCTCAGGTTAGCGTCTGTTAGAGCCTGTTGTTGCAGCCTATTAGCCTGCTCATGGCGAAGGTTAGCGGCTGCCTGATCCTGTTTAGCGGCTGCCTGAGCCTGTTGTTGTTGCAAACTCACTTGCATTAACTGCTTCATCATCTCCTCCATGTTGCTTGTCTGTTTTTGGAGTGAAGCCGCAGCCTTCACCCAGGACATAAGCAGCTGTAGCCAAGTTGATGCACACCGTTGCCCCTAGCAACCGTTTTGCCCGCTCCGCAGCACCAATTGTAGGGATCTTCCCGGGGGATGGTGTGTTTGGACACAGTTCACAGCAGACTTGGACTTGTAAAATAACGGCTTGGCGTTTATTTGCAGCATAAACAGTCCATAACAGAAATATAGCAACACTGTGCTTTAAGAACAAAACAAAAGGTCTTGCCCGTCTGGGCGCTAACTAACAAAGCAGGTTACCTCTCTGGCACTTCAGTCGGCAGTATTGCGGGGTGTGAACAGGCCCCAGCAGCGGCTGTCTTCCCAGCTCTCACCAAACAGACCACGCAGGCTGTTTACTCCTGTCTGAGAGCTCCCCTGCACACTGAGCACACCTTTTGCCTTCTCAGGCTGATTGGGATCAGAGCTCACCTGATCCCAAAACCCACACTGGATCGAGGGGGAGGGAATGGCAGATCCCACTACCAAAACCTACCTGCCATTCCATGTAAGTCCAGGCCCGGTAAAAATAAATAATAACTCAGCAGCATAGCACTGCTGAGCAAGAGATCCCTCCTGGACTTACCATCTCACACTATGCATCAGCCTAGGTGAGATGTACACCCCCTCGAACACATCTCCAGTGACATGTCTACAATATATATATATATATATATATATATATATATATATATATATATATATATATATGCTAAAGTGCTATAGCGTAATATGTGCCAATTACAACGCTGCCATCTGGTGGTCACTAATAGTAAAGTACAGGCAGTGATGTTGAACTAGAACACCCTGACATAGAAGTGGACTGCTAAACCAGTTTTATATAATCTATAGAGGAAAACAGGTACGTAATTCCTCAGCTGGCCACCAACTAACAGAGGAGCGGCAAAAGTAAAAGGCCATATACAGTTGCAGTTCATATGTGACCACACACCAGCGTCCAGGCACCGCACACACACTGAGATCTTACCCCCGTCCGGCCCACAAGGCCGACGCACGTTTCGCTCTCTTCATCAGGAGCTAGTCTGCATCTGCATCGTTGGTCTCTCAACATGCTGAAAGACAACAATCAGTCGGCTGATCGTTGCCTTTTATTACACAAATTGATTATTGCCCGTAACAGCCGATTATCAGCCAAATCCGGCCAATAATCGTGGAATTCATTGTGATGATACCGTCTGAAAAGAGTGCCTATGTAACACTAGTATCTGACCTCTACATAGTCACTATATGGGACAGTGTTATTCTGGTGTTTGCATAGTAATATTGCCACCTGCTCCCCCCCATAGTAATAATCCCCCTGTGCTCCCCCCATAATAATAACCCTACCTGTGCTCTCCCCATAGTAATAATCCCACCTGTGCTCCCACCATAGTTATAATCCCACCTGTGCTCCCCCCATAGTAATAACCGTGTAGACCCCCAAAGTATAGCCCTCCCCCCGAGTAGCCCCCCATAGTATAGCCCTACCCCCGAGTAGCCCCCCATAGTATAGCCCTCCCCCCAAGTAGCCCCCCATAGTATAGCCCTCTCCCCAAGTAGTCCCCCATAGTATAGCCCTCCCCCCACGTAGCCCCCCATAGTATAGCCCTCCCCCAAGTAGCCCCCCATAGTATAGCCCTCTTCCCAAGTAGCTCCCCATAGTATAGCCCTCTCCCCAAGTAGCCCCCCCATAGTTTAGCCCTCCAAGTAGCCCCCCATAGTTTAGCCCTCCCCCAAGTAGCCCCCCATAGTATAGCCCTCTACCCAAGTAGCCCCCCATAGTTTAGCCCTCCCCCTGTGTAGCCTTCCATAGTATATCCCTACCCCCAAGTAGCCCCCCATAGTATAGCCCTCTCCCCGAGTATCCCCCCATAGTATAGCCCTCCCCCCTGTGTAGCCTTCCATAGTATAGCCCTCCCCCTGTGTAGCCCCCCATAGTATAGCCCTCTCCGAGCAGCCCCCCATAGTATAGCCCTCTCCCCAAGCAGCCCCCCATAGTATAGCCCTCCCCCCTGTGTAGCCTTCCATAGTATGGGCCCCTTTATAGCCCCCACTTGGCAGCATTTATGAGAAGAAAAAAAAATACACTCACCTGTCCTGGATCCTGCAGCAGCGTCTCCCAGCGTCTGGTAGCTGAACTTGCAAGTACAGTGAGCTTCCGGCACAGGCAGCCTGCCACACACTGTCCCGGAAGCTCACTGCTGTAGCCCCGCAGCACTCGGACTTCTCTCCTCTCCTCAGCAGCTGACATATGACGTCATCACGTCACATGTCCACCGCCAAAGAGGAGAGAAGTCTGGGCGCTGCGGGGCTACAGCAGTGAGCTTCCAGGACAGTGTGTGGCAGGCTGCCTGTGCCGGAAGCTCACTGTACTGCAAGACATCCGGCGGCCGCGGCTCCTTAACGCCCCGGGAGGGACCGGCCCGGGGGGCGCCCGATCCTGCCGGGTGGGGTGGCGGCGGGGGGAAGATGATGGGGCGGCTGAGCGGCCGGGCGGGGAGCGCGCTACAAGGTGAGGTCCGGGGGAGGTGGGGAGAGGGTGCCACCAGCGCCCCCTAGCTGTCGGTGCCCCGTGCGGTCGCCCGGCCCGCCCGCCACTAGAAACGGCCCTGTGTAATATGTTATGCACCTTATGACAGAATTCAAGTCATTTTTTAATATTTTTTAATTCTGTCAGCAACTTACCTGCCGGGGCTCCAGCATCGTCCTCGGCACCTTCTTCAGCTAACGGCTAAGACACAGCGCCGCTGGAGCTGGGTGAGGTCACAGAGACCCGACGGCATCCCTAGAAACCAAGGGAGCCGTGGGTCTCGCGTCACTTGCAGCCCGGTGGCCGTGCAGCTGAGCTGCGTTGCACTCAGGCTGAGTGGCAGGTCGCCCTGCCACTCGGCCTGCAGTGCCTCAGCTGCAGTTTGGCTGGATTCAGGAGGCCAGACCAATCAGCTTTTGGTCCGGGCTCCTGATCCAGTATTATGTGAAGGTCAAGCCAGCATGTGATTGCTGGCTATTAGGTTTAACTTCCTGGTCCCAGCTTCCCTGTCTACTCCTGCGATCCCCGTTCCTAATCCCTCTGTTTGACTTGACTTGTTATCTGACCTCCTGCTTGACCTTTTGACTATCCTTTTGCTTGTTGATTTTTTACTGTGCTGCCTGTTTGGTTTTGACCCGGCCTGTTTGACTATTCTTTTATGTTTGTTTGTCCGTCTTGTTCCGTGTGCACGTATTCAGCGTAGGGAACGTCTACGTGGTTGTCCACGGCTGCCTAGGGCCGACTGAGGCAAGTAGGCAGGGACAGTGGGTGGGTTCAGAATTAAGGCCCACTGTCTTGTCGTGTCTGTACCTCCCGGTCGTGACAGATTTGCTCCTAGTTTTGGCTTGTAAATACAGATGCTAAATACTGACCTTTATATTGTTGTGTAAAAGTGACCCTAGTAGTGTATTAGTTGTTGTGTCTGTAAAGCTTGAAGGCTTTTTAGCAAACACCTTTCAGTCAAAAGCCTGACCTCACCCTTTTCGATAAGTATCACACCCACAGGTCTCTTACAAAATTCTACTTCTCTTTCCTCCTGCTTGCAGCGATGGCGTCTGCTGGACTGGGAAAGGAGCTGGAATGTTCCGTCTGCCTGAACCTTTATACAGATCCTGTAATCCTGAGATGTGGACACAACTTCTGCCGGGGATGTATTGATCAGGTCCTGAATATACAGGACGGGGCTGGAGTTTATTCCTGTCCTGAATGTAGACTAGAGTTCATGGAGCGGCCGACACTACAGAGGAACATAACTCTGTGTAACGTGGTGGAGAACTTTCGGTCTACTCATCGGGAGGAAAACAAGATCTTCTGCACTTACTGTGTGGACTCTCCTGTACCTGCTGTAAAATCCTGTCTGATGTGTGAGGCTTCTTTGTGTGATAAACATTTGACAGTTCACAGCAAGTCACCAGAACATGTCCTGACCGATCCCAACACTTCCCTGGAGAAGAGGAAATGTTCTGTCCATAAGAAGGTCCTGGAATATTACTGCACTGAGGACAATGCTTGTATCTGTGTGTCCTGCTGTCTGATAGGAGAACACAGAGGACATAACCTGGAGTCTCTAGATGAGGCTTTTGAGAAAAACAAGGAGAAATTTCATAAAATCCTTCAAAAACTGCTCAAAAAGAGAGAGAAGACTGAGGAAAGAGTTCAGAGTGTGAAGAAGCGCAGGAGAAAATCTTAAGAAAAAGCATCTGGAGAAGCCGAGAGAGTCACTGCCCTGTTTATAGACATCAGGAGACAGCTGGACGACCTGGAGAAGAGAGTCCTGAGTGAGATCTTCAGGCAGGAGGAGAAGATGTCACTGTCAATGTCTGATGTCATCCAGAAGCTGGAAATAAAGAAGGACGATCTATCCAGGAAGATGAGACACATTGAGGAGCTGTGTAACATGGCGGATCCACTGACTGTCTTACAGGATCCAGACACAGGTGACGTGTGTGATCCTGAGGAGGAGGGAGGCGATGAGGACACATGGGGACATGATGGAGGCGATGAGGACACATGGGGACATGATGGAGGTGATGAAGACACATGGGGACATGATGGAGGTGATGAGGACACAGGGAGACATGATGGAGGTGATGAGGACACAGGGAGACATGATGGAGGTGATGAGGACACAGGGAGACATGATGGAGGTGATGAGGACACAGGTGGAAACAGGGGCTGGCTGGCAAATTTTAGCCCGGGGGGCAAGCACACAGCACTGGCCCATGAGTAGCAGGCTGGCGGCCCATCCTTTAAGGACCACTCTGGCCCTTACCTATAACATCTTCGTCATTTGTGACCAAATATCCTACTGTGCCCTGTGAAGGGATCAGAAGTCACTTTCCTGTATAAGTCTATGGGGCGGCTCAGCGATGACACGGAACGTACCCATAGACAGATGCAAGGAATGCTGGGTGACCTCTATCGTACTGAGTATATGATGCTGGAAAGCTGGTTGACCTTCATCAAACTGAGTATAAGATGCTGATAAAGCTGGGTGATCTCCATCATACTGAGTATAAGATGCTGGAAAGCTGGGTGACCTCCATCATACTGAGTATAGGATGGTGAGAAAGCTGGGTGACCTCCATCCTACTGACTATAAGATGCTGGGAAAGCTGGGTGACCTCCATCATACTGAGTATAGGATGGTGAGAAAGCTGGGTGACCTCCATCCTACTGACTATAAGATGCTGGGAAAGCTGGGTGACCTCCATCATACTGAGTATAGGATGGTGAGAAAGCTGGGTGACCTCCATCCTACTGACTATAAGATGCTGGGAAAGCTGGGTGACCTCCATCATACTGAGTATAGGATGGTGAGAAAGCTGGGTGACCTCCATCCTACTGACTATAAGATGCTGGGAAAGCTGGGTGACCTCCATCATACTGAGTATAGGATGGTGAGAAAGCTGGGTGACCTCCATCCTACTGACTATAAGATGCTGGGAAAGCTGGGTGACCTCCATCATACTGAGTATAGGATGGTGAGAAAGCTGGGTGACCTCCATCCTACTGACTATAAGATGCTGGGAAAGCTGGGTGACCTCCATCATACTGAGTATAAGATGGTGAGAAAGCTGGGTGACCTCCATTATACTGAGGATAAGATGGTGGGAAAGCTGGGTGACCTCCATCCTACTGACTATAAGATGCTGGGAAAGCTGGGTGACCTCCATCATACTGAGTATAAGATGGTGGAAAAGCTGGGTGACCTCCATTATACTGACTACAAATACAAGATGCTGGGAAAGCTGGGGTTTCTGTATTTTTTTTTACTGCTGTGGTCCTGTGGGTATAGGCATTCCTCTTTTTAGAACACCCCCCATTAGTAAAAATAATAATAAACAAAACAACAAACACACATACTTATATGTATCCTCTATGTACTCCTGTATATATGTATCCTCTATGTACTCCTGTATATGTCTCCTCCTGTATATATGTCCCCTCTATGTACTGCTGTGTATGTCTACTCCTGTATATATGTATCCTCTATGTACTGCTGTATATATGTATCCTCTATGTACTGCTGTGTAGGTCTCCTCCTGTGTATGCCTATATACATTATATGAGGGAATATGCAATGCAGGAAAATTTGGATCAGTGTAACTATATATATATATATATATATATATATATATATATATATATATATATATATACACACACACAGGAGGAGACCTACACAGCAGTACATAGAGGATGCATATATACAGGAGTACATAGAGGAGACATATATACAGCAGTACATAGAGGAGACATATATACAGCAGTACAGAGGAGACATATATACAGCAGTACATAGAGGATGCATATATACAGGAGTACATAGAGGATATATGATGTATCCTCTATGTACTCCTGTATATATGTATCATCTATATACTTCTGTATATATGTCTCCTCTATGTACTACTGTATATACTGTATGTATCATCTATATACTTCTGTATATATGTCTTCTCTATGTACTCCTGTATATATGCATACCCTCCAACTTTTGAAAGAGGGACATAGCCACGCCCATAACTGCGCTCTATGACCCCATAGCCACATCATCTATTACCATTATATAAGTAACAAATATTATCACCACTCCTTCACCACATAGTTACTTATACCACCATACCACTGGTGCCTCCATCTAGGTAGGGTGTAGTAGTGGAGGTATAGTGAATAAGGGGTGTAGTAGTACAGGTAAAGATGAGGGGTGAGGCAGTACAGGTATAGATATGGGGGGTATTAGTAATACAGATGAGGGGCATTAGTAGTAGTAGTACAGGTAAAGATGAGGGGTGTAGTAGTAGTACAGGTAAAGATGAGGGGTGTAGTAGTAGTACAGGTAAAGATGAGGGGTGTAGTAGTAGTACAGGTAAAGATGAGGGGTGTAGTAGTAGTACAGGTAAAGATGAGGGGTGTAGTAGTACAGGTAAAGATGAGGGGTGTAGTAGTACAGGTAAAGATGAGGGGTGAGGTAGTACAGGTATAAATGAGGGGTGTATTAGTAGTACAGATGAGGGGGATTAGTAGTACAGGTACAGATGTGGGCTGTAGTAGTACAGGTAAAGATGAGGGGTGTAGTAGTAATACAGGTATAGCTGAGGGGTCACTGGGGGAAACTGGGGCAGCTGGGGGTGACTGGGAGAGCTGGGGGTGTATGGGGCAAACTGGGGGAGCTGGGGGTGACTGGGAGAGCTGGGGGTGTATGGGGCAAACTGGGGGAGCTGGGGGTGACTGGGAGAGTTGGGGGTGTACGGGGCAAACTGGGGGAGCTGGGGGTGACTGGGAGAGCTGGGGGTGTACGGGGCAAACTGGGGGAGCTGGGGGTGACTGGGAGAGTTGGGGGTGTACGGGGCAAACTGGGGGAGCTGGGGGTGACTGGGAGAGTTGGGGGTGTACGGGGCAAACTGGGGGAGCTGGGGGTGACTGGGAGAGCTGGGGGTGTATGGGGCAAACTGGGGGAGCTGGGGGTGACTGGGAGAGTTGGGGGTGTACGGGGCAAACTGGGGGAGCTGGGGGTGACTGGGAGAGTTGGGGGTGTACGGGGCAAACTGGGGGAGCTGGGGGTGACTGGGAGAGTTGGGGGTGTACGGGGCAAACTGGGGGAGCTGGGGGTGACTGCGAGAGTTGGGGGTGTACGGGGCAAACTGGGGGAGCTGGGGGTGACTGGGAGAGCTGGGGGTGTACGGGGCAAACTGGGGGAGCTGGGGGTGACTGGGAGAGCTGGGGGTGTACGGGGCAAACTGGGGGAGCTGGGGGTGACTGGGAGAGCTGGGGGTGTACGGGGCAAACTGGGGGAGCTGGGGGTGACTGGGAGAGCTGGGGGTGTTTGGGGCAAACTGGTGGAGCTGAGGGTGACTGGGAGAGCTGGGGGTGTATGGGGCAAACTGGGGGAGCTGGGGGTGACTGGGAGAGCTGGGGGTGTATGGGGCAAACTGGGGTTGACTGAAGGGGGACTGGGGACAGTTGGAGTTGACTGAAGGGGGACTGGGGCAGACTGGAGATGACGGAGGGGAAATGGGAAAGACTGGGGGTGACTGAGGGGGACTGGGGCAGACTGGGGGTGATTGAGGGGCACTGAGGCAGACTGGGGGTGACTGAGGGGGACTGGGGCAGACTGGGGGTGATTGAGGGGCACTGAGGCAGACTGGGGGTGACTCTAGGGGGACTGGGGCAGCTGGGGGTGATTGGGGCAGGAGTGCACATAGCCCTCCTCCTCTTCCTCTCACCCTGGCACACAAGTTCCCCTCCCGGCCACACGTGCAGGTCCCCGGTCTTTGAAGGAGGCCGCAGGGACTGTAGTGGTGATATCACCTGCTCCAGAGACCGGGGACCTGCACGTGTGGCCGGGAGGAGAGCAGGACGTGATATTTATAGCTCAGGCAGGTCAGTCGCAGCTCTGTTAGGCGGACTGCCCGACCGCCCTGCACCTCACCTCCGGCCCAACAATCCACGCACCGCCATAAGCCCGCCATGCACCTCACCTCCGGCCCAACACTCCACGCACCGCCATAAGCCCGCCATGCACCTCACCTCCACGCCGCCCGCTTGACCTGCACCTCTTGCCCGGCCGCCAACCCGACAATCCATGCTGCTCCGCCTGCAATGATTTTTTGTGAAAATTTAATTTAAGATTTTTACAAAAATCTAATCGATTCTAACCTTCTGGGCGAATTAATTTGTTTACTCACCCAGCCCTAATTCCTCTGTATGTCTCCTCTTGTATATATGTATCCTCCATGTACCCCTGTATATATGTCTCCTCCTGTATATATGTATCCTCTATATACTCCTCTGTATGTCTCCTCCTGTATATATGTATCCTCCTGTGTAGGTCTCCTGTATATATGTATCCTCCTGTGTAGGTCTCCTGTATATATGTATCCTCCTGTGTAGGTCTCCTGTATATATGTCTCCTCCTGTATATATGTATCCTCCTGTGTAGGTCTCCTGTATATATGTATCCTCCTGTGTAGGTCTCCTGTATATATGTCTCCTCCTGTATATATGTATCCTCCTGTGTAGGTCTCCTGTATATATGTATCCTCCTGTGTAGGTCTCCTGTATATATGTATCCTCCTGTGTAGGTCTCCTGTGTATATGTATCCTCTGTCAGGGGTAGGGAACCTTGGCTCTTCAGCTGTTGCAAAACTACAACTCCCATCATCTATGGTAAGCCTATGGCTGCCCAGGTATGATGGTAGTAGTAGTTCTGCAACAGCTGGAGAGCCTTGGTTCCCTCCCCCTGCCCTATGTCCTGCTGTGTAGGTACCTGGCTTCCTGCAGACACCATCTTCTCGGTCTTCAGGCTCTTCTAGCCCAGACACAGGAGAACCAGCTGGGAGGAGAGAGCGGCCTCTGGTGGCCGGAGGAAGATACTGCCTACAGCAGTTTGCTTTTTACCATAAGCCTCATAGGCTTATCTGCATAATGGCCATAAAGGGGGCGGGGCTTAACGTCATGGGGGCGGGGCTTCAGCGGCCGCTTCCAGCACAGACCGGATCCACAGCACATCCACAGGTAAATATGACTGAAGAGGGCGGGGCTGTAAGCAGGGGAGGCGGGGCACTGAGGACTCCAGCCAGCTGTCAACAGCCATGCGGCCCTGACAGCTGGGGGAAGACCGGCCCGGGGGGCATATGCCCCCCTGCCCCCCGGCCCAGCCCGCCCCTGGGTGGAAATGATGGAGGTGATGAGGACAGAGGGGGACATGATGGAGGTGATGAGGATACAGGGGGTCAAGATGGAGGTGATTGGGGTCTGGCAATAATTTTACACACATCACACACATTATCTGATATAATAACAGATATAAATTTAACCTACTATATACAGGGTCCTGCAGACATATTATTGGATGTAAACACAGCTGGCAATAATCTCCTTATATCAGACGACCGGAAATCTGCATCATGGACATATATAAACCAGAATCGTCCAAAAACAGCAGAGAGATTCCCGGATTATCAGGTGATGCGCAGCCGGGGCTTCTCGTATAGGCGGCCGATGAACGGCTGGAGATTGCAGTTTAGTCAGGTGATGAGCAGCGAGGGATTCTCCTCAGGGCGACATTACTGGGATGTGGAGATCAGTGGATCAGAATGGTTCAGGGTGGGGATTTGTTATCCCAGTATAGACAGGAATGGAAATCAGTCACGCATTGGAGATAATAACAAGTCCTGGTGTCTAGGGAAGATGAGGGGTAGTACTCATTATACAGTGATACATGACAGTAAAGAGATCCAGTTACCTCACCGGATTTCCAGTAATAGAGTCAGGATCTGTCTGGATTACGAGGCCGGGCGGCTGTCCTTCTATGAGCTGTGTGACCCCATCAGACACTTACACACCTTCACCACCACCTTCACCGAGCCCCTTCATGCTGTATTATGTGTATATAAAGGTTCTATAAAGATATCAGGGAGGAGCAGCAGCTGTGAGGAGCCGTCACAGGCTTAGGAAATCTGCCCAGAGACCGGTGACATCACAGGGGGCACTATCTGATTGGTGGAGCATTCAGCCAGTGGGTGGGGCTACTGCGAAGCTGCTCTTTTTCTACAAACCCCTCCTGTACACCGAGCTATGATTGGTTATCTGCTCTACACTCTATGGTTACAGGGTCAGGAAACTCTTGTTTCTATTGGCTGTGGATGAGATGTTGGTTGAATTATAACCAAAGAGACTTCACTGCTTAGTCTTGCATGGTACTAGGAAGTGTTTATAGGCCTTAGGGAATGTGACCCGTTTCCTTTAAATTCTCACATATAAAGTTTGGTTATTTTGAAATTAAATGTTTTTATTCAAATACACAGTGTGTTTTTTATGCTATTTCTAAAGTTTGGCGGTAAAGTTTGTGGCAGTTCTTCATTATGATCTTGACCAGGTCATGTGATAATGTGATATGTCATTGGTGGTTTTATTAATTGTATATGAGATTTGATCATTGATTGGATTTATTAATATTATTATTAAATGATACTGCTAAAATAAAAACGGATGGTAAATAAACAATGGCATTTCTACAGTGTTTCTTCCTGAAAGGAAAGAATAGTTGCAGAGCGCCACCTCTCATCCTTTTATTTTTTTGCCCACATCAAGCGCTCTCATCATGCCTAGTCCTACAGCATCATCTGTGTTATCCCATTGTTGCATCCACGCTTTTCATTACTGTAACCAAATCATGTGATCACCAGCCTAACCCACAGAAAAACACAGGGTTTAATGTGTCGGATGAAGTAGTCTGTCCTAGGTCAACTGATTTCTTGTGAGCTAAAAAAAATTACTTTAATGTTTTGCATTATTATTATGAAAAGAGTATTTAGTATTATTTTACTGTGTGTGAACATAGCCTGAAAGTCAGGAATCTTTTGTATTTTAACGCACATGAAGGGAAAGTTTTTAGGTAATGTTCAAAGATGCTATATTATACAATAATACTATAAACCAGGAATGGGGAACCTTCGGCCCTCCAGCTGTTGCAAAACTACAATTCCCATCATGCTTCGCTTTGGCTGTCCAGACACGATGGGAATTGTAGTTTTGCAACAGCTGGAGGGCCGAAGGTTCCTCATCCCTGCTATAAATTATGAAATTATAAAGTATATAATAGAAGCTAAAATGTTACGATAAGCAGATCTTTTGCAGTCCTGAACCAATGATGAATGTCAACTTGCAATTAAATCTTACTAGTAGATTATTGTTTTGCGGCTGCCGGAGACGCACCAGGTCATGTCATACAGAGTTGGCAGTTTTATTATAATCTGAGATTTGATCATTGTGCGGATCATGGATGAGATTTATTACAAATACACAATTCCGATGAACTAAAAACTGCTGATAAATAAGCTGGTCTCTATGGTGTTTTTTGGACAAGGTCCAACATGGCGTAACTGGAGCAGCATGGACAGATAGGAAGGAGAACAATGGATCCTGATCACTAAGAATTAAAAAGTAATAGTGGAACAATAAAGAAGAATCTCAGGTCCTGCTGCAGAACATCAAGAAAGGACTGAACCAACCTTACCCCTCACCAGAGTTTCTTTTCACCCATATCATACCCCCAATACTTAATATACGCTGCTATACACAATCCATATACCGTAGCTGAGGTATGGCATACCTCTTTACAGCTATAGAGAAGCAGGGAGGCAATGCACAGGACCAGGAGAAGCCGCGCACGTTGTGCCTATTGTACATTCTCTGCTGCCCATACTGCTGAATAGCAGAGTCGCTCCTGAGCTACTTGCCCTACTGTTCTTGATGTTATGTAACTTTCCTAGCAGACCACAAGCTGTTTTGCTACTTACTGCTGCTGCCTGTACTCAGCATTACGGGCAGCAGGAGAGAATAGCAGTGTGCCTGAGACTTCTTTCAGTCCTGCATGGGGTATGGCATCCAGAAAACCTATTTACAGCTACAGAAGAGCAGAAAAGATGAGAGCAGGTGGCTATTGAGTACAGTCTCAGAAGCAGTGTGTATTTATGGGGTGGGGATCTGTTAACCTGCTGTTTTCTATTGCAAACAGGTTAAACTAGTTAATCAAGTATATAGCAAGAACGTTTAGAATTACTTACATTTTTCAGTTATAAAGATGACAGCTACGCTTTGACTTTAGTGGCAGTAGAGAAATTAAAGAGAGAGATACAAAGGGCGTCTTCTTCCCATGCACTCCGGTTCTCTCTGCCACAGACAGGGCCGGCGTTAGGGGTGTGCAAGCAGTGCAGCCGCACCTGCATCCCCCTGAGCCCATAAATCCGGCCCTGCCTCTGCGAGGAGAAAGCTCTTCTCCCCCTACATGTGACTGCAGCCTGGCCCCATCCCCCGCCCCCCCCATAGTGTCTCCCAGCTCACAGATGCCCATAACCCCCCCCCCCCTCCGGACGGAGACAGATCAGCAGTGTGATCCTCCGCTCTACCTCCTCCTCCTCTTCATGGGCAGAGACATCCTCCACTGATCCTTCTGTGTGAGTATATGTATCTGTCTGTGTGTATGTCCTGTGTACTTCCAGCATGCTCCTGTGTGGCTGTGTGTGGAATACAACAACTCCCAGCATGCTCCTGTGTGGCTGTGTGTGGAGAACAACAACTCCCAGCATGCTCCTGTGTGGCTGTGTGTGGGATAAAACAACTCCCAGCATGCTCCTGTGTGGCTGTGTGTGAACAACAACAACTTCCAGCATGCTCCTGTGTGGCTGTGTGTGGACAACAACTTCCAGCATGCTCCTGTGTGGCTGTGTGTGGACAACAACTCCCAGCATGCTCCTGTGTGGCTGTGTGTGGACAACAACAACTCCCAGCATGCTCCTGTGTGGCTGTGTGTGGACAACAACAACTCCCAGCATGCTCCTGTGTGGCTGTGTGTGGACAACAAAAGAATATTCTGCACAGGGCGCCATCTACCCTAAGGCCGGCCCTGGCCACAGATAATTCCTGTAATGTCATATATCATGTTTAGTTTTCTCTAACACCGAATGCTAAAAAATATGCAGCTTCTTCACCTGGAAATAATGAGCTACCAGTTTAGACCTGTTTATTGCGAATGGTTTGCGAGATGAAGATGTTACTCACAAGGTTGATCAGCGTTATACCGCAGGCTAGTAGTAGTGTTGTGTTGTCACATACCGGCTCAAACAACTAACCCGCAGGTCTCCTAGGAGGTCAGCAATGTAGTTTCCTTAGGGCAGGAATGCCATGGGATACAGTTACAATACTTGAGATAAACGGTAAAGATTTGGCAACAGTTTCCTTTAGCAGTTTAAAGGAGAAGTTATACAAATCCCCAATATACACTTATTATAGGAAATGCTTATAAAGTGCCTTTTTCCCTGCACTTACTACTGCATCAAGGCTTAATTTCCTGGATAATATGGTGATGTCACTTCCTGGATAACATGGTGATATCACTTCCTGAATAAAATGGTGATGTCACTTCCTGGATAACATGGTGATATCACTTCCTGAATAAAATGGTGATGTCACTTCCTGGATAACATGGTGATGTCACTTCCTAGATAAAATGGTGATGTCACTTCCTGGATTACACGGTGATGTCACTTCCTGGATAACATGGTGATGTCACTTCCTGGATAACATGGTGATGTCACTTCCTGAATAAAAATGGTGATGTCACTTCCTGAATAAAAATGGTGATGTCACTTCCTGGATAAAATTGGTGATGTCACTTCCTGGATAAAATGGTGATGTCACAACCCGACTCCCAGAGCTGTGCGGGCTGTGGCTGCTGGAGAGGATGATGGCAGGGGGACACTGAGGGACACAGGGCACTGAAGGGACACTGAGCATCCCTCTGCCATCATCCTCTCCAGCAGCCACAGCCTGCACAGCTCTGGGAGTCGGGTCGTGACATCACCATGTTATCCAAGAAGTGACAACACCATTTTAACCAGGAAGTGACATCACCATGTTATCCAGGAAGTGACATCAACATGTTATCCAGGAAGTGAAGCCTTGATGCAGTAGTAAGTAGAGGGAAAAAAAGCACTTTATAAGCATTTCCCATAATAAGTGTATATTGGGGATTTGTATAACTTTTAGGGGGCAATACAATACTGTAATATTTTTGCTGGTGGGTGCACATAAGAAGATATTTTTTGTGTCGTGTGAGATGCGCTGCTTAAGCTCTTTAAGAGTTAACTGTTGCAGGAGAGTCCTAGAAAATGTTAGCTCTCTTGGCTTGCCAGTTTTTCCTTACTGGTTTAGGAGTAGGTGATTGCATTATCCTCTCAGCATAGACTGAATTCAGTTTTGGTTTAAGCACACAATGCCGTGATCATAAAGTATGGGACGCAAAGCTATATTTACACGAAGGTAAAGGCAAATGGAAAGAGATGGGAATCTACACAGCATGCAAGTCTTTCGTCTCTTGCCTTTGAAGGTTTCAGGGAACTGGAAATGGACTAGGGCTAAGGCTTGGTATAAGGCTTCACAAACAGTTAACAGACAGGACTTTATAAAGTTCCAGCCCTACACAGAGACAGGTGATCGGTTCTAAAATGAAAAGTGGTTGATCTTTTGAGACTCCTTCCTCAGTGGACACTTGACATTGAAGCGGCCTGAGTGTCCGGTGACGATACGGGTTTCATCTAGGGAAACTGCACCTATGTTCATGTTAAAAGCTTTGCATGCCGGAGGTGGAGGGGAAGCCAAAAACAGCAGAATCCAGTGAGTTACGCAATTCACACACCTCCAACTCTGCCACCTTTACTGAGCCCCTTCATGCCAACTTAGGGGTCATCTTCCCATCAGGCATCTGATGATGTGACAGGGAGAAGAATCTGACTGGGGTAGAATTCAGTCAGTATAGTGCAGCAGTGGGAGAGGATACAGATAAGCTGTAACTGGTTATCTGCCCTTATCGTTACAAGGGCAAAAAAAAACTTCACTTCACTAAAGGGTACATTTGGGTAAAGGACTATTGTGCAGACCCCAGTTAACAAAAGCTACACCGGTCCACAAAGGGATGTATAAGTTCAGGCCAGCCACATAGCTGCGGTGACTACACTACAAACTTTGTTGGGGGGAATACTACCCTCAGCTGCTCCTAACCACTACTCCCATTTAAGGCAGTGAATGTGTTAATACTCATATTACTGGTGGTCTATACCAGAAATATGATGCAACCTTGGCACTACTCAGTGACAGTCAAATACACTGGAGTATTGTCAGGACTGTGCGCTGGAGCTCATAGCTGTGCGGCCGAGAAGGCGCTGAGTTGCTGCATTTCAGAATCCTGTCTGAACACAGGTTTATTTTAGGTTTGTTCAGCCCCACCCGTCTTGCTTTTTGTACCTTGGCAGCTTGAGGGTTAACCTGCTGCTGTGCAGGTGAGCTGTGTGGAGGACCAGAGGCTGGTTCAATCAGCTGCTGGACTGAGTTCCTGATCCTGTATAAATTGTAGGTAAGCCCAGCATTCCCAGTTCCCCTGCTCCTTTCTAAGCGTTCCCCTGTCCTAATAGCCTTGCTATTGCTCTGCCAGTTTTCTGACCTTTTGCCTGACCTCCGACTATCCGCTCTCTTTCTGCATTGTACTGCATTGTCCATTTGGTTTTGACCTGGCTAGCTGACTCTCCTCCATTTTGTTTGTTTGTCTGTCAGCGTAGGGACCGACTCCGTGGTTGTTCCTGGCCATTTAGGGCCGTGTGTAGCAAGTAGGCAGGGACGTTGGTGGGGGCAAGTTCAGGGCTCACTGTCTGGTCCGCGTCTCCCTAGCCTTGTCCTCCACTGATCCACACCGCAGGCCTGGCAAAGGCCACTCAGCCAGCAAACCATAACCCTCCTATGTAACGATGGAGACAAAAACCATTAAACAGTGGTCTACAGTTTCGCGACCCTTCATTTTGCAAAAGATTGGCAAATAATCCCTGGTTATGTTTTCTTTATGTGTCGGAGATTAGCTACCTCCAATAGAAGCCACTTGAGAGACAATTTTCTTCCTTCTAGAATATTGCATAATATGGGAAAAGAAACTTATCTCCTCTCTCTGGTCATAAAGTGTCAGAACCCTCGGGGAAGTGTTCTCCTTTACAGTGAGTATAGAAGAAGGTATGTGTTTCTGTAATGTATGTGTTCAACTGTTAATGTAGGCGAGGGGAACAAGGACGTGTGAGGGGTAAAGGTGATTGGGATGAAATGGCATTAGGTCCTAAAGTAATACAGAAAGCCAGTGGCCAATGGAGGTGGTATTCAATGTAAGCAAAACAATGGGAGGCAATGGAGGAGTTTGAGTCATAGGACTGGAAGGGGGTGGGGTCACAGGACTAATAGGAGATGGGGTCACAGGACTGGTAGGTGATGGGGTCACAGGGCTAATAAGAGATGGAGTCAGGACTGGTAGGAGATGGGAGTCCCAGGACTGGTAGGAGATGGAGTCACAGGACTGGTAGGAGATGGAGTCCCAGGACTGGTAGGAGATGGAGTCCCAGGACTGGTAGGAGATGGAGTCCCAGGACTGGTAGGAGATGGAGTCCCAGGACTGGTAGGAGATGGAGGCACAGGACTGGTAGGAGATGGACACACAGGACTGGTAGGAGATGGAGTCCCAGGACTGGTAGGAGATGGAGTCCCAGGACTGGTAGGAGATGGAGTCCCAGGACTGGTAGGAGATGGAGTCCCAGGCTGGTAGGAGATGGGGTCACAGGACTAATAGGAGATGGGAGTCACAGGACTAGAAGGGGAAGGGTGTCACAGGACTTGTAGGAGATGGGGGTCACAGGACTTGTAGGAGATGGGGGTCACAGGACTGGTAGGAGATGGAGTCCCAGGACTGGTAGGAGATGGAGTCACAGGACTAATAGGAGATGGGAGTCACAGGACTAGAAGGGGAGGGTGTCACAGGACTTGTAGGAGATCGGGGTCACAGGACTGGTAGATGGGGGTCACAGGACTGGTAGGAGATGGGGGTCACAGGACTGGTAGGAGATGGGGTCACAGGACTGGTAGGGGCCACCATGACCAGTTATTGGCTGAGCTGCCTGTCAGCTCAGGGAAACTGTAAAGCACAGTGGCGGAAAACAAGCAGATTGCAGGAGAAGACTGGGAGCGTGGACAGATAATGTATGCACAGTTTAGGGCAAGGGCTGCACAGACATCGCTAACAATGTTTGTGCAGCCCTTTCTAAATGATTATCGAGCCGTGTAAATTTCTGCTAGTTGTTTTGCAAAGATTGGGGTCTGACTGTGGAAATCTAATTTTGTTGCTCCTGTAGAAACAATGTACTTGGCTTCAAGGTATATAATGCTCCATAAAGTATGTCCCTTTGCTTCCTCTAAGTTCAGCTTTCTCCTTGTGTAATAATATTGTGGAAGTATACTACTAGGTAAGTCCCACTGGGGTTTAGTTGAAGCTCTTCACCCTCTGTCTCCTCATCCCTGTGTTACGTATTAAGTATCTTTCCCATTACAATTCCTGCCTCTGTGCACTCCCCCAGTAGTATATAGACCCCTTGTGCACTTCCCCAGTAGTATATAGACCCCCTATGCGCTCCCCCAGTAGTATATAGCCCCCTGTGCACTCTCCCAGTAGTATATAGCCCCCCTGTGTGCTCCCCCTCCCATAAAGATCTTACCCCCGTCCGGCCCACAAGCCCTGACGCACGTTTTGCTCACTTCATCAAGAGCTAATCATTTGTATATGATGTATATGAAAATAAAGAATTTGTTATATTTCTAAATTATTTGTGCAATTTCTTTGGTTATGTGTATAGGCTTGGTTGCACTATAGATTGATTTAGGCAGGACTTTGTTTTGGGTTGTACCCCAGTAGTATATAGCCCCCTGTGCGCTCCCCCAGTAGTATATAGACCCCCTATGCGCTCCCCAGTAGTATATAGCCCCCTGTTGCTCCCCCAGTAGTATATAGACCCCTATGCGCTCCCCCAGTAGTATATATGATGCAACCTTGGCATTACTCAATGACAGTCAAATACACTGGAGCATTGTCAGGACTGTGCGCTGGCGCTCCTCGGTTCAATTGTGCGGCCGAGAAGGCGCTGAGTTGCTGCATTTCAGAATCCTGTCTGAACACAGGTTTATTTTAGTTTGTTCAGCCCCACCCATCTTGCTTTTTGTACCTTGGCAGCTTGAGGGTTAACCTGCTGCTGTGCAGTTGAGCTGTGTGGAGGATCAGAGGCTGGTTCAATCAGCTGCTGGACTGAGTTCCTGATCCTGTATAAATAGTAGGTAAGCCCAGCATTCAGAACTGGCTATTAGTTGTTACTAGTCCCAGCTCCCCTGCTCCTTTCTAAGCGTTCCCCTGTCCTAATAGCCTTGCTATTGCTCTGCCAGTTTTCTGACCTTTTGCCTGACTTCCAACTATCCGCTCTCTTTCTGATTTTGTACTGCATTGTCCGTATGGTTTTGACCTGGCTAGCTGACTCTCCTCCATTTTGTTTGTTTGTCTGTCTACGTTCTGCGTGTACACCTACTCAGCATAGGGACCGACTCCGTGGTTGTCCCTGGCCATTTAGGGCCATGCGTGGCAAGTAGGCAGGGACATTGGTTGGGGCAAGTTCAGGGCTCACTGTCTGGTCCGTGTCTCCTTAGCCTTGTCCTCCACTGATCCACACCGCAGGCCTGGCAAAGGCAACTCAGCCAGCAAACCATAACCCTGCTATGTAACGATGGAGCCAAAAACCACTAAACAGTGGTCTACAGTTTCGCGACCCTTCATTTTGCAAGAGATTGGCAAATAATCCCTGGTTATGTTTTCTTTATGTTTTCTTTCGGAGATTAGCTACCTCCAATAGAAGCCACTCGAGAAGCCCAGTAGTATATAGCCCCCGGTGCGCTCCCCCAGTAGTATATAGACCCCCTATGTGCTCCCCCAGTAGTATATAGCCCCCCTGTGTGCTCCCCCCGGTAGTATATAGACCCGCACTTTGTGCTCCCCAGTAGTATATAGCCCCCCTGTTGCTCCCCCAGTAGTATATAGACCCCTATGCGCTCCTCCAGTAGTATATAGAGCCCTGTGCAGTCCCCCAGTAGTATATAGTCCCCCTGTGAGCTACCCCAGTAGCATATAGCCTCCCTGTGTGCTCCCCTAGTAGTATATAGCCCCCCAATAGTATATAGCCCCCCTGTGCGCTCCCCCAGTAGTACATAGACCCCATGGACCCCCACTTTGTACTCCCCAGTAGTATATAGACCCCCTGTATGCTCCCCCTCCCATATAGCCCCCCAGTTCGCTTCCCCAGTAGTATATAAAAACCTGTGCACTCCCCCAGTAGTATATAGACCCCATGGACTCCCGCTTTGT
This sequence comes from Dendropsophus ebraccatus, assembly GCF_027789765.1. Classification (NCBI taxonomy): domain Eukaryota; kingdom Metazoa; phylum Chordata; class Amphibia; order Anura; family Hylidae; genus Dendropsophus; species Dendropsophus ebraccatus. The sequence continues at coordinate 7,379,497 of NC_091454.1, read as the reverse complement.
GCTCCCCAGTAGTATATAGACCCCCTGTATGCTTCCCCTCCCATATAGCCCCCCTGTGCCCTTCCCCAGTAGTATATAGCCCCCTGCTTTGTGCTCCCCAGTAGTATATTGCCCCCCTGTGCTCCCCCTTCCATATAGCATATAACAGAAAAAAAACAAAAAACACTTATACTCACCTGGGTCTGGGCGTCTCCTCTTTTCTTCCCCTCTTGTGGCCGCACTCTCCCCTTGTGGCCGCTGCTCTCCCCTTGTCCTGGCGCTCCAGTGACATCACTGGCTCCCTCTCTGTCAGTGCTGCTGTGTGGTAACTATGAGCACTAGTTATGAGCGCTCATAGTTACTGTACAGAGCGCAGCAGGAGTCCGGACAGCTGGCCTCCGCGGTCTGCCAGTTGAGAACCCCTGCTGTAGTAGTTTTGGCTTGGAAATACTTATCGAAATATTGCTGAGTAAAAGTGATCTGGCAGTGTAAAACTTTTGGAATGCCTGGAGGCTTAAACGGTAGTAAATACCTCTCAGTGACAAGTTTGAGCTCGACCTGTGTGATACATATAAATACCACCCACTGCTCTCTTACACAATTCTACTTTCATTCCCTTTCTCTGCTGTAAGCGATGGCGTCTGCTGCTCTGAGAAAGGAGCTGGAATGTTCCATCTGTCTAAACATTTATACAGATCCTGTAAACCTGATATGTGGACACAACTTCTGCCGGGGATGTATTGATGAGGTCCTGAATACACAGGACAGGGCTGGAGTTTATTCCTGTCCTGAATGTAGAGAAGAGTTTCCGGAGCGTCCGACACTGAGGAAGAACATAACTCTGGGTAACGTGGTGGAGGATTTTCTGTCTATTCCGCCACAGACCACCGGGATCTGCTGCACTTACTGTATTCACTCTCCTGTACCTGCTGTGAGATCCTGTCTGCTGTGTGAGGCTTCTCTGTGTGATAATCACCTAAGAGCTCACAGCAAGGAACCAGAACACGTCCTGACCGATCCCAGCACTTCCCTGGAGAAGAGGAAATGTTCTGTCCATAAGGAACTTTTAAAATACTATTGTGCTAAAGATGCCACCTGTATCTGTGTGTGCTGCTATTTGATTGGAGAACACAAGGGACATAAGATGGAGTCTCTACATGAGGCCTTCAAAAAGAAGAAAGAAAACCTGCAAAATGTTCTGCAGAAAACGATGACAAAGAGAAAGAAGACTGAGGAAAGAGTCCGGAGCGTGGAGGAGCAGAGGAGAAAAGCTCAAGAAAAAGCATCTGGAGAAGCCGAGAGAGTCACTGCCCTGTTTATAGACATCAGGAGACGGCTGGACGACCTGGAGAAGAGGGTCCTGAGTGAGATCTCCAGGCAGGAGGAGCAGCGGTCACTGTCTGTCATCCAGAAGCTGGAAATAAAGAAGGATGAGTTGTCCAGGAAGATGAGACACATTGAGGAGCTGTGTAACATGGCGGATCCACTGACTGTTTTACAGGATCCAGACACAGGTGACTTGTGTGATCCTGAGGAGGAGGGAGGTGATGAGGACACAGGGGGGCATGATGGAGGTGATCGGGGTCTGGAGAAGATCTCACACACATTACAAACATTATCTGATATAATAAGAGGTGTAGATGTAACCTTCTATATACAGGGTCCTGCAGACATATTACTGGATGTAAACACAGCAGATAATAATCTCCTTATATCAGAGGATCAGAAAACTGCTGTTTGGACAGAAATAGAGCAGAATCGTCCAGAAACAGCAGAGAGATTTCAGGATTGTTATCCTCAGGTGATGAGCAGCGGGGGATTCTCGTCAGGGCGACATTACTGGGATGTGGAGATTGGTGCAGAATATTGGTGGAGTGTGGGGATGTGTTATCCCAGTATAGACAGGAGGGGAGATCAGGCAGAGATTGGAAAAAATAACAAGTCCTGGGGTTTGTGTGGAGGGCGGTTCAACTGTAATGAGTATTCAGTGAGATATGACAGTAAATGGATTGAGTTACATCACCGTATCTCCAGTGATGGAGTCCGGATCTGTCTGGATTATGAGGCCGGGCAGTTGTCCTTTTATGAGCTGTGTGACCCCATCAGACACATATACACCTTCTCCGCTACTTTCACCGAGCCCCTTCATGCTGTAGTATGGCTATGTGATGATTCTATCAGGATATTAGAAGAGCAGCAGCTGTGAGGAGCTGTCACTATAGAAGAAATCTGTCCAGAGTTGGTGATATCACAGGGAGCAGAATCCGATGGTTAAAGGGGAACTATCAGCACTTCAGTGCTCAATCTCTCACTAGCTACAGGTGCCTAGGAGATAGAGCAAGACAATCTGTCCCCTAACAAGTAGTTATTAGCAGCTGGATGCACAGACCATGACTTCTCTGTGCAGCCATATAAAAGCATAACCAAAGTGAAAGTTGTTGTGAAAAATGATTACAGTCCTGCACTATAATCATTTTATTTAAACTTAAAGTCACTAAAAATAACCTTTGACATGTCATCAGTCAAAAGTTATTAATTAGAGTGGGTATCACTGCTAACACACTGTGATCAGAAGAGAAAACCGGGAAGAGATATCAGCAGCGAGATGCAATTCCCGTCCAACAGCGCAGTCCGTCAAAACTCATAATTAAAGCCTATGGGAAATTTTGACTTTATGAGCTGCCAGCCGGGGAGTGGATTGAGCTTTCGCAATCTTTCCCTGGCTGTATCTTCTGATCAGGGTGGGTGTCAGTAGTGAGAACTGCTCTGATCAATAACTTCTGACATGTCTGATGACAGATCAAAAAGTAATTTTTAGTGACAGTGCCCATTTAAAATGTAGTGACAGACCTTTTGCAGGACTCCTCCTAGCTCTTATTTTTGATAGATCTTTATTTGAAATGAATTATTGGTATTTTATGGGTGTTACGCAGGTGTATTACAGGTGTTCACTGTTATAATGTAACAATAAATAAAACAGAGATTTGATAACTGCAACTGATTGATGAGATTTATTAATAAGAAAGAATGGAGAATAGTGACTGTGTGTGTCATCTGTCTTGTTGTGCAGTCAGGAGGCTGCACTACAGCCGGCACATCTACCATCTGCAAAAAGAAGAGCTTGATACTGTAAAGATTTTTCCAAAGGAGTTTTATGCTGCTATATCGTACTGCTGCTGTACTGACCTGCCTGTCCCATTATTACTGTCCTCGGGGAAACACTTGCTGCAGAATTATAGACAACAGTCCCAGACTGCAGGGACTATGCATAAGAGACATACAGAAATCATTACTGCTGTTCGTGAAAAAGTACTAAAAATGTGACCAGCCTCTTTAAGACCTTATCCGTACTTTGCCTCTTTCAGCTTTCCCTCCATTCTGACGAGTCCCCCCCACCGCATGATCCTGCCTTTGCCAGGCTTCACTGCAGGCATGGTAAGGGGCATGTGAAGGGCATCGTCGCTTGTTCATATTATAGATTGGGCCACCACTGGCCCGTGTAATAGGACGCCAAAATTTCTGCTAGTTGTTTTGAACAGATTGGGGTCTAACTCTGGGAGTCTAATTTGAGGCAGGTGCTGGTGGAAACAATGTATTCAGCTTCAAGGTATATAATGCTCCATATAGAATGTCCCTTTGCTTCTTCCAAATTCAGCATTCTCCCTGGGTGATATTATTGTGGAAGTATACTATTTCATGAGTCCCACTGGGGTTTAGTTGAAGCTCTTCACCCTCTGTCTCCTCATCCCTGGTAACCTCTTGAGGACGTATGCCGTAAGGGTACGTCATACGTCCGCAAGAGGAGTTCAGAGGGGGGATCTAAGGGAGATCTATGGGAGATCAGTGTAGTTGTATTAGAATTCTAATTACTGTAGAAGTTTAAAAATAAACTGTTTTCATTAATAAAAAGCCCCCCCCCCCAATAAAAGTCTGAATCACCCCCCTTTTCCCATTTTATAAATAAAAAAAAAAAAAAAAGTTTGGTATCTCCGCGTGCGTAATCGCGTGAACTATTAATTTATGACATTCCTGATCTTGCACGGTAAAGGGAGTAAGCCCAAAGACCCGCCAAAGTGCAAAAATTGTGCATTTTTGGTCGCATCAAATCCAGAAAAATTGTAATGAAAAGCAATCAAAAAGTCGGATATACGCAATCAAGGTACCGATAGAAAGAACACATCATGGCGCAAAAAATGACACCTCACACAGCCCCATAGACCTAAGGATAAAAGCGCTATAAGCATAAGAATAGAGCGATTTTAAGAAAGGTTTTTTTCCTATAAAAGGTTTTATTTTTTTTAAAAGCCACCAAATAATATACGTTGCATATCGTATTATTCATACCGACTTGAGGAACACATATAACATGTAAGTTTTTCCATAGGACGAATGGCGTTAAAACGAAACCCCCCAAAATGAAAACGCAAAAACCAAAAATTGGCTCTGTCATTAACCTCTTAAGGATGGAGCCAATTTTCGTTTCTGCGTTTTAGTTTTTTCATAAGGCCATAGCACTTGCATTTTTTCACCTAGAAACCCACATGAGCCCTTTCTTTTTTTCGTCACTTATTGTACTTTGCAATGGCAGACTTAATTTTTGCATAAAATATGCTGCGAAACCAGAAAAAAATTATAGGCGCGGTGAAATTGAAAAAATAAATAAAAATTTTTTGGGGCGGGTTTCGTTTTTATGCTGTTCGTCCTATGGAAAAACTGACATGTTATATATGTCCCTCAAGTCGGTATGATTAAAACGATATGTAACATGTATAACTTTTAAATTATTTGATGGCTTTTAAAAAAATAAAACCTTTTACAGAGAAAATATGTTCCTTAAAATCGCTCTAATCGCAGGCTTATAGCGCTTTTATCTTTTGGTCTATGGGGCTGTGTGAGGTGTAATTTTTTGCGCCATGATCGGTACCTTGATTGCGCATATGCGACTTTTTGATCGCTTTTCATTACAATTTTTCTGGATTTGATGCGACCAAAAATGCACAATTTTTGCCCTTTGGCGGGTCTTTGCGCTCACGCCATTTACAGTGCGAGATCAGGAATGTGAAATTAATAGTTCGGGCGATTACGCACGCGGCGATACTAAACATAATTATTTATTTATTTTTATTTATAAAATGGGAAAAGGGGGGTGATTCCGAGTTCTATTAGGGGAGGGGATTTGTTTTAATGAAAACACTTTTTTTAACACTTATTATTCCCCCCCCCTGGGGTTAGGGTTATTCCCCCCTTGGGTTAGCGTTATTGCCCCGAGGTTAGGGTTATTCCCCCCGGTGTTAGGGTTATTCCCCCCTGGGGTTAGGGTTATTCCCCCCAGGGGTTAGGGTTATTCGGGGGGGGAAAAGGCTGCCGTTGCGCAGGGCCGGGACAAAGAGTAGGCGGAGGTAGGCGATGGCCTAGGATGCCAAACGTAAGGGGGCGCAGTCTGGATGGGTAAGTAATTAATTTACCTACCCATCCCTCCGAGCGCTCATAGTTACATACAACAGCACTGACAGAGAGGGAGCCACTGGCTCCCTCCCGGCCAGTCACTCTTGTGGCCGCAGGCAGCGTTTGGCCTGCAATCACAAGAGGCCCCTCTCCTCTGGCTGTGTTGAGTCAGTCACTGGAGCGCACCTGGGGTCGGCAGTGACACCGCACCGGCAGTGACACCGAGGTCGGCAGTGACACCGCAGGGGAGAGGGAAGAAACAAGAATGAAGTGAAGGAGGTGTAAAGGACCTTTGATGACGTCATACCCATGTGACCAGTGTGGGAGGAGCTATCTTCCTTTGCTAGGCTTTCCATGAGGCAGCTGGTTTCCCGGGCTGTTTATGAGGCAGCAGTATAGTGAGTGCAGGGTATAACATCAGCAAGAGGTGAGGGCACTGTTCTGCAGGGTCAGGGGTGTGTGGGTGCGATGTTCTGCAGGGTCAGGGGTGTGTGGGTGCACTGTTATGTGACGTTCTGCAGAGTCAGGGGTGTGTGGGTGCACTGTTATGCGATGTTCTGCAGGGTCAGGGGTGTGTGGGGGCACTGTTATGTGATGTTCTGCAGGGTCAGGGGTGTGTGGTGGAACTGTTATCTGATGTTCTGCAGGGTCAGGGGTGTGTGGGTGCGATGTTTTGCAGGGTCAGGGGTGTGTGGGTGCACTGTTATGTGATGTTCTGCAGGGTCAGGGGTGTGTGGGGGCACTGTTATGTGATGTTCTGCAGGGTCAGGGGTGTGTGGGGGCACTGTTATGTGATGTTCTGCAGGGTTAGGGGTGTGTGGGTGCACTGTTATGCGATGTTCTGCAGGGTCAGGAGTGTGTGGGGGAACTGTTATCTGATGTTCTGCAGGGTCAAGGGGTGTGTGGATGCAATGTTCTGCAGGGTCAGGGGTGTGTGAGTGCACTGTTATGTGATGTTCTGCAGGGTCAGGGGGGTGTGGGTGCACTGTTATGTGATGTTCTGCAGGGTCAGGAGTGTGTGGGTGCACTGTTATGTGATGTTCTGCAGGGTCAGGGGTGTGTGGGGGCACTGTTATGTGATGTTCTGCAGAGTCAGGGTGTGTGGGTGCACTGTTATGTGATGTTCTGCAGGGTCAGGGGTGTGTGGGTGCACTGTTATGTGATGTTCTGCAGGGTCAGGGGTGTGTGGGGGCACTGTTATGTGATGTTCTGCAGAGTCAGGGTGTGTAGGTGCACTGTTATGTGATGTTCTGCAGGGTCAGGGGTGTGTGGGTGCACTGTTATGTGATGTTTTGCAGGGTCAGGGGTGTGTGGGTGCACTGTTATGTGACATTCTGCAGGGTCAGGGGTGTGTGGGTGCACTGTTATGCAATGTTCTGCAGGGTCAGGGGTGTGTGGGTGCACCTTTATTCAATTGGTAGAGCGGCCTTTTGTGACCGCAGGCAAAACGCTGCCTGTGGCCACAAGAGAGCGGGGAGGAGGAGACGCGCGCCCCAGGTGAGTATAAGTGTTTTTTTTTTAAGTTGTTTTGGAGGATGCCTGCTATATGGGAATGGTTAGGGAGCAACTGGGGGAGCACACAAGGGGTCTATATATAACTGGGGGAGCACACAGGGGATCTATATATAACTGGAGCAGCACGCAGGGGGTTTATATACTACTGGGGGCAGCACACAGGGGCGCTATATACTACTGGGGGCAGGACACAGCAGTCTATACTATATTGGGGCTGCACAGAGGGGCCTTACTATACTGGGGCACTGGGACCCCTTAAAACTATGGGGGCACAGAGGGGTGTAACTACTATATAGGAGCTCAAAGGGTGTAACTACTATATACTAGCACAGAGGGGTGTAACTACTATATAGGAGCACAGAGGGGTGTAACTACTATATAGGAGCACAGAGGGGTGTAACTACTATATAGGGGCACAGAGGGGTGTAACTACTATATAGGAGCACAGAGGGGTGTAACTACTATATAGGAGCACAGAGGGTGTAACTACTATATAGGGGTACAGGGGACCTAAGTACTGGATGTGTTGCAGCCTAAAATGTTTCTCTGGCAGATTCTGGAGAGAAGATTCAGAGGCAGGAGAAGACTTCAAGGTATGGAGAGAAAAAGAAAAAGTGACAGACTCTGATGGGAGAAGATGCCCCCTGTGAGTCACTGGATTTAACTGCACTCTGTTATAGGCTTGTAGTGATAGGGGTCATGGTGTGGCGGTATTATGTAATGGTATCATTGGTGATATCTTCCTGTTTTGTTCAGAGCAGTTTTCATGTAATATGTCATCACTGTATGGTGGTAGGAGGGTTATAAGAGAACTACCATATGTATTGGGGTTTTTAATACAGTGTGGGGGGCACTTTTTAGGGCATTATACTGTGTGGGGAGCACCGATTCTGATAATGCTAAATTCAAAGGGTACCAGCAGCCTTTTCTCAATGGAAAATGTCCATCTCTTTTCTTGCACTAGTTTTGGCTTGCAAATACTGATCGAAATATTGTTGAATAAAACTGACCTGGTTGTGTAAAACGTCTGCATTTGGAATACTCGGAGGCTCATACGTTATTAAATACCTCTCGGTGACAAGCCTGACCTCACCCTGTGTGATACATACAAATACCACCCACTGCTCTCTTACACAATCCTACTTTCATTTCCTCCTCCTGCTGTCAGCGATGGCATCTGCTGCTCTGAGAAAGGAGCTAGAATGTTCCATCTGTCTGAGCATTTATACAGATCCTGTAACCCTGAGATGTGGACACAACTTCTGCCGGGGATGTATTGATCAGAACCTGAATACACAGGACGGGGCTGGAGTTTATTCCTGTCCTGAATGTAGAGAAGAGTTCCAGGAGCAGCCGAAACTGCAGAGGAACATAACTCTACGTAACGTGGTGGAGAATTTCCTGTCTACTCAGCCCCATCAGGAGGAGATCACCGGGATCTGCTGCACTTACTGTGTGGACTCTCCTGTACCGGCTGTGAGATCCTGTCTGCTGTGTGAGGCTTCTCTGTGTGATAATCACCTGAGAGTTCACAGCAAGTCACCAGAACACGTCCTGACCGATCCCAGCACTTCCCTGGAGAAGAGGAAATGTTCTGTCCATAAGAAGGTCCTGGAATATTACTGCACTGACGACAATGCTTGTATCTGTGTGTCCTGCTGTCTGATTGGATGGAGAACACAAGGGACATAAGATGGAGTCTCTAGATGAGGCCTTCAAAAAGAAGAAAAAAAACCTGAGAAATGTTCTGCAAAAACTGATGACAAAGAGAGAGAAGACTGAGGAAAGAGTCCGGAGTGTGGAGGAGCGCAGGAGAAAAGCTCAAGAAAAAGGATCTGGAGAAGCTGAGAGAGTCACTGCCCTGTTTATAGACATCAGGAGACGGCTGGACGACCTGGAGAAGAGGATCCTGAGTGAGATCTCCAGGCAGGAGGAGCAGCTGTCACTGTCACTGTCTGATGTCATACAGAAGCTGAAAATAAAGAAGGACGAGCTGTCCAGGAAGATGAGACACATTGAGGAGCTGTGTAACATGGCGGATCCACTGACTTTCTTACAGGATCCAGACACTGGTGACTTGAGTGATCCCGAGGAGGATGGAGGTGATGAGGACACAGGGGGACATGATGGAGGGGATGAGGACACAGGGGGGCATGATGGAGGTGATCGGGGTCTGGAGATCTCACACATATCACACACATTATCTGACATAATAAGAGGTGTAACTTTCTATATACAGGGTCCTGCAGACATATTACTGGATGTAAATACAGCTGATAATAATCTCCTTATATCAGACGACCTGAAAATTGCAAGGGCAGAACGGCAGAAACGTCCAGTAACAGCAGAGAGATTCAGGGATTGTCAGGTGATGAGCAGCCGGGGATTCTCCTCAGGACGACATTACTGGGATGTGGAGATCAGTGTGTTAATAATATGGAGGGTGGGGATGTGTTATCCCAGTATAGGCAGGTGGGGAGGTCAGGCAGAGATTGGAAAAAATAACAAGTCCTGGAGTTTGTTTGGAGGAGTGTGGTATGGTAAGAAGTATTCAGTGGAACATGACAGGAAAGTGATCCAGTTACCTTACCAGATCTCCAGTAATAGATTCCGGGTATATCTGGATTATGAGGCCGGGCGGCTGTCCTTCTATGAGCTGTGTGACCCCATCAGACACTTACACACCTTCACCACCACCTTCACCGAGCCCCTTCATGCTGTATTATGGCTATGTGATGGTTCTTTCAGGATATTAGGGGAGCAGCACCTGTGAGGAGCCGTCACTATAGAAGAAATCTGTCCAGAGTTGGTGACATCACAGGGAGCGGAATCCGATGGTTAAAGGGGAACTATCAGCAGGTTTTGTGAAAGCAAACCTGCTGATATCCCCCTGCAATCTCCCCCCTGAGATTGGGCACTTCAGTGGTTAATCTCTCACTAGCTACAGGTGCCTAGGAGATAGAACAAGACACTCTGTCCCCTAAAATGTAGCTATGAGCAGCTGGGTGCACAGACCATGGCTTCTCTGTGCAACCATTTGTAAGCCTAGATGAAGAACAAGTAGTTGGGAAAAATGATTACAGTCCTGCACTATAATCATTTTATCCAGAATAATAGGCAAACTCTAAATGTCAAGTCACTAAAAATAACCTTTGACATGTCATCAGTCAAAAGTTATTAATTAGAGTGGGTATCGCTGCTAACACACTGTGATCAGAAGAGAAAACCGGGAAGAGATATCGGCAGCGACATGCAATTCCCGTCCAACAGCGCAGTCCGTCAAATCGAAGCCTATGGGAAATTTTGAGTGGATTGAGCATTCACAATCCTTCCCTGGTTGTATCCTCTGATACGGGTGGGTGTCAGTAGTGAGAACTGCTCTGATCAATAACGTCTGACATGTCTAATGACAGATCAAAAAGTTCTTTTTAGTGACAGTGCCCATTTAAAATGTAGTGACAGACCTTTTGCAGGACTCCTCCTAGCTCTTATTTTTATAGATTGCTTTATTTGAAATGAATAATTGGTATTTTAGGGGTCTTATGCTGGTGTATTACAGGTGTTCACTGTAATAATGTAACAATAAATACAACAGATTTTATCACTGCAGCTGATTGATGAGATTTATTAATAAGAGAGAATAGTGACTGTGTATGTCATCTGTCATGTTGTGCAGTGTCAGGAGGCTGCACTACAGCCGGCACATCTACCATCTGCAAAACTACAAGAAGAGCTTCATACTGTGAAGAGTTTTCAGAAGGAGTTTTATGCTGCTATATCGTACTGCTGCCGCACTGCCCTGCCTGTCCCATTATTACTGTCCTGGGGGAAGACTTGCTGCAGAAATATAGACAACAGTCCCAGACTGTAGGGACTATGCATAAGAAAGCATTACTGCTGTTTGTGAAAAAGAACTAAAAATGCAGCCAGCCTCTTTAAGACCTTATCTGTACTTTGCCTCTTTCAGCTTTCCCTCCACCCTGACAGGTATGAGGCAGGTGATGGGCACTGCATGGTTTCCCCCAGATATAACACTTAGAACTGAGGCCAAAAGGATCAATCTTGGTTTCTTCATAGACAAGATTTTCGTTTCTCACAATGTGAAATTCCTTTCTCTGTCTCTAAGCTCTACAGGCAGCTCATTCCTGCTCCATACAATCCTGTCCCTGAGCTCTACAGGCAGCTCTTTCCTCCTCCACCCAGTCCTATCTCTGAGCTCTACAGGCAGCTCTTTCCTCCTCCATAAAATCCTGTCTCTGAGCTCTACAGGCAGCTCTTTCCTCCTCCATACAGTCCTGTCTCTGAGCTCTACAGGCAGCTCTTTCCTCCTCCTCCATAAAATCCTGTCTCTGAGCTCTACAGGCAGCTCATTCCTGCTCCATACAATCCTGTCTCTGAGCTCTACAGGCAGCTCTTTCCTCCTCCACACAATCCTATCTCTGAGCTCTACATGCAGCTCTTTCCTCCTCCACACAATCCTGTCTCTGAGCTCTACAGGCAGCTCTTTCCTCCTCCACCCAGTCCTATCTCTGAGTTCTACAGGCAGCTCTTTCCTCCACCCAATCCTGTCTCTGAGCTCTACAGGCAGATCTTTCCTCCTCCACACAATCCTGTCTCTGAGCTCTACAGGCAGCTCTTTCCTCCTCCACACAATCCTATCTCTGAGCTCTACATGCAGCTCTTTCCTCCTCCACACAATCCTGTCTCTGAGCTCTACAGGCAGCTCTTACCTCCTCCACACAATCCTGTCTCTGAGCTCTACAGGCAGCTCTTTCCTCCTCCACACAATCCTGTCTCTGAGCTCTACAGGCAGCTCTTTCCTCCTCCACACAATCCTGTCTCTGAGCTCTACAGGCAGCTCTTTCCTCCTCCACACAATCCTATCTCTGAGCTCTACATGCAGCTCTTTCCTCCTCCACACAATCCTGTCTCTGAGCTCTACAGGCAGCAATTTCCTCCTCCACACAATCCTGTCTCTGAGCTCTACAGGCAGCAATTTCCTCCTCATGGCTTGTTGTTTGCTCTAATGCATTGTCAGCTGTGAAACAGTATATTGACGGGGCGGAGTCTCTTCAGATCCCATCAAATCAGCTGAATTTACCACCATTGAATCTGATTAAGGCGCAGACACATCTCAGAGATGACCAGAGTGGGAGGATTTTTGTTGGAAAGTTTTTTTTTTTTTCCTTTTTAATAACCACATTAACTTTCTACATGGCCTTGAACTGAGTTTCATGTGACTTGCCTTGCTTACAGCCAAATTGTAAGTCTTATATAGTCACATGACAATAACATACGTAAAGGCCAAAAAAACATTGGTTGGGTGACTTGTCTATGTGATCACAGTCACCATTAGCTTTAGCATACCTCCCAACTTTTGCAAAGAGGGACATGTGCGACGCAGTCCCCATAGCCATGCCCCTAGAGCGTCCCTCCATAGCCACGCCCCCATAGCAACCCTCCATAGCCACATCCCCATAGCAACCCTCCACAGCCACTCTCCTATAGTCACCACATGCTGCTGACTGAATAGTACCCCATATAGTATCCAATCCCCCATTATAGTGCCCTATACAGTATCCAATCCCCCATATAGTGCCCTATATAGTATCCAATCCCCTCATATAGTAGCCAATGCCCCCATATAGTGCCCCACATAGTATCCAATCCCCCATATAGTGCCCCACATAGTATCCAATACCCCATATAGTGCCCCACATAGTATCCAATCCCCCATATAATGCCCCACATAGTAGCCAATCCCCCATATAGTGACCCACATAGTAGCCAATGCCCCCATATAGTGCCCCACATAGTATCCAATCCCCCATATAGTGCCCCACATAGTATCCAATGCCCCCATATAGTGCCCCACATAGTATCCAATCCCCCATATAGTAGCCAATGCCCCCATATAGTGCCCCACATAGTATCCAATGCCCCCATATATGCCCCACATAGTATCCAATGCCCCATATAGTGCCCCACATAGTATCCAATGCCCCATATATGCCCCACATAGTATCCAATGCCCCATATAGTGCCCACATAGTATCCAATGCCCCACATAGTATCCAAAGCCCCATATAGTGCCCCACATAGTATCCAAAGCCCCATATAGTGCCCCACATAGTATCCAAAGCCCCATATAGTGCCCCACATAGTATCCAAAGCCCCATATAGTGCCCCACATAGTATCCAAAGCCCCATATAGTGCCCACATAGTATCCAATGCCCCATATAGTGCCCACATAGTATCCAATGCCCCATATAGTGTGGCCCCACCAGAAAAACAATTAACCAGTAACTCACCTGTCCACCGGTCCCAGCAGCTCCCAGCAGATCGCGCACTCCTGTCATCCGCGGGCAGCGGGGTATACAGATACAGACACTGACTGTGTCCCAGATGTATCCTGTAGACTCTATCAATTATAGAGGCTGCAGGACACTTCCAGCACAGTCAGTGTCTGTATACCCCGCGCCGGGGGAGGAGCGGCTGGGAGCGGCGTACAGGTGAGTTACTGGTTTATTGTTTTTCTTTTACCCCCAGTATAATGCGGGACACATTTGGGCTGTCCTGGGACACTTGGGAGCTACGGCTTTAGGTTTTTCTCACACCACGACCATCACATGAAGAAACAGGAAGGCTCTCACCTGTTCTGGACCCCAGAGCTACATTGGCGGGAAACCACGTCCGCACACACGACGTCCGATGGCAAGCATTGCAGTGAACGGACAAATCCTTCTCCCTTCTCAGGATCGACAGTCGGCCTCCATCAATCTGATAAAACTTTTCATTATATAATTACAATCTTTGCTTTGTGAAAGCAAAGAAAAAGTGCAAAAAAAAGCCTCAGAAATGAACCCTCAGGTCGCCTACTATAAACATATTAGAACAATATTGCTGCAAAGAAAAAACAGCACAAAAACAGCTACGTTAAAAAACCTTTAACATGACTTGCCCACATCAATCATGGCGTCTTCAGTTCCCCTCACCTGGACAGTTTTCACTTAACCAATCAAATTTTCATACTAAAATCACGTGACAGTAACATCTCGCTTATCAACATAGAATAGGAGAGTGTATCGCTGGCGCCATTTTGTTGTAGATCAGACCCCATGCATTTGTATACAGTCGGCTCCGGGAAAGGAGACAATAGTAGGCCGGCGGTATACAGCGCTGACGAGGCCGGAAGTGACGACATTACTGGTTGTAGTGATGTTCCAGGAGACTAGAGCTGGATTCTCTGTCACCTAGATCCGGGGAGGGGGCCCGGTAGCCGGTGAGTGCCCCTTCTGTGTGTGCGGGAGGCTGGGGGTGCACGGAGAGCATTGCAGGGAGCGGTGTGTAAGACAGATGGGCGCCCTCTGCTGTGTGCTCTGAGCAGTGTCAGTGTACATTTACCATTCAGGAGCCTCGGAAAGCTGTGTGAGTGCGGGGCCAGTGATGGCTTATTACTGTCTGTGCTGTGTCTGTGCCAGTGTTACCCAGAAAACCTCCTGCTGTCCAAGACTACAACTCTCAGCATGCCCCCCACTACATGTACACTGTGCCCCCCTGACCCCACACACTACATGTACACTGTGCCCCCTGACCCCCCCACACACTACATGTACACTGTGCCCCCCTGCCCCCCCCACACTACATGTACACTGTGCCCCCCTGACCCCCCACCCCACACACTACATGTACACTGTGCCCCCTGACCCCCCACACTACATGTACACTGTGCCCCCCTGACCCCCCACACACACTACATGTACACTGTGCCCCCCTGCCCCCCCCCACACACTACATGTACACTGTGCCCCCCTGACCCCCCCCCACACACTACATGTACACTGTGCCCCCCTGACCCCCCCCCACACACTACATGTACACTGTGCCCCCCTGCCCCCCCCCACACACTACATGTACACTGTGCCCCCCTGACCCCCCCCCCCACACTACATGTACACTGTGCCCCCCTGACCCCACACACTACATGTACACTGTGCCCCCCCTGACCCCCCCCCACACACTACATGTACACTGTGCCCCCCTGACCCCCCACACACACTACATGTACACTGTGCCCCCTGACCCCCCCCCACACTACATGTACACTGTGCCCCCTGACCCCCCCCCCACACTACATGTACACTGTGCCCCCTGACCCCCCCCCCCACACTACATGTACACTGTGCCCCCTGACCCCCCCACACACTACATGTACACTGTGCCCCCTGACCCCCCCCCCCACACTACATGTACACTGTGCCCCCCCCCCCCCCCCCCCACACTACATGTACACTGTGCCCCCTGCCCCCCCCCCCCACACTACATGTACACTGTGCCCCCCTGACCCCCCCCCCACACTACATGTACACTGTGCCCCCCTGACCCCCCCCACACACTACATGTACACTGTGCCCCCCTGACCCCACACACTACATGTACACTGTGCCCCCCTGACCCCCCCACACTACATGTACACTATGCCCCCCTGCCCCCTCCCCCCACTACATGTACACGGTGCCCCCCTGACCCCTCACACTACATGTACACTGTGCCCCCCTGACCCCACACACTACATGTACACTGTGCCCCCCTGACCCCCCCACACTACATGTACACTGTGCCCCCCTGACCCCACACACTACATGTATACTGTGCCCCCCTGACCCCTCACACTACATGTACACTGTGCCCCCTGACCCCCCACACACACTACATGTACACTGTGCCCCCCTGACCCCCCACACACACTACATGTACACTGTGCCCCCCTGACCCCCCACACACACTACATGTACACTGTGCCCCCTGACCCCCCCACACACTACATGTACACTGTGCCCCCTGCCCCCCCCCCCCACACACTACATGTACACTGTGCCCCCCTGACCCCCCACACACACACTACATGTACACTGTGCCCCCCCTGACCCCACACACTACATGTACACTGTGCCCCCCCTGACCCCACACACTACATGTACACTGTGCCCCCCCTGACCCCACACACTACATGTACACTGTGCCCCCCTGACCCCACACACTACATGTACACTGTGCCCCCCTGACCCCCCACACACACTACATGTACACTGTGCCCCCCCTGACCCCCCACACTACATGTACACTGTGCCCCCCTGACCCCTCACACTACATGTACACTGTGCCCCCCTGACCCCCCTCCCCACACTACATGTACACTGTGCCCCCCTGACCCCACACACTACATGTACACTGTGCCCCCCTGACCCCCCCACACACACTACATGTACACTGTGCCCCCCCTGACCCCCCACACTACATGTACACTGTGCCCCCCTGACCCCTCACACTACATGTACACTGTGCCCCCCTGACCCCCCTCCCCACACTACATGTACACTGTGCCCCCCTGACCCCACACACTACATGTACACTGTGCCCCCCTGACCCCACACACTACATGTACACTGTGCCCCCTGCCCCCCCCCCCCCACACTACATGTACACTGTGCCCCCCTGACCCCTCACACTACATGTACACTGTGCCCCCCTGACCCCTCACACTACATGTACACTGTGCCCCCTGACCCCCCCCCACACTACATGTACACTGTGCCCCCTGACCCCCCCCACACACTACATGTACACTGTGCCCCCCTGACCCCACACACTACATGTACACTGTGCCCCCCTGACCCCACACACTACATGTACACTGTGCCCCCTGACCCCCCACACTACATGTACACTGTGCCCCCCCACACTACATGTACACTGTGCCCCCCTGACCCCTCACACTACATGTACACTGTGCCCCCCTGACCCCTCACACTACATGTACACTGTGACCCCCTGACCCCTCACACTACATGTACACTGTGACCCCATGACCCCTCACACTACATGTACACTGTGACCCCCGACCCCTCACACTACATGTACACTGTGCCCCCCTGACCCCCCCACACACTACATGTACACTGTGCCCCCCTGACCCCCTCCCCCCACTACATGTACACTGTGCCCCCTGCTCCCCCCCCCACACTACATGTACACTGTGCCCCCCCTGACCCCTCACACTACATGTACACTGTGCCCCCCTGACCCCCCCCACACACTACATGTACACTGTGCCCCCCCTGACCCCTCACACTACATGTACACTGTGCCCCCCTGACCCCTCACACTACATGTACACTGTGACCCCTGACCCTGACCCCTCACACTACATGTACACTGTGACCCCTGACCCTGACCCCTCACACTACATGTACACTGTGACCCCTGACCCCTCACACTATGTCTCCGCTGTCCCGTTCTGCAGGTGGTCTCCTTGTGTTACATCTCTGGTTGAGTTTCCAGGATGAGGCGACTGAACCGCAAGAAGACCCTGAACCTGGTGAAGGAGCTCGATGCTTTCCCCAAGGTGCCGGACAGCTATGTGGAGACATCAGCAAGTAGGGGGACAGGTAAGTGACCGACTGATCAGCTACATACTAATCCCTCATCTTATATCAGTGCTGGAGCGTTATCAGCCGCTCCTCTTATATCAGTCACATATGATGTAATAGGTTATATCAGTACTGGAGCGTTATAAGAGGGGCGGCTGATATCAGTCACATATGGTGTAATAGGAGGTTATATCAGTGCTGGAGCGTTATAAGAGGAGCGGCTGATATCAGTCACATAGGATGTATTATCTGGAGGTTATATCAGTGCTGGAGCGTTATAAGAGGAGCGGCTGATATCAGTCACATAGGATGTAATGTCTGGAGGTTATATCAGTACTGGAGCGTTATAAGAGGAGCTGCTGATATCAGTCACATATGATGTAATAGGAGGTTATATCAGTGCTGGAGCGTTATAAGAGGAGCGGCTGATATCAGTCACATAGGATGTATTATCTGGAGGTTATATCAGTGCTGGAGCGTTATAAGAGGAGCGGCTGATATCAGTCACATAGGATGTAATGTCTGTAGGTTATATCAGTGCTGGAGCGTTATAAGAGGAGCGGCTGATATCAGTCACATAGGATGTAATAGGTTATATCAGTGCTGGAGCGTTATAAGAGGAGCGACTGATATCAGTCACATAGGATGTAATAGGAGGTTATATCAGTGCTGGAGCGTTATAAGAGGAGCGGCTGATATCAGTCACATAGGATGTAATAGGAGGTTATATCAGTGCTGGAGCGTTATAAGAGGAGCGGCTGATATCAGTCACATATGATGTAATAGGAGGTTATATCAGTGCTGGAGCGTTATAAGAGGAGCGGCTGATATCAGTCACATATGATGTAATAGGAGGTTATATCAGTGCTGGAGCGTTATAAGAGGAGCGGCTGATATCAGTCACATAGGATGTAATGTCTGGAGGTTATATCAGTGCTGGAGCGTTATAAGGGGAGCGGCTGATATCAGTCACATATGATGTAATGTCTCTGGAGCTTGCTGACTGCTCCCAGTAATAGTGACTGTATCTGTGCACTATACCACAAGCTGTGCAGACTGTCAGACTCCTCTAGTATCATTGAGGCTTCTTCTCTGTAATTGCCATAGACTCCTCTAGCAGCAGGAGCCCCTGTATAAGTCTCATCTGGGTTCTGTCTCCTTCCCAGTGTCTCTGCTGGCTTTCTCCATCATGGCCGTCCTCACAGTCCTGGAGTTCTTTGTGTATCGTGACACGTGGATGAGATACGACTATGAGGTGGACAAAGACTTCACCAGGTTAGTGTCAGTCCTCGTGTGGTGATGTCACTGGGAAAACACCACCGAACACTGGATTACACTGTAATGACAGCAATTGGGCAGCAGAGTACAGTAAATGTAACCAGAGACCTCACCAGGTCTGCTGGTTTCTTGCCGTCTTTCTCCCTGTTGCTCTTTTTCTCTCGCTATCTTTCCTTTGCCCACTTTCTCACTTTTACTTGTGTACTTTCTTGCTCTCTCTCTAATAACCTTCGCTCTACCACTTCTTTTTGTTCTTTCTCCCAGGTGCCCTTTCACTCCCACACTTTCACATTACTCTTGCGCCCGCCTCTTCCTCCCTTTCTCTTTCTCTCTCGCGCCCGCTTCTTCCCTGCCTTTCTCTGTCCCGTCTCTTCCCTCCCCTTCTCGCGCCCCTCTTCTCTCCCGTTCTCTCTCGTGCACGCCTCTTCCCTTCCTTTTTCTCTCGTGCACGCCTCTTCCCTCTCTTTCTCTCTCGCCTCTTCCCTCTCTTTGTGCCCTATTCCACAGTAACGATAATCGGCCGGATTGGCCCGATTCGGCCGATTTATCGTTCGGTGAAATAGAGAGAACGATCAGCCGATAATCGTATCATCGGCTGATCGTTCATTTCGGGCCAGACCTAAAATCATTGTTCCCCCATCACGCATTGCTACGGTTGAATAGCGGTGCACGGCGGGCGGGCGACCGACGATTTGACAGGCAGCAGTATCATTATACATTACCTGTCCAGGCTTCTTCTCCGCGCTGTCTTCATCCCCGTGTCCCACGTGCACTATCTTCAGAATGTCTGGTCAGCTGACGGAGCGCTCAGCCAATCACAGGCCGGGACCGTCGCGGCCTGTGATTGGCTGAGTGTGGCCTGTCAGCTGACCGGCCGTTCTGAAGATAGAGCGCGCGGGACCCGGGGATGAAGACAGCGCAGAGAAGAAGCCTGTACAGGTAATGTATGATGCTGCAAGGGCATCGGTAACGATGTCCTTGCAGTCCTCGCTCAATGATCATCAGGCCGTGGAATAGGCCCAGTAAACGGCTCGTTGATCGGGCCCTGCTCGGTCCGTGGAATAGGACCCTTTCTCTCGCACGCACTAGCATCTTCTCTCCCTTTTTTCTCTCACGCCTGCCTGTTCCCTTCTCTCATTCCTCTTCCCTCCCTTTCTTTCTCTCTCTCTTGCGCCCGCCTCCTCCCTTTCTCTCTTGCGCCCGCCTCTTCCCTCCCTTTCTCTCTCTCTCTTGCGCCCGCCTCTTCCCTCCCTTTCTCTCTTGCGCCCGCCTCTTCCCTCCCTTTCTCTCTTGCGCCCGCCTCTTCCCTCCCTTTCTCTCTTGCGCCCGCCTCTTCCCTCCCTTTCTCTCTTGCGCCCGCCTCTCCCCTCCCTTTTTCTCTCTCTCTCTCGCCCGCCTCTTCCCTCCCTTTCTCTCTTGCACCCGCCTCTTCCCTCCCTTTCTCTCTCTTGCGCCCGCCTCTTCCCTCCCTTTCTCTCTCTTGCGCCCGCCTCTTCCCTCCCTTTCTCTCTCTTGCGCCCACCTCTTCCCTCCCTTTCTCTCTTGCGCCCACCTCTTCCCTCCCTTTCTCTCTCTTGCGCCCGCCTCTTCCCGCCCTTTCTCTCTCTCTTGCACCCGCCTCTTCTCTCTTTTTCTCTTTCTTGCGCCCGCCTCTTCCCTCCCTTTCTCTCTCTCCTGCGCCCGCCTCTTCCCTCCCTTTCTCTCTCTTTCGCCCGCCTCTTCCCTCCCTTTCTCTCTCTCTTGCGCCCGCCTCTTCCCTCCCTTTCTCTCTCTCTTGCGCCCGCCTCTTCCCTCCCTTTCTCTCTCTTGCGCCCGCCTCTTCCCTCCCTTTCTCTCTCTCGCGCCCGCCTCTTCCCTCCCTTTCTCTCTCTCGCGCCCGCCTCTTCCCTCCCTTTCTCTCTTGCGCCCGCCTCTTCCCTCCCTTTTTCTCTCTCTCTCGCGCCCGCCTCTTCCCTCCCTTTTTCTCTCTCTCGCGCCCCCCTCTTCCCTCCCTTTTTCTCTCTCTCTTGCGCCTGCCTCTTCCCTCCCTTTTTCTCTCTCTCTTGCGCCCACCTCTTCCCTCCCTTTTTCTCTCTCTCTCTCTCTCTTGCGCCCGCAACTTCCCTCCCTTTCTCTCTCTCTTGCGCCCGCCTCTTCCCTCCCTTTCTCTCTCTCTTGCGCTGCCTTTTTTCTCTCTCTCGAGTACGCCTGACACATCGTTGCACTTTCTACAAAGAAACTGACAGCTTGCACAAATAAAGATCTCCAATTCTGCAGCTGAGAATTTGTCTTCTCTTTTTCAGTAAATTACGGCTGAACATTGATATTACGGTGGCCATGAGATGTCAGTGTAAGTACACTCTTGTCCAGCAGATGGCAGTGTAACTCTGCTCTCTGTGCACTTGATTCTCATGCGTTGCTTTTTCCACAGATGTTGGTGCTGATGTCCTGGATCTGGCTGAGACCATGGTGACGTCTGCGGAGGGACTGGTGTATGAGCCGGTGAGCACCAACATAAGGGATATATGTGTGTATATATATATATATATATATATATATATATATATATATACACACTAATACACAGTGCTGGGAATCTGTGTGCATGGTATATAGAGGAGCCCTGACCATGTCCGCACTGATACACATGGCTTTCTTGTGTCTTCCAGGTTGTCTTTGACTTGTCTCCGCAGCAGAGGCAGTGGCAGAGGTGAGATCCTGGACGGTGCAGACGGTAACCAATGTGGCGTCCTCTCTGTTGTATTTCATAACTGTTTTGTTGTGTTTTAGGATGTTACAGCAGATCCAGAGTCGATTACAGGAGGAGGCGTCATTACAGGACCTGCTGTTCAAGAGCGCCATGAGGAGCTCAGTCACTGCCCTCCCCCCCAGGTAAGATGGCCGATCACCCCTCATAGACTAAAGGGGACTACAGCAGGGGGTCTCAGTGCCAGGAGACAGTCTGCCTAACTTCTCTCTCTGCTTCTCAGGGAAGACTCCCCCTCTGAGCCGCCCAGTGCCTGCCGCATCCACGGTCACCTGGAAATCAATAAAGTGGCTGGAAACTTCCACATCACTGTGGGCAAGTATGTTGTTCTATAAAGAATGTGATCTATGAGGAGTGATCATACTGATACTCCAGAGCTGCACTCCCTATTCTGCTGGGGAGGTTACTGTGTACATACATTACATTACTGATCCTGAGTTACATCCTGTATTATACTCCAGAGCTGCACTCACTATTCTGCTGGGGAGGTTACTGTGTACATACATTACTGATCCTGAGTTACATCCTGTATTATACTCCAGAGCTGCACTCACTATTCTGCTGGGGAGGTTACTGTGTACATACATTACATTACTGATCCTCAGTTACATCCTGTATTATACTCCAGAGCTGCACTCACTATTCTGCTGCTGGGGTCACTGTGTACATACATTACTGATCCTGAGTTACATCCTGTATTATACTCCAGAGCTGCACTCACTATTCTGCTGGTGGGGTCACTGTGTACATTTATTACATTACTTATTATTTATGTATGTTGTCATTTATATACTTTTCTTTATGGTTTAGGGCCATCCCACATCCCAGGGGTCACGCCCATTTGGCAGCTCTTGTCAGCCATGATAGTGAGTATACTTCTTAAAGCATTATTCCTGTTCTGCACAGTCGCATAGCCCATATCCGCTGTCACCCAGCTTTCCCAAGAACCGATAAGGAGATCCCACTATATGACTATAGCACGTTTTTCTTCCATTAGGTTATAATTTCTCTCATCGCATCGATCACTTGTCCTTTGGAGAAATTCTTCCAGGGATCATCAACCCCTTGGATGGAACAGAAAAAATAGCCCAGGAAAGTAAGTGCCCCTCCTCTACTGTCCTCTTCTGAGCTATATACAGTTACTGTATACAGCTCCTATGCAGATGTGTCGCCGTGGTTACATACTACAAACGACCTCAGTGTAGTTTGTTCCTGCCCCCCGTCCTCCTTCACATACAACTTCTGTTCAGTTACAAAATGTATGAAAAGGAATAAAAGAAAGTATGAAAACCGTATCAGACTACACAGGGCTTGTTTGTAGTCTGTTACCATGGAGACACAGATCTACATAGGAGCTGTAGACAACAAGCAAAACATTTCACCTCTTTGTGCAGGTAACCAGATGTACCAGTATTTTATCACCATCGTCCCAACAAAACTGAACACATACAAGGTGTACGGGGACACGCACCAGTTCTCGGTGACGGAGCGGGTAAGGTCCGGTACTGATGACATCATAGCTTATAATAAACCCTTCACTCAGTCTCCGGTGTCCCATTCCAGGAGCGGGTGATAAACCACGCCACCGGCAGTCACGGAGTGTCAGGGATATTTATGAAGTATGACATCAGCTCTTTGATGGTGACGGTGACGGAGGATCACATGCCCCTGTGGAAGTTCCTGGTGCGGCTGTGCGGCATTATTGGGGGGATCTTCACCACTACCGGTGCGTCATTACCCCCGGGGAGGGGGCGGGGTCTTTGCTCTTTGTTTTGGATTTGCTGAATTTACTTGTGTTTTCTTCTGTCAGGAATGATCCACGGACTGGCCGAGTTTTTCGTAGATGTTGTTTGCTGTCGTTTCAAGCTCGGAGCTTACAGACAACTTGAGGTGAGTGCCCCGTGCGTCTGATGCTCCCTACAGGCTCCTTCATACTGTAACATAACCCCCTCCTCTCCCTCCCATTGTTACAGTGTATTAGACACAACACAAGAGACTGTAATAAACGCTCCTTATCCCCTCTCACAGCACGCTGACATTATCCTCCTACTGTCCCCTCACAGCATGCAAGAAGCCAGGCATGTTAGATTATAATGTAACATGACCTCCTCCTCACCGCTCATAGCATGCTGGGAGACACTGCAACATGACCACCTCCTCACCGCTCATAGCATGCTGGGAGACACTGCAACATGACCTCCTCCTCACCGCTCATAGCATGCTGAGAGACACTGCAACATGACCACCTCCTCACCGCTCATAGCATGCTGGGAGACACTGCAACATGACCACCTCCTCACCGCTCATAGCATGCTGGGAGACACTGCAACATGACCACCTCCTCACCGCTCATAGCATGCTGGGAGACACTGCAACATGACCTCCTCCTCCCCTCTTACAGCATGCAAGGAGAGACTGCAACATAAATCCCTTCTTCCCTCTCACAGCATGCTGGGAGATCCTGCAACATGACCTCCTCCTCACCGCTCATAGCATGCTGGGAGACACTGCAACATGACCTCCTCCTCACCGCTCATAGCATGCTGGGAGACACTGCAACATGACCACCTCCTCACCGCTCATAGCATGCTGGGAGACACTGCAACATGACCTCCTCCTCACCGCTCATAGCATGCTGGGAGACACTGCAACATGACCTCCTCCTCACCGCTCATAGCATGCTGGGAGACACTGCAACATGACCTCCTCCTCACCGCTCACAGCATGCTGGGAGATCCTGCAACATGACCCTTGTCCTCTCTTCTGACAGAATGCTGGGAGAGACTACAACATGATCACTGTCCTACCCTTTCTCAGCATGCTGGGAGGGACGGGAGGGGGCAATGTTGCAGTCTGTCTCAGGGGAGGAGGGGGCAATGTTGCAGTCTGTCTCAGGGGAGGAGGGGGCAATGTTGCAGTCTGTCTCAGGGGAGGAGGGGGCAATGTTGCAGTCTGTCTCAGGGGAGGAGGGGGCCATGTTGCAGTCTTTCTCAGGGGAGGAGGGGGCCATGTTGCAGTCTGTCTCAGGGGAGGAGGGGGCCATGTTGCAGTCTTTCTTAGGTGGAAGAGGGGGGCCATGTTGCAGTCTCTCTCAGGGGAGGAGGGGGCCATGTTGCAGTCTGTCTCAGGGGAGGAGGGGGCCATGTTGCAGTCCCTCTCAGGGGAGGAGGGGGCCATGTTGCAGTCTGTCTCAGGGGAGGAGGGGGCCATGTTGCAGACTTTCTCAGGGGAGGAGGGGGCCATGTTGCAGTCTGTCTCAGGGGAGGAGGGGGCCATGTTGCAGTCTGTCTCGGGAAGAGGGGGGCCATGTTGCAGTCCCTCTCAGGGGAGGAGGGGGCCATGTTACAGTCTTTCTCAGGGGAAGAGGGGGCCATGTTGCAGTCTGTCTCGGGAGGAGGGGGCCATGTTGCAGTCTTTCTCAGGAGAGGAGGGGGCCATGTTGCAGTCTTTCTCAGGAGAGGAGGGGGACATGTTGCAATCTTTCTCAGGGGAGGAGGGGGCATTGTTGCAGTCTTTCTCAGGGGAGGAGGGGGCCATGTTGCAGTCCCTCTAAGGGGAGGAGGGGGCCATGTTGCAGTCCCTCTCAGGGGAAGAGGGGGCCATGTTGCAGTCCCTCTCAGGGGAGGAGGGGGCCATGTTGCAGTCCCTCTCAGGGGAGGAGGGGGCCATGTTGCAATCTTTCTCAGGGGAGGAGGGGGCCATGTTGCAGTCCCTCTAAGGGGAGGAGGGGGCCATGTTGCAGTCCCTCTCAGGGGAGGAGGGGGCCATGTTGCAGTCCCTCTCAGGGGAGGAGGGGGCCATGTTGCAGTCCCTCTCAGGGGAGGAGGGGGCCATGTTGCAGTCCCTCTCAGGGGAGGAGGGGGCCATGGTGCAGTCCCTCTCAGGGGAGGGGGGGGCCATGTTGCAGTCCCTCTCAGGGGAGGAGGGGGCCATGTTGCAGTCCCTCTCAGGGGAGGAGGGGGCCATGTTGCAGTCCCTCTCAGGGGAGGAGGGGGCCATGTTGCAGTCTTTCTCAGGAGAGTAGGGGGCCATGTTGCAGTCTTTCTCAGGGGAGGAGGGGGCCATGTTGCAGTCCCTCTCAGGGGAGGAGGGGGCCATGTTGCAGTCTTTCTCAGGAGAGGAGGGGGCCATGTTACAGTCTTTCTCAGGAGAGGAGGGGGCCATGTTGCAATCTTTCTCAGGGGAGGAGGGGGCATTGTTGCAGTCTTTCTCAGGGGAGGAGGGGGCCATGTTGCAGTCCCTCTAAGGGGAGGAGGGGGCCATGTTGCAGTCCCTCTCAGGGGAAGAGGGGGCCATGTTGCAGTCCCTCTCAGGGGAGGAGGGGGCCATGTTGCAGTCTTTCTCAGGGGAAGAGGGGGCCATGTTGCAGTCCCTCTCAGGGGAGGAGGGGGCCATGTTGCAATCTTTCTCAGGGGAGGAGGGGGCCATGTTGCAGTCCCTCTCAGGGGAGGAGGGGGCCATGTTGCAGTCCCTCTCAGGGGAGGAGGGGGCCATGTTGCAGTCCCTCTCAGGGGAGGAGGGGGCCATGTTGCAGTCCCTCTCAGGGGAGGAGGGGGCCATGTTGCAGTCCCTCTCAGGGGAGGAGGGGGCCATGTTGCAGTCCCTCTCAGGGGAGGAGGGGGCCATGTTGCAGTCCCTCTCAGGGGAGGAGGGGGCCATGTTGCAGTCCCTCTCAGGGGAGGAGGGGGCCATGTTGCAGTCCCTCTCAGGGGAGGAGGGGGCCATGTTGCAGTCCCTCTCAGGGGAGGAGGGGGCCATGTTGCAGTCCCTCTCAGGGGAGGAGGGGGCCATGTTGCAGTCCCTCTCAGGGGAGGAGGGGGCCATGTTGCAGTCCCTCTCAGGGGAGGAGGGGGCCATGTTGCAGTCCCTCTCAGGGGAGGAGGGGGCCATGTTGCAGTCCCTCTCAGGGGAGGAGGGGGCCATGTTGCAGTCCCTCTCAGGGGAGGAGGGGGCCATGTTGCAGTCCCTCTCAGGGGAGGAGGGGGCCATGTTGCAGTCCCTCTCAGGGGAGGAGGGGGCCATGTTGCAGTCCCTCTCAGGGGAGGAGGGGGCCATGTGGCAGTCCCTCTCAGGGGAGGAGGGGGCCATGTGGCAGTCCCTCTCAGGGGAGGGGGGGGGGGTCATGTGGCAGTCCCTCTCAGGGGAGGAGGGGGCCATGACGCAGTCCCTCTCAGGGGAGGAGGGGGTCATGTCGCAGTCCCTCTCAGGGGAGGAGGGGGCCATGTTGCAGTCCCTCTCAGGGCAGGTGGGGGCCATGTCGCAGTCTTTTCCAGCATGCTGTGGGAGGGGTGGAGTAATAAGTTTTCCTCCTCCCCCCCCCCCCCCCCCCCCATCCCATCATGATTTTCATGCATGCACTGCCCTCAGATGCTGCAGCCCCCTCCTGCCCTCCCAATATTGTGGAGTCCGGACAGCTGGACAGTAATTGGTTGAAATATATGTATAATTTTTTTTTTTAATATATAGGAGAACCATGTTCAGAACCTCCCTCCAGTGGCAGCACAGAGACCTCCCGTCCCGGACCCTCTATGAACGACGGACAGGACTTTTACGATACAAAATAAACATATCATCCGCTGTTTTAAACATCTGACTCTGTTGATATTTTACATTGACGCTTTAGTTACCGTATCCTAATATGAAGGTGTGACGACCAACATGGCTGCCCTTTTTACACCTTTCCCTGTTTTGGGAAATGGGCAGCTTTCAGGAGTCTGGGAAAGTTGGGTAATGGAAAGTTATGTGACTAAGTGAAATACTATGGACCTCCCTGATGTACATCTCTCTGTGCACTAGAGGGCACTGTTCACTTCTGGAAACTGTGATCGTGCCGCGCTATAGCAGCACGTCTAATATACATGTCAGTTCTTCTGTCCTCTATGTTGTGGACTTTACCACATAGTGATCTGTGCTGTGTATACAGGATGTGGTGGAAATATATCGTAATATTACTATGAGACTGTGGTGTGTGTATGTGGAAATACATCTCCTGTCCCAGCTGAGACTCAGACTGATGCATTGTCCATCCTCCATGCTTTATACTGCATTACTGCTGCTCCACTGGGGAATCTAACACCAGTGTTCTATCTCCCTGCAGAGCCACCACATAGTTACTAGGGAAATCAGTGGGCCGTGTGTGTAACGTCATGGACAAGCCGGGTCCTTAAAGAGTGGGAGACGCTCTTAGACCTATCAGGTCCAGAATGGCTGCCCCTTCGCTGTCACATCTTAGTTGTAAACCAAACGCCCATAATATAATCCTAACCCAAGCGGTGGTTTACAATGGTTAGGTAGGTGGTCGGTGTCACAGTAACATCCCCATGATGCCAGAACATTGCCTATCACACTGCCCACGCCATCTTGTCTTCTTCCCATAGTGCATCCTGGTGCCATCTCTCCCCCAGATTAGTGACGCACACACACCCGGCCACATAATAGAGAACGTGACCCATAAGACTAGTCGCCTTCTTCCATTGCTCCCTGTCCCAGGCGGATCATAATGTGGGCCCAAGGTTTTTGGGGGACCCCCGGCCATCTTGTCACTAGCCCACCGGAGGATCCTCCAATGGGCCCCATGATGACAAATGATGGGAGAAAAGGAAAGAAAAGAACACTCACCTTCTACACACTACCCCGTTGCTGGCAGGCAGGACATGTGTAGGCAGAAGAGGAGAGTTGCAGCAACAGGGAAGCCTGTGGGAGGCAAGTTTTTTTTATTTTTCTTTTCATTTTCTGCTATCATTTATTGTCATCCAGGGCGCCATCTACTTTATGGGAGACTACACAGGGGGTCATCTACTCTATAGGAGATGTACTTTTATTCCAGTGGCAGAGGGGTCAAAGAGGCGTACAAATATTGTCTATATGCCATTGTTAGGCGGCGTAGCCGTACTGACCTGTCGCTCTAGGGTCCTGCATCGTTGTGCCTGCGCATGCCGGGGGGCCCTGGGTACATTTAATCCATCACCACTAGTCACATGGCTTTCAAGCTGCTATGTCCCGTGTGATCTGACTCCTATCAGACAGCAGGAAGTTTTGCAGCAGTTTGCTGTACAGCAACTCCTCTATGGGATTGGACCAGACTCCTGACACACAGCAATGAACCTTGGGCCACCATGACCCTGCCCCTGATTGTTTGTCCTTGGACGCCTTTGGACATTACTGATAGGAACACCCCACAAGACCGGATGCTCTGACCACGGCCTTTACATGTCACTATTCAGCCCTTGTCACAGATCCTTATACTCTAGTCACTTATTGCTTGGTATATATTCCAAAAAAGCCACCTTTGTCTCCAGATAATCCATGTTGTTCTCTTCACCTATCAGAGGTTTTAATGTTATGGCTGATTGTTGTACTTGCTGTGTACAGTGCAGTGATAACGGGTGGAGAATCATACAGGAGTGAGGCATCGGAACAAGTTGCTTACAATCTGGATCTTGAAACCTAGGGTCCTGGTGGGAGTGCTAATAGTGACAACCAGGACTAAAGATTCGGTTTTGCCTTGAAGGATTCTTGACTTTTCCTCTGCGTTGTTTGATCAGCTCCATGTAGGCGGCTGCAGGTGTCGTGTGTACATTTATAAATCATGGGAGGAATACGGCCAGATGTGCCAGCCCAAGGCAGAGCGGAGGCCGGGGATCATCCGTGTGGTTGGAGATGGCATTTTTACAGACGTTCATCTTCCTTTCTTCCTCCCTTTGGATTATACTCAATGCTTCCTGTGCTGGTGCGTGATAGTCGTCAGATTCGTGCTGCCTGCTCCTGCGTAAACACATTGAGTGAGACTTACAAGGGCCCGAGAGCTTTTTAATATGACATTCACATCCTGTTCATCTCCGCGTTTCATCTTGGAGCCAAGCAAGAAGCATGGACGGCGCTCTGCTAATACGGGGGGCACGACTGCCTGCGTGCAGTTATGTTGCAAGCCTTCAATTCTGCACAAGCAGCCATATTGTAGTCCTATCGACAATAGATCGTGGTCATCTACAGCTAGAATGTAACGCAGTGGCCATTTCTGGGCTTTATTTGGTGAAAAACACAATTTTTCCAGGAGCTGGAAAACTGCTTGTCAGATAGGCCCCACCAATTTGGCTGACCAAAGGCAGGCTGTATCCATGTTTCCTGGGACTCCGTAGGGCGGAATCAAAATTCTCCAGCCATCGGGAGTCAAACGCCAAGCATTCAGGCTCGGAGAACGTTGGAGAACCCGAAACATTCGGGAACAGTTTACCAACACTAGTTATTACCTGTGAAAACCTACTTGGATTCACAGGACTACTGCCCCGTCTGTCTGTCACTTGTCTTGTTTTCTGCTTTGGAAAAACTTGTTGGATTTCACTTTAAGCACCAGACTCCCATAACAGGCATAAACCTGAGAAACTATCACAGAATTACTTACAGTGAATTTGTCCCTTAATGACGCATTGATTGCATAAGAGATCCCTGCTCTGGTGCCCCCTCGCTCGGTAGCACTTGCACTGGCTCGGCCCCTCTTCCTTGCACACACACTTAGTGAGTGGCGCTCGCTGCGGTCGCTATGTGTTTGGGTTTCTCAGGCTCTGGTGAGCACAGCAGATACTTGTGGATTTTTTCCTCTCTCCTTCATAACCACTTGTGGTACGTGGTCAGCAGCCGCCTCCACCTCAGATACCCAGGGGACTCGGCCAGGGACAGGAGAGTGTTGCCCTGTGCACATTGATGTTTATCTTCTGTGTTCTCTCTTGGCTTTCATTGGAAGGGGTCGACAGTCCCTTTAGGGAAATGTGGAGAAACTGGTGAGAGAAACGACTTCCGAATTCTGACGACTCTGAGAGTAGTATCGGAGGATAGAGGGGCCCAGCAGACCTTTTTTAGCTGCTTTGTCTCCTCTTCTGGTGCGACAGAGGTGACATCTGTAAATTACTGCCCTGGAGACAGGCATGACAAATAAAGCTGCTACCCGACCTATGTAAGGCTTAGTCTACACCACTTTCATGGCTTCCGAAACCATGACGGCAGTGTGGCAGCTGTGTCCTAGGGATCACAAAGACCTACAATGCTGTCACAAGTTGGTGGACAGTTCTGTCTGGTTGCTATAAAGATAAACCACAGTGAGTCCATAGCAACCAGTCTGATTACTCGGAATGTCAGCTCATAGCAGAGTTGCCACCAATGAACACTGGGATATAGACCCTACTGCCCAGTAAGGCCAGGTTCACATCACGCAACGTATCCCTGCTCAAGTCAGCACAGGCTCCCTGACCTGAACATAGTCAGCTAAGTCCTATAAGTTTTGGCTCCAACAGAAAAGTGCGGTTCCTAGCAAATTACCCAATATTTAGTCACTAGCTGAGTGCGATGGGATCATTGGACTGAGTGGACAGATCGGCAGCCGATTGCAAAACGTGATGTCAACTCTGTGAATATGAATCTTTCCCAAAATCTCTGTACCTGCCCTTTAAGCACACACTCGGCTCTGCTACATGTGTACGTTATTACCCTAGTTATATATAGAAATGTTAGCGTCTGGCCTCCTGGAGACGTAGCTGCATTCTCGACAGGCGCTGTGTGACCACATGAAAAGAGAATGGAAATCTGTTTATTATGATCGGCACGTGATAAGCGGAACTTCCTTCCTCTCAGACACCACACACGTCCATCCTATAACTTCTCCTATAAATGCGCCTCAACCAGCGTCCCATAAATCTTACAATGCATCGCCCCATAGAACCCGTCCGGCTCCATCTTGTGCTACCCTACCCCCTCCAAACCTGACTGTGTGCCAGCAGATTCATGTCGGCACCAGGCCCTTTGGCTCGGGGCACACAGGGCTCTTTGTCCCGCCTGACGGTCGTGGAGACACTTACTCTGCACCACCAGATAGGCTCTAAGTGGAAGTGTAATTTATAATAAACCTGTTCTGCAGAACATCAGCCGACCACAAGCGTCCTCTGCAGATGTTCCTGGCTGCAGGTAACAGGACGCTGTGTTTTCTATAAACTTCTGACCTCCAATCTGTGGGTCCAGTTTTCCATGACTCCTAAATCCTCGCACACGTCCCTGGCAGAGGGTGAATTTAACCCTTAGATGTACACAGAGCAGACTTGTGTACCATCAAGGAGATAGCAAGAGTGATGCACTAATTGGTGCCTTAACATGCTCTCTGCCCAGGTATAAAGGTCACTCCCAAAAATTCCCCTTAACCAAGTAATATACAGTGGAGTCTCATTACTATGACCAGCACGTAATATCCGAAGTAACACAGCATGGACAGCAACTAGACGGACTCCATTAGGTCCTGGTAGGTTTCACAGCTTCACTGGTTGGTTTCACAGCTAGCAAATTATACTTGAAAGTTTTGTTCATGCTCTTCCAACCAATGTTGGACATTTCTAGTGATGTGACATGTTGGGTTGCTGGAAGATCCCGTTCATCCCAGTGGAGACAGTCAGCATGGATGGGTGTACATGATCCGCAAGGATACATTCAATCCAAGATCAGCTGAGAGAGTCTCCACATGGATGAGTTACCCAGACAATGCTACAAGAACATCCCTCAGACCATAACTTCTTCCAGCAATGGCTGCATGGGGTTTGTTCTCTTATGTTTCTCTCCTAACACGCCAACATCAATTCATTTCATGAAGCAGAAAATTTGACTTATCGGAGAAGACAACCCTTTTCCAACCTAGAGACGATACCCTTTTACCAATCAACAGAGCAGACAATCCTTTGCCAATCATCAGAGGAAATTACCCTTTACCAATGGGCAGAGAAGACAACCCTTTACCAGTTGGCAGAGAAGATACCCCTTTACCAATCAACAGAGCAGACAACCCTTTACCAGTTGGCATAGAAGACGACCCTTTACCAATCATTAGAGAAGACAACCCTTTACCAATCATCAGAGAAGACGACCCTTTACCAATCATCAGAAAAGACGACCGTTTACCAATCATCAGAGAAGACGACCCTTTACCAATCATCAGAGAAGACAGCCTTTTACCAACCAGCAGAGAAGACATACCTTTACCAACCAGCAGAGAAGACAACTCCTTACCAATCATCAGAGAAGACGACCCTTTACCAATCATCAGAGAAGACAACCTTTTACCAACAAGCAGAGAAGACAACTCCTTACCAATCATCAGAGAAGACGACCCTTTACCAATCATCAGAGAAGACAACCGTTTACCAATCATCAGAGAAGACGACCGTTTACCAATCATCAGAGAAGACGACCCTTTACCAATCATCAGAGAAGACAACCTTTTACAAACCAGCAGAGAAGACAACTCCTTACCAATCAGCAGAGAAGACGACCCTTTACCAATCATCAGAGAAGACAACCCTTTACCGATCAGTGGATAAGACAATGCTTTACCAGTTGGCAGAGAAGATACTCCTTTACCAATCAACAGAGCAGACAACTATGCCAATCATCAGAGACAACCCTTTACCAATCAGCGGAGAAGACAATCCTTTACCAATTGGCAGAGAAGATGACCCTCTACCAACCATCAGTCCAATACTGCTGGGAAGATTGAAGCGTTTTCTGCTAATACCACTTCATTCTTCGTATGAGCAGTAGAATCTGAGCACCAATTTTATGCATAGGGCAACAAATGGTTAAAATTTAAGCCTTTTTTTTTTGCTTGAAATATGTTTTTTTCCCCTCATTGTGCTAAGCAAAGTTTTTCCACTAGAATAATAGCGCTGTAAACACCGACAGGTTAGTGATGTCGGGCAGGGAGCCAGGACCATTCGGCACGGGCTGGCACCTCTGACACCTGGCATAGGAGGTACGGAGCACAATGGCTCTTTGTAACGCAGGTTTATCTCTCTGTGGGAGGCGACTCCAAAGCCACTACATGGGGGATCACAAAATCAGGGATAATCCACAGGTAACAAGACTGAATCTCCGGAGGTCACAGCACAGACGTCTGAATATCCACAGATTATACATGAGACGCAGACAGAACTGGAATAACAACCACAAGACAGACAATGGAAAAGAATAGTAATGGAAGGGTTGTTTTTTTTATTTATTTTTTTTTTATGGGGTGGAGGGGTTCTGGATGTAAGTGCACATACAGTGATTCCCTATCTCACAAGTCCTTCTCTCTGTACTGTCTTACATGACACTGATCATGAACATGATTTCCTATATTATACCCCAGAGCTGCACTCACTATTCTGCTGGTGGTGTCACTGTGTACATACATCACATTACTGATCCTGAGTTACATCCTGTATTATACTCCAGAGTTGCACTCACTATTCTGCTGGTGAGGTCACTGTATACATACATTACGTTACTGATCTTGAGTTACATCCCGTATTATACTCCAGCGCTGCACTCACTATTCTGCTGGTAGTCATCTCTACACCCCCTTTCTCTCTTCTCACATATAGTGTCCCGATGACTATTTTCCTTTAACGCTGTGCTGCGCACTTTTTGCCTTCACCTCGGGGGCCGCTCTATAAAAAGCTCATTTTATTTCTTGGAAAGACGTTTTATAGCTGGGATCCAGTTATTTGCTTGTAATATTTTGGTCTGTTTGTTCCCTCGAATGTTTGAGCCTTCTTCCCAATATTTCACTGCGAGGCCGTGTGTCTGGAAATCACATGACTGGAGGCAGGTTCGAGAAACGCAACAGAGGCCGGGCCAGGCCATCGGGGCAGGTGAACGCCACAGCGAGGAAGAAGAAAGAGACATGCTTCTGTTGGGGGCCCCCCACACACTCGGCTCGGCTGCCCTCGAATTACGGTTTTTATCAATGACTGCTTTTCAGCAGTGGAGAGAAGAAAAAAAAAAGAAGAAAAAACTGAGCAGAACTTGGATGAAAAGATTCATTTCACACATATGTAGAATTTATGTATCAGGACTTTGAGCTCCCACGGTGGCTTTCGAGAGAGGCCTGAACCTCGGACTCCCCCAGGAGCACACGGAGAGCTGATCTGCAGAGCTGGATTTGCAGGAGACGTCTTGCCAAGTCTCACTCATTCGTCTTCTTGGGAGGGCGTCAGGGCCTGAAGGAGTGGCCCGGAGCTGGAGATTTATGAGCAGGAATGGCCGAACTCTGCCCAAGGTTAGAGGAACCATGCCAAGGAGCAACAACTATATCCATTCTGCGAGAGAAAAGGGGGAGCAGGAGCAGCGCACCCCTGGTTACACCAGAGAGGGAACGCGTCCTAGGACAAGGCAGCCATGGAACCTGTGTTTGTGCACAGTCCCGGGGCCCAGAACGCTCCGATATTGTGGAACATGATTGTTAAAATAAACTTGGAAAAGGAAAAAGTTCTACAAATGTCGGAATCCGAGCCAAAAAGTGCCAGAGAGTGGCAGCAGCTAAGTCAGCCAGGTCCGAGCCTTGCCAAAGAACAACTGGTGCCGGGCCAGAGAGCATGCTGTCAGAACGGGTCGTGCCATGGCAAAATGAATCAAAGATTACATGAGCCATCAGTGCCTGACAGATGACAGCTCCGTCCATGCCCATGTGTCATGGTGACAGCGTCCTGCTATAGTGTATGGGCCTGGAAGGGCGAAGCCAACATCTCCTATCTCCTAGGACCTTCTGCTCCTTCCAGGGGATGAAATATCTGCTGCCTGCCTCCACGTCTAGCCTCTTCAGGCAGGGTAAAATCTGTATCCAGAATAGTCTATAGCATCTACTTACCAAATGTCTCCAGCAGACCAGGACTGGAAGAACCTCAGCATTGCCCCCTGTTGTTTGTACAGGAACAGGGCACACAAATCACACAGGAATGGCTGTACTTGTGTTCACAACTACCCACCTTATGGTGCGTTTACACAGACAGATTTATCTGACAGAAGCCAAAGCCAGGAACAGACTATAAACAGAGAACAGGTCATAACGGAAAGACTCCTCCTCCTCTCTCCTTTTTTTTAGATCCATTTCTGGTTTTGGCTTCAAGAATCTGTCAGATAAATCTGTGTAAACGCACAATTAGATGGTGGCATCAAGCTCTTCACTGCTCTAGACTACTAGGAGCGATGAGTATGACTACTCTAGACCACCAAGAATACTAAGTGTAAAGTCTTAAAGGAGAACTCCGGCCCAAACTATTTTTTATTATGTTATTACTTATGGAAAGTTGGACAAATTTCTAATGTACATTAATTATGGGAAATGCACATATAGGGCTATTTCCCTTAATTTAGTAGATCAGGGAAAATTTAGATTCTCTAAAAAAAAAAACGTGATGTCACGAACCGGGGGTGTAATTCCAATGGAGTGTCCTGTAGGGGGCGCACAATATATAGAAGTCAATGAGTACCATTGACTTCTATATATAGTGCGTCCCTGCTGGACACTCCATTGGCATTACAATGGATGTGTATGTAAATGTAATAGACAGTATGTCTTTGATTGAATACATTTATGGAATACTTTGGGGAGCAAGTGTCCTTGCTCCCCAAAGTAATCCATAAATGTATTTAACCAGTATGTTTGGAGGGCACCGGCAGGGAGGAAGAGAAGTGCATCTACCTCCCCCCTCCCTCCATGCTCGGTGCTGCTGCCGGCACATATACACAGTACTACTCCCCCATTATCTGCTCATATTATGAGCAGATAATGGGGGAGTAGTACCTGTACTATCCCCATAACGAATGCTGCCGCCACACAGCTGCTTGTCCCAAGAGCTTCAGGATGTCCCCTCCTCCGCTCCCCCTTCTCCTCCCAGCTAACAAGTTCTTACTATCGCGCCAATCATCGCTGCCGCTTACCGCCTCTCTCCGCCGCTGCTCTCTGGGAGGAGGAGGGGGCATCCTGAAGCTCTTGGGACAAGCAGCTGTGCAATGGCGTTCGTTATGGGGATAGCACAGGTACTACTCCCCCATTATCTGCTCAATATATGAGCAGATAATGGGGGAGTAGTACTGTGTATATGTGGCTGCAGCAGCACCGAGCATGGAGGGAGGGGGGAGGTAGATGCACTTCTCTCCCTCCCTGCTCGGTGCCCTCCAAACATACTGGTTTAATACATTTATGGATTACTTTGGGGAGCAAGGACACTTGCTCCCCAAAGTATTCCATAAATGTATTCAATCAAAAACATACTGTATATTACATTTACATACACATCCATTGTAATTCCAATGGAGTGTCCAGCAGGGGCGCACTATATATAGAAGTCAATGGTACTCATTGACTTCTATATATAGTGCGCCCCCTGCTGGACACTCCATTGGAATTACACCCCCGGTTCGTGACGTCACGTTTTTGTTTTTTTTTGAGAATCTGAAGTCTTCCTGATCTACTAAATTAAGGGAAATAGCCCTATATATGGATTTTCCATAATTAATGTACATTAGAAATTTGTCTAACTTTCCATAAGTAATAACTTATTAAAAAATAGTTTTGGCCAGAGTTGTCCTTTAACTAATCTGGACCTATAAGGATAGTGAGTGTGACCCTTCACTACTCTAGACCACTAGTGATCCATTAAGGATGTTAAGTGTGACCTCTTCACTACTCTAGACCACTAAGGGTCCTATTACACTGAGCGATTTTTAACGATTAACGACTAACGATAAACGATCGAAAATGAGATTGTTTATTGTTAACCTGAAATTGTTCACCATATTACACAGAATGATGGTCGTTAGTTACGATCGTTATTATGATCGTTATTGCGATCGTTACTATGATTGTTTATTCTTTCTGTTCCCAGGAAAACAATGAACAATGTGCAATTATACTGAACAATTAGTGAACAAATGCGAAACTTGAGTGAACGAAGGTGGAATTACAGCGAACGATTAACGATAATTTTCGGTTCAGATCTAAATGAACGACATACGAACTATTTTTCAATCGTTGCTTGCAATTACACAGAGCGATTATCATTTAAATTTGAACGATTTAACGATAATCGTCCCGTGTAATAGGGCCCTAAGGATGCTGAATGTGACCTCTTCACTATTCTAGATCACCAAGGGTGCTGCCATAACTTTCACTATATTGTATTACCATGGGTGCTGGTCATGACCCCTACACTATATTAGATCACCATTTGGTGCTGGCTGTAACCCCTTCACTATCTAAACTACTAGGGAGGCCGAGTGTAACCTGTTCACTACTCTAGACCACCAGGACGTTGGCTGTAATCCCTTCAGGAATGTAGACCATCAGGAGGCAGACAGTAACTCCTTAACTATTATGAAACCCCAGGGATGCTTCTTGTTCCCTTCACTACTCTAGAACACCAATGGGGCTCACCATAACCCCTTCACTCCCTTAGACCACCAAGAGTTCTGGGCATAGCCTTTTCACTATAGTAGATCAAGGGAGCTAGCTATAACCCCTCACTGCTCCAAGTCATCAGTTATATTGACTCTAAAAACCTTCTTTGCTCTAGACCACCAGGAATGCTGACTGTAAACACTTTACTATATGAAATCACCAGGAATGATGTCTGTGACCTCTTCACTACTTCAGACCACCAGGGCTGATGACTATGACCTCCTCGCTACTTGACACCACCGGGGATAGTGAATGTAAGCCCTTCACTACTCTAGAACACCAGGAATGCTGTCTGTAACCCCCTAATTTTAGATTACCAAGAATCAGGTTTGTGACCAGTTTACTATATTAGATCACCAATGGTGTTGGCTGTGAACTCTTCATTACTCTACACCACCAGGGATAGAGAATGTAACCCATTCACTACCCTAGACCACTAGGGATAGAGAATGTAACCCTTTCACTACCCTAGACCACCAGGGATAGAGAATGTAACCCTTTCACTACCCTAGACCACCAGGGATAGAGAATGTAACCCTTTCACTACCCTAGACCACCAGGGATAGAGAATGTAACCCTTTCACTTCTCTACACCACCAGGGATAGAGAATGTAACCCTTTCACTACTCTACACCACCAGGGATAGAGAATGTAACCCATTCACTACTCTACACCACCAGGGATAGAGAATGTAACCCATTCACTACTCTAGACCACCAGGGATAGAGAATGTAACCCATTCACTACTCTAGACCACCAGGGATAGAGAATGTAACCCATTCACCACTCTAGACCACCAGGGATAGAGAATGTAACCCTTTCCCTTCTCTACACCACCAGGGATAGAGAATGTAACCCATTCACCACTCTAGACCACCAGGGATAGAGAATGTAACCCATTCACTACTCTAGACCGCCAGGGATAGAGAATGTAACCCTTTCACTACTCTAGACAACCAGCAATGCTGTCTGTAACCTCTTGACTATATCAGATAACAAAAAATCATGTCTATGAACCCTTAACTATTCTAGATCGTCATATATACTGGCAAAGACCACTTCACTACTCTACACCACCAGGGCTGCTGAACACTTCAGTACTGTTATTCAACCTATAACTACCCTAGACCACCAGGGATGACAGCACTAAACCTGTCAATATTCTTTAGACCACCATGAATTATGGCATTTCCCCCCTCCCATGAGTTTTGGAACTAGGCCAGGATAAATGAAAGCATCAACACCCCCACCCCCACCCCGGGACCCATACATGGACCAGTATATGGTATCTCCCCTGCTTGGCCCCTGTACCTTTATAGGTTAAAATAGCGATTTTGACTGCAGAAGGAGAGGGGAGTCATGGAAACCTTGAAGATTGTCTCTGGCCTTTTAGTATTTCCTTAGGATAGATATAGTTATCTTAGGATAGATGGGCAGTGGTACCTGTCTTCCTCACAGATATATTGGAGGGATTTATGTTCAGGACTGATCTACTAGCTGCATTCAGCAATTCCCTGGAGGACCTGGCCCACTATTCATTTCATAGGAGAAATGTAATACTTAACGTTGCCTGCGGAGGTG
Organism: Dendropsophus ebraccatus; assembly: GCF_027789765.1. Taxonomy (NCBI): domain Eukaryota; kingdom Metazoa; phylum Chordata; class Amphibia; order Anura; family Hylidae; genus Dendropsophus; species Dendropsophus ebraccatus. The sequence continues at coordinate 7,340,270 of NC_091454.1, read as the reverse complement.
CTGCAGGAAATTGACCACAGTTACTGCTGATCGCTGGGGGTCCCCGCTGACGGCTCCCTTGGCCAATATTTGTATGACTGATAATGTGACATAATGTGGGCGCAGCGCTCACGGCTGGGATGGCATTAGTTTTCTAACTGGGAGCCCACAGGACGTGACTGGTTTCCATTACTGTTTTCTCCAGGAAGGATTGGAGAACATCAGCGGATTGATCGGCGGTGAAATAAACTATGTGCCCACAGTTCACGTATAAATAGCCGACCGGAAAAATCTTAATCACTGGGGCGGCTGCCAGGTCCAAATTAATAATTTATATTGACAGCTCTGGCGGCTGCTGCGGCAATGGATCCAAAGAGGAAGAAGGAGCTGTGCGAAAACATTCACCTCTCTGTACGAAAACGGACGATAAACAATGCGCGCTGTCAGAGCGGCAACACTGATCCTGGTGGGACTGAGCTGAGCCGAACTGTACAACATCAAGGCAACACGGCCTGTATACAACCTTACACTTCTCACAGCTGAGGGTTTGTTACAGTTGTAGCCAGTATAGATAATGCTCTGTTCTGTATCTTGCTGTAGTCCCCAGAGTGTTGTCCTTCACTGACAGGAAACAGAGATCTTAAACTATACAAGGCCTAATATAAGATTTCCCGTCCTGTCTCTGATGATAAACAGCAGCTGCTGTAAAGTTATCTGTACAGCGTTATAGTGAAAGGAGACAATAGACGAAGCTCACAGCTCAGCCTCCCCCTCCTCAAAGGTCACAGAGCATGCTCAGTAATGTTTCCTAATCATGTCAATGGGACAGCTCCTGTCTATGTCCATGGGGCTTGCTGTAAAGCGTATTACTAAATGCTGTTAACAGCTCAGGCCACCGCCATAATAATGTACAAAAAAAAAATACATTATAAAAATAAAAAACACCGTAAAATGGCGTAAATTATAGTAAACCTATCTTTCCTGAAAACAGTGTGAGCGTGAAAATCGTAAAACAGGCTTGCCCAAAAAAATAGTCACTTCCGGACACTAATCGATAAAGAAAGTTGTAGAATATTTCCTTATACAAGGATTAAGCATCTATGTAAAAATGGAGATTGGGTTCATACATTGTACACACATTATTTTTCTTAAAGGGACATACCAGTCAGTATAGGCACCACTGCCCTTCGAGTTGCAAGTAGTTTTCACTAGTCGGCTGTAGTTGCCCGCACAATGAAGCCCATACAGTGTCCGCCATGACCTGACAGCTTGCGCTGCTGAATCAGAGCGACGAGATATCAGCTTGAGAACAAATAGTGTCTGCTGAGGAGCCAGGAGGATGAATTCTGCCCACTGCTGAGCTAGGTAGTGACAGATTGTACCCATGGCCGTGCCAGAAAGTGCCTGCCGCCGCGCCAAGGGTGCCCACTTCTGCCGACATCTTCTGTGTACTTTGGCCTTTTCAACCTCAATTTTTCAATTAGCGATAAAAAAAAAGCTCCAGGTAAAATTGCAGCCGGACAATAAGGTCTATGCAGCGGAGATGGACGGTGGCCAAACCATGTGAGCGAGAGCCTAGGGGCCGTGGAAAAGGGATTTGGGAGCAAATCACGGGCAGGGGAGATGCGTGGAGCTGCCAGTGCGCTCCGGTGTGTGTATACAGCGTCTGGTTACAGATAATCATTGAAGCTCACGTGGCACTGACGGGAGGAACGTACAATGCCGTTTTTGCTATTTTTTGTGTGTGATTCCTCCTTTTTTTAACGCTTCCCTTGTATCGCAGCACCTTGTTCATTCTTTGAATATTTGAAACATCTGGCGTAGTTGTGGAGCGCAGCAAAGGAGCACTCGCATCTGGGCACAATAAGAGCGAGAGGGGGCATAGGTGAGCTGTCTCCTACAGACCGTATGGATGTAGTGGGGGGGGGGGGCACCACAATCCCTTCAATGAGCAAGACTGAGTGCCTCCTGCTCTGGAGGAACTTGTCCGTTCATATATTACATAGACATTACTACTTTTCACCAGGAGTGGCTTCACACCAGCTGATTAGCGGAGATTCCAGGATCCAGAACCGCCAGTCAGCTGCTCACCGAGATATATGTAATATCCCAGTACGGGTGGTCCACTAAGTCCTATGTCACCCGGGTAAAGGTGTCACACAGGGGGATGAAGCTGCCTTTCTCCACTTTCACCACTTGGTGTCTCACTCTCCCCTGTCTGTAAGAGCACAGCTGAAGTGGAAGGGTTAACTGCTGCACTGTATGTTTTCTGTTCTGACCAATCACAGGTGCAGGTACCACAGGCAGCCAACTACACTTCTTCTTTCTTCTCTTTCCTACACAGTCCCACCAATAGGAAGTTAGACCCGGTCACCCCTATATAAGCTCAGTTAGTTCCTGGTGTGTGGTCTCCAGTTGGTCGTCTGCAATAAGGAGAGACATATAGAGAGTTTTCTGCTGCAGTTCCAGGCCTGGCTTAGGCAAGGGCCCTGGAAGGTCTTGGAGACGGAGAGACTAAAGACACAGACACAGATTCTTAAGAGAGAGATTCTTGCTATGATGGACTGCCAAACCCACAGGAGGGGTAACCGTTCTCTAGGGACCACCTTGTCCATGCCTGGGACCCTTCTAAAGTTTCAGGACAGTCTAAAGAAGGTACAGGACAGTAAGACAAAGTGCAGCAAGCTGAAGTATCTTACTGGTTTCCCATGGTTGTCCTGGGAAGTCTTGGGAAGTCTGCTACGCCCAGGAGTGCATGCTACTAGGTGATTTTCCCACAAGTTTCAGAAATCAAAGTTTTGGCTTGCTAAACCTTTACAGGGGCAACTACCACTAAAGAAAGGACCCAACCTGTCTACATCAATTAGACAAAAAAAATCACAAATAAACATATATACAATAAAAGGCTTAAACACATCTCGGAATGAAGCCCTATGGATCTTAGATATATACCATGTAAATCTAACCGATCGTTAGAAACAGCTGTAGCCTTGTCTTGCCAGCGTCCATACCCCACTTTTACTGCATGGAATAAAGCAAGTGCGTTTTAATATGAGGTATTTGAGTGCCACTTCTTTACTACGTGCGCAGATTTGGTGAATCTTATCTATGAAATTGAACAACACATCGCTGAGTGAGTCTAATAGTGGAGATATTCCACAGGTGCTAATGATTGGGCATGAGTGCAAGTCTTGATAATGCCGAGACCGTTCTGTCTATTTGAACATGGAACTTAATAGTTGTTGAGTACAGGTTATTCTCCTATCTTCAAGTGACACAACCCAGCCAAAGATGTAAGGATTCTCAAGTCTTATCAAGTCTTCTACCTTAAACCTCACAAGAGACTTTCTTTTGCAAGCCAAGTACTATCCACATAAAGTCTAAACTGCTAAGCTGCACCTCACCAGAGGCGCTGGCAAATCACCTCTTAAGCGCAAAATGCCTTGTCTGGACTTATTATTGAAAAATGCACAGTCTGTTCCTTTAAGACAACATGCAATTGTTCAACTGTTGAAGTGCTCTAAAATCTGTGCTATACTATCTTGCACCACCACACTACAGGGGACACAGGGACTAACCTATTTAACAGCCGAGGCCCCAAGACAAGTGCCATAGTGGTACCGCAACACCAGCCCTTGGTAATAACACCTAACACCCCTGGGTCACCTCACTGCTTTGTGTGGCATCACAAACAGGACTGGACTTTGTTGTGTGCCTATTAAAAATTGTGGCCTAACTGTGCAACTCTGTTTTGCGTGGCGTCACTAACAGGATTCAACCTTTGGTTTTCCTAAAGAATGCCCAAAAGCTACAGAGCTTTTGCTCCTAAGGGGGTTAACTCCAATGCCTGCACAGTGTGGGAAACTGCAGGAACCAAAAGTGCGCTACAGATTCTCAATCGGAACACAAGTTTGCCCCTATATTGTACTGAGGACACAGGAACCAGTGCAACTTCAGAGTCCAAACGGCGGGCATCTTGCCGGGGACCACCTACTCTTCACCCAACGGAACAAGAAAGTGAAAGCACACGTGGTGACAAAATTACGACTGATGTGCAGCAGATTGTGGCAGCTACCCCTGAGGTTCCCTCCACTGCTGCTGACCAGACCGGCGACAGCTTTCTTCAAGACCTACCTCAACAGCAGCTACAACTGAGGCTCCACTTTGCCATCATGTATCGGCTCTTGACTATACCATATCTACTTCAACTACTGTTCTCTCATCCGCGGCAGCTGCCGCTACATGTATCACCTCTTCAGCACCTGAGGACCAGGAACCGTACCAAGTCCAAGAGAACTCTTCTTCCCTATGGAGAGCCTCAGATTCTAGAGAAGACCCAGAGAGTTGCCATGCTGCAAGTCTGACATCAACAGGGACAAGCTCTTTATTAGTTCTCTCACCAGGCAGAGGCTGCAAGGGAAGACTACCTTCGTATGATGAACTCTTACTACAACCGAGTGCGTCCTGATGCTGGTCCTAGCACCCCTGGGTCATGATGGACTGATTCCTGAAGATAGGGGCTCCGCACACTGATATACAATGTCATAGAGGGGAGGTCCACACTAGGTGCCTCTCTCTAAGAGACTGAAAGGAGAACCAATCTGGTATAACTGACATGTTATATACTAAATAGATAGGTTTTTAGTTCAATAATTGGCATGTAATACCATCTTTCCCCAGTAGTGGCCACTGCAGGAGAAATGTATGGTTTGTATGGTTTGACAAATCAGGGATTCTATCAATTAGCTGATCGCCGATCCGGCTTACACTGTGAGAAGGTATAAATCAGCTGATTCGCGATCCAGATTACACTGTGAGAAGATATCAATAAGCTGATCGACGATCCGGCTTACACTGTGAAAGGGTATCAATCAGCTGACAGTAACAATTCCTTAAAGGGACGGTGACATCTTGACAACCCTCTTTGTAATGGAGTTCATCAGAGGTGATCTTTACTGCAGCCTTGAAGATGGGCAAGTAGGCTTATTTTTAGGGGCCCCCGGTACAGAGAGGAGATTCTCTGAAACGTCAGGCTCCAGTTGAGTTCCACGAATGCAGAGCTCAGCTCTCCTGGTTCCAGGTTATGTTCCACGGCTAGTACATGAATGTGATGGCTCAGGACTAAGCGCCTTAACAAATGCAGCCTTGTTGTGCCCCCCTGGCAGGCTTTGTAGAGTGCAGAGCGCTGTCAGCGGTGCCGTGGGGGCTCCCTCTCCACTGACGCTCGCTCTTCTCTGATGTGGGCTCTCTCCCGTACTCTCTGGTTTCGCTCTCTGGTTTCTCATTTATTTTTCCACAAATTCTCTCATGAAACAGAATAGTTCTTGACGTGGTCATCCCCGTATCCCGAGCCCCCAAAATGTGCTGATAAAACACTCGCAGCACACAAGGGCTTCACTTGAAGGATCCACAAAGAAACGTTACCCCCCCCTGCCCCGCCCCCCCCCCCCCCTCTTGAACCTAACCCTCGTAGCGAGGGCGAAGAAATTTAGGATAATTATGAATTCTGGCTGTTTCTGATCATCTCTTATGCTCGTGTGAATTGAGGCTTTATAAATAAATGGCCGTAATCTCCAAACATCCAGCAGAAGCCGCAGCGACCTCCATAGGATTCTGTTTGTTTAGATAAGAAAAGTGAAGGAGGTTTGGGTGAAGCTTTCAGTCGTGAGTCATGGGAAAAATTTAAAAGGGGTTTCCATACGATTAATAGAATTAGGGTTCAAAACGAAAAAAGGGTGCCCCCTGGTGGAAGTGATGGAATGATGTTGCATCCCTTTTTTATCTGAAATCCTGCCTGATAAGTGCTCTATTGGTTCACAGCACCACGTACCGACTGAAGATTGTAAACCGCAACCGTCAAGAGTTTGTGCCTCTTAGTGAAGCCGCCAGGCATTTTTCTGTAAATACTGTAACCACCAAGAACTGTCCTTTAAAAGGTTACAATTAAATGGTCCAACTTCTTCTTGTCTGCTGTTCACTGCCTGTTGTTCAGGGAAATCTGTCTCTAGTAACAGGTAGATCAGGACAGAGCACAGAAAGTTGGCGGTTGATCATGTTTTAGGACTTTTTTAAGGGTCAGACACTGATTGTACAGGACGGTACCTCCAGTAGGTGGCGATGTATAGCAAGTTTTTTTCCTTCTGGAAATTACCTTCTTAGCATCTTATTTTCCCATTGTGCATTGCATGGCTTGTAGGAATCCATACCATTCCAGATACATTACTGCCCTCATGCCACCTTGAAAGCCTCTCACTAACCAGCCGGCTCTGTACAGATGAGGGACCCCAACACAACTTTTGGAGAAGATTTTGGTTTGTGATGTAATCCCTGAAATCCCAGGGATTTTCCATCTGACACCCTCTTAAGAACAGGAACCTTAGTTCCTATTAGAATGGAGCAGCAGGTTGTGTATACGCGCTGACGTTCCAGTCATTCTCTATGGAAGCTGTGGAAGTACAGTGAGTACAGTAAGACCTTGAGGGACGAGGACGAGGTTCAGGGTGGGGCTGTGCTGATCTCCATGACTTGGCAGATGTGATGGGATCAGGATCCTGGGCGTCGGCCCCTCCTAAGGATGATACACTCATAATGGGCCCCTGGGACCTGACACTATCTTATTTCCACAGTGTGAGATAACAGTAATATTAGACGTCCAGACAAGGCCATGACGTGAGAACGGGGGGATCCGCTAACCTCCCAATAACTTCACCAACCCAAATAAACATGAGAAACGAAGCCGCAGCTACATGACTCATAGCAAAGACACAGAAAGGAAAGACCCCAAGACCTGCTCATACAGCTCCATGTATTAGCTGGTGAAGATAACTACCAATATCCGCCATGGAAGGAGGGCATAGGGCTGCTATGGGTACGGCTTACTGTGACACTACCAGGAGCTACCACTAGGGGAGCTGTGACGGCTGCTATGGGTACGGCTTACTGTGACACTACCAGGAGCTACCCCTAGGGGAGCTGCAACGGCTGCTATGGGTACGGCTTACTGTGACACTACCAGGAGCTACCACTAGGGGAGCTTGCCACATACAGATATGTAGGTATATATGTAGATATATGTAGGCAGATATGTGTAGGTTTAAGAAGCCATCAGAAATGCGGGAGGTTTGAAGTGCACCAGAAAGTTATATAGATTTGTAACTTACTTCTATTCAAAAATCTCCAGTCCTCCAGTACTTATAAGCTGTTGTATGTCCTGCAGGAAGTGGTGTATTCTCTCCAGTCTGACACAGTGCTCTCTGCTGCCACCTCTGACCAGAGCAGGAGAGGTTTTCTATGGGGATTTGCTGCTGCTCTGGACAGTTCCTGACATGGACAGAGGTGGCAGCAGAGAGCACTGTGTCAGACTGGAGAGAATACACCACTTCCTGCAGGACATACAGCAGCTCATAAGTACGGGAAGACTGGATGTTTTTAAAGGAAAACTATCAGCAGGTTAAACAAATCTAACCTGATAATAACCTAATGTGGTTATGTCTGTTACCTCCTTCTTGTGCTGTCTGTTGTGAAATCCTCGGTCCGGTAAGGTCATTAGGCACACTGATAGTTCTCCTTTAAATAGAAGCAATTATGTATACAAGCAGAGAGCACTGTGTCAGACTGGAAAGAATACACCACTTCCTGCAGGACATACAGCAGCTGATAAGTACTGGAAGACTGGAGATTTTTTTTAAATAGAAATAAATTACAAATCTATATAACTTCATGACACTGGCCGATTTGAAAGAAAGAGTTCCCCTTTAAGTTTTGTTCACGCTAAATCCAAATTGATAGGAAGGAGAGAAATTTGGACACCATAGTACCGAACCCTCAGCTGTGAAAGCTTTAGGGTCTGTAAGAGATGGCGCTCACTAGCCTGGATCTGATGGCCGGCATGAGGTTCTGCAGCAGCTGCAGCCTGTGGCTTTCTCCGGTCGCCTCTGCGGAGTGTTTATCCAGCCCGGCTTATGTACACACTGGAAGTGTGAGGGCTTCTGTTGGCTGGGCTGCCGGGCCAGCCAGAATTATTTGCAACCACCCACAGCCCAGCCAGCTCAGCCTGCGGGCAGGGGATTAGAGTCTAGGGTGCAGCAGGGCGGCAGTGCCAGCTCCCAGGCCCTGGTAATAAGGGGGTAACATGGCATCCAGAGCACAACCTTCAGGAAATCCCGTCCTGTGTGATTTACGAGGTTCCCTCCCAGGGGTGACCTCACTGCCCAGGATAAATAGGGCTGTGTATATAGTGTGTGGGGGCAGGGGGCTCACCCCTATTTATAGAATCTATTCCTGGCTCCTGGCAGCGCTCTGGTGTTGTCTTTTCTCCTCCCCAGGTGTATGTTGGATACAATTTACCTCTCATCACTCACAGGCGGCTGTGCCAGGGCTCCGGCATCCAGAACAAACAACGGCGCACAGGGAGAGCGAGCGCCGAGCGCACAAATATATACAGACTTATACACAGCCTGTGGGGACGGCTTATATACACTGTACACACACCCGGTTATATAACCCAGAGATACACAGGATGCTGCTGACAGATCCCGCAGCTCACAGACCCATCCAGAAAGACGTCCTAATATCGGAGCCAGAGCCAGCCATTGTCTCCTGGGTGCCAGGCAGGGGCTGGAAAGTGGCTGGGAGGGCTGGGAGTGGTCACATGACACTCCCCCACTGCCCTTATAAGGAGAGGGGTGGAGCTTATGTCTCTGTTAAAGGGGTACTCTGGAGGAAAAAAATGCTTTAATAAATTTATGACACAGATGCAGAAATGTGGCTACACCCCATGGGCAGACACCCTGTGATTGGCTGATATGGCCTGGAGCAAGTAACCAAACCCAGAATGCAGTGTCCCAGTACCCGTGTCCCAGCTACAGACACATAAAGTTGTCATGTGGCTCAGGGAATCTCATAGGGGGTGATTTATTAAACATGGTGTAAAGTGAAACTGGCTCAGTTGCCCCTAGCAACCAATCAGATTCCACCTCTCATTCCTCATAGACTCTTTGCAACATGAAAAGTGGAATCTGATTGGTTGCTAGGGGCAACTGAGCCAGTTTCACTTTACACCATGGTTGATAAATCTCACCCAAAGCGTCTACATCTGTGAATTAACTGGTATACAGGTCATTTGGCTTGTCACTGGTCATTCTGCCTACTCTAAAGTATTATAGATGTGCAACCCATAACATTGCTCTTTATTACCGCTACATGTAGGTCACATGTCAAGGATGAATAGAACATTGGTCACATGATCATTTCTCAGATAGCTTATACCAGAAGGGTGGTCTGAAGGAGGAGGAGTCTTCCAGGTTCAACCCTTATTGGTCAGAACCAATCACTACAAATCAAAGTTGGGTGTCCTCATTCATGTGCCTATGAGTGCACTGAAGTCAATCCAGGCCTCCATCCTGCGCTTCGTGTGGGCACATAGGCGACATAGAATTGCAAAAAATATCCTGCAGGCTCCTAAATCTATGGGAGGACTAGCCTTGCCTGACTTAACCTGCTACTACTGGGCGGCTCACCTGCGCCATATCCCAGCTTGGTCAGCGCCTCTAGCCTACACGAAATGGATGATGCTTGAGAAGCTATGGATCGCCCCGATACACCCTAATTCCCTTCTATGGACCACCCCGAGTGCGCCTTTACAGGGTCCGATTTTGGGACCCATAGCGCACACTTGACAAATATGGCGTACGTGTATAAAAATATTCCCATTAGCTTCTAAAAAAATCCCCTATGACCTCCTTCCTGTACCACCCCGACCTCCCGGTCCGTCTGACTAGCAATATGACTAGGGTTTGGCAAGCTAGCAAACTATTTAGATTTGCTGATATTGTAAACCCTAGAGATAGAACCCTCCTACCATTCTCAACCTTAACCGCCGATCATGAGCTACCTCCCGCAGCACAGTATCAGTATCTCCAAATTCCACCACGGTCTCCCTACCTACAGCATTTGAGAGATTATGCAAGGCAGGAGTTTCCACTAAAGGTTTAATCTCCAACATTTATCGCATCCTGAAGGGTCCCCCCCCGATGATGACATTAGATATCCATATGTGTCGCGGTGGGAGGCGATTGCCGCAATCTGTTTGGCAAGTGATATGGGACAGGGCAGCCAAGACGTCTATATGTACGACCTATGAAGAAAACCAATACAAGCTAATGTTATTCTGGTACCACACGGCCGAAGTCCTACATGCCATGAATCCGGCACTACCCAAGACATGCTGGAGGTGCGGAGGGGGAGTGGGCACTCTCCAACATATATATTGGATGTGTCCTCCGTACTGGGAAATGGTACGGGAATTGATTAAGGAACTCAGCAATTTAGAGATTCCCTTGGATCCAGTTTTCTACTTATTTAACGTGTCCCCTGTGAAAATAGGTCGTAAGACCATGAAATTACTGCTCCATATCCTCACGGCAGCAAGATGCTTGGTAGCCCGATTTTGGAAGAGAAGTACCCACCAGGAATGACCTGTATACACGTATTCTAGACGTTAGGAATATGGAACAGCTGACTGCTATGCTCAACAACAGATTAGACTATCTTAAACAGGTCTGGTCCCTATGGGACATATACTGGGCGGAAAGAGAGTCAGCTCATGTTAGGGTTCCACGGGCCGGGCAGCCATAGAGGGTACGACCCGTTGTTCTATTCCCTTCCCTTATGTATCCATGATCTGTTGTCTTGTCTCCCCACCCCTTTTCTTTTCTTTATTTTATTTTTGTTATTACTGTTCGTTAAACACTTAATGTTTGAGGTTAAATTCACGTTTTGCTTTTTTTTTTTTTAAAAAAACCAAACAATCTTATGGTGCCTTCGAGTTAACAATGCACTACATTGTATGCAGGATTGAATTACGGGCATTGTTTCCTCTGCCTTATGACTGTTAGTTTTCTTTATATGTTTGTATTGTATAAAATGTAAAATATCTAATAAAAATACAATTAAAAAAAAAAAGTTGGGTGTCCTCTACCAGGTCTCCACAGTAATCATGTCATATATTGTATGAATACCTCTGAACTTTGAGGGTAAATTTGCTCTCAGCAATGTGTCAAACCCCCACAGCCATACCATACAGTCACACTGTTACTGACCAAGTCCTGTAAACCAAGACCAATAATACCAGTATATAAGAAACATATTATCATGACATCCTCACTACCCCTATTACCAGCACATATAACATCCACTATATAGAGATCAGTACCTCCCCCCCCCCATACACTGACTTATATGGAGGTACTGTAGATACTAATGGTACAGAGGCCCTACAGAGCATATAAGTGATTAAAGTGCAGTTAACGCCAGTGACTCACAGAGGGCATCTTCTCTGATCTGAGTCACTTACTTTTCTTTTCCATGATGCTAGGCAATCATGAAGACTTCTCCTTGCCACAACTCGTATCCGGAGATTCTGCCAGATAAACATTTTCAACTCTTTGCTCAAGCACCATCCTCACCTCTATACAAAGTCCTTACTGTATTGCTCCACACTGTAACAGTGCCCACTTTTTGCACCCATATAGTTTTTAGGCCCAGTTTGGACCCTCAAACAGTATTCACGCATTAGAGGACCTTTATATAGTAGTCAGGTCCCTCTGTGCCTTCATATAGTAGTTGGGCCTTTTACGTGCCCCCCATATAGTAGTTCGTCTCCTCGGTGCATCCATATAGAAGTTAGGGTAGTGTCCCCCATGTAGCTATTTCACCCCCAAACCACCACAGGTAAGCATCCTCTTGTAGGTTGCCCCCACCCCCAGTAGTTAGAATCCTCTTATTTGGACATCCCCTATAGGTAATTGCCTGGTAGTTAGCCCCTGCAATAGATAGCATCCTCTTATTTAGGCATAATTGATGCCCCCCCCCCCCCATTAGTTATCACCCCTTTACAGTAGACAGCATCCCCCATGGTAAACATCTTCCCTGGTAGTTCAACTTCCCTCCCATTTGGGCATTCCTGTTAGTAAGCACTCCCCTTCCCTCTAGTTATTCTCCCTGGTAGTAATTCCCCCAGTTATTCTTCCTGGTAGTAATTCCCCCTTCCTCCCAGTTATTCTCCCTGGTAGTAATTCCCCCTTCCCCCCAGTTATTCTCCCTGATAGTAATTCCCCCCTTACCCTCAGTTATTCTCCCTGGTAGTTAGTCCCCCTGTCTCTAAGTTGAAATTCTCCCTAGCTGGCTCTCTTTTTAGGCATCCCCACTGTTAGCTAGCCCCCGATGTAGGTATGCAGCCCCCCTAGTCTCAAAGTAGCAAAGAAAATGTAGACAGTGTTCCACGGTGCAAAATCTCTGAAAGAAAAGAACAGAAAGTGCTGGTGTAGGATATCAGCAAACTCCCTCGCCTGATGGCATTGTGCAAGGTGTGAGGCACGACACAGTAAAGACAAAGTAGATGTATAAAGTATAAAAATTTTTATTGAAACAGCACTTAAAACACATTTCTAGGCCGGACTGGCCTTTTCCTCAGGTGCATCTACTTTGATTTGCGGAAGAACTGCGCTTGTCAACCTGCCTTTATGTGGAGTGGAGGTATTGTCTATAGTCTCAACAACAATCCCCCCTGTTAGATAACCCCCAGGTAGACATTCCCCCTGGTAGATAGCCCCCCATGTAGGCATTACCCCTGTTAGATAGCCCCCTCCCCAATGTAGGCATTCCCCTTGTTAGATAACCCCCCATGTAGCCATCCCCCCGGTAAATAACCCCCCATGTAGGCAGGGCCGTATCAACAGCAGTGCCCTAGGCACTAAACCTGTAGACACCCCATCTTGGGGAGCCTGGTTTGTCTGAGTCGCGTTTCTCATGGTTTTTATCGGCTTAAAACCCAAACAAATTTTCACATTGAATCAATGATTAGAGCCGTCTGCAATTCTTACCTCAGGACTGGTAGATTTGTAGGTAATAGCTCCAGACCTGAACAATTCACCCCCCTTCCCCTCAAAAAGACACCAAATTCACCGGCAAGTCTGAACGGGAGGTGGGAAACTAAAAAAAGAAGAAAAAAAAAAGTTGTTTTCCTCCCCTTTCCCCCCAAGGTGCTGCCCTAGGGACCGGACCACGGGTGCCTAGTGGTAAATACGGCCCAGCATGCAGGCACCCCCCCTGTTAGGTAGCCCCCCCATGCCTGCATCCCCCCTGCTAGCTGTATATGGCAGAGGATGCTTTTAACCTTCACATGTATGGCCCCCTATACCCCCCTATATCTTATACCTGCACCCGTGGCCCCTTCATGCAATAGGAGCACGGCTGGGGCCACATCCTGATCCTGAGCCGCATTCTCCTCCTTCCATTAAAAATCCATTCAATTTAGATTTCACCAAAGTAAAATACGTCGTATTACAAGCGGCAAGAGAGCGGCGGAAACCACAAGACAGAGGGATATATGGCTGCACAAACCTCCCCTCACAGAGCCGCATTGTAGCATCGAGGCCTCCGACTGCAGGACATGGTAAACTGATAGTAGGGAGACCACCGGCCCAGTGAGGGGAAGGGGGGCCGCACATAGAGATTTATAGGAAAGAGAGCTGCAGCACAGAATAGTCTATAGAAGTGCGACCCCCCGCCCGTCCTCACCGCCATGTGTATATATGTATATAAAGAGAGGGGGGGCTCGGGTGACATCACTGCCATGTTTATATATGTATATGGAGAGGGGGCTCCGGTGACATCACCGCCATGTGTATATATGTATATGGAGAGGGGGCTCGGGTGACATCACTGCCATGTGTATATATGTACAGTATATGGAGGGGGGGCTCGGGTGACATCACTGCCATGTGTATATATGTATATGGAGGGGGGGCTCGAGTGACATCACCGCTCTGTGTATATATGTATATGGAGAGGGGGCTCGGGTGACATCACTGCCATGTGTATATATGTATATGGAGGGGGGGCTCGGGTGACATCACTGCCATGTGTATATATGTATATGGAGGGGGGGCTCAGGTGACATTACCGCTCTGTGTATATATGTATATGGAGAGGGGGCTCGGGTGACATCACCGCCATGTGTATATATGTATATGGAGGGGGGGCTCGGGTGACATCACTGCCATGTGTATATATGTATATGGAGGGGGGGCTCAGGTGACATCACCGCTCTGTGTATATATGTATATGGAGGGGGGGCTCAGGTGACATTACCGCTCTGTGTATATATGTATATGGAGAGGGGGCTCGGGTGACATCACTGCCATGTGTATATATGTATATGGAGGGGGGGGTTCGGGTGACATCACTGCCATGTGTATATATGTATATGGAGAGGGAGGGCATAGGTGACATCACTGCACTGTGTATATATGTATATGGAGGGGGGGCTCGGGTGACATCACCGCTATGTGTATATATGTATATGGAGAGGGGGCTCGGGTGACATCACTGCCATGTGTATATATGTATATAAAGAGAGGGGGGGGCTCGGGTGACATCACTGCCATGTGTATATATGTATATGGAGGGGGGGCTCGAGTGACATCACCGCTCTGTGTATATATGTATATGGAGAGGGGGCTCAGGTGACATCACTGCCATGTGTATATATGTTATGTAGACATGTCACAGGTGAAGTGTTCGAGGGGGTGTACATCTCACCTAGGTTACTACGCACGGTGAGATGGTGAGTCCAGGAGGGATCTCTTGCTCAGCAGTGTTATGCTGCTGAGTTGTTATTTATTTTTACCGGGCCTGGATTTACATGGAATGGCAGGTAGGTTTTGGTAGTGGGACTTGCCATTCCCTCCCCCCGATCCACTTTTGGTGTTGTGATCAGGTGTGCTCTGATGAGCCTGGAAAAGGTAAAAGCTCTGCAGAGCTGCAGGTGGTTGCTCTCAGCCAGTGTGTTTGGTGGAAGCTGTGAATGCAGCCACGGCTGGAGCTTATATACACCCTGCGGTATCCAGGTGAAAGACGCTGTGGTATAGTGTCAGATAGGTGAGAAGACCTGTTAGTAAGAGCCCAGACGGGCAAGACCTTTTTGTTTGTTTTGTTCTTAATAGCACGGTGCTGCTGTATTTATGTTTGCTGGACTGTTTATGCTGCAAATAAACGCCAAGCTGTTATTTTATAAGTCCAAGCCTGATGTGAACTGTGTCCAAACACACCATCCCCTGGGAAGATCCCTACAATCTATAAAGAGAGGGGGGCACAGGTGACATCACCGCTCTGTGTATATATGTATATGGAGGGGGGGCTTGGGTAACATCACTGCCATGTGTATATATGTATATGAAGAGAGGGGGGCACAGGTGACATCACTGCCATGTGTATATATGTATATGAAGAGAGGGGTGTGTGGCTCAATTACATCACTGCCATGTCTATATATGTATATGAAAAGGGGGGGGGGGGGCTTGGGTAACATCACTGCCATGTGTATATATGTAATAAAGAGAGGGGGGGGCATGGGTGACATCACTGCCATGTGTATATATGTATATGAAGAGAGGGGGGCTTGATGACATCACCGCTCTGTGTATATATGTATATGAAGAGAGGGGGGGCTCGATGACATCACTGCCATGTGTATATATGTATATGGAGGGGGGCACAGGTGACATCACTGTCATGTGTATATATGTATATGAAGAGAGGGGGGCTTGGGTGACATTCACTTTAACGGTGCTAAGCTGCAGTACCAGAAACAGTCGCAAGGACATTCACCACAGCTCTTAAAGGGGTTCTCTGGTAAATGTAGCTTTCTTTTCAAATCAACTGGTGTCAGAAAGTTATATAGATTTGTAATTTACTTCTACTTAAAAATATCTAGTCTTCCAGTAGTTATCAGCTGCTGTATGTCCTGCAGGAAGTGGTGTATTCTCTCCAGTCTGACACAGCGCTCTCTGCTGCCACCTCTGTCCATGTCAGGAACTGTCCAGAGCAGGAGAGGTTTTCTATGGGGATTTGCTGCTGCTCTGGATGGTTCCTGACATGAACAGAGGTGGCAGCACTGGAAAGAATACACCACTTCCTGCAGGACATACAGCAGCTGATAAGTACTGGAAGACTGGAGATTTTTAAATAGAAGCAATTTACAAGTATGTAAAACTTTCTGACACCAGTTGATTTGAAAAGGAACAATTTTCCCCGGAGTACCCCTTTAAATTCTGCAGCTTGTGCTGGTGCTCGGAGGGCCCCCCTAGACATAACACGATATCCCCCCCAAACCTCCCCAGACCCTTCCTCAGATGTGACTCACAGAGGAGCCCGTACCTGTCCACCATGTGAAAGCAGGCACTTAATGAAGCTTTTCTAAGAACTTCTACCTTGATCTCCGTTTATGGAAAAACCACAGATTTTCCAGCCGACCTTTATAGCAAGTGCACAAAAAAAACCCTCAGACCGATAATTAAAAATTGCAACATGTTAATGTAAAGCAGAAATAAGTGTAAAAAGGCCATAAAACGTGACGGTACACGAGGCCTGAGCCCGTAACCCCCAGCTGATGTCTGTGCATCCCACGGCTGTGCGGACACCACATGCCTCCAGGGGGAGCTCCTGAGTCACTGCAGGTCCTGATACAGGATTCCTGTAACGCTGCCGGGATCCGGAGGATCTTATTATTCTGCTTATTAGAATTAATCACGCTGCAGTCTAGATTTCCTGCAGCCACACCTAGAATAATAGAACGCATGACCCCGCCGTGAACCGCCGCTCACGTATCAGGGAATTACACGCAAAACAGATCAGCTTCATCCAGAGGGGAAATTGTTTTTCCCATGTAAATCCCACCCATCATGATAGGCCATGCCCACACTTACAGAGTACCCCCTGGTACGGCTGTACACCTGCCAAGGTCATGTGTGACTGTGGCTTGTAGGAAGGTGGTCTTCTTGGCTGGGGACCCCCCCCTGGCTTGGTTGTTCCTTCCCGGTAGAAGATCTGGCTAGCTCACCGACACTGAGAAACGTGATGGTGTCTCTGCAATATTTGTCTTCCCAGGGGGCAATGTTCCTAGATTCCCTGACATTGAGAAACACGTGATGGTGTCTCTGCGGTGTTTTAGTTGCTCTTCCTGAGGACAGCCGCCATTCCATTGAATACATTGACAGAGTGACTGCCATGGTTGCGGAGGTGTCCTGTGCTCCGGGCCGGTGTCATAGGGCTCCCCCTCTGTCCCTGCCGCCGTAGCCCACACACTCGGGCCGTCTCTCCTTAAACCACACAGGGAGCCTTACCTCTCCGCACTCCTGCTTACTTCCCTGCTCACCAGCGTGTGCGTCCCCACCCCCTAGGGTGCATGTGTGGTGTCCCACACGGGTGTTGCTATTAGTTACACCCTTCATAAAAGCCTGTCTTTTTGGATGTAAATGATGTAGTAGTGCTAAAGTTTCGCCACAAGATGTCTCTATTGTCAGTGTATGTATTCAGTCATTGCACAGCTGTAGTAGAGAAAGGGTTATTGTTGGTTTATATGTCACATGGATGTGTAGACCAATGAGAGTACACTCTTCTTCTATCCTATCATTTCTCTCTTTACTTCTCGCTTATGCACCCATTCACCCATTCAGAGCACACCTTACAGGGGCTGTAAATAGGAAGTGTAGTGTCTTTTGTTGCTAGACTCTGAAGAGACAGGATGAAAACTATAGTTACTTCTCAAGTAACTCCACTCAACACAATGCAGTGTTAGACCTTCACTAGAGAGGACAAGTCAGGGATCATCTCAACCCACGCCGTGGACAAGGAAAGTCACAGTGCAGGACAGTATCCATAAGCAAGTCAAGGAACTGATCCGGATAGAACAAAGTTGCTAGAAGCCTATTAACTCTATTTCACAGCGCGGGTGTAAGCAGGGAACCCTCAGCATTCCGCTCACCATAGGTAACAAGGTCTGGGGCTTGTGTCACCCACTAGGATGGGTCCCCCTGACACTGGTAGGGCAATAGTTGGTGCAAAGACCAAGAGTCAAAACACAGGCACAAGTATTCTCTCTCTCTCCTCAAGTATTCTATTTCTACCTCCGACATCCCGGCAGAGCACAGTACTACTTGGGTTGGGACTCTCATGACATCCTCCTCTCTACTCTTCTGATTCTTCTTTGTACCTCTCAGCACGCAACCCAGTCGGCACGACTGTACCACTCTCTATACTCTCACTGCAGATCTGGATCCTAAGCTGTCAAGTGTCTTATCAAGTGTAAAGTAAAGATGTATGATCTGCTGCATTCAAGTGTCTTCAGTGTAAACCAGATGTTATTTGTGATAAAGAGACTCTGTGATTCCTCGCCAGGCACCAACACAGCACACACACTTCTTGGGTCATTTTCCATTTCTGTGGGTGGCAGTGCCAATAGTCTGGGTGGGTCACTACTCCACTCCACTGTGATAATAACCCAAGGGACCCAGCAACAACCCGGCAGGTCACTGTCCACAGGAGAAAAAGGTATAACCGGCCCTTTAAACTAAAAGCAGGTGTGCCACCATACCTGTGTACCAAACTGGCACTGGCGTCACAACACATCATCTCTGGGCCCAGCTATATCTCGGCCAACCACCACAGAGGTGGTGTCACATCTAACCAACTATCAAGTGACCTGCCGTACCTCCTCAATACCACCGGAGGGGTACACCACACATGCACCGGCTCTATGGAATTTAAAGGGACAGTACGTCCCTAGTTAGTTATGTGCACAAAACACCTCCCTATAAATTCCTCCCCTGACCCTAGTGTTGGAGCCTCTGGACGCTTAGCATGTGGTCCAAGCTCACCCGTGGTTTCTGCTGTCTGTGCTCCTGCACCATGCTTGCTGCTCGTGGTACCAGCCGGCTTTCAGACAGTCCTGCTGTGGTCTAGTCTGTAGCCTATGTGTTACCAGCTGCACCTCGCCTGCCTCCGCTAGCAAGCCAAGCCAGGGGTAGCAACCTAGGGGTCACCTGCCGCAGCAAGTCCATCCCCCCTTGTGGCGGGCACGGGTGAGGACAAACGGTCCCCTAGACTCTGCTCCCTGGTGCAGCTACGTCATTGCTAGTGGTAGATCAGTGGATCCACAACTCCTGTTGTTACATGAATACTGATCCAGGAATATAACCCGATGCCTCAGTCTCTTCGCCAACTTGTATCATGGCGGAAGCCCAGAACTTCTTTTTATCTGTACTTCGGCCTCCAGCCCAACGACCTCTCTCACGGCAGCCGCAGCCCTGAACCAATGCCACTTAGGGCACCCGTGGTCAATATTTTCCTGTAGGGCCTGTGTTGCTTGCAAGGGCTAGTTATCATGGTACAGCACTTGTCCTTGGGCCCTGTGTCCCAGCACAGGCCAGTAAAGGTAAAGGTGTAGTCCCTGGTGTTGTACTCATGGCTATGAAGGTCCGCCTTGAAGAGATCACAAGATGCAAGATCCAGGAATATGGCCCTGGGCTAGGACATTCAAGAGGAGCTGATCCCTCGAGATTACCCAAGGCGATCGAACTATAGTCAGTGGGGTACGTCGGCGAAAGAGAAGCTCTAGAACACACTGGGGGTAATTCTTTATTAGCTGAGAGGACTTCCTGACATACAGTAGATCAGTCCCATGGACATAGACAGGTGTAGATTCTACCTTCTGTGGAGGTTTAGCCGGCCATAATCCTGCTGACAGGAACTTGCAGAAGAATAAAGTCTCTGGGCACGGGGGCGCCTGTAGGAAAACTCTCTTATATCTGTAGTGATGACTGATGCAAACACAGAACTCACCAGACTGGTCCCATCAGCACCAGGACTGAGACGCGTTCTCATTGGTGAGGAACACCCATTGGTGTGAGGGACCTGAGGAGCTGAAGGTGGGAAACTTCTAGAATCATCCTGAAGAATTGCTGACATAATTTTTCTCATACTGCCAAAAGATACAAAGTATACATAAATTTTCCCCAAAATAAGATTTATATTAAATTTTTGCTCCCAAAGATGCGCTAGGTATTATTTTTAGGGGATGTCTTATTTTTCCATGAAGAATTCACATGTCACATGCACAGCAGGGACATTGTTCGGTATGACGGCTTCTGGCCACCAGGGGGAGCTCACCACAGAACACTCGTACAGCACAGCAGGGACAGTGTACGGTATGGAGGCTTCTAGCCAGCAAAGGGAACTCACCACATCAAACTTGTACAGCGCAGCAGGGACAGTGTACAGTATGGAGGCTTCCGGCCACCAAAAGGAGCTCACCACGGCACACTCGTACAGCACAGCAGGGACAGCGTACAGTATGGCGGCAGGTGATAGGATAAAAGCTGGCTGTGTAAAGCTCTACATCTGGGGGTAGGGGACAAAAGTGATGGCAGAAGTCGACGGGCCTCTTAATGCCTTGCCTGCACATTCACAAGGGAGGGCCGCAGAAGAGAATATCAGGTTTGAGAGCAGGAGACGGTCTTCATGTCCTGCATGCAGCTGCTCTGCAATGGACGGTAAAGGTAGGGGACAACAGCGGTGGGCTAAAAAGAATCCCATCTGCTTTGTTTCTTCCAAACAAAAACTTTGCTAGGTCTTACTTTCGGGGGAGGCCTTTTATTTAGCAATGCAGCAAAACCTCTACTGGGTCCTATTTTCAGTGGATGTCTTAATTTAGGGGAAACAGGTAAGCAGAGAAAACGAGTGGCGTCATCTTGTGGCCAAAAAGTGGTACTGCAATAGTCATAGACATCTGGCTACAGCAAATACTTCAGTGCCGACAGAAATAAAGGGGAATCCAGCAGTGGCACATACCGTGTTTCCCTGAAAATAAGATAGTGTCTTATCTTCATTTTTGGAACCAGGGTAGGTTCCAGGACGATGCATATACAACAGTACAGGATCAGTAATGTAATGTATGTACCCAGTGACCCCACCAGCAGAATAGTGAGTGCAGCTCTGGGGTATAATACAGGATGTAACTCAGGATCAGTAATGTAATGTATGTACACAGTCGGAGCCGAGATAAAGCCTCACTCCCTCGCTCTCTACAGACAGAGGTGATAACACCACAACATGTTTATTCTCTCACAGATTTAGGAAGTTTTTTATATAAACAAAGAAATATGTGAGATTTCAGTTCTCTAGATTCCTTTCTTATCTGATTTGTGGGAATTCCTCAGATTCTGGACACCTGGAGAACAGGAGCTCTAATAAAGGAACATGAAAGAGAGGAGAGCCGAGCTGAGTCACATGGAGACCGGACGCTGATGTCCAGGAGGCAAATATTACACCATCCCTCCAGTGAAGCTACAGGTGGTGCCAGGGATGAAGTCGCCCCCTAGAGGCCACTCTGGCATAGCACATGAAAGGTGCAGGGGCTGGTATAGGGGAGGAGCCTCATGTTATGTCTCTGTTCCATCATCTTTTCTTTAAAGGGGTACTCCAGCAATTTGTTTACTTTCTTTTAAATCAACTAGTGTCAGAAAGTTATACCGAATTATAAAATACTTCTATTTAAAAATCTCCAGTACTTATCAGCTGCTGTATGTCCTGCAGGAAGTGGTGTATTCTCTCCAGTCTGACACAGTGCTCTCTGCTGCCACCTCTGTCCATGTCAGGAACTGTCCAGAGCAGGAGAGGTTTTCTATGGGGATTTGCTGCTGCTCTGGACAGTTCCTGACATGGATAGAGGAGGCAGCACAGAGCACTGTGTCAGGCAGGACATTCAGCAGCTGATGAGTATTGGAATATTGGAGAGTTTTATTTAGAAATAATTTACAAACCTTTATAACTTTCTGACACCAGTTGATTTGAATGAAATAAATTTCAGCTGGACTACCCCTTTAAGGGGTAAGCAAAGGTTTTTTTTAAAAAGTAGCTGACTTTGTGTCCGGGTATGGGTGGTCCACTAAGTTTTATACCACCTAAGTAAAGTGCCGCTGTCAAGTATCGCACTAAAGGGGATGAAGGAGATGTAATATGTAGTTTCCCCACTAGGTGTCACTGTGTCACTGTCTTCTTTATTAGATGTATTGTCTAAAGCAGGAAAAGAGGGATGTCCAGCTCCAGATCCAGTTGCTCATATAACGAAGTTTATTGAAGACACAATTAAAAACAATTCATAGTCCTTGTAACAAGGACAATAAGAGTGTTTTTAATCGTGTCTTCAATAAACTTCGTTATATAAGCAACTGGATCCGGAGCTGGACATCCCTCTTTTCCTGGATCCTGAACGGCTGTCGCCAAACAGTGTACCGTGCCCCAGTCTGAGTTCCTCTGGGAGAAGGGTGAGCTGTGGTCTTGTATTGTCTAAAGCACAGCTGAAGGAAAGCCACAAGTTAAGGATCCTATTACACAGAGCGATTTTTAACGATTAACGACTAACGATAAACGATCGCAAACGGGATTGTTTATCGTTAACCTGAAATCGTTCACCATATTACACAGTACGTAATCGTTAGATACGATCGTTACTATGATCGTTATTGCGATCGTTACTATGATCGTTTATTCCTTCTGATCCCAGCAAAACAATGGACAATGTGCAATTACACTGACTTGAGCGAACGAACGTGGAAATACAGCAAACGATTAGCGAACGATTAACGATAATTTTAGGTTCAGATCTAAATCAACGATCAACGACATACGAACGATTTTTCGATCGTTGCCTGCAATTACACAGAACGATTATCGTTTAAATTCGAACGATTTAACGATTTTTCACGCGATAATCGTCCCGTGTAATAGGACCCTAAGTTGTCTTTTTCACCATGATCCCGGTGTCTCCTTTGCTGCGGGCCTCCAGCGGTCTGCGGATCTCCCCCTTACAGCTAGGTACATACCAGCCCTCGTCCGGTCAACAAACCGCTCACAAAAGACGCACAGAATCCGTCTCTAAATCCGCCCCCTATAAAGTCTTGTTTGCCCCCTTCCCGCAGACAGAAAACAAAATGGAAACATTCTGCAATTTTATTAATCCCTCAAAGATGTGTCGGGGCCTCAGACTGAATGTTCCTTCCATATCTCCTGACACACGACTGCTGTCTGCCCTCACCCTGGCAGGATCAGACACAGACAGCTGACCGCACGCTCCACCACACTCTGCCAGATCTGACTTCCTAAAAGTTTTTCCTGAAAATTTTACTCTGGGGACGAGCGCTGTGATCTCGGCTTTCTGTGTATCCGACCAATGTCTGGATAGTAGAAGACAAGGAAAAGAGTGAACGTGAGGAGAGGAGAGACACAATGACTGCCTCATGTGTATACCGAGACCACGGCGAATAAAGACTCTGTGTGTTCTGCACAGGACTCTGCTGGCAGCGGCACAGGACGCGACCAATGGATGAGATCACTAACAAACACACAGCAGGACACAATGTTACTCAGAGCTACTGAGGGGTGACAGGAAGAGGAGAGGGTACCCCGACAGGATGCCCTTCTGCCTTAATGTGACAGTGACATAAGATGCAGAAATAGATGTCAGGAAATTCTGGGATGCAAAAATGAGTACTGATCCTGAGTTACATCCTGAATTATACCCCAGAGCTGCACTCACTATTCTGCTGGTGAGGTCACTGTGTACATACATTACATTACTGATCCTGAGTTACATCCTGTATTATACTCCAGAGCTGCACTCACTATTCTGCTGGTGAGGTCACTGTGTACATACATTACTGATCCTGAGTTACATCCTGTATTATACTCCAGACCTGCACTCACTATTCTGCTGCTAGGGCCACTGTGTACATAAATTACATTACTGATCCTGTACTGATCCTGAGTTACATCCAGTATTACACTCCAGAGTTGCGCTCACTATCTCTATACTTCTTTCTTTGCACACTCTCGTCTCCATCACTCCCAGGGACTCTTACACACCCTGTAGGAAGTAGTCACTTGGTGGGAGGAAGTGTAGCGTCAGTTTCCCTCTGATTCTCTGGGGAAGAGGACACACACAGAACAGGCATTCTTGCTGAAGTTAGCCAGGGCCTGGCTCTGACAGGACCCTGTCCAGGACAACACAGCTGTGTAGATACACACGTGTATGGAGAACTTAGAGACTTTCCCTTTTACCTATGTACACAATGCAGTGTTAGACCCCAAAAGGAGGACAAGTCAGAGATCACCCCAGCCCACACCATAAACCTCTTTAATCAGTGCAGGGCGGCATCCTAGCACAGAGGAACTGACCCGGATAGAGCAAAGCAACTGTTACTAAGGTCTACATACTCTATCTCCCAGAGCAGGTGACACCGGATAATTTCAAACACTTAGCTTCTTTCAGGTCACCAAGACTGGGGCCTGTGTCACCCTTATAGGACGGGTACCCCGACACTGCAGGGCAGAAGGTGGTTAGATGAAACATGGCCACAAGTATTCTTCTCTGAAGTATCTCTCTCTCTCTCAAGTTCCAGCAGAGCGCACTACTACCCTGGGTTGGGTCTCTCCAACAAACTCCCCTCCTCTTCACTGCGCAACACTAGGCTGCACAAGCACTGCTATTCCACCTCAGCGCTTAAAGTATTTCCCAGCACAGATCAAGTGAATACAAGTCTGTACCAAAAAGGTTGTCTATTATCAGCGTATCCTGTATCACAAGAGACTATTAGTAAAGCTGTTATATTTAATTACCGGGACTCAGTCATCCTTGCACCAGCACCTACACTTTTCAGCGATACACTCCTTGGGTCATTTTCCCCTTTCTGTGGGTGGCGGTACTGACAGTCCGGGTGGGTCATCTCCCCACTCTGGACCACAGTGACAAGAGCCGAAGGGACCCATCACAGCCCGGCAGGTCACCGACCATTGGGGAACAGTACAGCCAGCCATAATATAAAGGCAGGTATACCACCACACCTGTGTGCGGAACTAGCACTGGCATCACAACATTTCCATCACTGGCATAGCTATACTACTGTACTGAAGTATTATACTCCAGAGCTGCGCTCACTATTCTGCTGGTGGGGTCACTGTGTACATACATACATCCTGAGTTACATCCTGTATTATACTCCAGAGCTGCACTCACTATTCTGCTGGTGGGGTCACTGTGTACATACATTACATTACTGATCCTGAGTTACATCCTGTATTATACCCCAGAGCTGCACTCACTATTCTGCTGGTGGGGTCACTGTGTACATACATTACATTACTGATCCTGAGTTACATCCTGTATTATACCCCAGAGCTGCACTCACTATTCTGCTGGTGGGGTCACTGTATACATACATTACTGATCCTGAGTTACATCCAGTATTATACTCCAGAGCTGCGCTCACTATTCTGCTGGTGGGGTCACTGTGTACATACATTACATTACTGATCCTGAGTTACATCCTGTATTATACCCCAGAGCTGCGCTCACTATTCTGTTGGTGGGGTCACTGTGTACATACGTTACTGAGTTACACCCTGTAATATACTTCAGAGCTGGTCCTCCTCGGTCAGTAGAAGCAGGTGCATGCAGCGTGGCAGTATCAGACATAACATCCCTGGGCGGTGGGTTGGAGGTGAGCGCCGTGGTAATGGCGGCACGTGACCCGTCTCAGCTCCAGGATGTTCCAGAGATAGATCTGTTTTCAGATTCTCCCGATCCTGTCTTATTTTTAACTCGCCGTCCAGCAGTAAATTCCATTACCAGAAAGAAAGATGAAAATAAAGGAAGATTAGCGTGAAAAAAATGTTTACTCCTCGTCCCGTCTTTGTATATTTTACACCATTGGGGGGGCGGCGGAAAGAATCCTGAAAATGTGGATTTTATAAGCGAGTTTGTGCATCCGAACTATGGCAGGAATGAGATGTGAGAGTAAACCTGGCGGGAGAAAGGAGAAGCCGGCCACGATCCAGGCAATGATGGGAAGTCGGACTTAGAGATAGTAAAGCTATCTCTCACCCCGGCCCCAAAGGCTGCTGGGAAGTGATGCCGCAGTCAAGGAATGCACAGGACAAGGCAGGAAAAAAAGACGTAACATCCTCCGTGGTCGGGATGGATTCCCTTTTAAAGACATCCCTGGTGAAGGAGCTGCAGCCAATAAACCCCTCTACAATGCTGATCCATGACGGGAACAAGGAATTAAAGCGAATGTGCCATCACATACATCGCTTTGGGTATTATAACTTAAAGGATCAGCGCGGGTGCGGGGATGCTGGTGGTGCAGTGCTTTTTTCGAGACCCAATCTTTTCAGGAGCACCGGCCCATCCCGGAGTACTGGTGGCAGGCTCACCGGCAACTTACGTGACGAAACCCCCTCCCCTCTGTGACCTGGCTCCATTGATTCTAATAAAGCCACATCACAGATGGGAGGGGAGATCATCACACGGGGGCCGGAGCGGACCGGTGCTCCCAAAAGACCAGTACCATGCACAGGAACCGGTGTCCGGTCAAAAAAAGGACAGCGCCACCGCTATCCCCACAGTGGCGCCAACCCATTAAGGTATAATACTCAAAGCGATGTATCTGGGGGTAAATTCACTTTATAATTTTAAGATAGCCGTCAGCTGCCAGCGACCCACCCCACCCAAGGACAAAGGGATGGGACATATTGGAATCCAGTGTGTGTAAGGCGCCTATATAGCTTCAATAGCTATTGGCCAAATATTTTTCCAGCCAAGAGCTATTCATGCCAGTTTCCCAAGACACATCAACCCTTGACTTGTTGACTTGACCAAACATCCTTGTGTTTTTGGCATAAACAGGTGAGAAAAATGCTGCCAGACACGTCTGAGAGAGCAGAAGGATTGGGCAAGGAAACTCAACACTTCTTACCGAACCTCAAAATCACCAGAGTTAAATGGTCCCACCGAAACTGGTAACTCCTTAACGTGTACGGTCAGCTTTAGCCCCATCCTCAGGCACTGGCTGTCTATCCCATCATTGGTGTGAGAGGTCACCTGTTCCTGCCAGGTTGGGGATCATCTCAATTACACCAAGCACATAAGCCAAATATAGCTTGGATGTCTACAGCTGACCAGAGATATTAGTCTACGGGTCTGTAATAATTGTAGAACCATCCAATAAATATTTCATAAAAAATTCGGTGTTTTTGCTGCCACCTCTAGAGGGTGCTAAGGAGCTTACTGCATACAGGCTTTACAACTTCAGCAGTGGAGTTTTCCGTCTTGCCTCCTTAGACCCATTGTTTTTTACATTATTTTATTTTATTTTTTTTAAACCCTTTATTTTCATATAAGGTATTGAGAAATAAAAAATATATTATTTGTTAATCACGTATTTCTGGCAACGTTCCTCTTATCTGTTCTCATTTCTCTTAGAATAGAAACGGAGGTGGAGGCAATAGGCGCTTCTATGAGGACGTGAATCTTTCTGCCATCGATGACCTTTCTGCTTCGTTCTCCATGCCTGACAAGGGAATCCCTCCATCTTTTATGCGACATTCTCCGTGTCGAGCTGAGGAATCCCGGCGTCTTCTGCAAATCTCCCCATAGGAAATCTCCAAACGGCTGGGACTCCAAGACAGGAACTTTTTACCTCATAAGGGGAACAGTCACCAAGCAGGGAAGACACACATGAATCACTAAGCTGCAGGATTCCCTGTTATTGTCGAGAAACTCTGGAGATGTCTTCTAAGACCAAGACATGTCTGCAATGTTATAGGCAGTTCTAAAGTAAAGTGACACTGACCGGTACCAATATGGTATGTTCCCACTATGGAATATGCTCTGGACTCCGCTTGAAGTTCCATCTGTCCCAAAGTCTCAAAATCCACGGTCCATGTGTGGTGTGAGCCTCCGGGGGTGTTGTGTCGGAGGATCGGTCAGTCACTTGCTAGGTGTTGAAGTGTGACTCCACTCCGGTGGTGGTTGGCCGAGGGACAGCCGGACCTTAAGGTGTTACTTGGTGATGCCAGTGCCGGGTAGGCACACAAGTGTGCTGGCACAGCTGTTTTATTTTATAAGGCCGGTTGTACCCTTTTCTCCTGTGGTCGGTGTCCTGCTGGGCTGCTACGGGGTCCCTTGGGTTAGTGTAATTACGGATGGCCAGAGCGGTGTAGTGACCCTCCCGGACTATCGGAATGGCCACCCACAGAAAGGGGAAGTGTCCCAAGGTTGCGGTGTGTGCTGTGTCGGTGTGGGGTGAAGAATCACAGAGTCTCCTTTTCATACATAAACTTAGCTTTACTTGAAAGGTGTGCAGCAAGTTATACAGTTATACTTGTCAGTTCCCTTGATAAAACACTTGAGTACAATAATTAGTTCTGCGACAGGAATACAGTGAGGAGTACAGTCGTGCTGACTGAGTAGCGTGTTGAGAGATACAAGAACCAGAGTAGCAGAGAGGAAGATGTTGTGTCTCAACCCAAGTAGTACTGTGCTCTTCCGGGATGTTGGAGGATGAGGTAGAAGAATACTTGGAAGAAGAAGAAGAGAATACCTGTGCCGTGTATTGACCTGTTAGTCTTCACACCACCTTATCTCCACTAGATTTGGCCAAACCGTCCTAGGGGGTGACACAAGGCGCAGACCTTGTTATCTGGGATGAGCGGAATGCTGAGGGTTCCCTGCTGACAACCACGTTGCAAGATAGAGTTCCTAGGCTTATCGCAACTTTGCGGATACTGATCTGCTCTGTGGCTCTCCTAGTCCACGGCGTGGGTTGAGGTTGTCTCTGACTTGTCCTCTCTTAAAAGGGGTTTAACACTGCATAGTGTAGCGTCACTGAGAAGAAAACTGTTAGCTGTGTCCCGTTTGAGGTCCTACCCATACGGGGTTCTAAGACTGAACCTTGAGGGTGAGGGGACCTGGCAGAGGGCCAGGGCCCAGAGAGGACCACTGTAGAGAGCTGTCTAGCTTGCGTCCTTCCTCTACAATGTCCAACATGAAAGACCCATACACTTCCTCTACCCATGTGACTTCCTTCCTCAGCGTATCTAAAGTGCGCTGTGAGTGGGTGAAGAGTGCAAATAGAAAAAGTAAAGAGAGAGATGATAGGAGAGAAGAACAGATTCCCATAGGTTCGCAGATCCATGTGACATACAAACAATAACCCTCTGCATACTTCAGCTGTATACATATACACAATATAGCGAAATCTAAACTTTATCACTACTTTCATCACCACCTCTGCACAATAAGTTCAGGCTTAGCGATGCTTCTGTTCACACCTCCTGACACAGACATATGACTGCTCCATTATTCACTTCAATAAAAATTCCGAAAATCCCACCAGGATGTTCCTTGTCGGCTGGAGTTGCTGCACGGTGTAGCTCCTACACAAAAATTCCACTTCCACAATGTTGATAAGTTTTGTCTCAAAAATAATCATAGGAGGTCGGGAGATCCTAACAGAGATTAACACCGTAACGGTGACGGGGTGAGGATGATGAGGAAAAGACACCCAGACTCCGGCTCACACTAAGTGTTTGCACGGGGGGTGAACTCTGTCCTTTGTAAGTAGTCGCTTATCATGATGAATCGACACTTTCCACAGCTCTGGACAGTTCCTGACATGGACAGAGGTGGCAGCAGAGAGCACTGTGTCAGACTGCAGAGAATACACCATGTCCTGCAGGACATGCAGCAGCTGATAAGTACTGGAAACTGGAGATTTTTTTTTATAGAAGTATTTTACAAATCTATATAACTTTCTAACACCAGTTGATTTGAAAACAGTTTTGTATCTTCGGAGTACCCCTTTAACCCCTTAACGACATCGGGCGTACCCATACGCCCCCGTTGCCTGGGCTTTAACGCAAACGGGCGTATGGGTACGCCCGATGTTTCCCCGATCGCTGCGTGTTCACACACAGCGGTCGGGGAAGATGGCCTGCTATAAATCATAGCAGGCCATCTTAGCTTCACGGCACGGGGGGTGGTTAACACCCCCCGTGCTTACGATCGCCGCTATAGGCTGATCAATTCAGATCAGCCAATAGCGGCGATCGGAACCTTTCCGGGTCATCGGTGACCCGATGACCCGGAAAAAAATGGCGGTCGGTGCTGTCCGAGGACGGCACCGACCGCCATTACTGTAAAAAGTAATGGTGGTCACCGTGCCACCGGCCCGATCGCCGTGAACGGCCGGCCGGCCGTTCACGGCGATCGGGCCGGTGGCACGGCGATCAGAGTCCCACAATATAGTAAATACCTGCCCTGGACCCCTCAGCTAGGTAGCCGAGGGGTCCAGAGCAGGTGTTTGTACATTACTCACCTGTCCCGGGCTCCTGATCGGCGTCTTCCGGGTTCGCGGCATCCTCGTCTTTGTTCGGGTCTTCGGCTTCCTCCGTGACATCACGTTCGGCTTCTCTCGGCTATTTTCGGCTCCAGCGTCGGCTTCTTCCGTATTTTGCGCTCTTGCTCTCTAGCGGCTGATATGTGTGATATGTGATATGTGTCTTATCAGCAGCTACAGGGATGTTTAGAATGTAGAAATTTTTTTTTTTTTTTTTTCAAATTTTTTTTTTTCTATTTTCCGCACCCTATCGCCGCTGAGTGTTGATCAGCATCGCACGAAAGTGCGCTGCTAATCAGCAACTCCTCCTTTTTGGCGTAGGGTGTTTTTTTTCTATATTCTACTGCCACAGTCTGCTAATAAGTGCCGCACATAAGTGCGGCATTTATCAGCAACTCCTTTGTTGGCGTAGGTTTTTTTTTTATACTTACTGTAAAAAAAACACGTAAAAAACACTACATTACACCACACTACATTGAATAAAGTTTGACACTACACCACTATATACCCCATATACTAATCCCCGTATAAAGATGGCCCCAGGGTGTTTTCGGTGTCGGACGCATACGTTATTATTACCTCCGGCACCGAAACAGCCAGTGAGGATGAATGGGGGATCCTTCTTTCCTCCATTCATCCTCATCATCCAGTGACGTGTCTGGGGGTAGCGTAGCGTACGCTGCCCCCCAGACACGTCTTTTCCGCCAGTACCGTCCCAATAAGAGATCACGGTATGGTGTGAAATTCTACACACTCTGTGAGCGTACCTCTGGGTACACTTACAGATTTAGGGTACGTGCACACTGCGGAATGGCGAAGGATAACCCTTTGTGCATTCCGCAGCTGGCACCCACCGGCGGACTGATGCGGGCGCATGTCTCTACCCGTGTCATAGACTCCATTCTATGCATGGGCGGAATCCGTCGTCCATCCAAAGAATGAACACGTTGGACGGAGAGCGGAATCCGCCCGGGCATAGAATGGAGTCTATGACACGTGTGGAGACGGCGGCCTGCATCACTCCGCCGGTGGGTGCCAACTGCGGAATGCACGAAGGGTTATCTGTCGCGATTCCGCAGTGTGCACGTACCCTTAGAGTGTATGTAGGAAGGGACACCCGAATCCAGCCCCAGATGCCCCCCCCCCCCCCCCCATCCTCGGAGTTAGTGGGAAGATCGTCCGGGAACTGATCTTCCCACTGCTGGATAAAGGTCACCACCTGTACGGGGATAACTTTTATACCAGCACCCCCTCTTCCGGTCCCTCGCTGCCCGAGCTACTATAGCTTGCGAAAATCCGAAAATATCAGAAGCAGTAATAGCGCCCTAATATTTAGCAGCCATGGAGCGGACCCAGCGCTTCTGGATATGAAGGACCCCGTATCGCACCAGGACAACATTTTCCAGGTGACGTCCCCCACACTGGAGAACAGGAGACCCCAGAAGAAGTGTAGAGTGTGGTGTAACAGGGGGATCAGGAAGGACAACATTTACCAGTGTGACACCTGTCCTGATCCCCCCGACCTCTGCATACTGGATCGCTCTAAGGCGTACCACACGTCACTGGGGTTCTACATTATCTAAATTCTGTCCCTTATTCCTATTTCAGGGGTCACGTTGATCGGGGATTATTCTGATCGCCATTATGGAGTCAGGAAGGAATTTTTCCCCTGTGATGAGGCTACTGTCGTCTGCCTCACAAGGGTTTTTTTTTTGCCTTCCTCTGGATCAACACAGGTTGAATTTGATGGACACCTGTCATTTCCAACCTTATAAACTAATAATTGGCCTAATACCCCCAAATAAATTAGAATTGTCCCTTTTCCCCAGCTAAGTAGGTATGGCCGCCATTCCCATTAGAGGATGCCATGATGCAATTACAAAGCCTCTGTGCGGCCAGGGCAGTAGAAACCCCCCACAAGTGACCCCATTCTGGAAACTACACCCCATAAGGAATCTAAGAAGGGGGGCAGCGGGGATATGGCCCCCTGGTGACGGCCACATTTGGGACGGGAAAATGAAAAAAATTGTATTTTTTATTTTCTCGGCACATGTTCTACGTAAGTGCCCGTCACCAGTGGGGTCCATATGCTCACTGCACCCCTTGTTAGATTCCTTATGGGGTGTAGTTTCCAGAATGGGGTCACTTGTCGGGGGTTTCTACTGTCCTGGCAGCACAGGAGCTTTGTAATTGCGACATGGCCTCCATCCTCCATTCCAGCCTCTAAATGGCGCTCTGTCCCTTTGGTGACTTGCCCTGTGCCCATATGGCACATTATGCCCACATGTGGGGTATTTTCGTACTCAGGGGACACTACCCTACACGTTTTGTGTTCATTTTCTTTTTTAACCCCTTGTGGAAATGGAAAAAAATCAAGGCTAGACCAACATTTAGTGTAATTTTTGTAAAATTTTTACTCTAAATTATTAATCTTGTCATGTTTTTTCATTTTCACAAGGGGTTAAAAGATAAAAAAAACATTTAATGTGTAGAGCAATTTCCCCTGAGTACGGAAATACCCCACATGTGGACATAAAGCGCCATGCGGGTGCAGGGTAAGCCTCCGAAGGGAAGAAGCGCCATTTGGTTTTTGAAGGCTGGATTTGGATGGAATGGATTTCGAAGGGCCATGTTGCATTCAAAAGGCCCCCGTGTTGCCAAGACAGTTGAAACCCCCCACAAGTGACCCCATTATGGAAACTGCACCCCTCAAGGAATGTAACAAGGGGTGTAGTGAGCATATGGACCCCACTGGTGACGGACACAAATGTGGAACAATGTGGCGTGAAAATGAAATATTACATTTTTTACACTATAATGTTGGTTTAGCCTTGAATATATCATTTTCACAAGGGGTTAAAAGAGGAGAAAAAAAACAAAATGTGTAGCGCAATTTCCCCCGAGTCCGTAAATACCCCACATGTGGACATAAAGCACCATGCGGGTGCAGGGTAAGCCTCCTAAGGGAAGGAGCACCATTTCGTTTTTGAAGGCTGGATTTGGATGGAATGGATTTTGAGGGGCCATGTTGCATTCAAAAGGCCTCTGTGTTGCCAAGACAGTTGAAACCCCCCACAAGTGACCCCATTATGGAAACTACACCCCTCAAGGAATGTAACAAGGGGTGTAGTGAGCATATGGACCACACTGGTGACGGGCACAAATGTGGAACAATGTGGCGTGAAAATGAAATATTACATTTTTTACACTATAATGTTGGTTTAGCCTTGAATTTATCATTTTCACAAGGGGTTAAAAGAGAAAAAAACACACTATGTGTAGAGCAATTTCCCCCGAGTCCGTAAATACCCCACATGTGGACATAAAGCGCCATGTGGGCGCAGGGCAAGCCTCTGAAGGGAAGGAGCGCCATTTGGATTTTAGAGGTTGGATTTGGCTAGAATGGATGATGAACGCCATGTCGCATTTACAGAGCCCTCGTGCTGCCAAAACACTGGAAACCCCCCACAAGTGACCCCATTCTGGAAACTGCACCCCTCAAGGAATCTAACAAGGGGTGCAGTGAGGATATGGACCCCTTGATGACGGGCACATTTGTGCCAAGAAAGTGAAAAAATAAAATTTTTCCCTTTCACGTCACATTGTTCCACATTTGTGCCCGTCACCAGTGGGGTCCATATGCTCACTGAACCCCTTGTTAGATTCCTTGAGGGGTGTAGTTTCCAGAATGGGGTCACTTGTGGGGGGTTTCCAGTGTCTTGGCAGCACGAGGGCTCTGTAAATGCGACATGGCGCTTGAAATCCTTTTCAGTGAAATTCAGCTTCCAAAAGCCAATTGGCGCTCCTTCCCTTTGGAGGTTCGTCCTGCGCCCCCTTGGCACTCTATCGCCACATGTGGGGTATTTCTGTACTCGGGAGAAACTGCGCTACACATTTTTTGTCTTTTTTTGCCTCTTATCCCTTTAAGAAAATGAAAAATTGAAGGCTAGAACAACGTTTTAGTGTAAAAAATAAATTTTTCTTTTTTCACGCCATATTGTTGGGAAAATCTGTGAAGCACCTGTGGGGTCCAGATGCTCACCGCACCCCTTGTTACATTCCTTGAGGGGTGTAGTTTTCTAAATGGTGTCCCTTTAGGGGTGTTTTTTAGGTTTTGACACCCCAGAGCCTCTGCCAACCTGAAGTGGTACAGTCAAAAATGACCAAATATAACGGAGGCGTTGAAATTCACTAGGCGCTCCCTTATATCTGAGGCTTGTGGTTGCGTCAAATAGCGCAATAGGGCCACATATGGGGTATTTCTATAAACTGCAGAAACGGGGCAATAATTATTGGGGTGCATTTCTCTGGTAATAGGTTTATAATTATGAAAAATATTGGATTACAATAAAATCTCTGCACAGAAAATTAAAATTTTCAAATTCCTTACACACTTAGCTTTTATTTCTGTGACTCCCCTAAAGGGTTAAAACACTTTCTGGATGTGCTTTTGCAGAGTTTGGGGGGTGCAGTTTCTGAAATGGGTTGCTTTGTGGGGCTTTCTAACATACAGGCCCCTCAAATACACTTTAAACCTGAACAGGTCCCTAAAAATATCTGATTTTGAAATTTTACTGAAAATTTGGAAATTTGCTGCTAATGTTTTAAGCTTCCTATCGTCTAAAAAAAATGAAAGATAGTTTAATAAATGCGGCCAACATAAAGTAGACATGTTGCTAATGCTATTTAATATATAATTTATGTGGTATAACCACTTTCTGTATACGCAAAAAAGTTTCAAAGTTGGAAAAATGCAGTTTTTCACATTTTTTCACATTATTTGGGTTTTTTTCATAAAGATTTGTTATGAGTATCGACTCCAATTTACCAGAAATGTAAAGTACAATATGTCCCGAGAAAACAATCTCAGAATCAGCCGGATAGGTAAAAGCATCCCGAAGGTATTAATGACTAAAGTGACACTGGTCATATTCATAAAATTTGTCTCGGTCATTAAGGCCATTTCAGGCTCTGTCCTTAAGGGGTTAAACACAGGTATGTTGTGAACTAGTAAACAGAACTTTCTCGGGTGCACATTACACGTTTCACCAGACAGTGGAGCTGCCAGCTTATCAGAATGTGAGTGTCTTTATAGTGTGAGGAGTAGGTTGCTGCTTTTAGTGGGGCCAGTGTAGTGTCCTAGTACCTATGTTCCAGCTCATATCCATCAACATGTTGTCGTGTAGCTGTGAATAATAACCCTTTTCTGACCTTTACGTGATACTAAAACTTTGCTTGTGAAGTTTTAAATGACACTCTTTGCATACGCTGAGCTGAAACAGTAGTGTAAGGGTTTTTATTGACATATACAGGTGAAAGATGCCTTGGTCACATGATACATTATCCCCAGCTAAGTTGTATGTGGACTCTAGAACAGCTGTGGACGGTGTCTCTTAGCCCAGAAGGGGTGTGCGCACTCTCTTCTGAAGTTTGCAACGTTCCACTGTGTAACAATGGAACTCAATTGGCTTTGCACAAAAATTTTCACGGAATCCTAAGGTCCAGAGGTCTCATTCCTGCCCTTTGCATCAATGGAACTACTACATTGACAAAGAGTAGTGGGGACCCACGGGAGAACATCACGTTAGCTACACTGCCATGCCACATGGCATCTCTATAGAGCCCCTGCTGTCATCCAGCCTGCACTATAACTACCCCCATGTGCTCCAACAGGTTGGACTGGAAACAGGGAGTGCCCCCGAAATGGCCAACTTTGCACAAGCAAAATGGTTGGCAAATATGAGTGCTACCATCTCGAGGGCCATGAAGGGATTGCAGTGTGCCATGCGCACCACTGCAGCTTAAAGGACAACTCCTACACCGAAACAGCTGTCTGTGGATGGATACCTTGCTTGGGTGGTTTCCTTGACTGGAGACATTCCTTGGCTTGGTTGTTCCTTCCCGGAGGAAGGTCTAACTAGTTCACTGACGTCGAGACATGTGATGGTGTCTCTGCAGTGTTCTTTTGCATATTTATTTCCCAGGGGGCAATGTTCTAGAATACACTGACGTTGAGACATGTGATAATGTCTCTTACTAGTCATTGCTCCCAATAGCCAGATTCCTACTCCACACTGATAAGGGGCAAATACCCCGAAACAGCTGTCTGTGGATGGATACCTTGCTCGGGTGGTTTCCTTGAATGGAGACATTCCTTGGATTGGTTGTTCCCTCCCAGAGGAAGATCTGGCTAGTTAACTGACGTCGAGACACGTGATGGTGTCTCTGCAGTGTTCTTTTGCATAAAGGACAACTCCGGAACCTATACAAAACAAAAGTGCCAAACACATTTTTTATACACACCCTCCCTCCTGGGTCCATCTTCATTTGAACTTCCCACCGATCGCGGGTCCCCGGAGCTCCGGTCGGTGTCACTTCCTTCTTCTTCGGCTGGCATCGTCAGATGACTGACAACTTGCTCAGCCAATCGGATCTGAGCAAGCTGAGAGACACAAGATGGCTCCGGCCGTGGTCGACAGGGATCAGGTACATGTGCACTTTAATACTTTCGGGGGGATCGAGGAGGGGTTTGATAGGGAAGGGGGGGCAGAAGGGTAATTAAACTTGTAACTTTGTAATGTGTTTTAATGGCACAAAAAAAAAAAAAATCACGGGAGTTGCCCTTTAAGTATAAGAAGTGTATGAGTAACCTATAGAGGATAATGGGTGGTGTGGACGTGGTTAGGATCCTCTATATAAGACTCTTGGTAAACTTTTCCTCCCCATTGTTTCCCTTTTTATAGGACGCGTTCCGTGACCCTGTGAAAGTGACAAGCGTGTGAACATAATAATAAAGGTGGAGAGGGGTGGGTGCCGGACCACCAAAGAGCAGCAACAAGATAAAGAATTGTCATCACATTTGTCATAACAATCCG
Organism: Dendropsophus ebraccatus; assembly: GCF_027789765.1. NCBI lineage: Eukaryota > Metazoa > Chordata > Amphibia > Anura > Hylidae > Dendropsophus > Dendropsophus ebraccatus. Next base: position 7,303,342 of record NC_091454.1, on the reverse strand, counting down.
CTTCACAGCCCTGCGGAGAATTCTTCTAGGAAAGCACTGGAGGTATCAGATATCCTCCGCCTGCGAGTCATCCGACCGACGGACGTCCAGATGTGCCGCGGACCAGACCCTGAAATCAACCTCTCTGATTAAGGGAAAATTCAAATATTCACTATTTCTCCCCAAAAAGTCACAACTGATTAGAGTACGGGGAGAGTGAAGAGCGCGGATGTAACGCACATGACAGCTCAGCTGAGACGGCCGGACGCAGGGAGTATTCAGCCCGACAGTAATCCCCGTCCACAGTCATAACACATCGGATCACGTTGCATCAACATCGCTCGAATCTCAGGTAGGGGGTGCGCTTATTACAGGAGAAATAATCCCCCGCACCCCCCAAAACAACTCCACGTGAGGCTTCTGGATACATGTGAGAAGAAGGGATACCATAATGTATGGAGATGTGAGTGACACAGCGCTCTCTGCTGCCACCTCGGTCCATGTCAGGAACTGTCTATGGGGATTTGTGGTCATAGGCAGCACCCGCAAACCATCTCATGTATATGGAAGTCTCCTGACTCTCCTCCAATGGCAAACGTCACAGGACAGAAGGTTCGGGTAGTCAGGGGAGGACACAGGCATAGTGACGGCACTGGGAGTCTCTAAACCATGGAACTACCTGTTCATCCACGGCCCACTGAAGCATGAAACAAGTTAATATCCCATACCGGGGACCCCTCTTTGTGGCCGGTAGGACAGGGTGATGGACTGTAGCCTCTTGAGCATATCCCAGGAATCCCCACCAGACCGTGGCTGTGTTTGTTGCTCTTTCTGGCCCATGAACCATCATGGCATTGGATGGTCTTCAAATCCAATCAGTCATGGCGGTCTTGCTGGCATTGCCTCCGGTCACGAGGTCCGGCTAGACCTGACACATGTTCGCAGGAATGTCTGCTCTTCATGGAGGAGGACGTCTTCGTGGAGACGGCTCAGTCAGGGATTCTCTCAGCTTGGTGCGGATTAAGCTTCATACTTTTCTGGTCTGCTCCATGAAATCCCAATTTTTTGCACATTGTTTAGTGCTGTTGGCACAGACAGACTGTTTCCGCGACGCCTCATAGACTATAATGGACGGTTCCATGTTCTTCAGATCAGGGGTGCGTTCCAGCAGCCGTTATTTATGGAATGGCCCACAGGTATGCTGGGAGTTTACCATCATTGGAAAACCCCTTTAATAAACCTATAATAATACGGATGAACAGGCGGAGACTGACGCCAAATTTTTCATCTTTTTTTGCCTCTCGCTTTAAAGGATTTGTCCAAAATGTAACAGTAATATTTCAATTGTGAGGAGTCTGGCTGATAGAAAGCCTGTGACCTCAAGAGAGGGATCTAGAGTCTTCCATAGAAATCGAGTGGTAATTTTACGTTCACATTGCCGCCTCATTCATTGTCTATAGGAGCTGCCGGAGATAGCTGAGCCCTGTGCTCCACCTGTGGTCATAGACAGTCTATAGGAGCTGCCGGAGATAGCTGAGACCTGGGCTCCACCTGTGGTCATAGATAGTCTATAGGAGCTGCCGGTGATAGCTGAACCCTGTGCTCCACCTGTGGTCATAGACAGTCTATAGGAGCTGCCAGAGATAGCTGAGCCCTGTGCTCCACCTGTGGTCATAGACAGTCTATAGGAGCTGCCGGAGATAGTTGAGACCTGGGCTCCACCTGTGGTCATACACAGTCTATAGGAGCTGCCGGAGATAGCTGAGCCCTGTGCTCCACCTGTGGTCATAGACAGTCTATAGGGGCTGCCGGAGAAAGCTAAGCCCTGTGGTCATAGACAGTCTATAGGAGCTGCCGGTGATAGCTGAGCCCTGTGCTCCACCTGTGGTCATAGACAGTCTATAGGAGCTGCCGGAGATAGCCGAGCCCTGTGCTCCACCTGTGGTCATACACAGTCTATAGGAGCTGCCGGAGATAGCTGAGACCTGGGCTCCACCTGTGGTCATAGACAGTCTATAGGAGCTGCCGGTGATAGCTGAGCCCTGTGCTCTACCTGTGGTCATAGACAGTCTATAGGAGCTGCGAGAGATAGCTGAGCCCTGTGCTCCACCTGTGGTCATAGACAGTCTATAGGAGCTGCCGGAGATAGTTGAGACCTGGGCTCCACCTGTGGTCATACACAGTCTATAGGAGCTGCCGGAGATAGCTGAGCCCTGGGCTCCACCTGTGGTTATAAACCATCTATAGGAGCTGCCGGAGATAGCAGAGCCCTGTGCTCCACCTGTGGTCATAGACAGTCTATAGGGGCTGCTTGAGATAGTTACATAGTTACATAGTTAATACGGTTGAAAAAAGACACATGTCCATCAGTTCAACCAAGGAGGGGATGGATACAGGGAAGGGGGAGGGGTGATAGGTTCTATACATATGTATTTATATTATTTTGCTCTAAGAACTTGTCTAGCCCTGTTATGAAGCCCTCTACTGTTTTTGCTGTGACCAGATCCTGTGGTGACTGTTCCACAGATTCACAGTTCTCATGGTAAAGAAGGCTTGTCGCCTCCGGAGATTGAACCTTTTTTTCTCCAGGCGGAGGCAGTGCCCTCTTGTCCTTTGAGGGGGTTTTACCTGGAACATCTTTTCCCCATATCTCTTGTAGGGGCCATTTATATATTTAAATAAGTTAATCATATCTCCCCTTAAACGTCTCTTCTCCAGACTAAACAAATGTAATTCTTTTAATCTCTCCTCATAACTAAGATGCTCCATTCCCCTTATTAGTTTAGTTGCCCGTCTTTGTACCCTCTCCAGCTCTAGAACATCCTTTTTATGAATCGGGTTCCAAAACTGGACGGCATACTCCAGATGGGGCCGCACCAAAGCTTTATAAAGCGGTAATATTATATCCCTGTCCCGTTAGTCCAGGCCTGTTTTAATGCATGACAATATCCTGCTGGCCTTAGAAGCAGCTGACTGACATTGTGTGCTGTTCTGTAGTCTATTATCTACAAGTACACCCAGATCCTTCTCTATCAGTGACTCTCCCAGAGTAACTCCCCCCAGGACATATGATGCATGTGGGTTATTAGTACTCAGGTGCATAACTTTACATTTATCCACATTGAACCTCATTTGCTAAGTGGACGCCCAAACACTCAGTGTGTCTAAGTCATCCTGTAACATCTGCACATCCTCCATAGACTGTACTGTACTACAAAGCTTGGTGTCATCTGCAAAGATAGAAACATTGCTGTTAATTCCATTCTCAATATCATTAATAAACAAGTTAAACAGAAGAGGGCCCAGTACTGACCCTTGGGGTACACCACTTATTACCGGGGACCATTCGGAGTAGGAATCATTGACCACCACTCTCTGGGTACGATTATTAAGCCAGTTTTCAATCCAGTTACACATTAAATTTTCCAAACCGATAGACTTTAACTTACCCATCAGACGTCCATGAGGAACTGTGTCAAACGCTTTTGCAAAATCCAGGTACACTATATCCACAGCCGTGCCACCATCCAGGCTTCTACTTACCTCTTCATAGAAACATATTAGGTTGGTTTGACAGCTTCTGTCCTTAGTAAAACCATGCTGGTTATCACTTATAATACTATTAGCCACAACATATTCCTGGATGTAGTCCCTTATAAGCCCCTCAAATAGTTTCCCCACAATGGACGTTAAGCTTATGGGTCTATAGTTACCTGGTGAAGTTCGAGAGCCCTTTTTGAAGATCGGCACTACATTTGCCTTACGCCAGTCCCTCGGCACAATACCAGTAAGCAAAGAATCACAGAATATTTCATACAAGGGTAGTGAAATTACAGAACTGAGTTCCCTAAGAACTCTGGGGTGCAATCCATCAGGCCCTGGAGCTTTGGTTACATTGAGTTTGTTTAATTTATCTTGGACCATATCTATAGTAAACCAGTTCAGTACATTACATGTGTTAGCAGCACTGGCCCCACCCACCTCAGTACTGGCCCCACCCACCACAGCTCCATCCTCTTTTGTGTATACAGAACTGAAGAACCCATTAAGTAACTCAGCTTTCTCCTGATCCCCACTTATTAATTCCCCTTCACCATTATTTAGGGGTCCTACATGCTCTGACCTTGGTTTTTTTGCATTAATATATTTGAAGAATTTTTTGGGGTTTCTTTTGCTTTCTATAGCTACCTGCCTTTCATTGTGAATTTTTGCTGCTTTTATTACATTTTTACAGGTTTTGTTGACTTCTTTGTAATGTTTAAATGCTACATCTGACCCCTCTGATTTATATTTTTTGAATGCCCCTTTTTTCTCATTTATAGCCCTTCTAACCTCGGTTGTCGCCATGTGGGATTGGATTTTAACCGTTTATATTTGTTACCCATAGGAATATATTTGGCAGTACAGTTATTTAATGTGGATTTGAAGATTTCCCATTTATTAGCGGTATCAGTATGTGACAGCAGCCGCTCCCAGTCTATGCCCTGAAGTTCTGCCCTTAACCCAGGAAAATTGGCCCTTTTAAAATTAAGAGTTTTTGCCCTCCCAACATGTTTTTCTTTTCTACACTTTAAGCTAAAAGTCACTATATTGTGGTCACTATTCCCCAGATGTTCATGGACAGTGACATCCCCAACCAGCTCAGCGGTGTTAGAAATAACCAGATCCAACAAGGATCCAACAACAGATAGCTAAGCCCTGTGCTCCACCTGTGGTCATAGACAGTCTATAGGAGCTGCCGGAGATAGCCGAGCCCTGTGCTCCACCTGTGGTCATTGACAGTCTATAGGGGCTGCTGGAGATAGCTGAGTCCTGTGCTCCACCTGTGGTTATAGACAGTCTATAGGAGCTGCCGGAGATAGCTGAGCCCTGTGCTCCACCTGTGGTTATAGACCATCTATAGGAGCTGCCGGAGATAGCCGAGCCCTGTGCTCCACCTGTGGTCATAGACAGTCTATAGGAGCTGCCGGAGATAGCCGAGACCTGTACTCCACCTGTGGTCATAGACAGTCTATAGGAGCTGCCGGAGATAGCCGAGACCTGTACTCCACCTGTGGTCATAGACAGTCTATAGGAGCTGCCGGAGATAGCTGAGCCCTGTGCTCCACCTGTGGTCATAGACAGTCTATAGGAGCTGCCGGTGATAGCTGTGCCCTGTGCGCCACCTGTGGTTATAGACCACTAATAGGAGCTGCCGGAGATATCTAAGCCCTGTGCTCCACCTGTGGTCATAGACAGTCTATAGGAGCTGCCAGTGATAGCTGAGCCCTGTGCTCTACCTGTGGTCATAGACAGTCTATAGGGGCTGCCGGAGAAAGCTAAGCCCTGTGGTCATAGACAGTCTATAGGAGCTGCAGAAGATAGCTGAGCCCTGTGCTCCACCTGTGATCATAGACAGTCTATAGGGGCTGCCGGAGATAGCTGAATTGAGTTGCAATACCTGGCCCCAAAGTGGAGAAAAGAGCGGTGCTGTCTCTGGGAGAAAGTAGCCATGTGCAGTTACAGACTGTAATGCACTACTAAGATACAGTATCACTAAGGGCCAGCTCACACTGAGAAAATTTGGCGGAGTTCCGCGTCGGATCTCTCTGCCGTTGAATCCGCCTGCCTCAGTGTCAAACAGCGTGTCTATGGGAAAGCTCCTGTTCCACTTAAAGAACTGACATTTTAATTGTTTAAGCGGAGGGCCCATGAGAGCGGGGACGAAGGAACCCTCCCATAGACGTTCTATGGGAGGGCTCACCAAATTTGCTCAGTGTGATCTGGCTCTAATAGTGGACACATAGATTTTGGGGTAGACTGACCTTTGGGACACCCATAGTCCTTTATTTAGACTCTCCAATGCAAAGTGTTGAGCCAGTGGGCGTTCATCGTGGCTATGGTAAGGTTAAGGAGGTCATGACCTTGACCTCCCAAGGACCTTGTGTAGCGCGTGCATTCTCCCCTGATTGCGTAATACAATATGCCACGCGGCAGCCGCATGCCTTCCCCGCACGTGTGCTCAGGTTGTTTGTGGTTTCCTATAAAAATTTATTGTCTGGTTATATTAAGGTTGCAGTAGGGCGTCATCATAGGTGTCTAAGCTTTTTATGAAGATGTTAATATCGTGGGGCTCGCGTCCAAGCGTCACTTCATTACACAGAGCCGATTGATTAGCAGAAAAGCTGATGTTCCCCATGGGCACCCGGCTTATCTGGTACGGAGGTGCAGGTGGCGGATACAAGCTCGGACGTCGTAACCTGCCAGGAGGAGCTGGCACCAGATTAAGCAGGTTCCTCGTCTGTCAGTGGCAGGATGGGATATCACCTGACTTGGTGACAGAAGGGGCAGCATGGCACCTTTCTTGTGCTGCCAATGAGGTCCTCACGTTACAAACCAAAGAGTCTACATCCCGCAATAAGACGATTTAATCTACCCGCATAAGCCGCTCTTTATGATGTACGGGAACCATCAGGATTCGGCTGCTGATGGATCTACTTATTGTTTTTTATGTAGTGTTTTGAGTGCATACATTTCCTGTAACATTGGGGCTGTTTGTGCTGCCAACTAGGCCGACATTATACAAGATGAAGCAAGCTGAAAAGTCTATGGGGCATCAGAGTTACAGTGAACATCCACATCTGGTATATGATGACTTATAATCCTTGTAATATATTTGTATGTCTCTGTTTTAGACCCCCAGAGCTCCTGAATTTCCCATAAAAATCACAGAGAGACCTATGTTGTCATATAGTTACAGCTGCATAGTCCTCTCTATCACCTCTCTGCACTCATCTCTATGACCATAGAGGGAACAGTGTGGTCATACAGTTACAGCTCCACAGTTACAAGTTTTTCTAAAAGCCGATCTATATCCAACATGGCGCTGGCCAGTAAACTACATTTCCCATCATGCATTTCCCTGATTTATTTCCTGCCCACTGCTGTCATTACTATTGCACAGTAAACAATGGACTATTTTTTTCACTGATTTTGCATCACATCACCCCAGTATGTATTTCATACTAGCTGATAATGTAGCAGAGTTGACGCATGCATGGTGTAGCAGAGCTGATGCGCGTATGGTGTAGCTATGTGCTATAGTCGGGTGGTTCAGGGGCTGCTGTTATATCAGGGCCCTGTGACATTTGTGTGTTTTTAGTGTTTTAACCATTGTGGTGTCTTTTGTATGTATATGGTAAACCTAATAAAATTTGTGTTTATCCAAAATGGTGGTGTGCTGGTGTGGTATACCCCCCGGAGGTGTTACATCGGAGGGACGGCCGGTCACTTGCTAGATGTTATAGTGTGACACCCAGTTCCTATAAAGACTTGAACATAGGACAACCAGATTTGTAGGATAAGTTCAGTGTAGGAGATAGTCGTGTCGGTAGAGTTGTCGGTAGAGGCAGAGTAGCAGAGAGAAGGATGCTGTGAGAGTCTTAACCCATGTAGTAATGTGCTCTGCCGGGATGTTGGAGGATGAAATAGAATACTTGTAGAAGAAGAAGAAGACCACCTGTGCCCTTGTATTGACCTTTGCTTTCAGTCTTCACACCACCTTGTGCCCACTAGCGTTGGCCAAACCTGGGTTGAGCGGAATGCTGAGGGTTCCCTGCTGACACCCGTGCAGCGAGATGGAGTTCATAGGCTTACTGCAACTTTGCTCCACCCGGATCAGTTCCTTGCTCTTTGGCTCTATAGTGGATACTGTCCTGCTCTGTGACTTCTCCTTGTCCACGGCGTGGGTTGAGGATTTCTTTTGGCTAGTCCTCTCCTGAGAGGTTTAGCACTGCACAGTGCTAAGTGTAAGTATGTGTAAGAAGGTTGGTAACAGTGTGCTGTCTTGCGTCCTACCCATGCGGGGGTACTGGCTAAGACTCACTACTTGGGGACCTGGCAGAGGGCCAGGGCCCAGACCGGACCGCTGTGGAGAGCTGTTTAGTTTGCGTCCTTTCTCCACACCGTCTCGAACAGAAAGCTCTTGCTCCTCCCCCATCCATAGGACTAACTTCCTCTACAGCATGTATGGTGCGCTGTGATTGGGTAAAAAGAGTGCAATAGAAGAACAGAGAGGAGAGGTGATAGGAAAGAAGAAAGCAGAAATCCTACTGGTCTACAGATTCTGGTAACACATAAACACAATAACCCTTTGTGATCCTTCAGCTGTGCGGCTTCTACATACTAGGCAAAGAAGGAAGAAAAAAGGCGGGGGCGCCTCCTGGTGTAATATGACAAAAGAAGATAATCTTGTCAAAATAAAAGATGAGTTGCACTCACCTAATGGAGTTGTGCAAGGATAGGCACAACTCTATGCAGCACATCGAAGGGAAAGGTAGGAGAGACACCGCAGCTCCTGCCGGATTACGTTAAGGAGGGCGTACAACGTGCAATATTGTATGCGAGCCACAACGGGCTACTGGACCATGGATTCCCGGCTTGATATGGGCGCAGATGCTCAGTAAACCACACTGCTACGTGGTTAATCCGTAGGTAACATTTATTATTGGCACAATGCGTTTCAGCCACCAAATCAAAGTTACTGGAAAAGGTCCCTTTGATTTGGTGGCGAAACGCGTTGTGCCAATAATAAATTTTACCTACGGATTAACCACGTAACAGGTCTTCTCATGTCTGCTACGTGGTCAAGCCATTTCTGGGTATATGGACACAAAAAGATAACAAGAAAAAAAAGATTGACCAGGTGTAAATAGACCATTATAGTTCCAGGGAATTTCTTATTTTTGCTTTCTTTCCAGCCATTCCCGCATTTCCCATTGATCTCCAGTAATTTTGATATCCTCATTTCCTTCATTGTGAAATGCCCCATCTTTGCCCGTCCCAGCATCCTCTGCTTCCTCTCTTGTGCCAGCTATAATTAAAGCATTGTTTCCTATATCCTCAGCCTGTCCTTGGATCCAAAGCTCAGTGGTCCGCACCCCTTATTATTATTCAGGACATCCGGCCGGGCTGTATCTTCCCACCTCTCCATATAATACAGATTTCCTCATAGTTATGTAATATAGAGCTCCTCTGCATAGACTGCCAGGTATACCATAGTATACAGGGGTGGTCATTATAGTTTCACCCTAGTTCTGTTCCTGCTTATAACACAAGGTAAGTTTATGTTTTTGAGGGAGCGGCAGGGAAATATCAGGCTGTAGCTTAGATTATGCAACAAAGGGCTTAAGTGTTTAGCACTTTATATGATTAACCCAACGTTATATTCTATAACTAAAAAAAAATGAATGTTTCTCCATACATGTGGACCTGGAAATAATGTATTGCACTACATTTAGTCATTGGACTGAGTCACTGCAGACAGACGATTCCCACCCAGCCAATCGGAGACACCTCGGCATTATTGGACCGGATCAATGTCGTCATCCAGTCTGGGACCCTGACTCATTATTATAGTCCGGGAATACTAAAACACAGCTCCCAGGTATGACGCCAAGAAAGCTGGAAGAGTCCACCAGAGACTGTGGCCCCAGGGGGTATGTATCATGTGTCAAGGTCTACGATGAGGCTGGATCTGGCTGGTGGAGGGCCGTATTACACGGGACAATTATAGTTAGAAAAATCGTGAGATTGTTCGGATTTAAACGATAATATTTTTGTGTAATAGCAGACAACGATTAAACGACCAACGAGAAATCGTTGGTCGTTTGATAGAAAATTGACCTATTTTTATTGCTTGATCGTTCGCAAATCGATTGGTGTAATAAGAAGTCATAGCTGAAACGTACGCAATAGCTACGACAAAAAGACCGCAAGAACGATCATAAGTAACGATGATCGTTCCGTGTAATTGGGCAAATGATTTTGGGTCATTACAGATATATAAAAAAAAAACACAGAAGGCGACCAGTCTCCTTCGACTCTTTCAACACTTTTCTACTTCTCCATGTACCACATCCATGACAGCTTATACGATCTTAAAACAACATTGCGGAGGGTCATGATGACCATTAACATTTGGTCGTAAGAATAATGAAACCAGCAAGCACCATGAAGGACACAGTGTAAAGAGTGTTGTCAGCTCCAGCTTCTTCTATTGGTCCCTGCCATGGTACATTAGACAATCTCAAATAAATGATCCCACCAATATTACTTATTCCACAAGACAACTATCCTTCAAAAAATCATTAGATCATTCGTAATTGAATGATAATCGTTTCGTGTAACAGCAGACGATTGAACGACCAATGAGAAATCGTTGGTCGCCTAATAGAATATAGACCCATTTTAATCGTAGATCGTTTGCAAATCGTTCGGTGTGATAAGATGTCATTCAGTGAAATGAACACAGTAGCGACGACAGAACGATAATCTTTTCTTGTAATTGGACGAACGATTTCAGGTGGTTCACCATAGCAGTCGTTGGAGATCGTTTAACATTAATCATCAAAAAATCGCTTCATGGAATAGGATCCTTACTCTCTGTTGTCTTAAAGGGAACCTGTCACCTCCCGTGCCGGGGTGAAGGCCGTCCGACCTCCGCTAGAGACCCTTATACTTACCCCCTCTTGCCAAGTCCAACGCCCCATAGAGAATGAAGGAGAAAGGAGGGCGGATCCTCCGAAACATGTCGAGTTGTTTTGTCTCCCATCAGTAGTTTGTGACGTCACACTACCCAGCAAAAGACTTTTACATTGCAAGTGTTGCACGCGCTACCGGCCGGAGCGCGTCCCTTGTGAAGAGGATATTTCAATTGGAGCAAACAGACTGCAACTCTCTTCAACAATCATTCCACCATCTGGAGGGAGTGCTAGCTTCTTTTCACACTATCCCAGAGGGGATACAGGCAGTGGATTACCTGACAAACCTCAACCTGGATAGAACGTGTACCTGGAGGTTAGTACTGGTTATACAGCCATAGTGTAGGGCTTTTATAACAGTCTATTGCACATTCTATATATCACATGCGCGGGAACAGGTACAATTACTTTGTTTTTTGTTTGTACTACTATTGGGATATTCAGGTGATCCCATCTGTCCTTAGTACGCAGCTAGTTCACACAGACAGCGCTCGAGTACACACCCACCTGTTTTCACCCTTATAGGAGATCCCTGTGTAATAGGGCCAGAAGCCCCTGCCAGAAACCTCTGGTGCCATTGCCGCAGCCTTCTCTCCCTGACATCTGTCATCATGGGAGAGTCAGGCAGCCATCATGTATATCAGTGTTTGTCCAGCTTAGTCACTTCCCATGTCAGAAGCTTTGATTGATGGGGTCTGAATACTGAGACCCCCAATTGCTAGATATAGCTGGGAGAAGAGCAGGGCTGTGCGCTTCACTTGTTGGCTTGGCCTCTCGACAGCCATGAAGACGTCCGATTCCACAGCTGGAAGCCAAAATAGAATAACAGACCGGATCCATGTGCACGTTCTCACAGGGATATGACCGGCCAGGGCTGAGGCCCATGGGGCATCAACGTCCCCTACGTTCCTCTGGACAAATGGGTAAAATATCCCACAGAAACCCTCAGAATCTTGTAGAAAGTTCTGCAGGTGAGTAGACGCTCCATGAGAATGACCCTCAAAGAGAAAGGAAACATCAGGACGTTTGGGTGTGAAGCTCCATACGTAGACTGAAGCGTTCCGCGGAGCGATCACGGTGATGATGGGCGACACACAAATGTCGCCTGGAGGGGGCGATGGCGTCAGAGCCGACGCCAGCAGAGGGTCCTGTCACAGTCCGCACGTAGTGACACTAATAAGTGCTAATGTCTGACCTTTCCTGTGACAGATCGAGATGGTGTGATTGTCGCACTCCGCAACCGGCACAGCGCCCCTCCCCCCACACACAGCAAATGATTCTAATTACTATTGATTAACCTAATTACAGCAAAGGGGGGAGGAAGACACAGGGGCTCAACGTCCCAAGCATGACCGTCACCTGTAAGACAGCAACGTCCTATAGGTGGCAGTATAGTTAGTATATAATAGTGTACAGCATAGCAGGCAGTGTATATAGTATAGGATGATGTATAGGAGGCAGTGTATATAGTATAGGATGATGTATAGGGGCAGTGTATACAGTATAGGATGATGTATAGGAGCAGTGCATATAGTATAGGATGATGTATAGGGGCAGTGTATATAGTATAGGATGATGTATAGGGGCAGTGTATATAGTATAGGATGATGTATAAGGGCAGTGTATATAGTATAGGATGATGTATAGGGGCAGTGTATATAGTATAGGATAATGTATAGGGGCAGTGTATATAGTATAGGATGATGTATAGGGGCAGTGTATATAGCATAGGATGATGTATAGGAGGCAGTGTATATAGTATAGGATGATGTATAAGGGCAGTGTATATAGTATAGGATGATGTATAGGTGCAGTGTATATAGTATAGGATGATGTATAAGGGCAGTGTATATAGTATAGGATGATGTATAGGAGGCAGTGTATATAGTATATAATAATGTATAGTGTCAGTGTATATAGTATAGGATGATGTATAGGAGCAGTGTATATAGTATAGGATGATGTACAGGAGCAGTGTATATAGTATAGGATGATGTATAGGGGCAGTGTATATAGTATAGGATGATGTATAGGGGCAGTGTATATAGTATAGGATGATGTATAAGGGCAGTGTATATAGTATAGGATGATGTATAAGGGCAGTGTATATAGTATAGGATGATGTATAGGAGCAGTGCATATAGCATAGGATGATGTATAGGGGCAGTGTATGTATATATATATATATATATATATATATATATATATATATATATATATATAAATATATATGTATATATATATATATATATATAATAATGTATAGTGTCAGTATATACAGTATATGATGCTCTGTGAATGCTGGAATACGTTCCCTATGGGATGTTTGCTGTATCTCTGAGCACAGTCCTTTCCTTGGTCTTTGGTGACCCCTATGACACTTTGCACATTTCCATCACACATGGTTCCTACCTGTTATACCCCGGCACTGTAAGCGCTGCGGTGGGGCTCTGTATCGCCCAATATTGGGGTACACATGACAAGTATTGGGGTCCATCTCCCACCCAGCCTCCCAGCGCGGCCCCAGGCTCCCTCCCGTCTGCACACTCACAGAAAGGCCGCTTGTTCTACCTCTGGTTTTTTCCATTTTCTGCCTCTGCCTGGAATCACTTCTGAGGAATTTCTCTCTCTTGGGCCGAGAAGGAGTTTTTCTGGGAGCTGCGAGTGTTTGTGCTGTGTCCGGATGTGCAAATCTCAGGACCACCGGGCAGGGAGAGCGGCGGAGAGGGGAGAGACCCAGCCGAGTGACAAGAAGGAGAGGGCAGCGAGGGGACAGAGGAGGAAGAGACCGCCAGATGAGGAGCCAGATGCCACGCTCAGGGGTCCGGGGACCACCACAGTCATGGGACCGAGAGCCAAGAGAACTGTCAGGAGCAACCAGAAATATATCACCGGTGGAACCAATATACAACAGGGAATCAGGAATTACATAGACATATGGAATAGATAGATAGATAGATAGATAGATAGATAGATAGATAGATAGATAGATAGATAGATAGATAGATAGGAGATAGATAGATAGATAGATAGATAGATAGATAGATAGGAGGTAGATAGATAGGAGATAGATAGATAGATAGATAGATAGATAGATAGAGAGATAGATAGATAGATAGATAGATAGGAGATAGATAGATAGATAGGAGGTAGATAGATAGGAGATAGATAGATAGATAGATAGATAGATAGATAGATAGATAGGAGATAGATAGAGAGATAGATAGATAGATAGGAGATAGATAGATAGAGAGATAGATAGATAGATAGGAGATAGATAGATAGGAGATAGATAGATAGATAGATGATAGATAGATAGATATATAGAAGGTAGATAGATAGATAGATAGATAGATAGATAGATAGATAGATAGATAGGAGATAGATAGATAGATAGAAAATACCCCAAATAAGAAATCTATCTATCTATCTATCTATCTATCTATCTCGTATCTATCTATCCATCTATCGTCTATGTGTATTCCACATAGAAATCGCATCAAGTATCAACTGTTCATTATAAAATCAGACAAGGAGCGGTGCTGTAATGTAGTGTAATGGCCGTTCTCCTCCTCCTTCTCAGTTTCTTAGCTCCTTCCCGCACGTCCGCTTAGCTCCGGCACATAGTTTGTTTCTTTTTCTTAACTTGGGATTTCTTTTGTTTTGTTCTCATCCTAAGAAGAATTTCCATTAATCCAACCGAGGCTCGGATCAGTTTTCTCTGGATGAAGATGGTAATAAGATCTGAGCAGAGCGCAGGTGTGAGGGAGAGAGCTCAGGTGCACAGGAGCGTGTCCTGGCCAAGATGGGTGAAGAGTTCACTATAGGAGATATCAGTGAGGGGTTCAACCAAGATGGAAGTCTAAGGACAGGCCTACAGGGCATATACATCTCCACAGGGTTCATCCACATTCATCGCCATGGTACAATTGGGACTCCAGCTATAATTCTGCACTCTTAGTGCCATCCAACATGCCCAGCCATAACATCCATCTAGGATCAAGCACATCCTTAAGGGTAAGCCCCATGGTCTATTAGGGTCAAACACAATGTCCTCTTAGGGTCAGCAACAAGGCCAAATGGGGTCAGTCGCATGTCCCCTTAGGATAAGCCACAGTGGCTATTAGGGTCAGCCACAAAGCCTTTTAGGATCATCCACACGACCCCTTAGGATCAGTCACGAACTGCTCTTTTAAAAGTTCAGCCACAAGACTATTAGGGACAGAAATAATATCCTCTATGGGTCAGTCATGATTTCCTTCTAGGGTCAATCTCAAGGCCTATTAGGGTCAGCCACAGTTCTCTCTTAGGGCCAACCACAATGTCCTTTTTGGGTCAATTATAATGTCCTCCTAGGATCAGCCATAATGCCCTCTTAGGGTCATCCCCAAGAAATATTAGCATCAGCCAAATGGTCTATTAGTGTGAGCCAAAATTTCCTCTTAGTGTAATCACCAAGGTCTATTAAGGTCAGGATGACCTTAAGGTCTCACAATGTCCTCTCAAGGCCATCTGCATGGTCTGTAAGGGTCAGTCACAATCTGTTCTTTGGGTCATCGACAATGTCCTCCTATAGTTAGCCACAAGGTTTTTTAGGGTCAGCCACAATGTCCTCCTAGGTTCAACCATAATGTCCTCCTAGCGTCAGCAACAATGTCCTCTTAGGTTTATCCTCAAGGAATATTAGTGTCAGTCACAAGTTCTATTAGGGTCAGCTACAATTTCCTCTTAGGGTCAGCCACAAGGTCCTCCTAGGGTGAACAATAGTAAGCCACAATATCCTCTTAGGGTCATCCCCAAGGGATATTGGTGTCAGCCACAATGTATTCTTAGGGTAAGCCA
The DNA here is from genome assembly GCF_027789765.1 of Dendropsophus ebraccatus. Lineage (NCBI taxonomy): Eukaryota > Metazoa > Chordata > Amphibia > Anura > Hylidae > Dendropsophus > Dendropsophus ebraccatus. The sequence continues at coordinate 7,288,001 of NC_091454.1, read as the reverse complement.
CAATGTCCTCTTACGGCAAACCACAAGGTCTATTAGGGTCAGCCACAATGTCCTCTTAGGGTCATCCCCAAGGAATATTGGTGTCAACCACATGATCTATTATGGTCAGCCACAATGTATTCTTAGGGTAAGCCACAATGTCCTCCTAGGATCAACCATAATGTCCTCTTATGGCCAACCACAAGGTCTATTAGGTTCAGCCACAATGTCCTCTTAGGGTCATCCCCAAGGGATATTGGTGTCAGCCACAAGATCTATTAAGGTCAGCCACAATGTATTCTTAGGGTAAGCAAAAATTTCCTTCTAGGATCAACCATAATGTCTTCTTATGGCCAACCACAAGGTCTGTAAGGGGCAGCCACAATGTCCTCTTAGGGTGATCCCCAAGGAATATTAGCATCAGCCACAAGATCTATTCGGGTCGGCCACAATTTCCTCAAGTTCATCGCCAAAACCTATTAGAGTCAGCCACAATGTCCTCTTAGGGTAAGCCACAATGTCCTCCTAGGGTCAACCATAATGTCCTCTTATGGCCAACCACAAGGTCTATTAGGGTAAGCAACAATGTCCTCTAAGGGTCATCCCCAAGGAATAGTAGAGTCAGCTACAATTTCCTAAGTTCATTGCCAAAGTCTATTAGGGTCAGCCACAATGTCCTCTTAGGGTGAGCCACAATGTCCTCCTAGGGTCAGCCACAAAGTCTATTAGGGTCAGCCACAATGTCCTCTTAGGGTGAGTCACAATGTCCTCCTAGGGTCAGCCACAAAGTCTATTAGGGTCAGCCACAATGTCCTCTTAGGGTTGTCCCCAAGGGTCAGCCACTAGGTCTTGTTTATTGCCCCCTCTGCAGGTATGGCAGGAGAAGTCACTGAGCCGCGCTCTCTGAGGTCAGATTCAGTCCGTCCAGGAACAGACTCAGCACCAAACTCCTGAAAACAGAGCGATGTTTATAGAGCAAACAGCAGCAGAAGCCATGTTTTCTGAGCACTTTCCTTTATTGCTCTTGGGGGTCAGATCACTAGCCGGGGTTGTGGAGGGAACGAGGGATCAGCGCTTTGAAGTGGACTCCCATATAAACACCGGGATATGCCGCCTGCTTTCTCTGAAAATACCCAGAGCCTTAGAACTGCTGGGCTGTATGTGAGAGCGTCCTAGTCAGCGCAAAGGAAAGATCCCCATACAGCCCCCCATAGGACCCCCCAACGGGGCTCCGACTGAGGGCCAGACTTCTCGGAACAACCCCCCCATCACCTGTGACACCTGCCTGCACCCCCGTAACCCCAAAGATGAAAACAGTTCAGTACATACAACAGGCTTAGATACACAACAGATAGTATAACGATAGGCTTAGGTATATAACAAAGAGTATAGTACACAACAGCCTTAGATACAGCAGTTCAGCAGATTCATACATGGTACCCAAACACCGATTCCCACATAATAGGATTAGACACAGCAGTTCAGCAGATTCACACATGGTAGCCTTAGGTGCCCAAACACGGATTCCCACATAATAGGATTAGATACAGTTCGGCAGTCAGTATCACACAGCAGTAGTATCCCTCTATTACAGTAAGAAGCTGTGGTGTATTCGCCATTAGAGAGGCTTTGGAGACATCAGACATTGTTTAGGAAGGTTTGGAGAAGATCCCATGGCCCAGGTTGTGGTTACATCATGTGTACAGGGGCTTAGTGTGGATGACAGAGACGGCTGACATGTTAGTGGTAACCACGTTGGGTGAAAGGTCTGGTTTACCATAAAGATGATCTTTGTGGTTTGATGTAATGAGAATTGGGTTGATGATGATGTTACATTAGTCCAACTTCTTGAAAAAGGGATTATATAGGTCAGTGGGTGAAAGACCAACATCAGCGGGACAGTAGGGGGCATCTGATGGGTGCGGGGTCCAGTCCCTAGCAGTCCAGATCATCAAAACGACCCCCCAGCTTCTCACAGTCTAGTGATGCATCCCTGTGGTGCTACTCCTGATCCTCATCTCCAGCTGGCTTCTCACTTATCCTTCAGCCTCTTGCTCTACTGGTGACAACCCTTAGCTCCATTATAGAACAAGACTATTCTGAGGACCACAGCATGAGGTCCACACCTAAGCAAGATAAGAGTGAATAGCCTTTCTTCAGACAGCACATTCCGACTTGGCAAATGCCAAAACAACTATGGTTAAGGTTAAGGGAGTCCACATACCAGTAGATGTTCATAACAAGCACTGGAAAAGTTAGCAATGAAGATGAGAAAAGCCTGAAAAATAGAAGATCATGGTACAAAAGAGGAATCCTAAAGGATAACAACAACCAAAACAGGTTTAGGTGGAAAGAAAAACTATTCAGAACATTATTTATAACTTTTAATAATTAGCTTATCCTATTCTTCAAGATGACGAACTTATAGTTTCAGGTGGAATTAGAGTTAATCCGAGTCTTATATCATCTGCATTAGAACATCTCCTATGCCAAGGCTGAGATCAAGAGATTTAAAAGGATTGTATGAACCTGGAAGGAAGAGTCTGCTTTGTACTCTGTGAAACCTGACATGCTGCCCTAAATGGCAGAGCCCAAATGGATGCTGGTCCGAACATTGCTAAGGTGCTCGGCCTTCAGGGACAGTAACATCAGACCACAAATCACAAAGAGAGTAATCAATAAATACGCCAAGGGAGAGAACAAAGAGAACATTAACAGTGCCAGATCAGAACCAAAGGAGAATAATCTGTAAACAAGTCGAGGTCAAAACACAGTCCAGAGTGTGGTACAAGATCAGGAAACAAAGCCAAGGTCAGGGGAGAATAAACAAAGGGTCAAGTAGTAGGCATGCCAAAACACTGGCATCTACTGTGTTTCGGTAGGTCTCATTTCTCTCCCCCATAGCCGGTGGGAGAGAAATATGACATACCACCTCTCCCCCCCCGGACCTCCCTGAAATACTCACATCCTTGCAAGTGCACATCAGCAGCAGGATGGGCGTCGTCGTCAAGTGGGACGCGTGGAGTACGTAAGGGCCACGGACCAAGCAGCCTGTGCCGCCAGCTGTGAATCTTCACAAGGGGATTAGGTAAGTCCTGGGTGGCGGCGCATAGCAATGTGCGGCCTTACTTTCGGGGGATGCCTTACTTTAGGCTAGTTAGTAGGGTAGTTGGGGTGTCTTATTTTAGGAGGGCATCTTATTTTCGGGGAAACACAGAGATTGGCTGAAGATTTAATTTGCTGACCGGTGCCCATGTCACTGGGGCCAACCACAACTACCCACCTCTGACTGCTGAGAGACTGCATCAGCAAGCTGGACGGGTACTGAGACATCATCCGCTGCGGAGGAGTAAGGTTGGTACAAAGATGGCCATATACATAATGGGTGGAATGCCCACTTGTGGGTTTTTCACAGACCAGTTGCTACACGGAAGCTACGTCACTTAAAACAAAGTGACAAGTGATGTACAAACCTGGTTCCCAACATGGCACTCTCCATCCCCTAAGTCTGAATTGAACGGATCCAGTTAGCAATATTTTCCCCTCCCCGTAAACATACTAAATACATGTCCCCTAAAGGCCTAAAAACCACTATTCCTCTAGAATAACGTTACCCAAAAGTTTAAGTGTTTACGTTTATGCGGCATTTTCACGTTAAAAAGTTGTCAAGTATGTAGAAGACCAAAACAAGAGTCCGTGAAGCCTCAGTTGCGAGTCTCAAAACACGAGATAGCCAGATATCTCTAGCCTGTTGCCACGGAGTGTCTCCATGATGGGGAGAGCACCACACCACCCTGATAGGTAGCCCCTTAAGTCCCACTCGGTTGCGAGTATTGGAACATAAATAGGGAAACAACAGGGTGGCCCCTTTTGTGTCAAAGTCTAACTCAAGGTGCGAGTATTGCGATCATGACAAGGGCTTGCCAAGGAAGGCATCCATCCACAGACAGCTGTTTCGGGGTATTTGCCCCTCGTCAGTGTGGAGCAGGATTCTGGCTAGTTGGGGCAATTACAAATCAACCAACAAAACACAGTAGTCACTGAACTCAAGGAGATCAGTGAAAAAATTCCAATGACGTACTCAATCAAGAGTCTCCACTGATGCCCCCAAAAATTTAAATATGCAAAACAAGAGTCCGTGGAGCCTCGGTTGCGAGTCTCAAAACAGGGAAACAGCCAGATATCCCTAGCCTGTTGCCACGGGGTGCCTCCCTGATAGGTAGCCCCTTAAGTCCCACTTGGTTGCGAGTATAGGAACATAAATAGGGAAACAACAGGGTGGCCCTTTTTGTGTCAAAGTCTAACTCAAGGTGCCAGAATCCTGCTCCACACCCAAAACGTCTGTCTGTGGATGGATGCCTGCCTTTGCAAGCCCTTGTCATGACGCAATACTCGCCACAGAGTTAGGGCCCTATTCCACAGTAACGATAATCGTCCGGATCGGGCCCATTTGGCCCGATTCGGACGATTATCGTTCAGTGAAATAGAGAGAATGATCAGCCGATGATGGTGTCATCGGCTGATCGTTCATTTAGGGCCAGACCTAAAATCATTGTTCCCCCACTGCGCATCGCTACGGTTGAATAGCGGTGCGCGGCGGGCGACCGATGATTTGACAGCAGCAGCATCATCATACATTACCTGTCCAGGCTGTGATTGGCTGAGTGTGGCCTGTCAGCTGACTGGCCATTCAGAAGATAGAGCACGCGGGACCCGGGGATGAAGACAGCGCGGAGAAGACCTGCAGATAATGTATGATGCTGCAAGGACATCGGTAACGATGTCCTTGCAGCTCTCGCTCAACGATCATCGGGCCGTGGAATAGGCCCAGTAAACGAGCAGCGATCTAGCAGATCGCTGCTCGTTTACATCGTTGATTGGGCCCTCCTCGGCCCGTGGAATAGGACCCTTCGGCTTTGACACAAAAGGGGCCACCCTGTTGTTTCCCTATTTATGTTCCAATACTCGCAACCGAGTGGGACTTAAGGGGCTACCTATCAGGGTGGTGTGGTGCTCTCCCCATCATGGAGACATCCCGTGGCAACCTGGCTACCTATGTTTTGAGACTCGCAACCGAGGCTCCACGGACTCTTGTTTTGCATATTTAAATTTTTGGGGGCATCAGTGGAGACTCTTGATTGAGTACTTCATTGGAATTTTTTTGCTGATCTCCTTGAGTTCAGTGATTACTGTGTTTTGTATGTAGAAGACCAGCCTAAGAGAGTGGAACAGTACCAGGAAGACCATATGTGGAGCATGAACCAATATGGGGAAATCCACACAAAGACGAGGGACATGGACATCAGGAACAGACTAGGAACTGCAACCAGAACACAGATACGGAGTGTGGACATTTAAGGTTTGATATCTGAAGGATGTTGCAGGAAAGTATTCAGAACTACAATTAGCACTACGAGGTGTGGTATCCAAAGGACAGGGCACGAAAATTCTTAGGAGTTTACTTGAGCTAGGACCGGGGGGGTTGTACAACCTTCAGATAGAACAAGGATAAGACTGGAATGAGAAATCATGGAAAAAGTCCAGGAAAAAAGGAATCTGAAACCAAGAGGCATAAGGCAGGGTGCACAGGAACAGAGGGCAGACGTAACCAGATCGGAAACTGGAAGCTGACACTCAGGCAGTGAGCGAAAGGCCTGGCCTGGTTTAAATAGCAAGGACCTAATGGCATCATCAAAAACTGACAGGAGTAACATTGTGCTGCAGAAGTAACCAAGAGTCACCTAGTACATTAGCAGCGGGGTGCGGTCGTTCAAGTCTCCTCATCATTGGCCTGTTATATAGCAGCAAGGAGCCACTGGGGCAGTGGACTATAGCACTCTTTGCGACACCGAGTATTATTGTTTTCTTTCTATTGTTAGGAACGCCACTGCGGCTTCTTCCCACGATGGGAGATATTTACAGCAGCTAACGTGTTATCGCTGTCTATAGATCAGAGGATCATCCACTTAGGAGCGCCTTGTTCGGCTGTCATATGTTTAGTAGTTGTGTATACATTTCATTACCACTCTTTATACTTTGTACATGCACCAACAAGTCACAGGAATCTGCTAAGAAGACTATCTATACTGCAGGCAATGAATGGAGGTAGGAATCTGGAAACGCATCAATGAATCATCCAATCAAAGAAAGTACTCACCCCCCCCCCAAGTCCGTTATATATCTATATATATGTCCAGCACCCCAACACAAAAACAGTCTTTATTCTGTCTTGCATATTGTTGATCCCAAGGAGGTGAAGCGTATTCTTCTACTGCCATGCTCTGCCCCCCTGGAGGTCACCTCCGGCCCTGCACCAGGTACTGTATAGTGTTTACGGTTCACGGAAGAAAAAGAGCGCTGCACCTCACACCTATGGCTGATACTAGTGCCCCTAGGCTAAATAAAAAACAGAATTTTGTGTATGAATTGATCAAGCCATACTGCCCCATGTACCATCGTGCAGGTATCTGATACACATGGGTCCCTACACTAAGTCCACACCGTGCCAGTCAGTGGCCACCAACCCCGCAGGCGCGCACAGTCAGGGAACGGGGGCCATTCTGTCTGCAGCAGCTATGGTGAGCGCAATACCTCATCCAGACTTGTGCTGTTTGGGGGCGACCTTCTCTGCCGGCGGTGCTGGCCGGGTTCTGGTGTGGTGTTTTTGGGTCTGGTCCTGTGGCAAGGGGGTCGCAGGGCCGTCCCATGGCCCCCGTTCCCTGACTGTGCGCGCCTGCGGGGTTGGTGGCCACTGACTGGCACGGTGTGGACTTAGTGTAGGGACCCATGTGTATCAGATACCTGCACGATGGTACATGGGGCAGTATGGCTTGATCAATTCATACACAAAATTCTGATGTGTTTTTTATTTAGCCTAGGGGCACTAGTATCAGCCATAGGTGTGAGGTGCAGCGCTCTTTTTCTTCCGTGAACCGCATTTTGTTTCTCTCTTTTCCCAGTGTTTTGCACTCCTCCTGGTGAGACCCACATGACCACAATTAGCAGGAGACACCTGAGTGCACATGGTTTTAATCCCTCCTGTCTTTTCCCATTCTGTCTGCAGCAGCTATGGTGAGTGTAACACCTTATCCAGAATTGTGCTGTTTGGGGGCGACCTTCTCCGCCGGCGGTGCTGGCCGGGTTCTGGTGTGGTGTTTTGGGGTCTGGTCCTGTGGCATGGGGATCGCAGGGCCGTCCCATGGCCCCCGTTCCCTGACTGTGCGCGCCTGCGGGGTTGGTGGCCACTGACTGGCACGGTGTGGACTTAGTGTAGGGACCCATGTGTATCAGATACCGGCACGAGGTACATGGGGCAGTATGGCTTGATCAATTCATACACAAAATTCTGATGTGTTTTTTATTTAGCCTAGGGGCACTAGTATCAGCCATAGGTGTGAGGTGCAGCGCTCTTTTTCTTCCGTGAACCGCACTGTATAGTGTATAACTTTTGTCTGGAGTGCCCCTATAATATTATTGTACAATTATCTGCTAATGTCATATAAACTCCAGTGTCTGTAAGGAGGCGGAGGAACAGCAGACGTTAATACAGTAAGTGCAGCCAGCGCTGGATTCAGCTAATAATTCCAAGAACAAAGTACTTCTGCTTCTCTAGACTTGTCATTGTGATCTGCTAAGCCCCAATCCGCTATAGCAGTAATTACACGGCATGTTTTATAAGCGTATCATCAGAAAACACAATGCCATGGCAGCTGAAGGGCACTATCCGCACTGGTAGGCATGTATTACTATAAACTTACTGGCTGCATAATATAAGGGGGCGATGGGAGGATTCGGAACAAGCCTCTTTATTCTAGCAGGACATTGATAGGTGGGGTCAAGTTAGACTGGCACTGTGCTCCTTCCCCATAGTCATACTCTCCACCAGTGTTTATGGGATTGTACATTGAACCAAACTACAACAGCGCACCATACACACTAAGGAGCTATCAGCAGGTTAGATTCATTAGACCTAGGGCTGTTTCTAGAGGCGGGCGACTGCAGAGGGCGCCGACAGCTAGGGGACCCCCCGGATTCCACTGAGTTGCGTGCACCCCCGGCTGCCCGGCCCGGCACAGGGGGGATTATTACTATGGGGGGGGGAGTATTACTATAATATATATATATATATATATATATATATATATATATATACTGTATATACTAACTGTGCTCTATGCCATAATACACACACACACACTGCTTCTCCCTAGCAACACCGACATCACTTGAGACCCCATTGCAAGTCTATCAAGCCCAATTATCTCACCGTTGGGCTTCTCCAAGCTTAGTCTAATGATTAGGTCTAAGCCCCCAGACCTAAATCAAACTTTTGATACGTGTGACATGTCAAATGTTTTTTAATGTGACAAGGACACTAAATTGTGGATGCCCTTTGTCACCACTATGGGCAGCATACTATATAAAGGCTTGCAAAAATGTTATTAGACTGCATGGGGGTCTTTGGTACCAGGATACATCCTCATTAAAGGGAATCTGTCAGCACCCAGGCCCTACCTGAGATGCTGACAGTGTGCTGTATCTGACAGTTCCCTTGTCAGCATGGTAACTTGGCACAATCTCAGGTTTCCTACTGTAAAAAAAGAGTCAATGAGGAGTTGTGGCTCAGTGTTTGTGCTGCACTTTGGCACACCTCACCTCTCCTTCTTCTTCTTAATGAATAATCAATGTTGCTTGGCCTCCTTCTCGCTCAGCTGTCAGTCAGTATCTGCCAACACAGAATGATCTGCAATCAGAGACGCTGCCACAAAAACAGAGCCACAACTCCTCTTTGACTGCAAAAAATTACCAAAAGTCACCATGCTCACTAGGGGACTGTCAGCTACAGCACACTGTCAGCACCGCAGGTAGGACCCCGATGCTGACAAATTCCCTTTAAGTGTGACCCCGAGTAATAGCTTAAACAGTACAGACTGTCTGCAAGCTGAGACTTTTAGTCTTGCAACAACTGAAGAGTCATAGATTGGAAATCACTGCTCTGTAGAAACAACACAAGTGAGAGGGACCATATTCCACGGAAAAATTACTGTGTGGAAAATAATATTGTTCAAATTTAAGCGATAATCTTTCCATGTGTTTGCAGGCAACAATCAATTGACCAACAAAAATCAGTTTTTATGTGGTTGTCGTTTTTTATATTCATATGATGAGTATACTAACTAGAGTAATTGCAATAAAAAATTACGATACTTATGTAAATAACGATTATCGTTAGTCTTATGGTAAATGATTTCAGGTCGCTTGCAAAAGTGATCATTTATCATTAATCGGGGGGGGGGGGGGGGAACACTGTGTCTAATAGGACCCTAAGAGTCAGGGACGAGGACCATGAAAACACCAAGTCACTGGCATCAGCAGTGGGAATCCCATTTTGGATTCAGTCCTGGATTTCCCTCTCGACTTTCTCGGATCAGTGTTGGCTTTGTGCAGGTCTCATTCCTTTATAAAGTCCATTCGAATACTTTCGGAGTGTGTGCAACTGGATATGGTGGAGGAATGATAAGAGTGCGTCTGGCAGGACACCATGGGACTTATAATTCCACGATGACTTCAATGTTCAAAGCCTGCTAGTGCTGTCCAAGAACTCACACAATGTCTGTGCTCTGCCCGGAGACTGGGGATAGATAGAGCCTAGTGGGTGAGAAACAGAGGACCCCCGGACCATCTAGTCCGCCCTTATAGTACTTCCTTTATTTTTATTATCTTAAGATAGATATATGCTTATCCCAGGCAGATTTATATTCACTTACTTCAGAGTCATCAAACCACATCAGCTGAAAGTTTGTTTCCGGCCTCTACTACTCTTTCATTAAAAAAATATTTTATTTCAATATCATAAAAGAATCCATATTATAAATCTGTAGAAAAGCTGGGCGGGGCCTGGCTATGGAGGAGTAAGGACGTGTGCGCTCTGAGCTCCTGCCCGGTCTCCTCATATGCCCGATATTTCAGCCCGACGGAACGACCACCCGGCTGTTGCAGTGATGAGGGGAAAGCAGAACTCTAAGAAGACCCCCTCTACAGGCCCTGCGCCCGCCAACCGGGACATCAGCAGCTTCTTCTCCTCACAGCCTCCGCAGCTGCAGTCCGCAGTAATGGCGCCGCTACCCGTCCACACTGACCAGCTGGCTGCTGCCGCGGCGATACTCACCGACTCCCGGAGCTCGCAGATCCTCTCCGGGACCTCCGGTCCACCCGCCACCAGACTCGGTGCAGCGCAGAGGACGAGATCCGCTCCGGTAGGAGATGCTGCCCCTTCTGCCTCCTCTCCACGTGGCGCGGCCGCCATCTTGCCCGCGCACTCCTCTGGAGGCCCGGTCCTTCCTGCCGCACGGTCAGCGGCTGCGACATCCACCTCCCCTCTCCGGACACGGCGGGTGGTCGCTCCTGGGGAGGATGTGCGCTGGGCATCCGACGAGGATGAGGGCCCTTCACCCAGGCCTGCACCGCTGCCAGCCGCCGCCATGTCATATGCCGGCGTAGTGAAGGCCCAGATACACGCGGTCGAGAGTGAGGGCGCCCTGCTTCACAGCCAGGACTCTGTGATCTCCACTGATGGCCACGTGGAGGAAGGTAACGGGGCCTTGAGCGTCACCCTTCCTGCAGTACTGGGGACCTCTATACCACATGGTGAATTTGTTGTCCCCCTCGCCTCCCATGTCTCGGCTGGGTTGTTTTCCCCGGGGTCACAGGCCATGGACTCCCCTGCCCCATTGCTCCCGTCCTCCTCAGAGGAAAGTATCCTGTCGCCCCCTCCGGAGTGCAGCCAGGAGCTCTTTTGTGACCGAGATGACCAGGTCCTTTTGATGGACGTGCAGTTGGGTGAGGGAGGCCCATCTCTCCCTGCCTCACCCTTGATCCCACTTCCCTCACCCGCTCAGGCGCTCGTGATTGGGGACAGACGAGCAGGCTCCTCTCAGATGGAGCTATCCTTCCTGGATGTTCTAAAGGAATTGAAAGACCTCCGTGCCCACCTGCACACCATACCAACCAAAAGTGACATGGAGGAGTATGTCACTCGCCTTGAGACGTCTTGCAGGGCTGATATCTCTACTCTGCGGGCGGAGGTCCAGCATCTGGAGCAACAAGTGGCATCTAATACCAATGTGACTGACACCGTATCCAATAGAATCACTGACCATGACCACCTTCTCTCCGAACATTCTTATCAATTACAATACCTCTCTGATGCACTAGACGATATTGAGAATAGAGGTCGCCGGAACAATTTACGAATCCGAGGACTGCCTGAGTCAGTGGAGACACGGGAACTGGACTCTACCTTACAATCTCTCTTTAACTTTGTTCTGAGTGCCCCGCCGGATGCCAGACTGGAATTGGACAGAGCTCATAGATCCCTGGGGCCACGTTCCTCTGATCCGGACAACCCTAGGGATGTCATTTGTAGGGTGCACCGGTACCAGCAGAAAGAGGCTATTCTGTCTAAGTTGCGAGATGCTGGTCCTATCCGGTACGAAGGCCGGAATATACAAATTCTTCCTGACCTATCCCGTCTGACCCTACAAAAGCGCAGAGCACTTCGTCCTCTGTTGGAATTGCTTCGCAGCCGCAATATTGCATACTCTTGGGGATTTCCGTTTCGTCTCCAGGTGCGAAGGGACGGTCGGGTCCTTACGCTGAGCCACCCCAGAGACTTGTTCCTATTTCGTGAGGCCCTTGATCTACCGGAGGTCACCCTAGCAGATTGGCCGGAACTTCCTTCTGGCCCTCCGGTTGTTCCACCACCACGGCCGCAGCGGTCCTCGAGAAGACGACGAGGTGGCAACAGACGGGCCGATCGCCCGCAACAGCAGCGGGATCCTGCCACCCCGCTGAGGAATAGTCCACCCTCAGCTTAGGAGTCTTCGTGTGAGCCGTAGGCTTTCCTGATGTCGCCCCTCGTATGCTATACCCCTAGCTGGTTCTTCAGTTGGACTTTATTGCATTTCTGGTATTGGTTATTTTCTGCTGGGATGGCGTCCCTCTGTCCACCTGCAGACCCTCCCTGCGCTCTGTCGTAGGGATACGCCTTCTGGTGCACCTGTGGTCAGAATGGCTTGAATACTGTTACAACGTACTGAGAGTGTGCTGGGTGGGGGGGGTCGGTGGTTGGACATGGGGGACGCCTCCACTCCAATGTTATCATACTGTCTCTGTTCTATGCTGGGGAGTATGTCAGTCTTTTCTGCTACACGGGGGTGGGATCCGTGTGTTCAGTTTACGTTCTGTTGGTCGTTCACCCATGTTGTTACAATGGGCTCTGGGGGGACTGGGGGGAGCACTCCTACCTGGTTAGTCTCGCTCTCACCGGGATCCGTGCCCTCTGGGTACACGGGTAGTTTGGTCCCACTCTACCTTCCCCCTCTGTGAAGCCTACCCTTTTCTTTACTTGGGTTTTTCCACTTGTTCTCTTCTATCTCTTTTCCTCCTCTTTTGTCTACTCTTTCTTCTCTCCATCCCCTCTTAGCCCCCTTTCCCTATCGTTTTATCCTTCCCAGCCTGTACTGTCCTCTTGCCCTGACCAGGGATGTCGACCCTAAACATCTGTTCGCTGAATGTCCGTGGTTTTAATGTACCCCAGAAACGGTCGCAAATTTTGTATCACATGCACAAGAAGAAAATACAGGTAGTGTTGTTACAGGAAACACACTTTAAGAACCACCACGTCCCTAACATTAGAGATAAGTATTATACCCGTTGGTACCATAGTCCGAACCCAGATGCTAGGGCCAGGGGGGTCTCTGTTGCGCTTCATAAGTCTCTACCGGGTACTGTCTTAGACTCCTGCATAGATGAGAAGGGTAGATTTCTGATCCTAAAATTGAAAATAGGCTCTATTACATATACCATTGCTAACTGGTACTCTCCTAATCTGAATCAGACTGTGGCATGTCGCTCCTTTTTAACTACTCTTTCTCAATTTACAGAGGGGATTCTGCTCATTGGAGGAGACTTCAACCTTCCTCTGGATCCGATTATGGACACATCGGCAGGTAGGAGCGCTGTCCCCCCACGACGGCTACGCGCGCTTAAACGCGATCTGCATGGGCTCCAGCTGGTGGATGTCTGGCGCGCGTTGCATCCTCAAGGTAGAGATTACACATACTATTCCCCCTCCCACACATCCTATAGTCGCATTGATTATTTCCTGATCAGCCAATACGCCCTTACGTGGCAGCCATCCGCCTCTGTGGGCGACATATTGTTCTCCGATCATGCCCCTATTTATCTCTCCATTTCTCTTCCTAACCACCTTAACCCCTCCTGGTCATGGAAGCTTAACGATCATCTTTTGAAGGACGTGGCGTGTGTGGCTGATATTGAGAAGACGATTACTTCTTTTATCCACACCCACGCCTCAGACCCCACCCCGCTACCCACGCAGTGGGAAGCCATGAAATGCGTCCTGCGTGGCATCTTCATAAAGCATGGCACGCGCCTTAAGCGTGACAAGGCCTCTAAAATCACGTCCCTCCTGAACCGCATCCACATGCTAGAAACCGCGCATAAACGTACACTCGCTTCCGTTACTTATGCGGAATTGGTCAAATTGAAAGATGACTTAAGGGCGCTTCTTGATCAGACCTATACCTCTCAACGCTTGCAATACCGTCGCTTCCTTTATGACCATTCTGATAAGTGCGGACGTCCTTTGGCCCGTCTCATCCATCCCCGGCAGGGGCGGGCATATATTCCGCGCATAACACAGCCCGATGGTACAGACTCACAGAACCCCGCTGATATCCTGAATGTTTTTCATACCTATTACTCCCAGCTCTATAACATTCACCCCAATGACATGTCTAACACCTCGGCCTCCTCTGACGTCCAGGAATACATTTCTGACACAGCCCTGCCTACGCTGAGCACGGAGGATGTTGAGATGTTGGAGGATGATATTTCTGAACAAGAAATTAGGTTCACCATTAAACACACCCCAGCCGGTAAATGCCCGGGTCCTGATGGGTTCACCCCTTCCTTCTACAAATCCTTTAGCGGCCCTCTCTCCCCCTTTATGGTGAAGGTGTTTAACTCTGTCTCGGATGGCTCTTGCTGGGTGCCCCAGTCTTTGGAGGCGCACATTAGTGTTTTGCCTAAACCGGGCAAGGACCACACTCAGGTTTCCAACTATAGGCCCATTTCCCTTATTAATGTGGATATTAAATTGTTCTCCAAAATACTTGCCACCCGGCTGACACCGCTCCTGCCTGGGATCACACACTTAGACCAGGTTGGGTTCGTACAGGGGCGGGAGGCGAGGGACAACACCAACAAAACTCTGGCTCTCATGTCTGGGGCCAAGGCTCGCGCGCTACCGTTTTGCCTTCTTTCGGTTGATGCGGAGAAGGCCTTTGATCGTGTCGACTGGGGTTTTCTCCAGGCTGCTTTGCGGCAGGTTGGTGTTGGTCCTCGCTTCCTCAGCAGAATATTGTCATTATACACTGGTCCCACGGCGAGGGTGCGGGTCAACGGGGCGCTGTCAGACCCCATTCCCATTTCCAATGGCACGCGGCAGGGGTGCCCCCTTTCTCCCCTTCTGTATGTCCTGGTAATGGAGCATCTAGCGACAGCCATACGAGACAACCCCAATATTCATGGCCTGTCACTGCAGGGGAATGAATATAAGGCCGCTCTTTACGCGGATGATCTTCTCCTGTACGTTACACAACCCCACATCTCTTTTCCATCTATTATATCTGAATTTCAGCGCTTTGGCCGGGTATCTAACTTTAAGGTGAACTACACGAAATCCGAAGTGCTTAACATCTCTCTTCCCACTAACGATGCCGCCTCCATTGCCCATAATTTCCCCTTTAGATGGCAACGAGATCACCTCACATATCTTGGGATAAATGTCTCTGCCGACCTCACCCGTCTATATCCCCTTAACTACCAACCCCTCTTGGATCGCACACTGAAAGACCTCCAGGCATATAATAAGAAACCTCTGTCCTGGTTTGGCCGCATTAATGTTATAAAAATGGACATCCTCCCCCGGTTCCTATATCTCTTTCAAACTACCCCCATCATGCCCCCCCCCATCTTTTTCCGCAGGCTGCGTACAGCATTCCTGAAGTTCATTTGGAATAGTTCCCGCCCTAGGATTAAATACTCCACGCTTTCCCGACATAAGTCGGATGGGGGCACGGGGTTACCCGATCTGCACCTGTACCATCGGGCATCCATTCTCATGCGCCTATTAGACTGGCGGTATGGCGCCGGCTCGAAACATTGGGTTAGGCTTGAACAAATGGAGACACAATACCCTATATCTAATGTTCCCTGGCTCCCCTTGACTGTCGCTCCTTCTTTCTCACTGGACTTCCCCTTACCCAGAGTTGCTTTGCAACTATGGCGTCGCCTAGTGCGAGGTAACGTACTCTCCAGACCTTATAGCCCACTCACCCCAATCTTCCATAACCCTGACTTCCCTCCAGCTTGTGGGAAAGACACGCTTTTGCTCTGGCAGGCCCAGGACAATCCCTGCTTTCAGACTGTGTTGGGCGACAAACCCCTTCCCTCCCTTGAGGATCTGCAGATGCGCGCTGGCTCCACCATGCTCTCCTGGCTTGAATATTCACAGCTCAGCTCCTACCTCAGCCCTCGTGGGGGCCGCAGCTCCCTGATGTCTACCCCTACCTCCTTTGAATCCCTATTTCTTTTGGACTCTCCTCCTGAGCACTGTGTCTCTGTGATATATCGCCTTCTTCAGCAAGATGGGGTGGACGACCCCCCCGGGTTCTGGTCTGCTTGGGAGAGAGACCTAGCAGCTACGATCTCACCAGAGGATAGACAGAAAGCACACATTTTCACCCACAAATTGTCCACAGCCTGCTCTGCACAGGAACGAAACTATAAGGTACTGTCCCGATGGTATCGGGTCCCGACGAAGGTGCACTCTATGTTCCCGTCGGTATCTGATGTCTGCTGGCGGTGTAACAGTGAGAGGGGCACCATGCTCCACATGTGGTGGGGGTGCGACAAGCTGACTCCGTTTTGGTCGGGTGTTTTTGATACTTATCAGTTAATTTCAGGGCGGACGGCGCCCAAGACTCCCCAGGTGGCGCTTTTATCTATTCTCCCTGGCGCTATAGGCCGACAGAAGAAGAGTATTTTACGTTTCTGTCTGTCTGCGGCTCGGACGGTTATTCCCCGTCACTGGCGATCTACACAGATCCCCACCATGGCGGAGTGGCAGGCCGAAATGTCGCACCTACACCGCATGGAGGAGCTATCGGCTGAGGCTATGGGGTCCACTAAGAGGTATAAGATGGTCTGGATGCCTTGGTTGCTCTTTAAAGACACTCCTGCCTTCCAAACGTAGTTTGACGGGGGGGTGACCCGATGAGTTTCTCGGATCCACGATGTCCTTTATTACCCCTATAGGGGGGTGGCCCCCTTGGTCGGGGCAGTTTTCCCCTCCTCCCCCCCTCCCCCTCCGTTTCCCTCTTGTTGTGTCCCATCCCCTGTCTGTCTGTTCTTCTGCCTTCTTTGCTTTTCTCTTTCTTTTCTTTTTTTTTTTTTTTTTTTTTCCTTTCTGCCCTCCAACTGAGGTTTTTCGTTTTTAGGATGTTATGGTACTGATTGTTCCGCTGCACGTTTTCTTACATTGATAGTGGCTCCTTGGGCCCGGTGAGACTTATGATTATCAAACCATTAGTGGTCCTGGGGGGCGCTTCTTCAACGCCATAGTGCCAGTCGGTGGGAACACTTTGGGGTCCCAGACCCTTGGGCTCCCTGTTGACTCAGCAGGTTGCGCCCACCTCCAGGCATAATGACACGTCCTCTCACCGGGGACTCCTATAAGGGCCCTCTTCATTTCATTTGCAGTTCGTAGTGGATTTTTGATTATGCTGTGCTATGTGTTCTCCTTTTTGTTATGTTTCTGGTCCTACATGTGTATTATGGACCCCCTGTATGTACTGTTTTGTGTTTTGTTTTTTGTTTTCCATTGAAACTAATAAACATTGATTACACATAAATCTGTAGAAAATGAAGCTACAGATTCTAAGACCAAATGAGTAATTTTCCTCCTTGAAGAAGGCACTATGAGGGTATGTGGAGACTTCAAGGCCATTCATGCTCCACTGAGAATTCTGGGAAAAATGGTAAGGCAAGCCAACAAACCTCCCCAGAAGGAGAAGTAACCTCTGTTTTGGGAGGTTCTTGCCCCTCATCAGGGCAGAATAGTGTGCTTTCTGGCTGCAGAGTCTTTGCGTCATGTGAGAAACTCTTGAGCCACCGTTCGGAGGTCATTTTTCCTTTAAGTCAAAGTTTATGCCCCTTTAAAAAGCCCTCAAAACATGACTATAAAACTATAAAACTTTCCTATAAGAGAAGCTTACCCATTCTGTATAGAGCTAATGAATGGCTGATAAGGATCCTATTATACAGGCTGATGAAGTCCCAAACAATATTTTGAACAAGCACCGATCTGCTAGATCAGCGCTCATTTACTGAGCCTATTACACGGCCTGATAATCATTTAACAAGGGCTCCGTGGACATCAATAGCAATGTCTGTGCAGCCCTTGCCGAAACAATTCTTTACCCGTCTACATTCTCTATGTTATCCTGCGCTCTGTATGCATCACAGGACCATGCGCTGCAGCTTCAGAGCGGCCTGTCCCGGCCATTGATTGGCTAAGCGTCCTGTCCCGGCCATTGATTGGCTAAGCGTCCTGTCCCGGCCATTGATTGGCTAAGCGGCCTGTCCCGGCCATTGATTGGATAAGCGTCCTGTCCCGGCCATTGATTGGCTAAGCGTCCTGTCCCGGTCATTGATTGGCTAAGCGGCCTGTCCCGGCCATTGATTGGATAAGCGTCCTGTCCCGGCCATTGATTGGCTAAGCGTCCTGTCCCGGCCATTGATTGGCTAAGCGTCCTGTCCCGGTCATTGATTGGCTAAGCGGCCTGTCCCGGCCATTGATTGGCTAAGCGGCCTGTCCCTGCCATTGATTGGCTAAGCGTCCTGTCCCGGCCATTGATTGGCTAAGCGTTCTGTCCCGGTCATTGATTGGCTAAGCGGCCTGTCCCGGCCATTGATTGGCTAAGCGGCCTGTCCCGGGGATTGATTGGCTAAGCGGCCTGTCCCGGCCATTGATTGGCTAAGCGGCCTGTCCCAGCCATTGATTGGCTAAGCGACCTGTCTGAAGCTGCAGCGCGCGGTGTCGGGACACACACAGGGTGCAAGAGATCACCAGGAATGTGAACAGGTAAAAAATTAACTGTTTGAGTAATCACAAGCGATTACACATAGTGATGCGTGGTCAGTGCCCGATGATTTTAGGTCTGGGCCTAAAGAAATGATCGGCTGATTATCGCTCCGTGTCGTAGGGCCATAATTCTCCACAAACATGTAATGTGCGCTCCTCAAGGAGAAACATTCCTCCATCAGTCCCATGATACAGGACTCTGTACAGCCAGCCAGCACCCTGCTATATACTGATGGGTTACCATATATGGACAGTTACATCATCAGAGCTTCCCTAGGGCTTCCCTTCTGGGATTAAGGAACTTGTCCCACTCTATGCCTGTACAATATGATACACTACAGTCAGAATCCTCCCAACGTATATAGCTAAACACAATGTACACTTTTTCTTCTGGGTCACTTTATATTATAAGTAGACTATATTGCATTCTACTGATACAGGGGTGGTACACATTTGTATGCAGTGAGCTCCCCCTAGTGACAGCTACATTCAGCAAGAATTGTATCATGGAATTCAGTGATCTTCAACCTGTGGCCAAACTACAACTCCCAGCATGTTTGAGCGGCCATTGGCCCTCACGTGTTGTCCGAGTTTTCTCTTCTCGTATGACATAACATGAGTGTGCCTGTGGCGGGTGGTTAGCACGTTGCGGGAGGTTCACCCTCATTGTGCTGCTTTGCAGTGGGTGGCGTCATTTGTTTTTGTCAGCGATGGGTTAAAGCCTCTTTGATCTGTGAGTAATGCTCCTCCGAGCCGCTGAGTGGATATTGTGGCAGACAGGTAATTATGTGTTCTGTAGTTTATAAGATGAGCTGAAGACACGGTCTGACTGCCGTAATAATTCTCTACATAACAAGTATTGGGACAGAATTCCCTGGATATTAGGAATATTATGCATCTTATACAACCTCTTCACCTTTTCACTAAGTTTTTGCTGTCACCCACTCCCTCATATGATCGGCTTATGTCATGTATTTATACCGCTGTTTATAGCAAACATAGAGCATAGTGCCTCACTCAGCGACCATCACATCCATCACTCACCGGATGTACTGTACAGTGCAAGTGTCACCTCCTCATAGAGCACATCAATCACAAACCCTGCCCTGTATAACGTATGTAATTATATACAGTATATACCCAGGTTATACCAGCTGTACATATATATTTATATGCAGTATATACCCAGGTTATACCAGCTGTACATATATAATTATATACAGTATATACCCAGGTTATACCAGCTGTACTGATATAATTATATACAGGAGATCCCCAGGTTATACCAGCTGTACATATATAATTATATACAGGAGATACCCAGGTTATACCAGCTGTACATATATAATTATATACAGTATATAACCAGGTTATACCAGCTGTACATATATAATTATATACAGTATACACCCAGGTTATAACAGCTGTACATATATAATTATATACAGGAGATCCCCAGGTTATACCAGCTGTACATATATAATTATATACAGTATATAACCAGGTTATACCAGCTGTACATATATAATTATATACAGTATATACCCAGGTTATACCAGCTGTACATATATAATTATATACAGGAGATACCCAGGTTATTCCAGCTGTACATATATAATTATATACAGGAGAAACCCAGGTTATACCAGCTGTACATATATAATTATATACAGGAGATACCCAGGTTATACCAGCTGTACATATATAATTATATACAGGAGATCCCCAGGTTTTACCAGCTGTACATATATAATTATATACAGGAGATTCCCAGGTTATACCAGCTGTACTTATATAATTATATACAGGAGATACCCAGGTTATACCAGCTGTACATATATAATTATATACAGGAGATACCCAGGTTATTCCAGCTGTACATATATAATTATATACAGGAGAAACCTAGGTTATACCAGCTGTACATATATAATTATATACAGGAGAGCCCCAGGTTATACCAGCTGTACATGATAACCTCCACTAGTCAAACGTTCAGTAATATCCTGGAGCATTGGACTAGTGCAGTGTGACCGAAGCTGTGTGACTGCTGCATTGTGACCAGTGCTGTGATACTAGTGTATTATGACCGATGCAGTGTTACTGGTGCATTGTGACCGGTGCAGTGTGACCAGTGCAGTGTGACGGGTGCAGTGTGACCAGTACAGTGTTACTAGTGCAGTGTGACCGGTGCTGTGTGACCACTGCAGTGTGATGGGTGCAGTGTGACCAGTGCAGTATGACCGGTGCAGTGTTACTGATGCAGCATGACCGATGCAGCATGACCGGTGCAGCGTGACCGATGCAGTATGACCGATGCAGTGTGACCGGTGCAGTATGACCGGTGCAGTGTGACCGCTGCAGTATGACCGGTGCAGTGTGACCAGTGCAGTGTTACTGATGCAGTATGACCGGTGCAGTGTGACTGGTGCAGTGTTACTGATGCAGTATGACCGGTGCAGTGTGACCAGTGCAGTATGACCGGTGCAGTGTTACTGATGCAGTATGACCGATGCAGCATGACCGGTGCAGCGTGACCGGTGCAGTAAAACCAGTGCAGTGTGACCGGTGCAGTGTGACCGGTGCAGTGTGACCAGTCCAGTGTTACTGATGCAGTGTGACTGGTGCAGTGTGACCAGTGCAGTTTGACCGGTGCAGTGTGACCAGTGCAGTATGACCAGTGCAGTGTGACCAGTGCAGTGTGACCAGTGCAGTGTGACCAGTCCAGTGTTACTGATGCAGTGTGACCAGTGCAGTGTGACCGGTGCAGTGTGACCGGTGCAGTATGACCAGTGCAGTGTGACCGGTGCAGTGTGACCAGTGCAGTGTGACCGGTGCAGTGTTACTGATGCAGTGTGACCAGTCCAGTGTTACTGATGCAGTGTGACCAGTGCAGTGTAACCGGTGCAGTATGACCAGTGCAGTGTGACCAGTGCAGTATGACCGGTGCAGTATGACCGGTGCAGTGTGACCGGTGCAGTGTGACCGGTGCAATGTGACCGTTGCAGTGTGACCGGTGCAGTGTGACCAGTCCAGTGTTACTGATGCATTGTGACCGGTGCAGTGTTACTGATGCAGTGTGACCTTACTGCTTCACCCTCAGGATACTATGAATTGTGTGGGCCGGATGCAGACACACACGTGGAGGATAAGTCTTTATAGCCACATCTTTCCTAAATGTTCTGTAAACTTTCTTTCCCTTAAAGGAACGGCTAAAATACAGTCTGGTCTGGTGCTATAGGTATGGGGCAGTGACTCTGAATAATAAATAGGCCGTCTATGTAACGGACGTGTTAGACGATATCCAGGGAAAAAGCATTGCCAGAAAATAAGATATACTGTCTCATACCAGGCCATATAGATATTGGTGATCGTTGGGGATAATGTTGACCCCACTGCCATTCCAGCGACATGGAAATTTAAAGGGGTTATCCGGTATTGACATGTCAATTCTTTGGGTGGAGAGTAGAGGTGCGTGAGAAATCCCATGAAGCAATGGGAAAGACAGAATGTCAAGCAGAATACACTCTGAATTTTCCCCTCAATGGAGGAGGAAACCAGGAAAAGCCTTGAAGACTTTGTAAAATCTTAGCTTAAGGGGGTAGCTGCCAATTCAGAAAACCTTTGTAGATACAAGTCATAGTCTATGGCTGTCTATCAGCTATATCCTCCTTCTCTACTGGTTTCTAAAACTCAACATGGACTAAACAGAACTGATCATTCTTCCTCCACCTCGCTCCACCCTACCGTCTAATCTGTAAATCACCAATAATGGCTGCTCTCTGCACCCTGTCCCCCAAGTCTGCTGCTTTGGGGTCAACTTGGACTCTTCTCTGTCTTTTATAAAACACATCCAGACCCTGCTGCCTCCACCTGAAAATATTTCCTGTGTCCGCTCTTTTCTCACCCCTGACACCACAAAACTGCTGCTACATGCTCTTATTCTCTCCTTATTATATCCTCCTCTCTGGCCTCCATCTAACACTCTTGCTCCCCTCCAGTCTATCCTTAACTCTGCTGCCCGACTAACCCACCTCTCCCCTCGCTCTGTCTCTTCCATCACTGGCTTCCACTGCCAGTGATGGAATTCATTTTAAAAAGTTGACTATGACATATGACAAGGCAGTCCACAACTCGTCCCCTCCGTATATCTCTGACCTGATATCCCGCTACTGTCCCTCACGCAGCCTCCGGTTCTCCAGTGACCTCCGTCTGTGCTCCCCCCTTGTTCATACCTTGCACAACCACCTCCAAGACTTTGCCCGAGCCTCCCCCATACTCTGGAACTCGCTCCTGTCTCCCTCCCCGTATCTTGTAGAGTGTAAGCCTCGTGGGCAGGGTCCTCTATCCCTACATATCTATCCTATAGAGTGTAAGCCTCACAGCAGGCCCGGACTGATAATCTGGCAGGCCGGGCAAATGCCCGCTGGGCTGCTCAGATTATCAGTCGTAGGGCCGCTGACCAGCCCCCCTCCTAAGCATACCACCGGCCGAGCCACCACTCACCCGGAGCGCTAGCCCTACCAGCCGCCGCCCCCGCCCACACAGGTCGCGGCTGCAAGGGGTTTGTGTGGCCGCTCTGCATCTGCCGTTAGCTGCTTACAGGTTCCGTGATCAGCAGCCCGCATCTGATGAAGACCGGCCCCGGAGTCTCACAGCTCCGTCCCCGCGGCGCCTGCATCTCTCTCATCTACTGCTCGGTGGCGGGCAGTAACGGATGACATCACACGTCCGCCGACGAGCAGTAGATGAGAGAGATGCAGGCGCCGCGGGGCCGGAGCTGTGAGACTCCGGGGCCGGTCTTCATCAGATGTGGGAGCTTCACTTGGGGCCTATAACATGGGGGTTCTATACAATGTGGGGGCTGTACAGGGGGAAAATGCCATGTGGGGGCTACAGAGGGACGCATTTACTATGTGGGGACTACAGAGGGGGCACTGTTACTGTGTAAAGGAATGGGGAGTGTAAGGTTATGATGAGGTATAAGGTTAGGATAATGCTGGAACGTGGAGCCTAAAGTGTTTGTCTCGCAGATTCTGGGGAGACGAGTCATGGCTGGAGAAATCTTCATGATGTGCTGAGCCAGATGGAAAGAAAAGGAAAAAACTGACAGCTTTGACTACCATGAACGTCACTTATGATTCATGTAGGAAGACGCTGCCTGTAAGTCACTGGATGTAATTGCACTATAATCACTTTTTGGGTGCATTTACACGTACAGGATCTGCTGTAGATTTGATGCTGGGTTCCGACATTGAGTAACAATGATATTTTGCAGCATGAAATTTGCTGCAGATCCTATATGTGTGAACGTACTCTTAAGGTCTGTAGATCCATTGTATAGCTGGATCTTTACCTCTATGTGGTCACTGCTAGAGTTGAGTGAACTTACAGTAAGTTTAGGTTCACATTAACCCAAATCCTCTGAAATTCATCTCTAGTCAATGCTGAGGTAGAATATTGCATTTTATATACCGGTAGTATAAAGGAAATATTATTAATAGACAGTACAGCAGTATTATCCAGTCACTGTATGATGGCGGCGGTGGTCATGGTATGTCGGTATTATTTGTCCTGTGTATACTCATTTTATTGGTAATACTTGTGTTCACATAGTGGATTTTCTTCAGTGACAGTATAGTGGTATTAGTCATGTTGTGATCATGGTACTGGTCATAGTGTTGAGGTATTATCTGTTACTTGTAAACTGTAATAATGGTAGTATCAGTCTCTTTATAAAAGATTGGTCAGTAACAATATGGCGGTAATATGTATAATGATAATATTCGCTTTCTTTATACTAGTGTTATTTGGTAACTATGACAGCTATTTAGAGATATACAGTATTATCATGCATAGAAAATTGCTTACCAGTGCTACCATTATACAGGATATGTGTAATATTATTTTACATATCCTAAAAATATCCCTAGGACCCTACTTATATATATTATCACCGCTGTAGCCTGTTGTTGCATAATAGATAGGAGATAGATAGATATTCTCAAGAATTCCGCAGCACTTTCTTTAGTGAAAAATCCAAATGTGTTTATTCCATAACGGTCAAAAGATACATGCAACGTTTCTGCCTCATCACGAGGCCTTTCTCAAGCATGCTTGAGAAAGGCCTCGTGATGAGGCAGAAACGTTGCATGTATCTTTTGACTGTTATGGAATAAACACATTTGGATTTTTCACTAAAGAAAGTGCTGCGGAATTCTTGAGAATATACAGTGGGGAGACGTGGATTCAGCCTCCAACTGCTGGCACTCCGACTGCATTTACTTAGAGTGCACTCCGTTGTGGATTTTTAGATAGTTAGATAGATAGATATATAAGGGATAGATAGATAGATAGACAGATAGGAGATAGATAATAGATAGGAGATAGATAGATAGATAGATAGATAGATAGATAGATAGATAGATAGGCAGGGTCCTCTATCCCTACATATCTATCCTGTAGAGTGTAAGCCTCATGGGCAGGGTCCTCTATCCTGTAGAGTGTAAGCCTCGCGGGCAGGGTCCTCTATTCTGTAGAGTGTAAGCCTCGCGAGCAGGGTCCTCTTTTCCTACATATCTATCCTGTAGAGTGTAAGCCTCGCGGGCAGGGTCCTCTATCCCTACATATCTATCCTGTAGAGTGTAAGCCTCTCAGGCAGGGTCCTCTATCATGTAGAGTGTAAGCCTCGCGGGCAGGGTCCTCTATCCTGTAGAGTGTAAGCCTCGCGGGCAGGGTCCTCTTTTCCTACATATCTATCCTGTAGAGTGTAAGCCTCGTGGGCAGGGTCCTCTATCATGTAGAGTGTAAGCCTCGCGGGCAGGGTCCTCTATCCTGTAGAGTGTAAGCCTCGCGGGCAGGGTCCTCTTTTCCTACATATCTATCCTGTAGAGTGTAAGCCTCGTGGGCAGGGTCCTCTATCATGTAGAGTGTAAGCCTCGCGGGCAGGGTCCTCTATCCTGTAGAGTGTAAGCCTCTCAGGCAGGGTCCTCTATCCCTATATATCTATCCTGTAGAGTGTAAGCCTCTCAGGCAGGGTCCTCTATCCCTATATATCTATCCTGTAGAGTGTAGGCCTCTCAGGCAGGGTCCTCTATCCCTATATATCTATCCTGTAGAGTGTAAGCCTCGCGGGCAGGGTCATCTATCCCTACATATCTATCCTGTAGAGTGTAAGCCTCGTGGACAGGGTCTTCTATCCCTACATATCTATCCTGTAGAGTGTAAGCCTCGTGGGCAGGGTCCTCTATCCCTACATATCTATCCTGTAGAGTGTAAGCCTCGTGGGCAGGGTCCTCTATCATGTAGAGTGTAAGCCTCGCGGGGAGGGTCCTCTATCCTGTAGAGTGTAAGCATCGCAGGCAGGGTCCTCTATCCTGTAGAGTGTAAGCCTCTCAGGCATGGTCCTCTATACCTACATATCTAACCTGTAGAGTGTAAGCCTCTCAGGCAGGGTCCTCTATCCCTATATATCTATCCTGTAGAGTGTAAGCCTCGTGAGCAGGGTCCTCTATCCCTACATATCTATCCTGTAGAGTGTAAGCCTCTCAGGCAGGGTCCTCTATCCCTACATATCTATCCTGTAGAGTGTAAGCCTCTCAGGCAGGGTCCTCTATCCCTATATATCTATCCTGTAGAGTGTAAGCCTCTCAGGCAGGGTCCTCTATCCCTACATATCTATCCTATAGAGTGTAAGCCTCTCAGGCAGGGTCCTCTATCCCTATATATCTAACCTGTAGAGTGTAAGCCTCTCAGGCAGGGTCCTCTATCCCTACATATCTATCCTGTAGAGTGTAAGCCTCTCAGGCAGGGTCCTCTATCCCTACATATCTATCCTGTAGAGTGTAAGCCTCGCGGGCAGGGTCCTCTATCCTTTAGAGTGTAAGCCTCTCAGGCATGGTCCTCTATACCTACATATCTAACCTGTAGAGTGTAAGCCTCTCAGGCAGGGTCCTCTATCCCTACATATCTATGCTGTAGAGTGTAAGCCTCTCAGGCAGGGTCCTCTATCCCTACATATCTATGCTGTAGAGTGTAAGCCTCAACCAAAAACTTCTCCCCACTGGTTCTGACAATTTTGGGGGTTTCTGCACCCAGATACCCACTAAAAAAACTTTCAGTAGGTCAAAAGTTTTATTCAATGACATTTAAACTGTACAGTGGAACCGGCCAGTTTGGGTGCAACCCGCCGGCTATGTCATTGTACCGACAACCCTCTGACACATGATATTGGGAAAAAGAAAGATTGGACATGTTGGATTTCGATGTCCTATACTTTGGATCTCAAGGACAATAAGCTGCTGCCAGAGGAGTACGGCAGTGGCTTATTCCCTCTGCTGGGATGGTGGTCGGCATATTATACATTCCTGCAGCTTGTCAGATGAGGCTCTCCGCTCCTGTTTTAAGAAATTTGAGTGCTCATAGTTGCGGAGACCTTGTATAATATTGAGAGATATAATTCCTTCTGGTTATATAATTCTTCCACCACCAACCCCCAACCCCATAGTTTCCACTTCTCTCCGACCCTCCGTCTCACCTCTCTCTCACCACACATCTTCCAGCGGGGTTCCTCTCACTTTCTAGTAGGAATGTGTACCTCCCTCAGTGGGGATCTTCCTGTTAACTTGTATGGAGCCTCTTAAGGGATAGGACCCCACAGCTCTAAGCTATGGGGTCTGATAAACATCTAGGTCTTATTACATATTATTTCAGTTTTGTGTCAGACCCCAGGGGCAGGAAGTTCTGAGAATTATGTAAGATATCGGAGCCGGACACATGTCAGCGTGTGCTCCGCGTGTGTTACGTGAACCACAGTGCTGCCATTGTGTAGCACTCATTCCTTTTGTTGGTGCTAACATTCCCCAGCCCTGAAAACTGTCATGCATTGGCACGGCATCGCAACGTAAGATTCTCACAAGTGGAATGAGGAGGCCAGGAGATGCCCGTCCTTGTGTTTTTTTCGACCTTGGTGATATATCTTAAGGTGACGGTTCATAAGACACATCAATGTAAAGTTCCTACAAATAAGAAATGATGTAAGATCTGGCAGTTGCTAGACCTTGGATGGCTTTCAAGAAATTTAGTTTGCAGTCTGAGGAAAAACAGAGTGTTTTTTCTGAATGGGGAAATATATATATATATATATATATATATATATATATATATATATACACCTTGTTTAGAAGTCGTATTTCCTCTCTGACCCGTTCTGTGTTTGCATACCATGAGGACAATGGTTGAGCTCCATTACAGAAGAAAATGCCACAGATGGTCATCTACACCAAAATCTACATCCTGTCTGCTGGGGGGATATATGGGCGCGGATGAAGATGGGGATTCAGATTACACTGAAATCAATGGGACGGGTTATATAAACGGCTCCACATGAATATTCAGTAGAGGCTCCGCCTCAATCCGGCCCCCTAGGAATACATTATACACCTTCTTGTGGTTACTCACAGCTAGAGATGAGCGAACCTGCAGCAGCTGGAGTCCATCCGAACCCGAACTTTCGACATTTGATTAGCGGTGGCTGCTGAAGTTGGATAAAGCCCTAAGGCTATGTGGAAAACATGGATATAGTCATTGGCTGTATCCATGTTTTCCAGAAAAACCTTAGAGCTTTATCCAAGTTCAGCAGCCCCAGCTAATCAAATACCGAACGTTCGGGTTCGGATGGACTCGAAGCCGAACCCGGTTCGCTCATCTCTACTCACAGCTGATTGGCTGATCTTATATCCTGGCAGTGAATAGGATTGGTTCCCAATAATAAATCTCTATGCAGTCAGCTCCCCCTAGAGGTGGCCAATGTTGTCATTCAGCTCTGTAGTTATAGGCAGGAGGAGGTTTGGGGCTTTGGATCAGGAAAATATCCTGGCCCCTATTACGATACAGTGCACAGAATTGTGGATACTTCTAGACTCTTTAAACATCACTGTATAAATTTCCTTTCAGGGAAGAAAACGATACGAGAGTGACCCCATTGCCTCCTGTGTGACACAGTGGCAGGCTGCCGCAGGGGGAGATCGGCTTGTACGGAGCTGTCCTATCTATCACCTGATACCTTATGTCATCACTATCCGGCTAAAATAAGACGCCAGCGCGGTGGGATCTCTTACAGCGGCCGTTCATATGAGACGTGACTGTTCTCTGAGAGTGAGAGATGATAGATGTGCAGGGGGGAGAACGTATAAAGACGGCCGGTGGGGGGGGGGGGGGTGATAACTGATCGTACAATGATAACAGGACAAAATAACAGATCTACATATAGTAACAGGAGGAACACAGAAACAATACAGGATGTAACTCAGGATCAGTAATGTAATGTATGTACACAGTGACCTCACCAGCAGAATAGTGAGTGCAGCTCTGGAGTATAATACAGGATGTAACTCAGGATCAGTAATGTATGTACACAGTGACCCCACCAGCAGAATAGTGAGTGCAGCTCTGGAGTATAATACAGGATGTAACTCAGGATCAGTAATGTATGTACATAGTGACCCCACCAGCAGAATAGTGAGTGCAGCTCTGGGGTATAATACAGGATGTAACTCAGGATCAGTAATGTAATGTATGTACACAGTGACCCCACCAGCAGAATAGTGAGTGCAGCTCTGGAGTATAATACAGGATGTAACTCAGGATCAGTAATGTAATGTATGTACACAGTGACCCCCCCAGCAGAATAGTGAGTGCAGCTCTGGGGTATAATACAGGATGTAACTCAGGATCAGTAATGTAATGTATGTACACAGTGACCCCACCAGCAGAATAGTGAGTGCAGCTCCGGAGTATAATACAGGATCAGTAATGTAATGTATGTACACAGTGACCCCACCAGCAGAATAGTGAGGGCAGCTCTGGAGTATAATACAGGATGTAACTCAGGATCAGTAATGTATTGTATGTACACAGTGACCCCACCAGCAGAATAGTGAGTGCAGCTCTGGAGTATAATACAGGATGTAACTCAGGATCAGTAATGTAATGTATGTACACAGTGACATCACCAGCAGAATAGTGAGTGCAGCTCTGGACTATAGTGCAGGCTAAGTTAGGATTTTATAACTATTATAGGTACATAGTTTCAGTGAATGGGGCTGAGTTGCAATACTACACACAAGGTGAAGACAGGGGGTGGTGCTGTTTTTGCAAGAAATTAGCTGTGTTTGTCTAATCCTGAGAAACTCATTTAACTTCTTCTTTCAGAGATTTTCCCCCAGTTTCTTCCTTTTTCTTTCCTTGTTGCTTTAAATCCTTCCCCGAGTCCTCGTGGCGCTCTCCCTCCTTCTCACTGTCCTTCACCTCTCACATATGCAATGTGTGATGCCGCTCGGATAAAGGAACTTTACATGCAGACATAACTTGTCCAGAGCCAGGAACACTTAAACTATCTATAAACACACAGCCCTCTGATGGTTTCTTCGTTTCATAAATGTCATTTTCCCCTTCGTTTCGCACGTTGCCTTTGAAATAATATTTCTGCTTTTCATATTTTCTAACATTCTCAGAGAAGAACGTAAGGATGGAAACATCTCAGCAAAAAACGTGCAAAGGTAAACAGGTCTGGCTTAGGGCGGATTATAATACAGGGGCAGAGGGTAATAACTGGGAAGAGATCACAGTCAACATGGCTTCTTGGTCACAAGGTTACATCTACCGGTCCCTGGAGTAGGTGGGGATCTTCTCCAACATGGTAACCATATACAAGATGGAGAGAATTACTTAAGCCACAATCTAAAACAGTATTTTCTGTGTGTCCAAAAACAGGAGGTTTCTATCTAAGGCCAGGCAGGTGCTAAAGTTTATTGGTACACCTAGGCCTTATTCACAAGATCCGTGCCGCGTTATGGAGGAGGATCGCGGCACGAATCCCCTAGCCGAATCCCCACCACCACCTCACACAGATCCCCCTCGGCAGCAGAGATGACAGGAGCGCATGATGTGCTCTCCGGTCATTGCATCTACTAATCACCTATTCCCCGTGCTGACCAGCTACACACGCTCACCGCAAGTGGCCTGGACTACGCTGCCGGGAGAAGAAGGCAGTGTTGTCCAGGCCACTTCTGGTGAACATGAAGCTGTCTGGTCTGGGGGAGTAGGTGAGTAGTAGATGCGATGACAGGAGCGCACATCATGGGCTCCTGTCATCCCTGCTGCCGGGCGGGGGGGCAGGGGGAATGATACGTGCCACGATCCACACTAGGACATGTCCTATTTTATCGCAGTACGGATCATGTGAAAAGCTTCATTCACTTCAATGGTCCCTAAAATTGTCTGTGGTCGCAGATCTGCAACCACGGACAATTTTAAAGGACTCGTGAATGCAGCCCTACTCTGGCAAGTAGATGGTGGGGTAGACATATGGCCTAGTATAGACCAAGGGTCAACATGCACCTTATGTTAGTCCTGAATCCATCCTTATACTTCTAGGTCCTCCAGTAATTCAGCACAAGTATTATTAACTAAATGCTTAGAGGCAGCTTTCTGGACCTTTATCCTCTGCCCTATCTGCAATGAAGACTAGGCAAACGAAGCCATACTACTTTTAGGAATGCCACCTATCATTGGTAATCTTCTAACCATAGATGAAGAACCTGACCATGGATCACGTAACCTGCACTCAATCTACAAAAAATTTTTTGAAAAAATCATGGAATAGTTGGGTTTTCCAGGAAAATGAATAGCTAATAGGAGAATGTATGAACATCTAGAAGAGCTTCCATACGTTTTATGCGCATTGTTATTTGTTTGGTTGTAAGATTAAAGCGGCAACTGTAGTTACGTAACATCTGAGTAACATACACCACCACTGACAATACAAGCATCTGAACAACTGAGATCCAAACCTAGTAAGTCTAGCAAGCCCTTGGCAATGTTTCGTTACTTAACAAGAGTTGTTACACAACGAGAGCCAAGAACACTCACGGGATTCCTTGCTGACTCTTGGCACTGGGACGCCAATTTCGAAGAAACCTGTCCGTGCCCTTTTTACAGTACCCTGAACTTGCACATTCAGATCAATGGTGGCGTTTTCACCCAGACGGATAAACACGTGAAGATGCCAGCTGCCGCCAACGATACAATTATCTGATAATTGTTTATACTTTGAGTCATCCTCCGACCAAGCTCCAGCCTTTACTCTCTGTATGCCCTGTTCCCCATTCCTTCTCCTCGAATTGTTTTTCCATAGATGGTGGAACTCGGAAGGACATGTGCTTACTCCATGACTGTTCATGACATAATCTGCATAGCGCAAGAGATGAAAAATTCAGCATTGGTTCCTACATCATCGATATGTTGGGTTTTCCAATAGAAGGCATTAGCTTAGCCCATAACAATATTATTTCAGCACCCCCCAGAACTGTGTCAACAAGAGCCCCATATACATAAGAAAAAAGTGTTCCTGTCTGTGGTTCCTGCCATCTGCGGTTCCAGCCATGAGTCTTGCTGTGTTCCTGCCTTCCCACGTGTCTCCAGCTGCACCTCGCCCACCACTGTTAGCAAGCCTAGCCAGGGGTAGCTACCTGGGGGTCGCCTGCCACAGCAAGCCCATTCTGCCGTGCGGCAGGCACTGGTGAAGACCAGCAGCGTATGATTACATTCAAGTCCTTCTCTGAGTGTATATAAGTATTGGCTCAGACTGAAAAGCGTAGTTTGCAGTATTTTCCTGCTTAGGCCAAACCTCACAAGCTAGTTTACTACTTTTTAGGTCGTTGAATTGAATGGGGACCCTGACGATCTGAGCGCAGACACGTTGGTGGCTGTTTTTTTTTACATGTGCAGGTACACTTTGGAGCGATGGGTGTTACAAGACTCCAGTTAGGTTGAACACTTTGGAGTGCAGGATATTAAGCCAACTCGATGTTTATAAAGCTATATATGTATAAGTGTCTTATGTCATGGGAGGCAATTCCAAAGCAATTGCTCATTGGTTATGTCTACTGCATCCCCCAGGGAGAGGAGACAGGTCTACTGTTAAAGGTAAGAAATAAGATTAAAAACCATAAAGCTAAAAATAATGTATTTGGGGGAAAGGGAGATGATACACAAGGGATGATCTAAACAGCGAGACATGACAGAGAGGGAAACATGCATGGCTAGAGATGACGATGCAGACAGCCATATAGAAGCCAGAACATAAATTAGACAGTTCTCATCAGGGCAGAGACATCCAGTGTGCCATAGCACTTCAGAGTGTTGACAGCCCAAAGAACAACATGTTAATTACAGGAGACTGCGAGGTGGAAGGAGTCGGACAGATATTTAGGCTGAGCGGTAATCCTTGCAAATTGCCGTACATACAAAACAGACATGTGGTGTTTGCACAATATGTCACGGCCGTGATGCTCAGTGTCATGGGTCACATATGTAACACCTTTCCGTGCTCATGAGAGCAATGAGGAAGCCAAAGCTGCGATAACAGATTAACGTCTTCTAAATTTAGCAGTAAAGTCAGAGACTCGGAGGGTTGACGGTGAATTTGACAAGACGGCCAATCATCGACCACTTATCACCGCTCTTTCATGCTCAGCTTCCCCTGAAAGGACAAAGTATCAGATCACCAAGCCCCTCGACGTGGGCATGAGAACAATGAGAGGAGGAATGCCTGCCACGCTCGGCTGGCACTGGAGAAGGGGAGGAGATGACAGGAGAGAGGGTAATTACAAGACGTCACCTAACACACCAACTGTGAGTGGGATCAAAGTGGGCATTTTATCAGCATGACTCACGGAACTGACGCTGGGCACAGACAGACATGGGGGGGGGGGTGATAAAGCGTCATTAGACAAAGGGACACAAATTACACACAAAGGTCAACATTTCCCACAGGATGTGCATGTCAGGAAATAAGAGGGGAAATGGTGCCAGGGCCTATAGGATTGCCTGGCACCGCGCTCTCATGTACAAATCAGCCATTGATAAGCCTTCCTGATTTTCCAGCGGAGGTGTCTTGACTGAAGTTTTATTAAACATCTTTGCTGCCCAGTGGAAAAATTTTTAAAAATCTAAAAATATATCATACAAAAATAGAGAATGGGGATTTGGAGAGGTCATCACATGACACACAGACTTCTAAGAAAATGTTGAATTTCTTAGGAGTAAAGGATGAGGAACTTTTTTTCTCCTTACTGGAACTTTGGTGGGTTCTTAAGTGCAGATGATCCAGATGATATAAGTCCGATCTAGAGGTAAGC
The DNA here is from genome assembly GCF_027789765.1 of Dendropsophus ebraccatus. NCBI lineage: Eukaryota > Metazoa > Chordata > Amphibia > Anura > Hylidae > Dendropsophus > Dendropsophus ebraccatus. The sequence continues at coordinate 7,254,590 of NC_091454.1, read as the reverse complement.
TGGCCTGCTCTAACAGTCAGTATGTGTGGTCCTCAAAGTAGACCAAGGAAGAAGAAGCACACAAATGAGAGCGCCACTATGAATACGACCTCAACCTACCCTCTCTTTTTTATAACCTCTAGACAGTAGAAGAGCAAAAGGAGAGAATAAAATACAACTGTAGAACCAGACTACACACTGTTTGTAGTCTGTTACCATGGAGACAAATAGGTCCCCTTTGGAGCTGTAGACAATGAATGGTAGAATTATTTATTTAAATAAAAACTTTGCAGAATTGCTTTGTTATTTTTATCTTCAATAAAACAGTAAAAAGATATTTTCAAAAGTCTAAACACCCTTTCTATGCATTTAACAGTCATGCAATAAAAGCAGGTGACCAGTCAGTTCTTGAGCTTGATATTGAAATAGGATAAATTAGCAAATGTAAGGATCTTGATGACTTATAATAAGGGCCATATTGTGATGTGCAGACACATGGATCAGAGCATCTGTAAAAGATGTTATAGGATGTTCCTGGTATATAGAGTGTTATAGGGTGTTCCTTGTATATAGAGTGTTATAGGGTGTCCCTGGTATATAGGGTGTTATAGGATGTTCCTGGTATATAGGGTGTTATAGGGAGTTCCTGGTATATAGGGTGTTCCTGGTATATAGGGTGTTATAGGATGTTCCTGGTATATAGGGTAGTATATGGAGTTCCTGGTATATAGGGTGTTCCTGGTATATAGGATGTTCCTGGTATATAGGGTGTTATAGGGAGTTCCTGGTATATAGGGTGTTCCTGGTATATAGGGAGTTCCTGGTATATAGGGTGTTATAGGGAGTTCCTGGTATATAGTGGTTAGTACCTACCAAAAGTGCTCCAATGAAAGACAACCAGAGACAGTGATATGCATGACCATGGTGCACTGATATGTGTATAGAATAAAGACTCATCTAATTTGAGCAATTTGCAGAAAAAGTTTCTTCTGGATATTATAGCGAGGTTTCCGGTCACACAGGACATGGCAGCTTGCTGTGTTCTGGATTGCACAGAAAAATCTGAGCCCCCGTGTGACCCCTGCCCATGCCTGAAAGTGCCCACAATGGGCACAGGAGCAACAGAACTGGAGTTTAGAGAAATGGGAGCAAGTGTCTAGTCTGATGGGTCATGTTCCATCATATGGACGGCTGGGTGCGTGTGCGTCACTTATATGGGGAAGAGATGGCATCAGGATGCACTATGGGAAGAAGACAAGATGGCGGGGACAGTGTGATGTTCTGCCTTGAGTCCTGGCATCATGTGGATGTTACTTTGACGTGTACCAACTACCTAATCATTATACATACAAAGTCCCCCCCACCCTTTTCATGGCCGCTGGACCCCCAATGGCAGTGGTTAGTGCCCTGGCCACACTGCAGACATTGCACATGACAAAAAAATCAAGGTGACCTCCAAATTCCCTGATCCCAAGCCAAAACAAGTCCCAATCCATGGAGGCCGCCCCTTACACCTTACAGGAGCTGCTGCTACCATAGGAGGTATCACAGGGATATGGGGTCCACTACTCACACCCTACAGGATCTGCTGCTGCTACCATAGGGGACATCACAGGGATATGGGGTCCTCACACTTTACACCAGTGATTTTCAACCTTTTTTGAGCCACGGCACACTTTTTATAATTAAAAAAATCCCGGGGCACACCACCAACCAAAATGGCACAAAATGACACTAAAACAGTACATATTATACATATAGTTAATAATAAAGATTCTAAATGTATTTATACTCACTCAGTGTGAAACCTGGGCCTGTTTTCTTCTCTCCCCTGTGCTTCTCTCCTGTGCTTCTCTCCACCATACTTCTCTCCCCTGTTCTTCTCTTCTGTGCTTCTCTCCACCATACTTCTCCCCCCTGCTTCTCTCCTGTGCTTCTCTCCCCCATGCTTCTCTCCTGTGCTTCTCTCCACCATACTTCTCCCCCCTGCTTCTCTCCACCATACTTCTCCCCCTGCTTATCTCCCCCATGCTTCTCTCCTGTGCTTCTCTCCACCATACTTCTCCCCCCTGCTTCTCTCCTGTGCCTCTCTCCTGTGCTTCTCTTCCCCATGCTTCTCTCCACCATACTTCTGCCCCCTGCTTCTCTCCCCCATGCTTCTTTCCTGTGCTTCTCTCCCCCCTGCTTCTCTCCTGTGCTTCTCTCCCCCATGCTTCTTTCCTGTGCTTCTCTCCCCCATGCTTCTCCCCCTGCTTTATAGCCGTAAATTGTCAAATCCAACATTTATTTATTTTCTGCCTGAGGCTAGGTTCACACTACGTATATGTCCGGCCGCATATTTTTCGCGGCCGGACATATATGTATGAAACTCCGGCCGGGACTTTACGCAAGTTGCGGCCGGATACGTACGGACCGCGAACTTACGCCCGTAGCGTACTTACGCTTCCCGAGCGCTCTTCGTAGCGATCTAACAGCGGTCTTTTACTTGGAAATCTTCGCCTAGCCCCGGACACCCCACAGAACCTTTTGGATCGGAACAAAAAGCTGGCAAAATGAAGAAATCACCACTACGTACGGGACCGCATGTTACGCTACGGGCGTAAGTTACGGCATTTCCGTCCCGAAACAATGGTCTGGTTCATTTTTACGGCGCCGCATACGATCCGGGCGTAAGTTCGTACGTAGTGTGAACTGTGCGCCCGTAGATCGTATGCTTTCCATTGTACGCAAACTACGTAAGTTTCCGGCCGCTTATTCACGGAACGCGCTACGGCCGGAAACTTACGTAGTGTGAACGTAGCCCCCAGCTGTAAACCTGCAAAACTGATCCGCTGTAGCACCGCTACTGATGGCATAAGCTGCACCAGGGAGCAGAGTGTAAGGGGCCGCTGGTCTGCACCAGTGCCCACTGCAAGATGGGAAGGACTTGCTGTGGCAGGCGACCTCCAGGTCACTAACCCTGGATTGGCATGCTAGTGGTGGCGGGCAAGGTGCAGCTGGAGACAGGTAGGCGGACAGACTGAGACACAGCAGGACTCTGGCTGGAACCAGGATAGCAGATACAGACTGGAACGACAGGCAGCAGGAATGGCAGGAACCACAGGAAGGAAGCGAGGCAGGAAACACAGGAGAGCAGAGACAACATTCTAAGAAAAGCATGCAGAGGATCCAACAGAGGGGTCGGGAGGTGCACAGATTTATAGGCGAGTGTTTGAGTGCAACAACCAATTAGGGACGCACTGTCCCTTTAAATTACCATGAGCAAGCGAGCAGAGGAAAGCGGGCAGGAGCGCAGACACGAAGTAAAGGCAGCACCGGGCTCCTGCATGTGGGCTCTGGCATTCACTGGAACCAAAGTGGGGAAGCGGTTGCAATAGCGATCCAATGCATGGGACGCTGCCATGGCCTTGACATGTGAGAGGATCCTGGGATTTGTAGTGGGATGGAGAAAGAGTTAAGTGAAATCCCAGCTAGAATGTACAGCAGGGACAGAAGGTCTTTTGCAGGTTTTACACTAGATAGAAAGTTGAACAATCCAGAAAACAAAGAAGAGAGTTTGGACCAGGAGCAGAAGAAAGCAATGAAGACCACAGAAAAGTAGCAAAAAAATCAGGGGCGTAGCGAAAGGCTGATGGGGCGGATTGGATTCCCGTAAACCACTGTCCCCTAATAATGTGCCACCATGCCCAAGTGAACTATGTCTGTCTTCTCTACTGTACCACTGTCTCCCCTTTCATGTACTGTACCACTGTCTCCCCTTACATGTACAGTACCACTGTCTCCCCGTTCATGTACTGTACCACTGTCTCCCCTTACATGTACTGTACCACTGTCTCCCCGTTCATGTACTGTACCACTGTCTCCCCTTAAATGTACTGTACCACTGTCTCCCCTATCATGTACTGTACCACTGTCTCCCAGTTCATGTACTGTACCACTGTCTCCCCTTACATGTACTGTACCACTGTCTCCCCGTTCATGTACTGTACCACTGTCTCCCCTTACATGTACTGTACCACTGTCTCCCCTTACATGTACTGTACCACTGTCTCCCCATTCATGTACTGTACCACTGTCTCCCCATTCATGTACTGTACCACTGTCTCCCCTTAAATGTACTGTACCACTGTCTCCCCATTCATGTACTGTACCACTGTCTCCCCATTCATGTACTGTACCACTGTCTCCCCATACATGTACTGTACCACTGTCTCCCCTTAAATGTACTGTACCACTGTCTCCCAGTTCATGTACTGTACCACTGTCTCCCCTTACATGTACTGTACCACTGTCTCCCCTTAAATGTACTGTACCACTGTCTCCCCTTAAATGTACTGTACCACTGTCTCCCCATACATGTACTGTACCACTGTCTCCCCTTACATGTACTGTACCACTGTCTCCCCGTTCATGTACTGTACCACTGTCTCCCCTATCATGTACTGTACCCCTGTCTCCCGTTCATGTACTGTGCCACTGTCTCCCCATTCATGTACTGTACCACTGTCTCCCCATTCATGTACTGTACCACTGTCTCCCCTTAAATGTACTGTACCACTGTCTCCCCATTCATGTACTGTACCACTGTCTCCCCATTCATGTACTGTACCACTGTCTCCCCATACATGTACTGTACCACTGTCTCCCCTTAAATGTACTGTACCACTGTCTCCCAGTTCATGTACTGTACCACTGTCTCCCCTTACATGTACTGTACCACTGTCTCCCCTTAAATGTACTGTACCACTGTCTCCCCTTAAATGTACTGTACCACTGTCTCCCCATACATGTACTGTACCACTGTCTCCCCTTACATGTACTGTACCACTGTCTCCCCGTTCATGTACTGTACCACTGTCTCCCCTATCATGTACTGTGCCCCTGTCTCCCGTTCATGTACTGTGCCACTGTCTCCCCTTACATGTACTGTACCACTGTCTCCCCGTTCATGTACTGTACCACTGTCTCACCATACATGTACTGTACCACTGTCTCCCCTTACATGTACTGTACCACTGTCTCCCTTACATGTACTGTACCACTGTCTCCCCGCTCATATACTGTACCACTGTCTCCCCTTACATGTACTGTACCACTGTCTCCCCGTTCATGTACTGTACCACTGTCTCACCATACATGTACTGTACCACTGTCTCCCCTTACATGTACTGTACCACTGTCTCCCCTTACATGTACTGTACCACTGTCTCCCCATTCATGTACTGTACCACTGTCTCCCAGTTCATGTACTGTACCACTGTCTCCCCTTACATGTACTGTACCACTGTCTCCCCATTCATGTACTGTACCACTGTCTCACCATACATGTACTGTACCACTGTCTCCCCTTACATGTACTGTACCACTGTCTCCCCATTCATGTACTGTACCACTGTCTCCCCTTACATGTACCGTACCACTGTCTCCCAGTTCATGTACTGTGCCACTGTGTCCCCTTACATGTACTGTACCACTGTCTCCCCTTACATGTACTGTACCCCTGTCTCCCGTTCATGTACTGTGCCACTGTCTCCCCGCTCATATACTGTACCACTGTCTCCCCTTACATGTACTGTACCACTGTCTCCCCGTTCATGTACTGTACCACTGTCTCACCATACATGTACTGTACCACTGTCTCCCCTTACATGTACTGTACCACTGTCTCCCTTACATGTACTGTACCACTGTCTCCCCTTACATGTACTGTACCACTGTCTCCCTTACATGTACTGTACCACTGCCTCCCCCTCATGTACTGTACCACTGTCTCCCCTTACATGTACTGTACCACTGTCTCCCCTTACATGTACTGTACCACTGTCTCCCCGTTCATGTACTGTACCACTGTCTCCCCTATCATGTACTGTACCACTGTCTCCCCTATCATGTACTGTACCACTGTCTCCCCGTTCATGTACTGTACCACTGTCTCCCCTATCATGTACTGTACCACTGTCTCACCATACATGTACTGTACCACTGTCTCCCCTATCATGTACTGTACCACTGTCTCCCCGTTCATGTACTGTGCCACTGTCTCACCATACATGTACTGTACCACTGTCTCCCCTTACATGTACTGTACCACTGTCTCCCCTATCATGTACTGTACCACTGTCTCCCCTATCATGTACCGTACCGTCTCCCCATACATGTACTGTACCACTGTCTCCCCTTACATGTACTGTACCACTGTCTCCCCTTACATGTACTGTAAAACTGTCTCCCCTATCATGTACTGTACCACTGTCTCCCCTATCATGTACCGTACCGTCTCCCCATACATGTACTGTACCACTGTCTCCCCATACATGTACTGTACCACTGTCTCCCAGTTCATGTACTGTACCACTGTCTCCCCTATCATGTACTGTACCACTGTCTCCCCGTTCATGTACTGTGCCACTGTCTCACCATACATGTACTGTACCACTGTCTCCCCTTACATGTACTGTACCACTGTCTCCCCCTCATGTACTGTACCACTGTCTCCCCCTCATGTACTGTACCACTGTCTCACCATACATGTACTGTACCACTGTCTCCCCTTACATGTACTGTACCACTGTCTCCCCCTCATGTACTGTACCACTGCCTCCCCCTCATGTACTGTACCACTGTCTCCCCTTACATGTACTGTACCACTGTCTCCCCTTACATGTACTGTACCACTGTCTCCCCTATCATGTACTGTACCACTGTCTCCCCGTTCATGTACTGTGCCACTGTCTCACCATACATGTACTGTACCACTGTCTCCCCTTACATGTACTGTACCACTGTCTCCCCTATCATGTACTGTACCACTGTCTCCCCTATCATGTACCGTACCGTCTCCCCATACATGTACTGTACCACTGTCTCCCCTTACATGTACTGTACCACTGTCTCCCCTATCATGTACTGTACCACTGTCTCCCCTATCATGTACCGTACCGTCTCCCCATACATGTACTGTACCACTGTCTCCCCTATCATGTACTGTACCACTGTCTCCCCTATCATGTACCGTACCGTCTCCCCATACATGTACTGTGCCACTGTCTCCCCGTTCATGTACTGTACCACTGTCTCCCCTATCATGTACTGTACCACTGTCTCCCCGTTCATGTACTGTGCCACTGTCTCACCATACATGTACTGTACCACTGTCTCCCCTTACATGTACTGTACCACTGTCTCCCCCTCATGTACTGTACCACTGCCTCCTCCTCATGTACTGTACCACTGTCTCACCATACATGTACTGTACCACTGTCTCCCCTTACATGTACTGTACCACTGCCTCCCCCTCATGTACTGTACCACTGTCTCCCCGTTCATGTACTGTACCACTGTCTCCCCTTACATGTACTGTACCACTGTCTCCCCTTACATGTACTGTACCACTGTCTCCCCTATCATGTACTGTACCACTGTCTCACCATACATGTACTGTACCACTGTCTCACCATACATGTACTGTACCACTGTCTCCCCTTACATGTACTGTACCACTGTCTCCCCATACATGTACTGTGCCACTCCCATAGTCTCCCATAGATCATGCTCCTTCCCTATAAATCTAGCAGTATACATCATGTTGTGCCGTACCTCCATCATATGCCCCAGTTTTCTGAGGGATTTAGCTTGCGGGATCAACGTCTCCTGGGTTTCACAGGCTCACGACACCAAGGAGTTCATTTTCTTATTTAGACTTGTCTCAACCAGTTTTATTTGCTTCTTAAAGTAAATTGACATCAACAGTACAAAAAAGATAAATAAATCGTGGGCCGTCTGGCCACTAACTAAACATATTAGTTTCCCGAGCTGCCCATGTAATATGCCGACTTCTTGCCACCCCTACACAACATGTATTAGTCCAAACCAGTATTCATAACTCCCACACGCTGGTGTAAAAAAAAAAATTATAAAAAGTTCCATACTGGGAAATAGCAACAGGAATGGCATCCTAGGATGTGCGCGAAGTGACACAGGACCTTCTATGCTTTTCCAAACAGTGTGCCACAAAAATAACGCTGCATTTGAATCCGGAATTAAACAGTCCGTGTGCAAAAGTGACAAAGAGACCTTTATGCACTGCTTTTCCACAATAATAGGTGTACCATAAAAAAAGTGGAACATCAAGGTGTAGGCCACTCAGGTAAAATACATGTTAAAGCTAGGTTCACACTACGTAAGTTTCCGGCCGTAGCGCGTTCCGTGAATAAGCGGCCGGAAACTTACGTAGTTTGCGTACAATGTAAAGTATACGATCTACGGCCGCACAGTTCACACTACGTACGAACTTACGTCCGGATCGTATGCGGCGCCGTAAAAAATGAACCAGACCATTATTTCCGGACGGAAGTGCTGTAACTTACGCTCGTAGCGTAACATGCGGTCCTGTACGTAGTGGTGATTTCTTCATTTTGCCAGCTTTTTGTTCCGATCCAAAAGGTTCTGTGGGGTGTCCGGGGCTAGGCGAAGATTTCCAAGTAAAAGACCGCTGTTAGATCGCTACGAAGAGCGCTCGGGAAGCGTAAGTACGCTACGGGCGTAAGTTCGCGGTCCGTACGTAGCTAGCCGCAAGTAGCGTAAATCCCCGGCCAGAGTTTACCGCGTTTATGTCCGGCCGCGAAAATATGCGGCCGGACATATACGTAGTGTGAACCTAGCCTAAATCATCCCTAACAATTCCTTCCATACTTGTTATTATATTTTCTGTCTCCTTCCCCAAGTTCTGAGCTGCTGCTTTCTGTTGAGGATACAGAAACTCTGTTCTCTCCATCTCCCCCTCCCTTCTGAGATGGATCATGTAAACAATGTCTCTGGCCGTCTGTTCCTGTACTGTAGCTGCACTCTGTGAGGCGGGGAGGTTACAGTAAGGTTACAAGTAGCTTTACCTTAGATTAACTCTCCTGCATTACAGTGCAGAAACAGCTGGTCAGGTAAACTGGGAGTCATCTTGGAAGGGGGGGGGGGTGAAGTCAAGAGCTCACTCACAGTTTTCTGTGTCTTCTGCACAACTGCAGAACTGGGGGAAGGAGACTGAAAAGGTAATGACATGTATGGTATACTGTAGATTGTTAGTGTCCAGGAGGGGGGATGATTTCACATGCATTTTACCCTAGTGGAATACCCCTTTAACTTGCAATAATGAAGGTTTCCACCACTGACAGCAGAGAAACATTGCAATTTTTTTTATTTTTTTTTGCTTTTTTTGTTTTGAACTAGACTAAAATGCATGCTCTGCGAAAACAAAGTAAATATTCAAAATTGATTCAAGATCCAAGCCAGGACAGTAAAGAAGAATTACTAAAGAAGTCTAATAATTGGTTTAAAGAGTGACTCTAACTAAAAATAACCCCTAACGTGTCATCAGGCATGTCCCACTGCTGAGAACCACTGTGATCAGGAGAAATACCCTGGGAGAGACAGCGGCAGTGCTATCCATTCCCTGGCTGTATCTCCTGATCGGCTAATTCCGTCAATATAAGGGCCCTATTACACAGGACGACTATTGTGCAAAAAATCGCTATAACGTTCAAATTTAAACAATAATCGTCCTGTGTAATTGCAGGCAATGATCGAAAAATCGTTCGTGTATTGTTCGTTTATCTAGATCTGACCCTAAAATCATTGTTAATCGTTCACTAATCGCTCGCTGTAATTCCACATTTGTTCACTAATCGTTCAGTGTAATTGCACATTGTTCATTGTTTTGCTGGGATCAGAAGGAGTAAACGATCATAGTAACGATTGAAGTAACAATGGAAACTAACGACCATCGTTCTGTGTAATATGGTGAACGATTTCAGGTTGGCGATAAACAATCTCGTTTGCGATCGTTAGTGGTTAAAAATCGATTTGTCTGATAGGACCCTAAGTCTAAGGGCCCTATTCCACGTGACGATCATCGTTCGCATAATCGTTAACGATAAACGATCGCTATTACGAAATACCTGAAATCGTTCACCCATTTACATGGAAAGATAATCGTTACTTATGATCGTTCTTGCGTAAGTCTTGTCGTCGCTACTGCGTTCGATACTACTGCGAACGACTGAACGACTTCTTATTCAATGCTAACGATTTGCGAATGAGCAACGATAAAAATAGGTCCAGGTCTTATTAAACGATCGACGATTTCTCGTTCATTGATTAGTCGTTAACTGCTAACTAACGATTATCATTTAGATTCGAATGATTTAACGATAATCTGAACGATAATCGTCACGTGGAATAGGGCCCTAAGAGGATACTTTGTCAGAATTAGAGGCCGGCCAGGGATTGCCTTGTGTTGTCCTCTCTTGCTGACTATATCTCCTAATCTCCTGGAGACAAAAAGTATATATTGGCTTTGGGCTGTTTTTACTCTATGCATTGTGTAGAAAGAAATATTGGCTTGTGGAGACCATTAACAAGCTTCTGTCGGAACTGTTGAGTCGCGAAATTGACTTTTTTTATTAGTCCATATCAGAATGGCGTGCATAATGGTGTTCTGTTGTGATTGGGCTGCCTGGGAGTTGTAGTTCCACAATGCATAGATAGAAGAGACAATGGAAACCATCAACAAGCTGCTACTGACCTGCCTAGTATTCTATGCCTTTACTTGAACTGTAGAACTTTTAAAGGAGTTATGCAGTGCTACAAAAACATGGCCACTTTCTTCCAGAGACAGACCCACTTTTTTCTCCAGGTTGGGCGGGGTTTTGCTGCTCAGTTCCAATGAAGTGAATGGAGCTTAATTGCAAACTGCACCTGAACTGGAGACAAGTGGCCATGTTTTTGTAGCACTGGATAACCCCTTTAAGGCTATGTTCACACTGCGTATGAATCCGTCCGTAATGCGAACCGCGAATATACGCACGTAGTTTTGAGGTTGATGCGTTCGCTTGAAAGTATACAATATACGGCCTCACAGTGCACACTACTTATGAGCTTACGGCCGGATCGTATACGGCGCCGTGAAGAATAAACAAGACCATTGTTTGAGGACGGAAATGTTGAAACTCACGGCCGTGGATTTCCATGCGGTCCCGTACGGAGTACTTATTTCAGCCAAATTGATCTTGATTTTTCGATCCAAAAGGTTCTGTGTGGTTTACGGGGCTGGGCGAAGATTTCCAAGTAAAAGACCTGCCTCAGATCGCTTCGAAATAAGCTAGGGAAGCATAACTCTACTACGGGCGTATGTTCGCGGTTCGTACGCATCCGGCCGCATTTACGGCGCCGTACGATCTACGGACGGATTCATACGCAGTGTGAACATAGCCTAAAGCTGTAAAAGTGTGCTGGGAATCATGGCTGAAAAACCTCTTCAGTGACATAGAATGGAGACCACCTCTACTGTGCCATCCTTTGGCGAATGTATTTCATTACTTTAGGAGAGTTGATAGAAAACGGGATCCAGAAGCACGGGATTCCACGCTGACTCACCGCACTTTAACACCAATTTCCAGGAAACCTGTCCGTGCCCTTTTTACGGTACCCTGAACTTGTACATTCAGGTCAATGGTGGCATTTTCTCCCAGACAGGTGAACGGAGGACGACGCGAGCTGCCGCCAGCAATTATCTAATAATTGTTTATACTTTGAGTCATTCTCCTTGTTACTCAGACCAAGCTCCAGCCGATATTCATGCCGTCATCACCTCCTGACATATGGTGCACCGAGGCTCCCACATGTCTCCGTCTACAACCAACATTCCTGCCCTATGCCAGGTACAATTCATTTCTTGGGTTCCGGCTTCTTCCGTCATCCCCCCTCTCCCCCGACAATGATGACGTTGGTCCGGCTGCTCGATCAGCTATCATCATTAGGGAAAGCTCCTACCACCTACACATAGCTGGGGCATAACACACCTTCCTGTGATGGGATACCCATGTAATACACATGCCCAGGAGAACCATCAGCTCTATGGCCTAAGGTTGCCACTGACTGTCGGGCAGAACAACGGGCTTCTCCATATACATGAATGTTCATCAAGCACAAGGTTCACATATTCCCATAGGGAGGAGAGCCGGCTTATCCCTCTGAGAACAATAAATTCAGGTGCTAAAAATCCATCATGGACCTCTCGCTCCACTATCACTACCACCTATTGTGGACAGTTGGGCGCCCTGGGTGTATAGACTGGAGGTGCATGGGCCCCTCCAGTCTGAAGAGGACCCCTCCACCAACAACATCCACAAGGGTGCTATCATGTACAATAAAATGTAGTCCTTTTGTTGACTACATGGACATCCAAGAAGCTTTTGAGCATGACCATGAAGGGTTCTTTCACACCATGTGGTCAAATGACTTTTTGTCAACTAAATATTTTGATAAATTGATGGTTTGAGCATATGAAATAAAAAAGACTCTAAAAGAGAAGGTTTATAAGAGTAACAGGTGAAGTGTTTCCTGGTTCGGGGGTTGCCTCTGGTTGTCACTTTTTGACTCTTCTGAATGGTGGCTATGATTGTGAGCCTCTCTTCTCCTGTCTACATACTGACCTTGGCTTAGGCCCCTATTCCACCGGACGATTATCGTTTGCATAATCATTAACGATTAACGATCTCAAACGACCGCTATTGCGAAAGACCTGAAAACGTTCACTCATTTCCATGGAACGATAATCGTTACTTATGATCGTAATTGCGATCGCTTTTCTTCGATGTCTTATTCAATGCGAATGTTTTGCGAACGAGAAACGATAAAAATAGGTCCAGGTCTTATAAAGCGATCAACGATTTCTCGTTCGGTCGTTAATCCTTAACTGCATTTCAACCGAACGATTATCGTTTAGATTCGAATGATTTAATGATAATCTGAACGATAATCGTCCGGTGGAATAGGGCCCTTAGCCTGCTGATTCCTGTGAGGTACTTATCACATATCAAAGAACCTCTTGGGGTTCATAGTCAGGGAGGTTCTTAGGGTGGTCGGACATTTTCGGACACTGTCTGTTGACAGTATATCCTCCTGACTCTACCTATATACAGGAAAGCTCGGCTCTGGTGAGTAGAGATAAGTGACCTTTCCAAAAATTTGGTAATGTGTCATCACTGTCGCGCACAGACATATTCTCCTAACATCTGCTACCTCTAGAGTAAATGCTGAAGCAGCGTCCATAAGTTTTTATAATAGCCCTAAGACCACCCCTATACTGGCTCCTGACTGGCTAAGGGTCCTATTACACAAAGCGATTTTTAACTATTAAAAACTAACGATAAATGATCAAAAACGAGATTGTTTATCGTTAACCTGAAATCGTTCACTGTATTAGGCTAGGTTCACACTGCGTTTTTGCAATCCATTTTTATCATCTGGTTTTTTTTTTGCAAAAAACGGATGAAAAACGGATGAAAAAAAACCGGATGCATTTGTGTGCATGTTTTGATCCGTTTTTCCATTGACTTTCATTGTAAAAAAAACCGGATCAAAACAGATCTGTTTTTTGTTTTTTTTTACGGACACAAAAACGTAGCTGACACTACTTTTGTGTACGTTAAAAAAAATGGATCCGTTTTGATCCGTTTTTCTCTACAATGAAAGTGAATGGAAAAACGGATCAAAACGGATGCACACAAATTTCATCCGTTTTTCGACCGTTTTTTGCAAAAAAAAACGCAGTGTGAACCCAGCCTTTTACACAGAACGATAATCGTTAGATATGATCGTTATAATGATCGTTATTGCGGTCGTTAGTATGATCGTTTATTCCTTCTGATCCTAGCAAAACAACGGACAACGTGCAGTTACACTGAACAATTAGTGAAAAAATGCGGAACTTAAGCAAACGAATGTGGAATTACAGCGAACGATTAACGATGATTTTAGGTTCAGCTCTAAATCAACGATCAACATATTTTCGATCGTTGCCTGCAATTACACAGAACGATTATTGCTTACATTTGAACGATATAACGATTTTTCGCACGATAATCGTCCCGTGTAATAAGGCCCTAAAAGAGCCATCATAGGCTATCCTGAGGTCATGTGATCCTGCCTACTTCACCTTTATGACACGTGGCAGCCGTTATTTTGATAGATTTAGCCAAATCTGCCCTAAGCTTGAGTTCATGCCAAACTAAATGTTAGCAAAGTTTGGACCTAACCCAGGCTTCTACAGGTTAGGTTCCCTGACCTCTAATGGTGAGCAGTCACGTCTTCTGAACATGGAGCGGGGAGTAAACCTCTATTGGCATGATCATTCAACAGAAAAACTAGTGTCATAGCAGCTGCCTTTCCTGACTGTGGCTCCCAGTACTCAGATACCCCCAAGACTTATAATAAGGTTGAATGGCAGGACAAGTAGACAGTCATAATAAAAACATACAACTTATCTAATAATAAATGGAATCCAAGATGGTGGAAGGTATGATGGTACAAAATGTATGATGTTGATAATGATGACAGCAAATAGGAATCAAGCAAACAGGAACAAATAGAAAGGATTGAGCCTTGATACCTGTCCCTGATCATCCCCTTGATCTTTCACTAAACTGCAACCTACAGTATATCCAGATACCCAACCCTGACTGTCCCTGCAAATATCCCTATGACCACCCTGGGCTGCAAACTATCCCTATCAGAACAAAATGCAGGAATTACAAATCAACGACAAAACCGAAAGACCGAAAAACATAAAGTAGTTAAAGAACATCAACTTTGATAAATTACAGATCAATAAATTACACCGCAAAGACTAAGGAACAAAATGGAGAAACAAGAAGAAAAGTAGACAAGAATAAGGCACCTAAAACCATGAGAGGAACCTTGGAAACAAACACACAGAGCATAAGCTATAATACACACAGAACTGCAAAGGCCTGCCACTGTAATGAATGCCACTATATTGGATCAAGGGCAAGTTTTTTCACACAGAAACTTCCTACAACAACCTGGGAATGTTCCCTGTGATGCACAGCTATTTGACTGGTTCAATGTGTTGTCCTTGGTGCTGAACACAGAGCTGAAGATTACTTTGTTGCATTTTCTGTGTTGATAACTTTTTGACAATAAAAGAGGCTTGACTTTGAACGTCACCTAATGAGATCTGAGCTTCTGAAGTCTCCAGCCTGGAGAAGCCCGTCTCAGGGGGATGTCAATCAAGCAGCTGGAGGCAGATAGAAGCAAGCACAGGGGTGCTGCGGGCAAACAAGGGGATGTACACAGCTGGGCATTTACATCCAGGGGGAACACCCCCTGAGCTTTTGGAGCTCATTTCCATAATAATAAAAAGATGTCAACCTGAGCACTGGGGGATCCGTCTCTAAAAGCAAGGTATTCGTGAAGCCCTAAAAAAAACCCTGCACTTAGTTAAAAGCCAATGATAGGTCTATTTCTAATCAATCTTGTAGCAAAAAGTCACAGTGTAGCCCTGGCCTTCTCTAGGAAAATCTATTTACCCTATATTAGGGAGGGTGATTAAGGTGATGAAGGGGGCAGCAGCAAGAGCCGACATTTACAGACGCTGAGAATGGTGATTATAGCTTATGTCTCCGCACTCTGAAAATATTACAAAGGCTAAACTTTTCTGTCGTAAGAAGCAAAACAGTGAGTGCAGCTCTGGAGTATAATACAGGATCAGTACAGGATCAGTTATGTATGTACACAGTGACCCCACCAGCAGAATAGTGAGTGCAGCTCTGGGGTATAATACAGGATGTAACTCAGGATCAGTAATGTAATGTATGTACACAGTGACCTCACCAGCAGAATAGTGAGTGCAGCTCTGGAGTATAATACAGGATTAGTACAGGATCAGTAATGTATGTACACAGTGACCCCACCAGCAGAATAGTGAGTGCAGCTCTGGGGTATAATACAGGATGTAACTCAGGATCAGTAATGTATGTACACAGTGACCCCACCAGCAGAATAGTGAGTGCAGCTCTGGAGTAAATACAGGATGTAACTCAGGATCAGTAATGTAATGTATGTACACAGTGACCCCACCAGCAGAATAGTGAGTGCAGCTCTGGGGTAAAATACAGGATGTAACTCAGGATCAGTAATGTATGTACACAGTGACCCCACCAGCAGAATCGTGAATGCAGCTCTGGAGTATAATACAGGATGTAACTCAGGATCAGTAATGTATGTACACAGTGACCCCACCAGCAGAATCGTGAATGCAGCTCTGGAGTATAATACAGGATGTAACTCAGGATCAGTAATGTATGTACACAGTGACCCCACCAGCAGAATAGTGAGTGCAGCTCTGGGGTATAATACAGGATGAAACTCAGGATCAGTAATGTAATGTATGTACACAGTGACCTCACCAGCAGAATAGGGAGTGCAGCTCTGGAGGATAATACAGGATGTAACTCAGGATCAGTAATGTATGTACACAGTGACCCCACCAGCAGAATAGTGAGTGCAGCTCTGGAGGATAATACAGGATGTAACTCAGGATCAGTAATATAATGTCTATGTAGATGATTGCCGATAAGAAGCCTTGGGGAAAAGCTTTTACACTTCAGAGAATAAAACCAAACAATTCCCCCACCCCTTATCACACACGGGGTAACAGGGTGTCTCTCAATCACCTGCATCAAATTCCCGAATCCGCCAGACTGTCTACTAAATACATTTTAATCCTATTACCCGGGACTGTTGCAAAATTGGAAATGCAAACCATGTGCTGGGGGATAAATTACACCCTCCTCCTCCTCCCCCCGAAAAACAAAAATATGTAAACCTCAGGAACTGGGCCGTGAAGGAAGATATTAGTAAGAGGTCTGACTGCCCAGCAAGTGATGAGACATGGGAGGCCGAAAATAGAAACCAGCAAGTGTCAGGTTAACGGGAGAGATGGGACCTACGGGGTTAGGGCAGATTCTTATGAGTCAGGTAGAGACGGGCAGAGCAGTATACATGGCCGGACCCAGGGGTGCGCTAAGGTCCTGCAGACATTAAAGAGTACATGAGGACACGGCGCAGAGCCTGGCAGTGATCTGGTTAATGCTGGTACAGCTTGGCCAGTGTGTAACAGGAAGGGTGGGGATGATACTGCAAGGGTTAAGATGGTTCCATGCCAGGCTCGGGCTGTGGGTGGTCAGGGAGGGGGGGTACTGTTATTAGAAAGGAAACATATGTAGAGCCTGATCTGCAACACACAGGACCCAGTGACCCCTGCAGAGACACCCTCTCCGGAGCTGTGCCCCCCACAGCCAGCCACCAAACAGACGGGTAATACAAAGAGCTCCCTCCAGTCACACTCTGCAGCCGGCAGCTGGGAGAGCAACATCTGTAACATGGAGCTGCCAGCACCTCGTGTGTGGCCGCAGGTGGCATAACAAGGGGAGGGGTGCGGGGAAGAGTGACGGCCGGGCACACACCAGGCAGGAAGGGGGAAGAGATGAGGCGCTGCACGCTTAATGGTTGGTTGCATTCAAAACAACAACAACCATACAGGTCTGTGAAGATCTCTAGGGTGTCAGATAGCATGGGCACAGTATGCAGGGTGGATCAGTATGGCGTGTGTGCCCACCAGCAATCCCACGGATCTGTATAATATATTCTATTCTAATATCCCTGCCAAATCAACTCAGAGTGCCGCTCTGGAATATAATACAGGATGTAACTCAGGATCAGTAATGTAATGTATGTACACAGTGACCCCACCAGCAGGATAGTGAGTGCAGCTCTGGAGTATAATACAGGATCAGTAATGTATGTACACAGTGACCCCACCGGCAGAATAGTGAGTGCAGCTCTGGAGTATAATACAGGATCAGTAATGTATGTACACAGTGACCCCACCAGCAGAATAGTGAGTGCAGCTCTGGAGTATAATACAAGATGTAATTCAGGATCAGTAATGTGATGGTTGCTCTTTTTTGGAGAATAATTCTATAAGTTTTTATTTTATGGCCATGTCTTAGAATCCCTCACAGCTACAATTGTGGAATATCTTTGTATGACACTTTACTAATTTGTTTCTTACATGGAATTTTAATTATTTTATTGTTTTAATTAGTTTCCAACGGTAATAATTATAATGTGGTGACCTGTGAGGAGGATTCTGAAAAGATGTTTTGTTTCTGTCACGCAGACCTTCCTGCTAGAAGGATTTACATATTCTATGGAAGAACAATGGGGGAGATTTATCAAACATGGTGTAAAGTGAAACTGGCTCAGTCGCCCCTAGCAACCAATCAGATTCCACCTTTCATTCCTCACAGACTCTTTGGAAAATGAAAGGTGGAATCTGATTGGTTGCTAGGGGCAACTGAGCCAGTTTCACTTTAAACCATGTTTGATAAATCCCCCCTATGTGCTTTTCTGCCTTCAATTTAAATAGAAGAGAGTAAAAGCGTCGCTGTCATTTATACACGTCTGACATGACCCAAAGACTCGACAAAAGTCATTGATTGGTGGGGTCGTGAAACCCCACGATGATTAGACATAGTAAGGAGAAGAGCACCTGGCCAGCCGCACAGTCCAGCTCATGACGGACGGAGAAGGAAGGAAGTTTTCTATAGTTTTTTTTTGTTTGTTTTTTGAAGCTACAATAACGCTTACATTCTTTTGAAGGATTGAAGGATTTTTCTAGAAAAGAGCATTGTTCTTCTATAAATTTATAAATCCTTTTAGCAGGAAGGTCTGTGGGACAGAAACAAAACAACGGCCCTTCAGAATCCTCGTCACGAATCGCCACATTATAATCACTGCAGCTCGCAACAAAGACAATAAAATAATTAACATCTTATGTAAGCGACAATTTAGTAAAGTGTTCCCTGTTACAGAATGGCTGTCAAGAGTCGGCCGTCACGCTCGGCTCCTAACACAGCCGACTACGATTTTGTGTTTATTCGTCTTGTCTGCATATTATGTTACACCTGTGCAGGCTAGGGACTGTCGACCAGTTATCCGCTGCCGTCTAGGGCAGTCGAGGTAATAAGGCAGGGACAGCGGTAATAAGGCAGGGACAGCTGGGGTGGGGGGGCGCCAGAGCTAGAGCATCACCTGTCTTGTGTCTACCAGTCCTGACAATGGTGTTCTATGAATATGGTCCTACTGACAGGCAGAGAGGTCACTAATGGGTCTCTTTGCTTGTCAATCATCCCCACAGAGTGCGCTGACAGATAGAGAGCCGAGACTAGTCTTGGGCGGCTGACAGATGACTAGTTGCCATCCTTCTCATATTCGCATATTTTTCCCCTTTGTAAAGGCCCTATTGCACAGAGCGATTATCGGCTGTACTTTTCCGATGACTATTTGTTCTGGCTGATAATTGCTTCGTGTAATAGGGCTTGTCGAACGGACACGATCAGCTGATCGTGCGATCTTTTAGCATGCTGACACAAAAGGATCAGGACAGCGATGGTCTGCTGCGTGTCACTCCGTGTAATAGGAGTTGTGGCAGCAGTCAGTCGTGCTGATCGGTTCCCTTTATAACTTCAGCCCCCAGTCTGCATCAGTGATGTATTAACAGTGTGGGGGGGGGGGGTGCAATTTTGGAGACCACCTCCCTGTAGTAACACACCTCTAACTGCATATTTGCATGAAATAAATGCAGATACTGTTCTCTCCGGCTCAGAGATCTCAGGACACTATCTGAGGAAGCACAGTACCATGTCCTTAGCATTTAGCTCAAGATTAGTTGTGACCTTGATATCGAGAAGTTCTGAAAAAGTGCAGAGACCTTGCAGAAATGCGCAGAATAAATCTCTACAAGAAAGAGCAGAATACATTTACTTATTGTTTCATGTCATCCTAGAGGGTCCAGAACTATATGAGTTACAGAAGACACCACGGTCGGATCTATATGACCTAAAGGATACCGCGCTTGTAATCCAAGCTTAAACCAAAGCAAATTTTCCCATAAGAAATCATTAAAATGCAGACAATTGGTTCCACACACATTTATTCTGAATAACATGAAGAACAAATGAAACAAATATTCAGAAACAGCTGGATATGTGATATATAAGTTACTGTACAGTATAGCAGCATGTGGTGTATAATGTATAGTAACTGTATAACCCTGATAACACAGCAGCTGGATATGTGATATATAAGTTACTGTACAGTATAGCAGCATGTGGTATATAATGTATAGTAACTGTATAACCCTGATAACACAGCAGCTGGATATGTGATATATAAGTTACTGTACAGTATAGCAATCAGCATGTGGTGTATAATGTATAGTAACTGTATAACCCTGATAACACAGCAGCTGGATATGTGATATATAAGTTACTGTACAGTATAGCAGCATGTGGGGTATAATGTATAGTAACTGTATAACCCTGATAACACAGCAGCTGGATATGTGATATATAAGTTACTGTACAGTATATCAGCATGTGGTGTATAATGTATAGTAACTGTATAACCCTGATAACACAGCAGCTGGATATGTGATATATAAGTTACTGTACAGTATAGCAGCATGTGGTATATAATGTATAGTAACTGTATAACCCTGATAACACAGCAGCTGGATATGTGATATATAAGTTACTGTACAGTATAGCAATCAGCATGTGGCGTATAATGTATAGTAACTGTATAACCCTGATAACACAGCAGCTGGATATGTGATATATAAGTCACTGTACAGTATAGCAATCAGAATGTGGTATATAATGTATAGTAACTGTATAACCCTGATAACACAGCAGCTGGATATGTGATATATAAGTCACTGTACAGTATAGCAGCATGTGGTGTATAATGTATTGTAACTGTATAACCCTGATAACACAGCAGCTGGATATGTGATATATGTTACTGTACAGTATAGCAGCATGTGGTATATAATGTATAGTAACTGTATAACCCTGATAACACTGCAGCAGCTGGATATGTGATATATAAGTTACTGTACAGTATAGCAATCAGCATGTGGTGTATAATGTATAGTAACTGTATAACCCTGATAACACAGCAGCTGGATATGTGATATATAAGTTACTGTACAGTATAGCAATCAGCATGTGGTGTATAATGTATAATAACTGTATAACCCTGATAACACAGCAGCTGGATATGTGATATATAAGTTACTGTACAGTATAGCAATCAGCATGTGGTGTATAATGTATAGTAACTGTATAACCCTGATAACACAGCAGCTGGATATGTGATATATAAGTCACTGTACAGTATAGCAATCAGAATGTGGTATATAATGTATAGTAACTGTATAACCCTGATAACAGCAGAACACAGCAGCAGCTGGATATGTGATATATAAGTTACTGTACAGTATAGCAGCATGTGGTATATAATGTATAGTAACTGTATAACCCTGATAACACAGTAGCTGGATATGTGAAATATAAGATACTGTACAGTATAGCAATCAGCATGTGGTGTATAATGTATAGTAACTGTATAACCCTGATAACACAGCAGCTGGATATGTGATATATAAGTTACTGTACAGTATAGCAATCAGCATGTGGTGTATAATGTATAGTAACTGTATAACCCTGATAACACAGCAGCTGGATATGTGATATATAAGTTACTGTACAGTATAGCAATCAGCATGTGGTGTATAATGTATAGTAACTGTATAACCCTGATAACACAGCAGCTGGATATGTGATATATAAGTCACTGTACAGTATAGCAATCAGAATGTGGTATATAATGTATAGTAACTGTATAACCCTGATAACAGCAGAACACAGCAGCAGCTGGATATGTGATATATAAGTTACTGTACAGTATAGCAGCATGTGGTATATAATGTATAGTAACTGTATAACCCTGATAACACAGCAGCTGGATATGTGAAATATAAGATACTGTACAGTATAGCAATCAGCATGTGGTATATAATGTATAGTAACTGTATAACCCTGATAACACAGCAGCTGAATATGTGATATATAAGTTACTGTACAGTATAGCAATCAGCATGTGGTATATAATGTATAGTAACTGTATAACCCTGATAACACTGCAGCTGGATATGTGATATATAAGTCACTGTACAGTATAGCAATCAGAATGTGGAGTATAATGTATAGTAACTGTATAACCCTGATAACACTGCAGCTGGATATGTGATATCTAAGTCACTGTACAGTATAGCAATCAGCATGTGGAGTATAATTTATAGTAACTGTATAACCCTGATAACACAGCAGCAGTTTGTAGATACAGCATGGAGCTGCAGATCCCCATAATGCAGTAGTGTAGTACAACAGGCTAGAATAGAGAAGCAGGGCTGCTGTCAGAGAGCTGTGTGGTCATATGACAGCAATGGGGAAGGGGGTGTGTGGTCAGCATGGACCAATCAGGCAGTGAGAATCACTGAGCTGTGACAGAAACTACTCTATACAGCAGTTTTAGTGGCTGACTAAGTGCAGGCACATTATAGCAGCAGTGTGTATAGCTGAGTGTAAGTGCAGGCACAGTATAGCGGGAATGGAGAGGATTGGGTACACAAGGGCTGACAGAGACTGCAGGGAGCAGGAAGGAATGAGCAGGGCAGATGTGGGTACATACATGCAGTATTCTCTGTCCGGGGAGAGAAATATATATATATGAAATCTCTGTATTTCCTCTATTCAAGTACAGCAAGCAGAGATATTAAAATCATGCATATATTAGAAGGTTTATGTATAATTCTTTATATAAATCCTGAGTGTCCATATAACACACACTCCCACCTACACAATATTGATATAAGGCATCTCTATGATTCTGCCGGGCTTCCAGTACGCCAGTGTGTGGTTAGGGGCAGGATTATGGGTCAGGTTCTTCCCAGAATGCCGCTGGTTCAGGTCCAGTCCACTTTCCAGCATTGTCCTGGCATTGTCTTTTGTGGTGTAACCATGTAGCATATGTGGAATCTGACGGCTGTTAAATACACTCAGGTGCACCCCATTTGTTTTCTTACATTTTACAGGTTTTTGGGGGGAATTTTACAACCGCAGCGCCAGATTCACAGCTTTAGCTATCACAACTTATTTCTTACACAAGGCTTGAAAATATTTAACCTCAACAATTTCAGGCTTGACTGTTTTTTTCCCTTGGTGTAGCAGTATGGTTATAAGCATGAGCCGAATCTAAGAAGAGCATTGGAGAAGAAGAGCATTAAAGGGGTTGTCCAGCGAGAAAAAAAAAAACAACTCTATTTAAAAAAACTCAAGTCTTGCCATACTTATCATGTGCTGTATGTTCTGTAGGAAGTGTTTTATTTACATTCAGACACAGCGCTCTCTGCTGCCACCTCCGTCCATGTCAGGAACTGTCCAGAGCAGGAGAGGTTTTCTATGGGGATTTGCTCCTACTCTGGACAGTTCCTGACATGGACAGAGGTGGCAGCAGAGAGCATTGTGTCTGAATGTAAATAAAACACCACTTCCTGCAGGACATGTAGCAGCTGATAAGTACTGGAAGACTGGAGATTTTTAAATAGAAGTAAATTACAAATCTATTTAACTTTCTGATCCCAGTTGATTTCTTAAAAAATTTCACGCTGGAGTGCCCCTTTAAGCAACTTTGCAAATAGTCCCAACCAGAAATGTATCATTTTTTGCCAGAACTATGTCACCATAGTAACAGACACCACAAGCAAACCCTTCAGTCATGTTACTGTACATGTAATAAATTCCAAATCTATTAGGTAAGAAAAAAGGGACAGGTAAGACTGCAGAATCAGACTCCACACGGTGTGTTTTGAAATCTCTTACCATGGAAACATATAGGTGTCCATGTCAGTTGCATACAAAAAATAGATTTTAATTCTATATAAAGATTTTTTTCCCCATACCCCTCACCTAGTCAAACTTTAAGGAAATTTGTCACCTAAATTTTATTTTAGATAGAAAAATTTAATTTTATTTCATTCAAATCTGTTTCTGTTTTCTGGCTGTAATTTTATTTATTTCACTTTTTGTACATTTTTATGGGGGTGGCCATCTTGCCTGGGTTGTTTTTAACAGCATTTAGTGACATCCTTTACAGCAAGACTAATGGACATAGACAACAATAGACAGACTCTGTCCCCTTGAGATGAATGTGAGACATTACTGAGCACGCTCTGTGACCTGTGAAGAGGTCATTCCACAGGGAGCTGCTATTGTCTTCTCTATCTACTGGTGTCACATGACCCTGCACAAATCACTTTACAACAGCCTCCTCTTATCACCACAGACACAACAGGAAGTCTCAACTTAGTTTTAGCCCCAGTGGTGAGAATGAAAACTGCAAGATCTTTAAGCACTTTTAGATAGTACAGGATCTGTGTCATGCTCCGTCCCCCAGTCACTGATCTAAGGATATAACGGTGTTCTTTAAGTTTTCATCCTATAACTGCACTATGGACGACTTGTTCTGGGGACACATGCGGCTATTATAAGTCTCCATAGACAGAAACACTGTGTAACAGACACCATTTTAGTCCATTGTATTTCAGTCACATACTAGACCCCACAGCCTCTCACTCCCAGTTCTTAAAGGGAACCTGTCACCCCCCGTGACGGGGTGACAGGCTCCCGACCCCCTGTTAGAGCACCCTATACTCACCTCATCCCGCCGGGTCCCGCTTCTGGAGGTGGTCGGGTGATGAAGATCTCAGCCGCTGCAGGGGGCGCGCGCGCTGAGAGATGAGTCCAACACCCATAAAGAATGACAGGAGAGTCCAGCGCTCCGTCATTCTCTATGAGCGTTGGACTCATCTCTCAGTGCGCGCGCCGGGCTGCAACGGCTGAGATCTTCATCACCCGACCACCTCCAGAAGCGGGAACCGGCGGGATGAGGTGAGTATAGGGGGCTCTAACGGGGGGTCGGGAGCCTGTCACCCCGGCACGGGGGGTGACAGGTTCCCTTTAAGCTTTGTTCTTTTTTGAAGAATTTAATATTTCAAACTTTATTGTGTTTCTATTGTTCACAAACAATACAGTGATCTGAAAACAATGTGAACAGAGCGTACTGATGTGTTGAGCAGCGTGGATATAAATCCCTCCCCCCCCCCATCACTCAAATAATGTAAATATTATGAACTTCTGTGTCTTTATTCATGATTAAGTGATGATGTTCTGTAAAATTAAATAAAAAGTGGATATGCTGTGCATACACAATAGATTACTGATCCTATACAGATCCTGAGTTACATCCTGTATTATACTCCAGAGCTGCACTCACTATTCTGCTGGTGGGGTCACTGTGTACATAAATTACTGATCCTAAGTTACATCCTGTATTATACTCCAGAGCTGCACTTACTATTCTGCTGGTGGGGTCACTGTGTACATACATTACATTACTGATCCTGAGTTCCATCCTGTATTATACTCCAGAGCTGCACTCACTATTCTGCTGGTGGGGTCACTGTGTACATACATTACATTACTGATCCTGTACTTATCCTGAGTTACATCCTGCATTATACCCCAGAGCTGCACTCACTATTCTGCTGGTGAGGTCACTGTGTACATACATTACATTGCTGATCCTGAGTTACATCCTGTATTATACCCCAGAGCTGCGCTCACTATTCTGCTGGTAAATCCCCATAGAGACACTACATATTAATAAAATGTAGTATTTTACAACAACAGCACTGAGGGTAATGGTAAGAAAATGTCCTTCCTCCTCATCCTCCTCAGCGCATCCTCCACTATGGGCACATAAAAGCAGGTTAGAGCCTTCAGTTACTTTACAACCATTATGCTATAATAATAGAAAACTAATACAAAAGTAGCAAAAGTGCTGAGATACACGACTGTAAAATATATCGCAGCTTATGTGGCCAGTATAAACCAGTATAAAGAAGACATGGCCAGGTTAACATTGAGAAAACCTGAACAAAATATCTTCTCTGGTAATGGATGCCAAGGAGAAGACAGGAACTAAACTGAGGACTTCTGGAAGTCACCAAAGATAAACTAATAAATTGTCTGGTCGTAACCCAGAGACATTTATTTGTCAGTGTTCCTAAGTATCTTAAAGTACATTGTTCAGGAATTCGGGTACATGCCGTAGCTGCGAACGGTCTACAGATATATACAGACTAAAAAGGAGACATCACAAATACCATTCACTATGACATGCATCTCTGACTAGGAATACCTTGGTCCAACGAGCTACTGCCAGGCAGTGCCATACCCCCTGTCTCCATATGGGGGCACCAGAGATGCCATGACCACCGAGACCGTTCTGTGTGTGGACACTGCTTTCAGGAACTCTTTCATTGTGCTACTAGTAGGGGGTAACCCCTTATATAAAATCTAATCCAACAAAGAAAGAATGAAGGCGGCACTCACCAAATGCTCCACCACAGATGCTTTATTAGGGTACAACAAACATCCACTTAAAGGAGCGACAATTATCTTCCGGCTTTTGGAGGCGCAAATTGTCGCTCCTTTTAGTGGATGTTTGCTGTACCCTAACAAAGCATCTGTGGTGGAGCATTTGGTGAGTGCCGCCTTCATTCTTTCTTCATTGGAGTATTTTCACCCACCGACAACTGAGAGACCAGAGATACAGCTGGTCCATGTTGGATTGATGGACAGTAGAGCCAGTTCCCTTTTTATTGTAGGCTAGAAAACTGTACAGATTATAAGTATGGTTAGTAGGTACTATGTGTTTATAGGGAAAGATGGCGACTGTAGTATTTGTATCTACATCTTATACAGGGATGGTAGGGAAATTAAATCGGTAGCTAGATATTTTACAGGGAGCAACAGGGAGGTTGTATTATCTGGGCCAGCAGTATTTACAGGGAGCTAGTACTATCTGGGCCAGCAGTATTCACAGGGAGCTAGTACTATCTGGGCCAGCAGTATTTACAGGGAGCAACAGGAAGGTAGTACTATCTGGGGCAGCAGTATTTACAGGAAGGTAGTACTATCTGAGGATACATAAATAACAGAGAGACCGGAAGAAAGTACTATCTGAGGACACATAATTAACGGAGAGACAGGAAGAAAGTACTATCTGAGGATACATAAATAACAGAAAGAAACAGGGAGGAAGTACTATCTGGGGATACATAAATCACAGTAAGAGACAGGGAGGAAGTACTATCTTAGGATACATAAATAATGGAGAGACAGGGAGAAAGTACTATCTGAGGATACATAAATCACAGGAAGAAACAGGGAGGAAGTACTATCTGAGGATACAACGACACAAAAAAAGTGCAAAAATAAAGACAGATGGAAGAGAAAGTGCAATGTAAAAAAAAATGCAGGTGTCCCCATGGACAGATGTCCGGGAGCAGAAATCCCTATCTCACTGTGGGAGAAGGAGAAAGTACTATCTGAGGCTTCATAAATTACAGAAAGAGACAGGGAGGTAGTACACATGTTCCCGGTATAATTATCAGCTATACTCCCAGCAGACAATGCATCCAACATCCAGGGATTAGCCACTGACTGGACGCATAGTCACACTATAGCGCTGTGTGGTTAAAGCGCTGCCTGTTGTAGACGGGACCACTCAGGCTGTGGCCATTAGCAGACTTGGCAGCGGCACATGAATCCATTGGATTTGAATGTAGTAACAGAATGCGTGTAGTGGAATGCAGTCTGGATGAGGCACACGTTCCTCAGTGTTTGCACTCCGGTTCATCAACACACCTGGTCTCCATAATTGCCCATCTCTATGTTTGCCGGGAGCGTGTCCTCGTAGAATCTGCAATACCCAATGATGTTGACATTGAAACGCGCGAGTTTGTTTGCATCCATTCTGCGCACGGCAAGCTAATTAACATGAATGATGATCAGTCGGGGTGTGCGTGAAATCATGTACAAATCAATAAGGGTGGTCAGATGAGAGGCGGCTAGAATTTCACTTATTCCGACATCTAAAATAGTTCAGTGTGATAGTGCCAAGGCGGTGGACGGCAGCCAGTGCTTCGGTGGTAATAGAAGAATGTAGAAGAGAAATTACGTTGTTAATGTCAGGCTTTGTTTAGTGTTAGACTCGGTGACTTAATTGTAGAATTATCTAAGTGCAGAGCTGGAACAATGATCATTTCTGGGTATAAGGGCCGTTGTTTATACACATGGATACACATATATGGGCATAGTAAGGCTGACGCTAGCTTGGCTAGGCTCTCCGCTAACGCTCAGGAATTGCACAAATGGGAGCAAACTGAAGAGAATTCCAGCCGATTCACGATCTTCCTGATTGGGCTGGTGTTATATACAGATACAGATTACCTTAGAACAGAGCGTGTATGCTGAAAACAAGAAAATAAATGTTCGTGGCGGTGGCTTTCTCTCCGTTCCTCTATGAGATTACAAATTTAGATGAATAGCTGCTCATCCTCCCCTCTCCTAGCATGAGTCTTAGGTTCCTATTCCAGGGGGGACTAGGACCCGATCAACGATGTAAACGAGCGCCGATCTGCTAAATTGGTGCTCGTTTACTGGGCCTATTTCACGGCCCGATAATCGTTTAGCGAGGGCTGCAGTGACATTGTTACCGATGTCCCTGCAGCCCTTGTTTAATACATTACCTGTCCAGGCACAGGTCTTCTCCTTCTTCCTCCCGGTCCCGCGCCGCAGCAGCTTCGGAGCGGCTTGTTTGAACTGACAGAACGCTCAGCCAATCACTGACCGCGGTGGTCCTGGCCAGTGATTGGCTAAGCTGTCTGTCAGTTCAGACAGACCGCTCCGATGCTGCTGTGGCGCAGGACCAGGAGGAAGATGGAGAAGACCTGCGCCTGGACAGGTAATGTATAGTGCTGCTGAAATCATCGGTAGCCCGCCGCGCCCTCTATTCCACGTAGCGATGCGCGGGTGGTGACCGATGATTTTAGGTCTGAACCTAAATGAACGATCAGCCGATGACACGATCATCGGCTGATCGTTTTCTCTATTCCACGGAGCTATAATCGGCCAAATCGGGCCGATTATCGCTACGTGGAATAGGCCCCTTACAAACAGACTGCAGCATGATACCCTTCTTCCCCTCTCCTCTTTCCTATGTCATTACTATGTTAGGCTGGGTTCGCACTGCATTCTTAACATACGTTTTATAAAAATAACAGATGCAAAAGTGTGCAATACATTGACTTCCATTTTAAAAAAAAAAAAAAAGATCAAAACGGATGCATTTTTTTTTTGTTTTCTGGTTTCATGGTTGACTACGGTTTTAAGTACGTTAAAAGTAACCATTCAAAAACGGATATGTTAAATGGACTGAACGGAACGATGAGTTAAATAGAAAAAACTAAGAAGGCTTACAAGTTTTTTACATCAGCCTTTAAAGATCAAACTTTTATACATAATATGGATCCTTTTGTTCCTTTATTGGTTATATATTGGATGTTTTTTTGTTCTTTTTTTTTTGTTATAAGTTGTCAGTGTTTTATTTTTTAGACTAGAATTGATAATGTGGAAGGTAAGTACACGAAAGGGGCTGAACAATAATACATGTGAAAAAGGCGGCTACTAACATGGAAGTTATATCCCAAGACTAAAAAAATTCTCATTCAGAAAAACGTCATCTATGTAACTGTGCTACAAACTTTGGATGTTTAAAGCAAACACTAATCGGCATAAGACTATCCCTATTAGGGATATCTGGGGTTTAGCAAGTCTTCTCTATGATATCATCGTGATGATCACGTGACTCCTCTGACATTATTATATAAGAAGTAGAAGAACTGCAGGCTCCTTCCACACTGCTCTGTAAAGTCTTCAAGTGACTTAACGCATAGTTCTGGACCAATTCCTCATTTTGGACATTAAACAATTTGCTTCACTCCTGGTCCCGCGGAGCAGTAAATACCGAGGTTAATACCATTAAGTGCAGGTTGATTGCATCATAAAAAGTAAAAACAAGCAGAGAAAACCTCCCAAATATTTTCCAAACCAGCTCTAAATTGTAACTTCAGTCTGTAAATTATGATCGTGTGCAGCCTCAGACTTTCCTAACATAAGTTAATGTTGTCTGAAAGCCAGAAAAAGGTCAGAACTAACTTTTTTTTTCCCCGGTAGACTGGTATGGATAATGTGGAGGGTAGGAACACGAATGTGAACAATAATACATGTGCAAGGGGCTATCAACATAGAATTTTTTTTTTTTTTAAACATTCTAAAAAAAAACGTCATCAATGTAACTATGCTAAAAACTTCGGAACTGGAAAGCGGAGGAGTTCTTTATATACAGTATACTGAAGAGAAGAGCAGCCTCACATGTCAACATAATTCCAGACACATGAGAGGTAAATCACTAGAATTATTGGATTGAGAGGGTCTGCCAATTCAAGGGGAAAAGTCCACCCATTTCTGACAGATTTACATGATCTGTCAATGGTAAACAAGGCGGTATGTTATGTAGACACATAAAATGGCTCACTTTTTGCTCTCTCCTGCTGTCTGCAGGTTTATTACACATATCAAGTTTATACAAGTTCAGGCCAGCCGGATTTATTGACATAAAGAAGAAGAAAATGACTCGAAAAATCGGGCAAACCTTAACACAGGACGAGGTGAGCTTCTTTTTCCACATACAGATGGAGCTTTGCGCTAGGAACTGTTTCCTTCTCCAAAAAGGAAAAAAGAAAAAGTGCCCTTTGCTTTTGAGAATGGTAAATATTCTGCCATTACGGATAAAGTCATAAAGTACAGAGACGCAACGTTACCGAATAAATTGCTGCAGAAAATTGGAGTACATTTCAGAGGTAGTTTCACTGGAATATATCTCATGTGAGAGAAGTGTTGCTAAGTTCCTAGATCACAATGAATTACAGTGTGTTACGTATTAACACCTCCCTTACTCAACGAACACCACATCACATGACGGAAACGTTGCATGTGGTATTAAAGCGGGATGGACCAAACCAGCAGAGATAACATACATCCTCATTTGGCTCATTGTGTTGACCCTTCCACCCCCCCCCCCCCCCCCACACACTTCCCATTACATTCCAACAGGAGACTGGGTTCTTGCTGTCTTATGGGGATAATTCTGTCATATGGAATACCCCTTTAATGGCTACTACAAAAAGGCTTCTTGTCTGACACTATAGGGGTTGATTCAGGAATCCCATTTCTACATCCAATATTATTGAATTCTGAGTTACTAGAGTGGGATCCCTTCTTCAGGATCCTTGCCTAAGGGACCATCATCGGCTGATCGTTTCTTAAGGCCCAGACCTAAAATCATTGGCCGCCGACCGTGCATCGCTGTATGTAATAGTGATGCGCGGCCGACACCTGACAATTCAACAAAGAGTTTCCATTACCTGATCACGTTCCCGGTGTCCTCCTGCGCTCTGCTTCCTCCGAGGTCCCACACACTGGAGCTTCAGAGTGGCCAGTGAATGGCTGTGGCGGTCATGGCAAGTGATTGGCTGAGTGGGACCAAGGATGAAACAGAGCACAGGAGAGCACTGAGAACCTGATCAGGTAATGTATATTGTTTGGGCAAAGGCTGCATGGACATCGCTAACAATGTCCGTGCAGCCCTTGCTAAACGATTATCAGGCCGTGTAAAAGGCCCAGTAAACGAGCGCCGATCTATCAGATCGCTGCTCCTTTAAAGTATTGATCGTGCCATCATCGGACCCCTAGCCCGAATGGTGGTTGGCTATAAAAAGTGTATAGTACTCTGAGGGACCAAGACTCCGAAATCAGGCAGAAAACCCAATGATTTCAGTAAGCACTGTGTAATACTAAATGTTTCCTGCGGGGGTGCTGCAGCAAAACTGAACATTTCCTGCCAGATTAAAGCTGATTGTCAGGGATACCATCAGCAAGACATTTAAAACTTGCTTATTGCCAAGGGCTTGTCTGAAGTAGGACCGCTTTAATATCCGCTGTATTTGCTTTTAGTACATACTTTACATGTAATGACTTATATCTGTAGTTGTTCCAACATAAATGCCACCCGTAAAAAGACACAAAAAAAACCCCCAAAAAAACCTTGACTCCCTGAGCTGGATGCTGCGCCTTGTGTGTCTGTGTGTGCAGATACCACCGCCGCACTGCAGACAAGAATGGCTCCCCGGCTGCTATTTTTAGCTATTTCTGCAGACATTTCTTTATTTATTCTTTATGTATTTTTAACATTCCACATATTAGAAGAACATGTGGAACATCCGCACTCCCACAGCTGAAGCTCGGGGGCCACTACATATACACTATGCACCATTACATCTGCCATGAAAGGTTATTAGGTGTGCTATTTCACAGCAAATGTTCCATGGACTGACATTAGAACCTGCTCAGGACACTTGTATTTCCTATTCTACACATGGCAACAAAGCGAGCCAAAACATATGGGCCAATACTGAGCCAAAGCATATGGGCCAATAGTGAGCCAAAGCATATAGGCCTATACTGAGCCAAACCATATGGGCCTATACTGAGCCAAAGCATATGGGTCTATACTGAGCCAAACCATATGGGCCTATACTGAGCCAAAGCATAAGGGCCTATACTGAGCCAAACCATATGGGCCTATACTGAGCCAAACCATATGGGCCTATAATGATCCAAAGCATATGGGCCTATACTGAGCCAAAG
Source organism: Dendropsophus ebraccatus (assembly GCF_027789765.1). Taxonomy (NCBI): domain Eukaryota; kingdom Metazoa; phylum Chordata; class Amphibia; order Anura; family Hylidae; genus Dendropsophus; species Dendropsophus ebraccatus. The sequence continues at coordinate 7,222,176 of NC_091454.1, read as the reverse complement.
CATATGGGCCTATACTGAGCCAAAGCATATGGGCCTATACTGAGCCAAAGCATATGGGCCTATACTGAGCCAAAGCATAAGGGCCTATACTGAGCCAAACCATATGGGCCTATACTAAGCCAAAGCATATGGGCCTATACTGAACCAAAGCATATGGGCCAATAGTGAGCCAAAGCATATAGGCCTATACTGAGCCAAAGCATAAGGGCCTATACTGAGCCAAACCATATGGGCCTATAATGATCCAAAGCATATGGGCCTATACTGAGCCAAAGCATAAGGGCCTATACTGAGCCAAACCATATGGGCCTATACTGAGCCAAACCATATGGGCCTATAATGATCCAAAGCATATGGGCCTATACTGAGCCAAAGCATATGGGCCTATACTGAGCCAAAGCATATGGGCCTATACTGAACCAAAGCATATGGGCCTATACTGAGCCAAAGCATATGGGCCTATACTGAGCCAAAGCATAAGGGCCTATACTGAGTTAAAGCATAGCTGGAGAGAGAATTACTACATACAGTATGGCATCTCCCAGTGATAACATATAAAGACCAGAAGATCCGAAGGTAAATCCTATCAAATCCAACATGGTCTGAATAACATGCACAATATTTGGACACCTAAAGAACAAGAAAAATAAGTGCAGCTCTGGAGTATAATACAGGGTGTAACTCAGGATCAGTAATGTAATGTATGTACACAGTGACCTCACCAGCAGAATAGTGAGTGCAGCTCTGGAGCATAATACAGGATTTCTTTTGACTTCAATAGCTACCATATAATGCTTCATTGTCCGGATATACAAATGGCAGACACTTATTCCATCTGACATGCCAGCAGTGGGGTTGTCTCTTTCATTTCTTTTAGATGGACTATAATCTTATTGAACTTTTACATCTTTGGGTTCATATGAAGTAATGGCATTTCAGTATCCAAGTAACACTTAAAAAAATAAAAAAAAATAACAAATACTCTTGTCAACCACAAACGTTACAAAAAGATCTCTGTGAGAATGAACATGAAATGGAATCTACCTTTAATGGAAGGTTTCTATGCTGAGAAAGGGAAGCTTTGTGTAACCTTCTGCTCACAATGATGGATTCAGTCAGGGTTGGGGCCACTCTCTTGCCAATTCCTTCCAGGTAGACTGTTTGTGTAAGAAAGGTCCTCGTGACAAAATGATGTAAGGAGTATAGAACCCAGAGGGGGTGACAAACGTTCACAGAACACAACCCAATGATGAATCAGCTCCATGTTTTTCTGATGATTGAAGTGGGACAGCCCAGAGATTTGTCTATTGTTGATCATCCATCAAATTGGAGCTGATGGTCACAGTAGAAAATGTAGCGGAATATACCAACAAAAAAGTTACATTTTACTCTTTTGTTTTAACCATATGCTTATAATCTTATGCTACCTCCAGGTCATTTTTCTCCTTTGCCATATAGACTGGGGCAAAGACATCAGAGTCATCTCTGTAAAGGGCCAGGCACGAGGAGGTGTATCACTGGGATCACTGAGGAGTGCTGATGTCCCTTCTCCAAGGAGCGGAGTCTAAGGGGGTTCCGGTTTTCATCAGAGCCCACCGCAAGGCAGGATGAGTTTCGCTGTGGGATGGGCTTTCTAGGTTGCTACCCTCAGAGAAGGTCCCCGGTGACTGAAGGTAGTGAAGAAGTACAGGAACCCTGAAACTAGATGCTCTTCTTCTGTGGTCACACTTCAAAATATGAAAAGTCGTTGTTCAAACTGGGGCTGAGAATTAGAAATACTGCAAACGTCTAGAAGGTGGTTTGCTGAATGGAAGACCACAGAGGTGTGGAGGTGGTGGATACATATACCTACAGATGAACAGCCTGGAATTCTACAGAACCTGTGTGCTGAGCTATAAGTACAGGTGAACAGGCACACGCCGGCCACTAGAGGGCGCCCAATCCTCTAGGAGGCCAGCTTAGAACAGAAGAAGCTGCTGGAAGAAGCCTACTAAGAAAAAGCAGATGACTTTGATTCTGACAATGCAAGTCTACATTAGCGGCCGGATGGAAAATGGATGGCACTGCTGCCACACTCTCTGCCCTATTATATCTCCTGATTTCAGCAGTGAGACCCACTGTGATCAATAATTTATGTCAAAAATTATTTTTAATGACATTGACTTTTTAACCTATCGGGGGGGGGGGGGGGGGGGCCAGAGGAAGCATGCACGGCGTGTGCGAAACAGTCTGTCACCCATTCATTCCTCCTTATGAATAAATCAGCTTGACTGATGATAAAGATTGGTGAGTGCCTCATTCTTTGGCAAGTTATTCAATAGCAAGTTACTCTACTGTGACGTATAACTGTTTTTGTTCACAATGGCAAAATTAAGAGATGTCTGAGCAGAAATGCTATTACCACCAAGCACACGCAGTCTAAAAGGAACAAGGCTATCTCTGAAACTCATTGCCATTCTGGCTTCACTAGTTCAAAATGTTATTAAGAAGTATTCAATTCATGGAACAGTCAAGAACCTTCCAGGATGTGGTCGAAAGAAGAAAATTGATAAGAGAACTGTAAGAAAATAGATTTGAAAAGTGGTGAAGAATCCACGTGCAACATCCAAAGAACTTCAGGGATATCGGAGGTGATGGTTTTATCCTTACAACGTACACCACACGTAACAGGGCTCCATGAGCTGAGGTCAAGGATAGCCGACTGGTTAGAGATAGGCAGAAACAAGATCAACTCAACTGGGTCAAAAGTTACAAACACAAACTGCAGTCCTCTTCCTGGGAAAGTCTTCAAGGGAGAATGAAACAAAACTGAAGCTCTCTGGCAATGCAAAAGCAACAAAGACTATAAAGAAAAGTATATCCTACCAACAGTGAAACACGATGAAGGATCCACAATGTTGTGGGGGCCGATTTTCTGCCCCTGTGTATGTTACTCCAGGGTTTGTTTGTTTTTTTAAACCAACTGGCGTCAGAAAGTTTTACAAATTTGTAAATGACTTGTATCAGTGCATTTATGTCCAGTCTGACACAGTGCTCTCTGCTGCCACCTCTGTCCATGTCAGGAACCGTCCAGAGCAGTAGGAAAATCCCCATAGAAAACGCCTCCTGCTCTGAACAGTTCCTGACATGGACAGAGGTGGCAGCAGAGAGCACTGTGTCAGACTGGAAATAATACACCACTTCCTGCAGGACATACAGCAGCTGATAAGTACTTGTTTGTGGAGCTTGGTCAGGCCATGCAAGAAAGTTCTTAGAGGAAAAATAAATTAGAGGATTATAAGAGCATTTTAGAGTGAAATGGGATCCAAAGTATGATAAACCTAAAAAAATAAGCCTTACAGATAGACTTACAGCACATATCAAACAGTACACAAGAATAGGTAAAGGGTTGTTCACCAAAATGTTTTTTCTTTGAAATGAACTCTGCAAGAGATTTGTAATTTACTTCTAATGAAAAAAATCTCCAGTCGTCCAGTACTTATAAGCTGCTGTATGTCCTGCAGGAAGTGTTGTTTTATTTACATTCAGAAACAGTGCTCTCTGCTGCCACCTCTGTCCATGTCAGGAACTGTCCAAAGCAGCAATTCCCCATAGAAAACCTCTCCTGCTCTCCAGACTGGAAATAATACGCCAATTTCTGCAGGGGCCCTTTCCACCATTCTTACCATCTATATACCAGTATGAACTACCCATCTAGTGTCGGATATAAAGAGAATAAGTCTATGAGACGTCCACGGCAAAACTCCTGAGTGTTTTCTGGGAAGAACTTGGATGTTCATCTTGGCCCCGGTCCCAGAATCTGCTAATATGGTGGGCAATTTAACATACTTAAGAGTATTAATGTATGAAGACTGCATGTAATGGGAGTATCACACTTAGCAAAAATCTGCTGACATCATCAAACTATAGGAAGCAAACGCTGAATAGTCACAAGCTTTGTGTGAAGGAATTTAGTGGGGGGATTCATTTATCCAAAGCCGATTCCTGTCATCACCATTGTGTAGGATTACAGTGGCCGCCATCAAGCATAAAGATTAAAGGGGGATTCCAATCTCATCCAATATAGTTATACATCCATTTACTAAGCCTGTCTCCTTCCCCTGATATGCCCGTTCTTTCCTGACCACCACTCTGCTCTAAAAGCAGTGGTCTGGCTAGTTTATATAACGATATAGTGTAGAGTATAATATATATTAATATGTATACTATAGCTATACCTATAACAGCCAGAACACTGCTTTTAGAGCAGAGTGGTGGTCAGTAACCTAGACAATGAACAACAAAAGGAAAAGAGCAGCATATCCGGAGAAGGAGGCAGGTTTGCTAAATGAAAATATTTGATACGTATAAAATATTTAGCTTGACGAGTTCTACAAGTATAACTATATTAGCTGACATTGGAATACCCTTTAAAGGAGTACTCCGACGAGGGAAAAAATTAAATCAACTGAAAGTGCCAGAGATTTGTAATTTACAAAAAATGTTTTAAAAAAATCTCTAGTCTTCCACTACTTATCCTGCAGGAAGTGGTGTATTCTCTCCAGTCTGACACAGTGCTCTCTGCTGCCACCTCTGTCCATGTCAGGAACTGTCCAGAGCAGCAGCAAATCCCCATAGAAAACCTCTCCTGCTCTGGACAGTTCCTGAAATGGACAGAGGTGGCAGCAGAGAGCACTGTGTCAGACTGACTTCAGATTTAAAGGGGTTGTCCAGTGCTACAAAAACATGGCCACTTTCTCTCAGAGACAACACGACTCCTGTCTCCAGTTCAGGTGCGGTTTGCAATTAAGCTCCGTTCACTTCAATGGAACTGAGCAGAAACCCCCCGCCCAAGCTGGAGGCAAAAGCGGTGCTGTCTCCGTGTCTGTGGCCATGTTTTTGTAGCGCTGGATAACCCCTTTAAGTAAATGACAAATCTATATAACAATTTTTTCAGGCAGTCCGATATGTGTCAGAGTCATTGTTATTTTCTTATTAATGGACGTTGCCGCTGGGTGTGTCGCCCTCATAGACTAATTATCAGGGTGACTCATTCGTCTCCATTTGACCTTATCCCAGATTTCCAGGAACAAGAGGGTCACAACATCCGAGGGGTTAAACCCGAACCCCAGGGAAGAGAAATAAAATCCACACAAAACAATATGATAGGATGAGATTGGAAATGTTCTCATGGAAATTGAGACCAAACTCACAAGTTTTCTGCTTCCCGAGCTGTTTTCTTTTCCCTACAAAAAAAAAAAAAAAAAAAAAAGAAGGCCCATCTCTGGACTGTTTATTTTTCCAAATGTTATGTGGAAATTGTGTTAACTTAATAAGCTGAAATTTTACTTGTGTAGCAAGAAACTCCTCACCCTCAATCCTGCTTTTGTCTCGGCGGTACAACGTTGTTATTATTGTCCTATAGGGCTGATGTTCAGGGTCTCAAACAGTCGCTGCCGATAACCCTGCGAGGAGTCCGACCTTGAAGAGCTTACAATCTGTGGACGTCATCTCATCTCGGCACTGACTGAACAGCCGTTTCCATCCAAAAACAGCAAACTTACCCCAAAAATAGCATATGTTCAACCTTCATGTTAAAATGAAACCACCGTGAAAAAAAAAAAACAGCCTAAACTAATAGGAAAGGGTCATAAGAGGTGCAATGTAGCTGAAGAGGTTAAAACGATTCCCACTTTATATTCCGAGCTGGCACTCCTCCATGAAGCAGAGGCGGCCATCTTTCTGGCGGGACACATTTGTAGTGAACAGAATCTTGCCTATTAATCCTATGTTATCTTATCTTATTTTTTTCTGTGAACAAGGGGCGAGGGTTTATTTTCGGGGAAGGTTTTATTTTTAGAGAAAACCAGTATACCCCTGCACTGTAGCTCCACTCTGTACAGTACTTAGCCGCCATACTGTATGTCACACTCTTGTTAGGCTCCTATACTGTAAGTTTCCATGTAGTTAGGGCTCCATACTGTATAACTCCCTTCCCCCTTTGTTATTTCCTCCCCTATACTTTGCATATTCCCCTCTGTAGTAAGGCCCCCATACAGTCTAACTTCCTCTCCCCTCTGTAATTCTTCTCTAATACTGTATACATCCCTCTGCATACAGTCCCCATACTGTATAGTTCTGTAGTTCTTCTCTCATACTGTATAACTCCCCCTCTGCATACAGTCCCCATACTGTATACCCCCCTCTGTGGTTCTTCCCTCATACTGTATAACTCCCCCTCTGCATACAGTCCCCATACTGTATACCCCCCCCCCCCCTCTGTAGTTCTTCCCTCATATTGTATAACTCCCCCTCTGCATACAGTCCCCATACTGTATACCCCCCTCTGTAGTTCTGACCTCATACTGTATAACTGCCCCTCTGCATACAGTCCCCATACTGTATACCCCCCTCTGTAGTTCTTCCCTCATACTGTATAACTCCCCCTCTGCATACAGTCCCCATACTGTATACCCCCTCTGTAGTTCTTCCCTCATACTGTATACATCCCCCTCTGCATACAGTCCCCATACTGTATACCCCCCCCCTCTGTAGTTCTTCCCTCATACTGTATACATCCCCCTCTGCATACAGTCCCCATACTGTATACCCCCCTCTGTAGTTCTTCCCTCATACTGTATAACTCCTCCTCTGCATACAGTCCCCATACTGTATACCCCCCTCTGTAGTTGGCCAAGGTCCCCCCTTATACAATGTCCACTACTGCGCATCTTCTTACCCCTTCTACCTACCCTGCAGCTTGTGTGGAGCAGGTTGGGGCGGAGCATAACAAGTCTGGCCCTGATTGGCTGATGCTCGGCACCCAGTGACAGGGATCTGGTCAGCTGACTATAACTAGGGATAATATAAATAGTAGGACTTATATTTCAAGCCTAAACCAAAAAAACCTGCAGAATGAAGCTCGATCATATCGCGCGAAGTGACGAGCAACAGACCGTCGCTGCGCTGATCAGCCGTTTTGAAAGACCTCTTTCAACATGTGCTATTAATCCAAAACGATTATTGGCAGAAACGCCGGGTAATCGGCCAAGTACAGCTGATAATTATTTGGTGTAATACGGCCTTAAGTCAAGTTTTGCTTTTTTTTTTTTTTTCTTTAAGTAGTGTTTATAGTGTCACTGTCATTATAACTTTCAAAATCTAAATCATCAGTAGATGTGATATAAAGCAAGTTTGCAATTTACATTCAGAATTTTTTTTTAAAGTTAGCATGGAAAACACGGCACTTCCTGTGTTCTGACTTTTTTTCTATTTAAAAAAAAAAAAAACAGAAAACAGGAAGTCCTGTGTATGCCAGGCCATCTGAGCGCTCACAGAGAGAAGGCAGTCATGTGACTGATGGACACATCGAGCCGTGACTCTCTGTACTAGGCGGAATTCCTGGGTTTAGTCTGTTTTTCTCAACCAGCAGAAGTCAGAAAATCTGCCTTCAGGAGACTGGACCTGGATACAGTAAGGCTAGGTTCACACTGCGTTTTCAGCATCCGTTTAACGGATCCGTTTTTTTTAACGTCCAGAAAAATAGGGTCAGCAACGTTTTTTGGTCCGTTTTGGTCCGCCAAAAAAAACGGATCCGTTTTTTTTTTATAATGGAAGTCAATGGAAAAACGGATGCACACAAATGAATCAGTTTTTCATGCGTTTTTTTGCAAAAAACGGATGCGTTAAACGGATGCTGAAAACGCAGTGTGAACCTAGCCTAAGTATAGCTGTTATATAGTTGCTTTCAGGAGACTGGACCTGGATACAGTAAGTATAGCTGTTATATAGCTGCCTTCAGGAGACTGGACCTGGATACAGTAAGTATAGCTGTTATATAGTGTAACGCCTGGAGTAGTGGATCCACTGAACCGTCACTAGCGATGGCACTAACCGCACCAGGGAGCGGAGTCTAAGGGGCCGCTGGTTTTCACCAGAGCCCGCCGCAAGGCGGGATGGACTTGCTGCGGCAGGCGACCCCCAGGTCGCTACCCCTGGCTTGGTTGCTAGAGACAGCAGGCGAGGCGTGGCAGGAGCAGTAGGCAGAAGATAGTGCAGGCAGAGGTCTGTAGGCTTAACCGCAGGTGGCAGGCAGTGCTCAGGAACAATGGGTAAGCAGCGGACAGGGACTAGGGACCAGGACAGCGGACAGGGACTAGGAACAGGGACTGAGGTCAGGAACAACAGGGAGCTGGGCCAAACGCTATGGGAAGCATGAAGAGGCTCCAACACGAGGGACAGGGCATGCTGGGATTTATAGGGAGTGATTGTGTGCATACACCAATTAGGGGCGAACTGGCCCTTTAAATCTGAGACAGCGGGGACGCGGCCGAACAGGGAGCAGCGCCGGGTCCCTGCACATGGACCCCGGCGGCTGCATGGGGAGAAGAGAGGTCGCGGCGGCGGCCCGGAGCACGGGACGCCGCCGCGGCCGCAACATATAGCTGCCTTCAGGAGACAGGACCTGGATGCAGTAAGTATAGCTGTTATATAGCAGCCTTCAGGAGACTGGACCTGGATACAGTAAGTATAGCTGTTATATAGCTGCCCTCAGCAGACTTGCCCTGGATACAGTAAGTATAGCTGCCTTCAGGAGACTGGACCTGGATATAGTAAGTATAGCTGTTATATAGCTGCCTTCAGGAGACTGGACCTGGATACAGTCAGTATAGCTGTTATATAGCAGCCTTCATGAGACTGGACCTGGATACAGTAAGTATAGCTGTTATATAGCTGCCTTAAGGAGACTGGACCTGGATACAGTAAGTATAGCTGTTATATAGCTGCCTTCAGGAGACTGGACCCGGATACAGTAAGTATAGCTGTTATATAGCTGCTTTCAGGAGACTGGACCTGGATTTCTGGTAAGTATAGCTTTGTTTTACAGCATGATAACAAAAAAAATTAATGTAAATTTAAAACTTGCTTTATATCACATCCACTGTTGATTTAGAAAATTACAACAACCGTGACACTTTAAATCTGAGTACAGTTGATATTTTCCACACTTAAAGGTAACAACCTTGGCAACCTATTGTTATAACAAAGCCAACCAAACAATTGACTGTTATAATGAAAATCTCTACCTGGCCAATCAGTGAAATGAACGGGCTATGATGTAACACGCTTACAGTCACACCTCACGTGAGAACACACGTCACCATCTTATATAATGTGTAATTATTGGCTGTTCTACATTGTGTTCTTGTGTCTTCTAACACTAGCTGGCCATTAGCTCCTTACAGTATTACAGGCTTATTCATGTGTGATTACATAATCCACTGAGTCAGAGAGTCTGATATATCATCTCTGTTACATAATGCATCCACATGGGCGTCTCTGCCAATCTCCCCCGATCAGTTTCATGGTTATACTGGAGCTTACGCTGTGGTCCGTCACACAACCTCCATATATCGTCCCCAGCAAGTTCCCCACAGAGAACTTCAAAAGTTTTAAAGGAGGAGCCGATCATTCCAAAAATATCAGAGGAGGGCTGAATTAAGTGAGAAATCCAACTAAATATTTATCTTCCCCATGACTTGGCCGGTATTCTATAGATTGCACATTGCTACAGATCTGAGTTCAAGCACAGTGTAACCATGATACCGAGCCACCAATGGATTAGGTAAATGTATCCGACAATAAGGAGGGCGGCATCTTTTAGCTTCTGTTCCCTCTAGGCGGCCCAGTCCTTACAGTGAAGTCACATTGGGCATCGACTGATCCTCGTGTCTTGCTTTTCCATCTCCGGGTAAAGCTGTACTACACAGTTACAGCACCCACAAGTGATTTCTCTGTTAAGGGTCATTAAAGGCGAACTCCGTCAAAAAATTTGATTAAAGTATTGTATTGCCCCCCCCCCCCCCCCAGAAAAAAAAAATTATACAAATCACCAATATACACTTATTACGGGAAATGCTTATAAAGTGCTTTTTTCCCTGCACTTACAACTGCATCAAGGCTTCACTTCCTGGATAACATGGTGATGTCACTTCCTGGATAACAGGGTGATGTCGCTTCCTGGATAACATGGTGATGTCACTTCCTGGATAACAGGGTGATGTCACTTCCTGGATAAACATGGTGATGTCACTTCCTGGATAACATGGTGATGTCACTTCCTGGTTAACACGGTGATGTCACTTCCTGGATAACATGCTGATGTCACTTCCTGGATAACATGGTGATGTCATGGCCCGACTCCCAGAGCTGTGCAGGCTGTGGCTGCTGGAGAGGATGATGGCATGGGGATGCTCAGTGTCCCTCCAGTGCCCTGTGTCCCTCAGTGTCCCCCTGCCATCATCCTCTCCAGCAGCCACAGCCCGCACAGCTCTGGGAGTCGGGTTGTGACATCACCATGCTATTCAGGAAGTGATATCAACCTGTTATCCAGGAAGTGACATCACCATGTTATCCAGGAAGTGACATCACCATGTTATCCAGGAAGTGACATCACCGTGTTATCCAGGAAGTGACACCCCCATGTTATCCAGGAAGTGACATCACCATTTTATCCAGGAAGTGAAGCCTTGATGCAGTAGTAAGTGCAGGGAAAAAAAGCACTTTATAAGCATTCCCTGTAATAAGTGTATATTGGGGATTTGTATAACTTTTGGGAGGCAATATAATACTTTAATAAAAAATTCCACTAGACTTCTCCAGCAGGTAAGGGTACCTTTACACAGACAGATTTATCTAACAGCAATCTGTTACAGGACTGTACAGGATGGGAGATGGAGGTGTACTGCCTGTACTACTACTGTACATGCACTCCAGCAGTCTTATACAGCACTGTACTGTATGTAAAGCCTCAGTGATACAAACCAAGATCCACAATGCAAAAACATTCAGATACCAAGTAAAGCTGGAGTTCCGAACATTACTTCCGGGTAAACTTTACTGAGTAGTGATAAATTACCACTTCTATAAAACACACTACAGAAGATTGATTTATACAGCTCCCATAGAACTCAATCAAAAGCTAGTAGTGAGTGCAGCTATAAGGCAGGTGAGTATGCATTGTTTTTGCTTTATGTTTTATTACACTTTCTTTCCCAATGAAAAATCAAGCCAGATAACGTCCCTCTAACATGGAGAGCCGCTGCCTTCCCTCCCTGTTTTATGAATGTAAATTGCTGCGGGAACAGGGTCACCCCGTCTCTACACAGACAGAAAGTCACTTCATGATTTCTTGTCTTATAATAAGGGATTTGCTATGACAAGCAAACTCCAGTCATCCAGGACTTAGACCAGGGTGAAACAAGCTGCAGCCCTCCTAGCAATAAATGAAAAACATGCTTTCTGCTAAATTTCTCCCAGACAGACAAATAGCTACTAGCCAGCTGTTCAGAAGGGGCATCACGGAGGTGCTATGGGTCCGAGTTTAGCTGCGGATTTTCTGAAGAGATCAAAACATTTGTCGGGAACTGTCTAGTGCGTCAACAGTAGGGGTGAATTGCTGGACAAGAAGATCCAGCCCATTTACCCCAGATCCCAGAGAAAGAAGCCGCCACCTCACACTATATCCACTTCCTAGCAGTAAAAAGCTGTAACAGAGCAGAGAGCCATTGGCTCCCTGCTCTGTCATTTACTCGTGTAGGCTGCAGGCTTCTTTATGTTTATGGCCGGGAGCGCCTCACGTCTGGTGTTGTCTGCAACAAAGCAGAGGAGACAGAAAACCCAGCGGCACCATGTGGGAACAGGGAAAGGGCAAATTCAGTGATTCTTATTTATGTTGTTGTAAGGGAACATTATTAACGAAGGAAAATACTTATTCTGAGGTACCTTCCTGCTTATTGGGGAACCTACCTAATGGAGAAATACACATACTAAATATTGGGGAACCTAATCACCTGAAAAAAAAAGCCCAAAAGCTACCTGAAAAAACTGCCTAAGGCCTGGTTCACACTTTTTTACATCTGTTTTATGCCAAAAAAAAAAAAAAACAGCTGGAAAAAAGGATCCATGTTTCCACTATCAAAAAAATGGATCAAAGCGCATCCACTTTTTTTAGCGTATGCAAAAATATGGTTGACCGTGTTTTTGTGTATGCTAAAAAAAAAAACATTTTGATCCGTTCTTTTACTTAATAGATATCAATAGAAAAGTGGATCAAAACGAATGCACAGAAATGCATCAATTTTTCACATAAAACAGATGGGAAAACAACAGATTGTAGTTAGAACCCGACCCTAAAGCAAAAGGCTGAAGTAAAACCGCGTAAATAGAGCTTAAAAAGCGGGGTGTGAACATACCCTTAAAGGGGTTGGTCACCTTTTATTTTCTTTGTTGAAGTTAACAGCAGTGATAACAGCGAGGCCCTTATACCTTGCTGCAGCCCCATCCTCCACTCCTCTCCTATCCACATAAATGGCGTCCATGGAGTAGCATGTGATGATACACGTCATATGTTCAATTATGCTTGTGTATTATTGTTGGGCAATATACATTGCAGTTATTGTAGTAAACATATTTTGGTACAATAAGAATATGTTAAGGAAAGACTGTATGTGCGCAAATTAATCACGGGTGAGTGACGTAAAAGTAAGTTGTGGCAATGCACACTCAACTGGAATGGTGGTACTATAGGCACAACACTAGTAGGTACATGTATAATAACAGAACTGCAGCCCTCCACCCCCCAATGTCTCACAGCAGCTCAGTACTGATACAGCAGGGTAGTAACAAAATCAGTGAATCCCAATGACACAAATCCTGCATGGGATGGACCCGCATCATGCCTGATGAAGAGGCTGAACCACCCTCGAAATATGTTGCATCATTAACCCCTACCTTTCCCAATCCTTAGGAGTCTATGAGATATTCTCTTTCCAACTCTAAGATCTGTCCACCAGGTTCATTTTTAAAGGGTTTCTGCCACCGGGATCCACCAACTGTACTCACTAGCCTGCTGTATATTGGTATAATAAATGTTTTTGCAGGGATATATTTATCACAGTCATCTATTACAAAGACCTTAATTATATGAGAATACCTACAATGGTGGATATCTGTTTATATTATGATATTATCAGATCATGGTATGTAATCTCTCTGTGTGGTGGTGATATATTATTATACTTTTTTTGAGTGCTGATAAACTCTTTGAGCGGAGTATGCTAAAGGCCTGTACACTTTGATTTATTGTTGCAGATTTTCTTCTTATACAAAGGTGTTGTCTTATTCCAAGGGAGTTATTTTCTGAGCTGAGCATTATTAGATATAAATCTGAGAAACACATGTGTAATTTGTATTTTTATTGTATCTTGCCATCCATTGCCGTATTATATTTTTCCTTCTCATAGGTGGTGGTACCAAATTCTTCTTTATTTTATGTGGTAAGTATATGTGGTAAGTATAGGCATCAAGTTTTTGCCATCATTATCATTTATCTTTTTGTCTATAACAGGGACCCCTGAGAAAGCTGACGTCAGTTTAGCGATCTACGTGGAGCACCACGCACCTCCGAAGCCGTTCCCGGCGCAGGCAGCATGACGTACACTACCTGCGCCAGAGATGGAGATCGCCGAACCTCTCCCTAGCAACTGAGCGTCTCATCGGAAAGGCTTGGAGGCGCTCGGCTGCCAGAAGAGCTTCGAGAGATTGAGGGAGGCGGTCTCTGACTCCAGCGCAGGTAGTCTTCGTCACACTGCCTGCGTCGGGAACGGCACCGGAGGCGCTCGGAGGCCAGGAACGGGCCCTAGGGGAATTAAATGTTTGTTTTTTATAGTGGTCGCCCCATATGGTGGGAATGGGGCCATTTTTTAGCCCCCCCCACCGTATGGGGCGACCATACACGGCGTATAAGACGACCCCCAACTTTAAACCCGATTTTTCGGGGTTAAAAGGTCGTCTTATACGCCGGAAAATATAGTATTTATGTTTTCAAATTTCTGATGCTTAAGACTTAAAGTGATATTGTCACACCCTTTCTATATCAGGAGTTCTCAGCACCATTCTTTGCAATTTGCAACAACGTCCGTGATTTATACAACACATACGTTGTATGTGAATGAATGGAATCCCGGCCAGGGGGGTGGATTTACGAAGACCTGGGTACAAGTACCTTGGTCTTATATAAGGCCGCGCCCCCTTTTCCCCGGCAGGATTCACTAAGAGACGCATGCCGGGCGCCCGAATCTGCGCTTGGCTGCGAGCAGGCGTGAATCATAATAAACAAGATGTGGAGGAGGCCACGCCTCCTCCCCACCTTATTACGCCCCCGCAAGCTCCCCCTAGCCCGCCCATCGGGCTAGCAAGGCGTACGGGAGGCGTAGGCCAGGGAGAAGGGGCGAATCTGCACCTTTTCCCTGGCGCACACCTCAAGCACACCTTTCATAAATGTCCCCCAATGTATATGATCCAGCCGGGAATCCATCAGGCCGCATGAAAAGGGGCCACAGAGAACCTGTCAGTTCACACAATGGAGCGTGAGGCTCCGACCACACGCTCCATTGTGTGCAGTGGTGAATTGGGATGCGGGCGCACATGAGTGCGCCTGTATCCGAATTCATTAGAAGTGAAGATCATCCGGCGGTACATGATCTTCAGCAACAACAGGCCGTTCTGTGATCCGGTCACAGAATGGCCGGTGTTATACTTTGTGTGAACATGGCCTTAAAGCGAACAACTGTGGAATTGTCCCATGTAACAGGGCCCTAAGAGGGAATCTATGAGGTTCACGGACCCATGTCTGCACATGCAGTCAAGACTCTTGAGCGGCCTGCCACAGAACAGTTGATGAAGAGGGAAGGAGCAGAATCATTTACAGTAAGATAACATGGGAGACTACTTTCCTCCTCCATCTAGTTTCTTACCCACAGATTTAACTCTTCACCTTAACCCACCCCGCACATGATGTTCCCGTCACCATTCTGTAACAAAGAGAATTACACTAAAACAGGAATAACGATACAAGATTAAAAAGACTGATAGATCAACGCAAGAAGACAAAACGTTCCAGAGAGAAGATAAAAAGCGACAATGAAAAGAAAACAATACTGTGACCCCATCTGGAGGGCAAGTGATACAAGAGGGAGGTAAAGCCGTATAGGCCCAATCACCGAAGCTTTATAATGGGCAAATAGACTGTTACAAAAGCACCAGATACCCGTCTTACAGGGAATGGGGAATGGTATCACTGCAAAGGGATGTGGTGGGCTAAAAGCAAGACTGCAGCTCAAAAATTTGGACTTACTTTAGACACATTTAGTAAGCAAATGTGAAATTTATATATATACACACACTTAGCTAGTTTGTGGCCCTTAAAAGGAGATGGTTTAAGCTCCGTTCTTACTGTAGCGAGGGCGACCAACAGGGGAGCTGGATGTTGGCACCCAACTATTGATAGTATATTCTGTGGATAAACTACCATTGATTCATTCTGTAAAACCCTTTAAAATATGAGACAGTATTAGTAAGGGCTGTATGACACAACCCAACATTCACTGTAAGAGAGGGCCAATCTGGTAGATCGGCAAATGCTTATCAAGTCTATTAGATGGCTCGATAAACCATGTAGCCCTTGATGTATATAGAAAGTAAAAGAGTATATACTTACCTCTCCATGGTACCCTGCTGCCTCTTCACCACTCACCACAGCCACCATTGAAGCTTTTGAAGCCTGAAATGACAGGCTGCTCAGCCAATTACTGGATGAGACAGAAGTGTATCACCGCCAGTGATTGGCTGAGTAGCCTGTCACTTCACAGACAACTCCAGAAGCTTCAGCAGCAGCTCAGGTGAGTAAGGAAAAAACAGAAGAACACCAGGGAGTGTGGAGAGGTAAGTATAATCTTTATTTTCTATTTTACTTAATAGTGTCATCAGCCAAGATTGCCTATGATTTTTAAACTTGCTGAATGAAAACGATCAGCTGATGATCGGCTCTTCGGCTGATCGTGGTCTATATTGAATGAAGACATATTTGCCCCAATCCACCTGATTCAGCAGGTATTCGATCTTGCTCCTCGTTCCCTGTTCGCGCTATTACATGGACAATCATCAAGCAGGAAGGAACGTGTGTGTGTGTGGGGGGGGGGGGGGGTCGCAACTTGCAGCGGGGCGGGCTACCGGGAGGATCTTTAGATCATCAGGGTGAACAACAGAAGAGAGCGGCAGTGATACTGCCAAGAGCAACGGGCAGAAGATTGTAGCTATTGTGACAAACAAGCTTTAAGACAGCAGTCATCCGACATAATGCATTATTGTTGATTGCTGCCTTTTAGCATGACTTATTACACTAAGCTATTATTAGCGTGAACGGCCAGTAATCGGGCAAGTACGGCCAATAACTGTTTGGTGTAATGGTATCCTAACTCTGCCTCATTGTCTTACTAAAGGACAAGGCCTATCCCCCAATATATACAAAAGGTTAAAATGAAAAGATCAAACTTCTGCTCAGATCTCCACAACTAGAGAATCGTTGCAGTCTAGGCCGCCCCCTCACAGCTGATGGAAAGCAATGAGGATGGGGTCCAGACTACAGGGCCAGACTATTGTGCCGAAACCAAATTACTACAGCTTCAAAAGACAAAGCCCCAAAACTAATAAGAGTAAATTACAAATTGGTTTATTTTTAGCCTAACCAGATATTTATTTCAAAGTGAGCCTTCCCTTTAAGCTTTTGCATAGCCTTGGAATGATGGCTATGGCTTAGAAGTCCTCCAAAGACAACAATAGCAATCAGCAAACCCCAACCACACAACTTCCCCTCATTAATTCTCTTGCCGGCTATGTATTTTCTCAGTAAAAAAAAAAAAAAAAAAAGTCCGAAGCTAAAGAGGTTACTAATGTGGTTGAAACACAATTCCCTGTTTTTTTTCTACCTCCTCAAAGAAACAGAGAACTAAAAGTGAATGTGAACTGGATATTTCTGCACTCCAACACACCTACGCTGCCATACCACAAAGCTCTAATACACCCGTACTGCCAAACTATTGTCAGAACAAGGGCTAAAAGGCAGATAAACCTCAAGGTTCTCAGGCTAAATGACCCAAGTTTCCCAGCGACGGAGAGAACAAGTCAGAAATGTTGGCTGCTTCATTGTAAGACTGGACCAAAAACTTACTCCTTAGCGTCAGACCACAATAACACATATAAAAACTAAACAAAATCCTACAACTAGTCAGGAACACTACTACCCTATGGGTCATTTGGGTCTTTGTTATCCACTTAATATACTTCTAGCCTAAACACAGCTATATGTAGGGAGGAATACTTGTAACAGCCCAAAGGTCAATTCGGTTCTTGTTATCATGTGCTAAACCACTTTATTTGTTGGCATTGTACACACAGGACATAACATCAATATTTTCTAATAAAAGGATTATCCCTTAAGATATAGACAGAATTGGAAGGAGATTGTCTTCAAAGTCAGTCTGTAGCTAGAATAAAGAGGTACTCCGGAGGGGAAAAACTCAAATCAGAAAGTTATGTAGATTTGTAATTTATTTTTATTAAAAAAATCTCCAGTCTTCCCATACTTATCAGCTGCTGTATGTCCTGCAGGAAGTGGTGTATTCTTTCCAGTCTGACACAGTGCTCTTTGCTGCCACCTCTGTCCATGTCAGGGAACTGTCCAGAGCAGGAGAGGTTTTCTATGGGGATTTGCTGCTGCTCTGGACTGTTCCTGACATGGACAGAGATGGCAGCAGAGAGCACTGTGTCAGACCGGAGAGAATACACTACTTCCTGCAGCAGCTGATAAGTACTCGAAGATTGGAGAAATTTACAAGCAGTAATTTACAACCCACCACTTCATTCAACAGGGAAAGTAGACCCCATCTTGGGTAGACACTTATCCGATAACCTCTTTCTTCCTGATGACTTTTCCAACACCCTTCAGCAGCAGGAACATCATCAATGCAGCACAGCGGCAGCCAATGCAGTCTTCAAGGCCTAGACATATGAGGGTAGTTTATATTAATGTGAACATCACCAAGCTAGCACAGGCAGATTCACAGGCCAGACAATGCAAATTAGCTTTACTCCGAAAGGTAAGAGGCTCTGTAGTGCCCTATATACCCTATACGTCAAAGGAGCCTTTACACATGACTAGGGATCATTCATGAGTCAAACCAGAAGAGGAAGAAGACGTGGACATGAAGACTGTCTGGGTATTATAATGCCATGGTTCCACTAATTTCCATGGTGGTCATTTGGGTCCCCCCATTGTGCCATCTTTGGCCTCAGTCTGTAGTCATGCTCTAACGGCCCTATTACACGGATCCACAATCGGCCGAATTGGGCCAATTAGCGCTTCTTGTAACTGAAACAACGATCAACCGATGAAACAATTATCGGTTGATTGTTGGTTTAGGTTTGGACCTGAAATCGTCAGGCGCTGACCGGACATCGCTACGTGTAATAGCGATGCGGGGCCGATGGCTAACGATTGGCCAAACACCTGATACCTTACCTCTCCCCGCTCCCGGTCTTCTCTCCTATGCTCCACAGCTTCCCAGTCTGGGCGGCCTGTCAGCTGACAGGTGGCTCAGATGCTGCCAGGAATGGGAAGATCGGGAGCGGGAAAGGCAAGGTATCAGGTGTGTGGGCAAGGGCTGCAAGGACATCGCTAATGATGTCCATGCAGCTCTTACTGCCCGATTATCAGGTCGTCTAAGAGATCCAGTAAACAAGCGTTAATCTAGCAGATCGGAGCTTGTTTAATAAAATTTTTGGCCCGTGGAATAGGACCCTAAGGGTACTATAACATGGCCCAATAGGGGCCCGATAATAACTGTAAACCTACTACACGGCCCGATAATCGTTAAACAAGGGCTGCATGGACACCGTTACCAATGTCCTTGCAGCCCTTGCTTAAACTGCATACATTACCTATCCATGGTCCAGGGCTCCACTTGTGCTCTGCTTCTCCCTGGGTCCTGTGCGCTGCAGCTTCAGAGCGGCCTGTCTTAGCTGAAAGGCTGCTCAGCCAATCACTGGCCACGGCCAGTCTTAGTTGACAGGCCGCTCTGAAGCTGCAGGGTGCGGGACCCGGGGAGAAGAGGACCGCAAGAGGAGCCCTGGACCATGGATAGGTAATGTATGCACTTTGCAAATCGTCAGCCACCGATGTGCAGTCGGTGCCCGACAATTATAAGTCCAAACCTATATCAACGATCAGCCAATGATCGTTGTCATCGGCTGATGGTTGTGTTTATTACACTGAACAATAATCGGCCGGATAGGGCCGATTCGGCCGATTATAATTCCGTGTAATAGGGCCCTAAGACAGTCACTACTGAAACGGTGCACAATGAGCTTCATTAATATTGAATGTAAATATAAATTATAACATGTTTGCTACTTCAAAGGGGATATCACTAAGGAAGCGTTTGGTGCCCCAAGGCATAGAGCAGATAATTGCCTACAAGGTTAACCTACACTTAAAAAGACCAGATTTCCTAGAATTGACAAGAATGTGTGGTAGGGTTTGTCATGCAAAGATGGAAAAGTGGCTGTTTGTGGGGGGGGTCTGCTTTTTTGGAGATTTCGAGGATAAAGTTGATCGATCCAAAGACAGGGATCCCTGAAGAAGAAAAATGGGTATTCCTGAAGTGTGTGGGAGGAGATCCCCTGAGCTTTATGGGAGGGGATCCCCAGAGGTGTGTGAAGAATATTAGGTCAGAGTTTCCTACACAAACAATTGGCACTCACCTCTCCAGTTTCATGTGTCGCTCCAGGGTGGGAACACATTAAACTTTGAGGTTGGGCAGTCGCCAGTATACATCACATCCCAGTGACTCAGACATAAGATTTCTGCAAACACAACCACTCTCAGCAACCACAATGTCACACACTGGTATAGATGCTGTCCACCTCTAGAACTGAACATCAGGTGAGCTATACATCAAAGTGGCAGAGATATAACCTGCAGGAGTGACATGATTGTACCTATACCCCACAGGGAACAGAAAGAGGTGACAGTAGGTGCGGAGCTCCAGAGTAAGCGTCCCTGTATGTCTCACAAAGCCCCTCTGTGCTCCTGGAAGGAATGGCACGGAACATAATGTGCCCCATGTCCTGTCACATTCCCATCTCCAGGATATGATACATCCTAATTTGCTTTGGGTCACAACTTCCCTTCCAACACCTCCCTTACAGCAACAACGTCCGCACACGAAAACACTGCGGCCGAGCACGGTGACACATCATATAAATTTACAGGATTTGTGTCCGTTCAGCAGGTGCCATGGATGAGTAAGATGGAGAAATCAGATAAAATCTCAAAGTAAAATCTAAGGCGCAGATCCATCTTACAGCAACTGTTTACTGTTTGTTTAGACATTGAATAATTACATTGTGCTGATCCTGAAATACATCCTGCAAAATACTCCAGAGCTGCACTCACTATTCTGCTGGTGGGGTCACTGTGTACATACATTACATTACTGATCCTGAGTTACATCCTGTATTATACTCCAGAGCTGCACTCACTATTCTGCTGGTGAGGTCACTGTGTACATACATTACATTACTGATCCTGTATTATACTGCAGAGCTGCACTCACTATTCTGCTGGTGGGGTCACTGTGTACATACATTACATTACTGATCCTATAAAGCTGGTTACCAGGTACAATAACATGTAGACTAAGCCCTTGAAGTGCATGTTACCCCTCCATCCTCTCCCTCTGCTGCTGGTTGCACAGGTAACCCCCGATATTCTGGATTGCTTACACAGCGTATCCACCTGAGCAGTTCCTGATCCTCCTTCTTGTGTCTGGATCACGTAGAGTGAGTCAGAGTCTGCGCCTTTGATCCTCAGATGAGGAGATTATGTCTTTGATTTGCAGCAGACCTCCCCGGCTCAGGATGTGCCCCTTCCTGTGCCATCTATCATAAAGCTACAGGTGTGGTATGTATCTGGCAAGACAAGTTTATTATACTATTATATTACAATTCAGCTACTGTTCTCGGTGACAGGTAAATTCCTTCCCATCAGGAGACAAGGGGTGTGCACGCTGGCCTGAGGATCAGTGGAAACGAGTTATGGTTCTATCCCTGTGTACAGGTGTAACATCCAACTCCAAAGGCTGGGGTTTGGACATACCATTGCATTAGATGCTGGGGTTCGGAGATACCATTGCATTAGACGCTGGGGTTCAGAGATACCATTGCATTAGACGCTGGGGTTCGGAGATACCATTGCATTAGACGCTGGGGTTCGGAGATACCATTGCATTAGACGCTGGGGTTCGGAGATACCATTGCATTTGATGCTGGGGTTCGGAGATACCATTGCATTAGACGCTGGGGTTCGGAGATACCATCGCATTAGACGCTGGGGTTCGGAGATACCATCGCATTAGACGCTGGGGTTCGGAGATACCATCGCATTAGACGCTGGGGTTCGGAGATACCATTGCATTAGATGCTGGGGTTCGGAGATACCATTGCACTAGAAGCTGGGGTTTGGAGATACCATTGCATTAGACACTGGGGTTCGGAGATACCATTGCATTAGACGCTGGGTTTGGAGATACCATTGCATTAGACGCTGGGGTTCGGAGATACCACTGCATTAGACGATGGGGTTCGGAGATACCATTGCATTAGGCGCTGGGGTTTGGAGATACCTTTGCATTAGACGCTGGGGTTCGGAGATACCATTGCACTAGAAGCTGGGATTCTGAGATACCACTGCATAAGACGCTGGGGTTCGGATATACCATTGTATTAGATGCTGGGGTTCGGAGATACCATTGCATTAGACGCTGGGGTTCGGAGATACCATTGCATTAGACGCTGGGGTTCGGAGATACCACTGCATTAGACGCTGGGGTTCGGAGATACCATTGCATTAGACGCTGGGGTTCGGAAATACCACTGCATTAGACGCTGGGGTTCGGAGATACCATTGCATTAGACGCTGGGGTTCGAAAATACCATTGCATTATACGCTGGGGTTGGGAGATACCATTGCACTAGACGTTGGGGTTTGGAGATACCATTGCTTCTAGGCATTAGCCCCCAGGAGGCTGTGGTCTACAACAACCGCGCTTGCACATTAGACCATGCCTGATCATGTGCAAATAGGCTGCCCAACAGTTCTAGGCTATGGCTGTGAAAGAATACATACTTAGGGCTCTATTACATGACCGAGCCACTATGTAACTGAGCATCACTCACCTAGATTCCCACTCACTTACACAGCTTAGTAATTGCACGGAGAGGGCTGCACGGGCAGATGACAGCCTGGGATTTTTTGACAGGTCAAACAGGCATTTGCTGATTTGTCAGCTGATTGTTGGTTGTATTACATAGGGCCACATAAGCCGGGTTGGCCAATAATTGCCCCATGTAACAGGGCTCTAACACTGACAGGCAATAACTCTTTTCAATACTAAAGATACTAAATACTAGTGATCAAAGGATTCCTAGATTCCACTAAGTGAACAAAAAAAATTACATACAATAAATCATTTGGTGGGGTGGAAACATGGGGAAGGGGCCATTCACATAAATAACACACATTACAGTGTTGTATAACTTTGTGATGTGTGTTATTTAGTGAGAAAAAACTTTTCACCGGACTACTCCTTTAAGGCCGGGTTCACACACCGTATGACACCGGCCGTTCTGTTCCCCTACCCTCTGTGACATGGCTCCATTGAGCGGGGAGGGGGTTTTGCCACACTGGAGGGCGGCGGGCTTCAGGCTGGGCCAGTGCCCCAGAATAGACCGGCGCCGTGCACAGGAACCATGCCGCAGTTGAAAAAATGAACTGTGGCACCAGCATCCCCATGCTGGCCTATTCATGTAAAAAACTTAAAACGATGTAACGGATGGTACATTCGCTTTAAATTTTACAGCTTTTTGAATGTTTTAATTAAATAAAAATGTTATTATTTTCCAGTCCTGAAGGCCCCAAATAGGCCAGTCCTTAATGGGTTAAGAGAAGTTAGCGGAAAAAGAAATAATAATAATGTGCTGCCACCCAATGCTCCATACAGATGTGTAACATCATCACTGCTGCCTCAAACTGGGTACAAAAGATCAATTAAATGCAAGAGCTGTGTTCTGGTCACTATATGACCTCACCAGCTGTAAGCCAAAACCAAAAGTGGGCCCAAAAGACAGGAGAGGTACAAATCGTTCCATTCTACTTTTCCGCTGTTTCTTCCCCCTCCTAGATTTGGCTACAAAGCAACATACTGACCAAAATAGTGAAAGTGGCTACGGCAGACTCATTGACATATTCATGCATTATGACGTAGACTTTTTGTAAGACCTATACCATACCATACCATAGCCCTCTCGTTCCATCTCCAATATGATTCACATCAGTGAATTGTATAGGGCAGCAAGGTTTTTTGGACTTCCCAGGCCTGTTGACTACTATGGATGAAACACCTTCAGGAGACCATAACTTATATTCTTGGGCTATAAATAAGGCCTAGACCGATGCTTCTCATACTGTGAGGCACGGTGAGGCACCCCTATTGCTGGTGGGGCAAAGCTGGGGAGGCAGTTCTCACAGAAGGGACTATAATCTGCACAGTCCTTTCCCTGGCTGCAACAATCTCTGGTTTGGGAACATTATTGACTTATTTTGTACAAATTTTAATGTTATACAGAGTTTAGGATGAGGGGTAGACTAAGCAATAGTTTTCATTTTTGCATGGACTTCCACCACAGAAGGTGAGGCCCAGGCACCCCCTTGGTCCATCTGGTCAGTCTGTTGGGTGAGGCTCCAGTAGAAAAGGTTTGAGAAGCACTGTCCGTGACTAATGGAGGACATGTACAAATCTAGCCTGCTGGTATGTCCCTACTGCGGAGGAAGCACCAAGGTAAGAGACATACCTTCATCCTTGGCACCTCCTGCACAATAGGGACATATCAGCAGGTTAGATTAGTCTAAACTAATAGTTCCTCTTTAATTTATAAATTATCTGTGCACTTAATCGTTTACTCCCTGGTCCAGTAAGACTGTTTGGAGCACTGCCCCGTCCCCTTGCGACAAAGTCTTTGCCTCGGCCAGCCAGGGGCTGATCAGCTCTATGGGGGTGGGCAGTGCTCCTAACGGCGCCCCAGTTCTTAACGGACCATGGAATGAACAAGTGCGCAGAAACAGCATCAAGGATGAAGGTAAGAGATTTACCTTCCTCCTCTGCACCTCCTGTGCAATAGGGACATAGCAGGTTAGCCTTCTCATAGTTCCCCTTTAAACCCATTTACCTACACACTATCTGCTCACAGCTGTGAGCTCAGGTGGACAGCATTACCCAACTTCAACTGGCTAGAATCTTTTAGAACTTTCTGATATCTACGGGTCTAACCTTCTACACCTGAACCAATCACTGCCCTGTCTATAGTAAGTGTAATTGTAAGGCTTATAAATATCCAGTTTCTCCAAACCTTATGGTCTCAAACCTCAATTTTCCAGCATCTGCTGTCTAAAGTTGGAGTTAAATTAGTTAGTGGCTAAAGACGACTAACATCATGCGTACTCAGGACTGCTACTACCCTGTTCTTCCTAGGACATTCTGCACATGGATGTCATATGGACAATCGGGCAGAATTGGGCGGACATTGTCCCGTGTAATGAAGAAAACAAACAGCCGAAGAGCCGATCATCGGCTAATCATTGTCTTTTATTAAGTTTAAAAGTCATCAGCTGCTGACCACACATCGGTCCACGTTACAGTGTGTAGTGAATAATAAAGTTATATACTTACCTCTCCAGGCTCCCCCGGTGTCCTTCTGGCCTTTTTCTGCTCACTGCAGTCACAACTGAAGCCATCTGTGAAGTGATAGGCCAGGATATCTGTCACTTCAGAGATGGCTTCCCGCCTGTCAGTGGTGGCTGCAGAAAGTGGGAAACAGGGAAAAGGACACAAGGGAGCGTGGACAGGTAAATCAAACGTTTATTATTTTCAACACACACAGCAAGGGCTGCACAGACATCGCTAACAATCATCGAGCTGTGTAATACGCTTAGTAAGCGAGAGTCGACCTAGCATATCAGTGCTTGCTTACACAAAAAATCATGTCATTTAATACAACCCGAAAACTCCACAGAAATTTAAAGCGTAACTGTCATGTTTTTTTTATTGCAGAAATCAGTAGTATAAGCGATTTTAAGAAACTCTGTAATAGGTTTCATCAGCCAAAAAAGCCTCCTTCTGTACTCAAGAAGCAATCTCCCAGCCTCCCCCCCTGACTTCTTATCTGTGCATTATCAGGCAAACACGTCTTCATTACAGAGAAGCCAGTGAAGACGGGCTCTGCTCTCTCCATTGTAAGCCTATGAAGGGGGGAGGGGCTGAGGGAGATGAGGGAGCAGGAAGAGGTGACATGAAGGTCAGCTGTTTGTAGACTGTCTGGGCACCTAAACCGCTGGATTCTGGGGTCAGAAAGGTCAGTGCTTATCTATGAACTTACTGAGAGAAGATTGCAGGGTGTTGTGCTGTGCAGGACTGCTCCGTGCTCAGTCACTCCTAGCAGCCCCTCCCCTCTCCATAGCCACATAATGGAGACAGAAATCCTGCTTCATTTGATGTGAGGGGGGAGGCTGGGAGATTGCTTTTTCACTACAGAAGGAAACTCTTTTAGTACATAAAACCTATTACAGAGTTACTTAAAATCGCTTGTACTGTTGATATTTAATGTTTTTAGAAAAATGGCCCTGAAATGACAGTTTCGCTTTAAGGGTCTTTTCGCTGTCTGCGCCTTTTGTGGACTTCAGGTTGGGCCAAACCACCTTCTACTTCTACTGCTTCTTTCAAGTCTGTTTAGGAAATCTACATTCTCAGGAACTGCTCATCTGACCTTACTGATTCTACGCTGGTAAACTCCATTACACCACTCCAAGTCCCCACTATACTACAACTCCTTGAGTGCTGGTTTTCACACTGTATGGGCCTTCCACCTAGCACCAGCCAGGACATCATTAGCCACAAACTGCCTTAGGGGATAGACAATAATACCCATAATACTGCCCCTCTCCATATGATTGTGGTGCCCTAGGGTAATGGGGACCCCAAAGGGTCACCACATAAGCACAACCACCGATTATAACACCATATCTGTAGACCAAGAAGTAGAGCCAATAAATCAACAGCTCGGCCCCTGTGAGATAGAGAAAAAAAGTAAAAATATCTGGTCAAGGATAAAACCTTTCAGTCATGGAGTAGTTAAATACTCCTACCTCCTCAGGTAAATGCCGAAATTACCTTGTATTACTATTATACCAAACAATGGTGAGGCAGTTGTTTTTCCAGAAAGGTTTCTCCGTTTTTTGTGTATTTTCTGTATATGTTTACAAGTTGCCGGGGTAATGATCTACTCGCCCATCAGGACTACATAAATGGTGAATGGATCCAACCTCCTGACATCATCCTTCTATTATATCACACCCAAGGTGTTTCCGCTCTGTCCTGACCTGCCCTGTAATGGTAACAATGGGGCAGAATTATCAAAACTTGCGCAGAGGAACAGTGGAGTAGTTGCCCCACAGCAACCAATCAGATAACTTCTTTTAGTTTCAAAAAGACCTGAAAAATGGAAGCTGTCATCTGATCCCAAAGCATTGGAATCCTGTTTAGCTTCGCCTAGACTCCTTTGGATTGAGGTGTCCTGTGCTTTAGAGATCAGATGCGGCAATACAAATTGTAGAAGGACGATCCCGGCACTTGCTTCCCATTCCAAATGCTTTATTCCACAAACATGGTGTCAGGTAAAAAAAGATAATGCGACAATCATTTCAAGCTACAAACATTTTGCCATGACAAAGCGATTGTAGCGCAAAACCATCATTGCATTATCTATCTGTACCTGAGACCATGATCATCCTTCTACAGTTTGTATCAAACTTCCTTCTGCCTACAAAAGGTCCAGACAGAGACAGGAGGTGTAATGGAGGAGCTGCCTGTATCTGGTGCGGGCAGAGACAGGAGGTGTAATGGAGGGGCCGCCTGTATCTGGAGATGGTGCGGGCAGAGACAGGAGGTGTAATGGAGGGGCCGCCTGTATCTGGAGATGGTGCGGGCAGAGACAGGAGGTGTAATGGAGGGGCCACCTGTATCTGGAGATGGTGCGGGCAGAGACAGGAGGTGTAATGGAGGACCGGCCTGTGTCTGGAGATGGTGCGGGCAGAGACAGGAGGTGTAATGGAGGAGCTGCCTGTATCTGGTGCGGGCAGAGACAGAAGGTGTAATGAAGGGGCCGCCTGTATCTGGAGATGGTGCGGGCAGAGACAGGAGGTGTAATGGAGGGGACACCTGTATCTGGAGATGGTGCGGGCAGAGACAGGAGGTGTAATGGAGGACCGGCCTGTGTCTGGAGATGGTGCGGGCAGAGACGGGAGGTGTAATTGAGGGGCCGGCTGTGTCTGGTGATGGTGCGGGCAAAGAAATGAGTTGTCATGAAGTCGCAGTCTGTGTCTGGAGATGGTGTGGGCAGAGACAGAGGGTGTAATGGAGGAGTCTGGTTGTAATGGAGGGTTTCCTGTGTCTGGAGATGGTGCAGGCAGAGACGGGTTGTAATGGAGGGTTGCCTGTGTCTGGAGATGGTGCGGGCAGAGACAGGTTATAATGGAGGAACTGTCTGTGTTTAGAGATGGTGTGGACAGAGACAGGAGGTATAATGGAGGGGTCTGCTTGTATCTTGAGATGGTGCGGGCAGAGACGGGTTGTAATGGAGCATCTGTCTGTGTCTGGAGATGGGTCAGGCAGAGACGAGTTGTAATGGAGGGTCGCCTGTGTCTGGAGATGGTGCGGGCAGACAGTGGGTGTAATGGATAATTGCCTGTGGATAGTCGACAAGGAAACTGGGACTGTTAATGCTTGTTGGCAGATAAACAATCTTCTACTGGTGTCTGGGTGATCTGATGTCTTGGTCCTCTAGGACCTATTCACTGTGTGTCCTTGTGTGTAACCACTACCCCCAACATCTCCTAACAGCATTGTCAGCATAGCCTAGATGGTGGCGAATCATTAAAACAACAATCCTACTCCTCTTTGTCCAAATGCTCCCCCTCTCAAATCTGTCAACTGGGAAAAATGTCTTCAAACGCGAGGCCTGTCTTGCAGTCAATGTCTCTGACCAAGAGGTACACTACCCATCCATAGCCTCCGAGAGCCTTTTATATGGCAGCGGGGGAGCTAATCTTACGCTTCTGAATGTATTATTGTCGTATTAGTAGTGACTGCAGTACATAGAGATATAAGCTGCAGTGATACAGGGTGAAGTCTATATGATGCAGACAATGTAGGCCTGTACACAGTGTATGAGCTTCATGTACAGGATATGACTGTAACATTACACACTATAGGACTCGCTGCCCTATGTGCTGCAGGCTCCTGACACACTCATATACTCTGTGCACATCTGTTTACAAGATGACAGCTGTAGCTCCTGTCCCCGAGGGGAGAACGCATGGACAAGACAAAACAAATGGGACCCCCCCCCCCCCTAGTCCATACAAACTAAAAGAATGCGTTTTATCCCAGACCGAGGACCTGGTGTGGGAAACCACCATGTAGAGGTGTGCGGAAAAAAGTCTTGTACTAGGAGAAAGTTAACTCTACCTCTTTTCCTTGGGATCTCAAACTCAGGATCTCATCCATATACGCCTGTAGATGTATAAGTCAATAATGTCTGTACATGAATTATTTTCCGATTGTAAAGAGCAGCGGAATCTGTTGGGGCATATGCAGGATATATACAGACATATATATATATAAACTTTCCATCTACACAGCACCTGAGGGTATGGGTTCTCCTCTGTCAGGAAGGGTAAACCTTACAGCTGAGTCTGCAGTTTGGAAATACAAGTCCTAACATATATACATGTAAAAGTAAAAAACCAACCTGCATGTAGACAAGTGATGAGCTGATCCCCGGGTGTCCTCGTGCTGGGACCCCCAGCAACTGTAATCTGTCATGGATCTTAGCACTGAACATTGCATTTTCTTGCAGTGCCTCCACAGGAGAAATAAAGTATTACACACTCCCCACTGTCATCAATAAAAGAAAGAGGCTCAATGTAGGCGAACGGATAAGAATCTATTTTTTTTTAATGTCCGACGTGGCCAAACCCCTTTGTTTTGAAATTTTGTAATTGGGTATATTAAATTGTATTAAATAAACCTGAAAATCTGGCTGAAATTTGGTTGAAACACGTCCAAAAATCTAGACTGTTTTGTCTGTATTTGCCTCTATATTAGTTTAACCTCTGTGTTATGTCAGTGTTTTTGCAGCTGTTTTTTTTTCCCTTGCCCGGCCTAAATATGAATAAACATACGAGGCTGTACTATTGTACTTTATTGACTCCTATAGGGAATAGGCAGACAAATATAAATATACAGGTGTGTAAATAGCTGCACTGGCTAATATAACCCTCATATTCAAGACCTTAAAAATATAGGACTTAAACAGACACAAAACGTGTAAAAGAGACCAAGGATTCAAATATGTAAATCTAAGTGAGTACAGCTATGTAAAAGTCATATAGCCTCTCCAGTGCCGGCTAAACTGGGGTGCAGGAGTTTAGGGATCCCCTGTGTTCACTTTCAACCACCACAGGTAGGTAAGGACTTTATAGGACCCAATTGGGAGAACCAGCTGGGAGAAGACCACGCTGCAGAGTTAGGGCCCTATTCCACGGGACGATTATCGTTCGAATTATCGTTACATTGTTCGGATCTAAACGATAATCGTTCGGTTGAATAGCATTTAACGATTAAACAATGAATGAGAAATCGTTGATCGCTTAATAAGACCTGGACCTATATTTATCGTTGCTCGTTTGCATTGAATAAGACGTCGTTCAGTCGTTCGCAGTAGCAACGAACGCAATAGCGACGACAAGAACGACCGCAAGAACGATCATAAGTAATGATTATCGTTCCATGTAAATGGGTGAACAATTTCAGGTCATTCGCAATAGCGGTCATTTGAAATCGTTTATCGTTATTGATTATGTGAACGATTATCGTCCTGTGGAATAGGGCCCTTACAAAAGAGTCGTGCTCCATTATAAGTCTGACTCAGAGCAGAGACACACTGCAGCGCGGTCTTCTCGCGGCTCGCTCTCCCGGGTCACCCATTAGGAACACTGCCCACCCCCATAGCACCGATTCAGCCCGTTCCTGGTCTGCTTCTTACATTATCATTAGAAAGGGGTGGCCCGGCTGGGGGTGGATTGGGGCTATAGGGGCGGGCAGTGCTCCTAACGGGTGCCCCAGTGCTCCTAATGGTCCTAACAGACCCTGGAGCACACAACTAACTGCACTGAAATGGCGCCAATGAGGAAGGTAGGAGACATACCTTCCTCCTCAGTGTCTCCTGTGCAATAAGCACATATCAGCAGGTTAGATTTGTCTAACCCGCTGATATTTTCCCTTTAAACTTATGTCACCAAAAAGAACTCCCTATGGGAGATGTCGGTGGAAGTAGGGGTCAGGCATGTTGGAATTTCACTGCCCGATCCTTTTATTCTCAGAGGGATAATCTGCCACCAGAGCAGCAAAACCAGATCAACAGATACTGAAAACCCCTTTAAGGCTATAGGCCCTATTACACGGGATGATTATTGTGCGAAAAATAGTTAAATCGTCCGAATTTAAACGATAATCGTTCTGTGTAATTGCAGGCAACGATCGAAAAATTGTTCGTATGTTGTTGATCGTTGATTTAGATCTGAACCTAAAATTATCGTTAATCGTTCGCTAATCATTTGCTAATCGTTCTCTGTAATTCCACGTTCGTTCGCTCAAGTTCCGCATTTTTTCACTAATCGTTCAGTGTAATTGCACATTGTTCATTGTTTTTCTGGGATCAGAAGGAATAAATGATTATAGTAACGATCGCAATAACGATCATAGTAACGATCGTAACTAACGATTATTGTTCTGTGTAATATGGTTAACAATTTCAGTTTAACAATAAACAATCTCGTTTGCGATCGTTTATCGTTAGTCGTTAATCATTAAAAATCGCTCTGTGTTATGCTGCGTTTAAACGTAACGATTATTGTGCGAATTCGAACGGTAATCGTACGTGTAAATGCTGCGAACGATCAAGCGACGAGCGAGAAATCGTTCATTTTGATCTTTGAACACGTTCTCAAAAATTCGCAGATAGTTACGTGTAAACAGTCGTTCACATATTTACCCTGTGAGATAGGCTTAAGTGATCGCAAACCGATTTTTCCGTACGATACATCATTCCGTCTAAATGCTGATCATTATAAAAAACACATCGTTCATTCGAAATCGTTAATCGTACGATCGGGCGAATTATCGTTCGGTGTAAACGCAGCATAATAGAACCCTATGTCCCCACAATGTAAAACTAAGATTATGATTAGTAATAGCGGCCGTTGTTTACCCTTATTCTCACATAGTGGGAACATGGTCTGACACTGTATCTTTGCAGGGATTTGAAGCTGTGGCAGAGAAATGGAGTTCTGACCCCTATGAAGATGTACCATAGAATTAATCAGCACTGGATTTTAGTGCTAAAAATAACATGGTGTTAATAGGTAGACATTCACTTTAACTAACAGTGTGTGAACAGGGCCAATGAAACGAGCACTGGCTTTCTGTGAGAGTTGTGGCTTTTGGCATCACATGTTGGAATGAATAAGATTTGGTGAGAGATGTTGGAACGCATGAGAAATCTTCATCCAGTGAATACTGCCGAGGACCAATAGAAAATAAGAGATAATTGGAAAACAATGTACTGTACTGTATTTCTACCGGGAT
The DNA here is from genome assembly GCF_027789765.1 of Dendropsophus ebraccatus. Taxonomy (NCBI): domain Eukaryota; kingdom Metazoa; phylum Chordata; class Amphibia; order Anura; family Hylidae; genus Dendropsophus; species Dendropsophus ebraccatus. Next base: position 7,190,482 of record NC_091454.1, on the reverse strand, counting down.
GAGACCCCAACTATTTTATTCAAAACAAGGAAAATGATGGTATGAGGACAGGTCTCTTCCAGGCTATGTTCTCACATCTTCTTTTTAGATGAAATAACTAGAGATGAGCTAATCGCTTTGTTTGATCAGCGATCCACTGATCGAGCCCGCCAGCTATCAGTGCAGTTCTGCTCCCTGACGCTCCTCCCATTATGCCAGGAAAAGCTGGATACAATCCTGGAAAACTTCTTCCAGTTTCCCAGGATTGGAGCCAGCTTTTTGCAGCAGGGAGTGGAGCAGCACTGAAAGGCGGCGGGCTGGATCAGTGGATCGCTGATCAAACAAAGCGCTTTGCTTTGTTTAGATGAGCGATTCTCTCAACTCTAGAAATAACAGCCGTTGTTTGATAATGACAGCCGTAAATAATAATCACGGACATTAGAAGCGGCTGGAGTTTTTTTTTTGCCTGTGAACATAGCCTCAATCTGCTTCTTGTTTTATTATACAGTGTTCTGCAGTATGGCAGCATACAGCAGCATCCATTTTTACCATGTTTACCATCTATTATTCCATTTTTTGTTTATTTTTTTCCTTTTTAGGCTATATTCACATGTAGTAAAAGATTACCTAAATATGGCTGTAATTTTGAGTAAAAATAAAACAATATGTGAACAGGTGGAAAAAAAGGCACGCTCAAAATCACAAATGATTATGTTCATTAGTATATAAGGTTTGTGCACTGATGCTCAATTTCTCATTGACTTCAATGGAGCGCATTATTACATTATAAATACATTTTAGTAATTTTTTAATTGCCTAAAGGTATACATTAAACGGAAATACAAATGCACCTAGCCTAATAATAATAATGCTTTAAGTTGTATCCTCCTAGGTTGCTCTAAGTCCATGACCTGACAGATCCACCTTAAGAGTTGGTGACCCCATATAAAAGTATATATTCTATCTGTATATAAATCACTAGAGGGTTATTATCACATGATATAAGACTCTCTTGGGAGACTGCTTGGGGGGTTAAGATGACATTTCATCAGCAAGGCATTTTTCATCATCCTTTCAAGCTCCTGCGTTTCGCTCTGGGCCGCGTACTGAGTTACTAACATATCCAGGGTACATTTTGGCACGGCTAATGGAGTGAACTACTGTATTATGATGATTGCAAAAAAAAACCTCTCCTGTTCAACTCTTCCTAATTTACTGAAACGCTTATTCATCAACTTCTGTCAACACCCGATGACCGACTCAACCTACAGCACTGAGGATGAGGAAAACCGGGCTTCATCACAGCTCACAGGAAAAGTAGCATGAAGTCCAAGCTATAAGCTTCAAGTTTGCTAAGATGTGCCACCAGATTTTGACAATTTGCCCCCTTCACTGTATGTAAAGCCTCACCAGTGCTAAACTCACCAGTTATAACCCACTATCCACGCCATCCCACCATCCAAGCATTTGAACACCGAGGTATTACTGTACTTCAAGACTGGGTGCCGAAAAAGTGTTCGAGAACTGAACAAGAGTTTAAGATCTGAAGCAAACAGTAAGTGACATCACCATGGTATCCAGGAAGTGACATCACCATGGTATCCAGGAAGTGACATCACCATGGTATCCAGGAGGTGACATCACCATGGTATCCAGGAAGTGAAGCCTGAATTCAGTAGTAAGTGCAGGGAAAAAAGCACTTTATAAGCATTTCCTGTAATAAGTGTATATTGGTCATTGGGGGGGGGCAATACAATACTGCTTCTGTATATACTGCACCAATAAATTAAGCAGAATTCTACTAGGTGTGTCCCGGTATCCATTCTTCTATTGTTCTGGGACAAGTCCTACCATGAGCACCACCCGCTCCGCAGAGTGCAATCCTTCACAACTATACTACGGTATCCAGGAAGTGAGATCACCATGGTATCCAAGAAGTGGCATTACCATGTTATCCAGGAAGTGAAGCCTTGATGCAGTAGTAAGTGCAGGGAAAAAAGCACTTTATAAGCATTTCCTGTAATAAGTGTTTATTGGTGATTTGGGGGGCAATACAATACTTTAATAAAAATTTTCACCGGACTTCACATTTAGAGGAATTAATTCATTATACAGAGATAATTGCAGAATCTCTTAAATTTTAATCAGTAACAATGAGGAATGGACAAGTGTCTCTAGGGATGGAAATTGGAGGAGCTAATCGCCTAAAACTATCATCCGGCCCTGGGCCCCATGTGTCATAATCGGATTCCCAGATAACAGAACAGAACACGTCCTGCTTCTTTTGCTAATGCACCTGTATAATTCGGTCTGACATCCAATATTACTAATCACATATATCTGCAATATGTGAACAGCCGTGTCACTTTAATTTTCTTCTGAGTGAACAAGGATTGTAGTGTTCCAGCGTTAGATGCCGGCCTCATCACCCCGAGTGCTACAGACTAAATATTGCAGGCCTAGTTAATAACTGAACTGTGAGATGTGGCGTAAAGCCACTTACTGCTCTTTTATGTATATATTTTGGCTTGCTGCTATAAGCGCTTGGTGTATATTACTGTCTATTAGACGATTTATTTGGTCTTTTAATAGTATACGATAAAATCCCACTTCCTAGCAGACACCAAACTTCAAGCGCAAAAAAACACATTTGGCCAACCAGAAACTGTGAAGACGGATAAAAGAAGAAATGTAGAAAATAAACGAATTTTTTTTTTTTTTAAATACATACAATAACAGTTTGTGGTTTTCTATAAATTATCCCCCAATTTGTACAGACCTGCAACAATAAATGTAAAAAATTTACAATTTAAAAAAAAATCCAAACCTTTTTGGAAACAAAAACTATCCTGAAAATGTAAATAAATGTTGGGAGTATTTCACCCGTTTACTCCAGGATTGAAAATTTAAACATTTGCATACAAGATCTGATCAGTCAAGGAATGACCACTGGCTGATTCATCTGCTGATCGCTGCCCTTTTACACGGGGCAGTAATTGAAAACGCTCCTATGTCTGATGTCGACCAGTGTATGGCTATCTTCACACTATGCTTGAAAAAAAAAAAAATGACGGACGTCCAATGCACCTTGTGTATTAAATAACAGATGTTGTCTGCACGGACGTCAAAATAATTGTAATGACAACTATTTTCGGACATCTTTTTTTAACAGCGGATGTTATTTTTAAGTTGTTCATACGCAGTTCTTTTTTATCGTTTTTACTATTAAATTCAATGGACTTTTCAATTAAAGACACACCCAATGGATAATTAGTCCACCTAGACTAGAATAATTGCACTGCCGGCACAAAAATAGTGAAATGAAGGACGTAATTCTTTATTTTCAAAAACGGAGAGGAAAAAAAATAGTGTGAAGATAGCCTAAAAGGGATTTGACAAACACTGCTAAAATGTACTGTAAAATTTCTTATAAAAGACGATTCGGCCAGAGACCTGCCGTTCCATGACCCGGCCGGGTCACGGAATGGCCGGTCTCATACGACGTGTGAACTTAGCCTAATAGTGCAAATCCTATTGGCTAAACACAATGATTGACAGGGACCATACTTCCATTTAAAACTTTACCTTGAATTTTTTTACTACGCAACAGCAATTTTTTTCCCCTGAATTTAATAAGGCCAACGCACTGAAAGCTCGCTCAAAGCGGTTTAGCTACGCAACAGAAAGTTTGCTCAAAGAATTTTTTTTTTAACTGTATATGTTGAGCAACGAGATACACTGAATACGAAAGAAGTCCCGCAGTTCGTGTTCTTATTGTAAATCCAAATTGATTAAAAAAAAAAATTATAATAAATGATAAAGAAAGCTTGGAAAACGTTAACATAATAGGATATATTGAGTGTGAACATTTATAATATTCATAGATTGCGTACAAATATAAAAGGAAAAATACGCCCCCTACCAGAGGCAGAGAGAATGAGAAAAAAACATGACTCCCCCCACCTACTTAAACGATAATCTCTTGTTCATCGTTCCGTGCAATCACCCTGAAGCGAACGATCAACGAGGTCAGGACGACCGCAAGAACGACTAGAATTAAAGGCCGTCGTTCCACTGAATTGTGTGAAGCTCACTAAAGCAGTCGTTTGAGATCGTTTATCGTTAACGATTATCCGAACGATAATCGTTCCGTGGAATAGGGCCATTAGACTGAAACTCAACTGGCCCTAGGATGCGGGGGGCTGCCCCAATATAATCAATGTCCTAGGAAAAGAGGAAAAATATTGATATCCATCTGATAAAATTCTAGAAACATCTCCTGAGCAGGAGTATTCATTCTGGGTATAAACCAGATCCCTTTCTTGCAATCTCAGACAAACCTCCTTTAATTATTTTTTTTTTTTCTGTTATATCCTTTTTCCTTTGTATTTTCCATGATTGTTACATTCCCTAAAACTCCCTTATCCTCTTCTTCAAAGGCCGGACCATTTCTCCGTGGTTTAACTCTCCTTGGAGTCTGTCCATGTGGTTTTTCCTGTCTGCCATACAAAGCTCCCTCCTAAGAAACTCTTTACATCGAAACATTTTCCAATCATCTTTACATGTATTTTTATACTTCTTGAAATCTTCGGTTCACATCTGTTCTATGTTTTCTTTTTTTTTTTATTCAGCTCTCCCTTCTTTTTTTTAACATAGCCATCACTTTAAAATTAAAACTTTGATTTTGGGTACTTAAGGATTGTTGATATTTCCAATTGTTCATGATGTCTCTCTTCTATGCTACCCAATCATTGGCATCTTTTTGGACTATCTCTCGTGGATTTGGTTGTTTTTGTGTTTTTCTTTTACGTTTCTGGTATAGTTTGTGTTTTCTCCTCTCGTGTTGAAGCTCCACCTCTCGTTTTCTCTCTCTTTTCTCTCTCCCTCTCACTACCACATCCTTTGACTCTGGATGGCTGCCATATATCTTAGTCTCTCAGTGGTGGAGGATGCCAGTCGCACACACTGAGTTGCTATATATAGAAGCTCGAGGTTTATGAATTAATAACTGATTTCTTTACCCTCCAACAGAAATTAGTCACTTTAGAATGTCTCCCGGATTCTGAGAAGCAGACACAGGGTTGGCACCATTCCTTCTCACAGCTCCATGAATATATTACAGTGCAGCTCGGGTTCCGACACTTAGTTCAGGAACAGATTACAGGGCAGGGTCGCAGCATTTGTAGGATTATCCACGTACTCTCCTTTGGGGTCAACCTTAAATCGAATTTAGAACTTTTTGCTGAATATTCAGTTTCTAAGTTGTCTAAGCGGAAACAGAGTAGGTTTAGATTATAGGATAGACATATATCCTTATCAAAGCTGGTATAACAAGTTACTATATACCCCTCACCTTTTCAGAGCAATAACTCTTTTATTTTCCATATGAGGGCTTGTTTTGTTTTATTTTTTTTTTTTTTTGCAGGACGAATTGTACTTTGTAATATTCCCTTTTTCCATTTTACCATGAAACTGCATGGAAACTAAAAAAATATTATTTGTAGGGTGAAATTTGAAAACGAAATTAGTAACTTTCTGGTAACGTTCTGTTATTAATCGGCGCACTTTACAATAAAAATTACACTTTACTTTGTAGGTCAGTCTGATTACAACAATGTCCAGATTTGTATTACTTTATGTTTCTACTTTTTAATTTGCGCTGTTCACCATACAGGATCAGTAGCCTTATATTTTACTAGTTTGGAAAATTTCGCATTTTTTACATTTCAAGTTGACTAATGGGAAAAGGGGAATAACTAGATTTACTATTGGGGTATGCTTTTTTATTTTTAAAAACTTTTTTACACTTTTTAATTTCCCCTATGGAGCTTTTATGAACAATCATTGCTTATACTGTTCAATGTTATGCTATTGCTAGGCAGACTGCATTAGCAGATCACTCTGTGGCCAACGCGGAGACCTTTAGAAGGAGGTACCGAATGGTCATTTAAGGAGTTTACATCCGACATCAGCGTGATCACTGATGTCGGTCATTAACTGCAAGTGTTGGCTACAGCTGCTGAGCTTGCTTCATAGTGTATCAGTAGCTTCTTGAAGTACAGTTACGGCATAGTATGCCAGGGTCCTGGTGCATGTGCCATAACAATATTTCATATGTCCCCAAGGGGTTAAAGGGTTTTTTCCTAGATTATCACCTTTGCACAGGAAAGGTGACAGCTAGAAGACTGGTGAGAGTCTGACATCTGGGACCTCCATCAATCAAAGCAATGGAGGTCGCTCGTCCTCTAAGCCTCTGCTCCATTTACTCTCTTTGGAACATCAAATACAGCCTTGAGCTCCCTATGGAGAGTTTATAACTTTTAATCCAGGAATAATCCCTTTAAATTTCATAAACTAGAAACATAGTTCCTTGTGTGCACCCTTCCCTTGGGTCCAATGACCTCTCATGCAATGCTTTGTGATAATGCAGTAGATTTCTTAATAATTATATTACAAGGGTAAAATGAGGGGAATTAAAACCAAGAAATGTCGACTTCCCTCATCCAACGCTGCAGCAAAAACACATCCTCAAGCTTAATAACATTGAAACGTCTCCAAATCAGACATCGGTAAATGGTCACTGTCCTTTCCACAAACTCTGCATAAATCAATAGTGCAAGCAAAGCTGAGAAACTGCAAAACTTACAGAGGAAAATGCTTTTATTGCTGAGCTTAGCATTAAAGGGGTACTCTGGTGGGAAATAAAAGGTTTTTTTTTTAAATCAACTAGTGTCATAGTTATAGAGATTTGTAAATTTCTTCTATTAAAAAAATCTTCAGTCACCCAGTACTTATCAGCTGCTGTATGTCCTGCAGGAAGTGATGAATTCTCTCCAGTCTGACACTGTGCTCTCTGCTGCCACCTCTGTCCATGTCAGGAACTGTCCAGAGCAGGAGAGGTTTTCTATGAGGATTTGCTGCTGCTCTGGGCAGTTCCTGATATGGACATAGGTGGCAGCAGAGAGCTTTGTGTCAGACTTCACAGCACTTTCTGCAGAACATACAGCAGCTGGAAGACTTCAGGTTTTTTTTTAAATAGTTTATCTTTTCTCTGGAGTAGCCCTTACAGGCACCAAGTTTGCTTTAAACAGCTTTCCCATCCTAGATTAATACTGCTGGCTTAGCCTGTACACTTCTTTTCGACCCTTCTACCACTACACTGTATAGAGAAGAGCTCCGCACAGTGACCATATGACATCATTCCATCGATCCATTGTTACTAGTGTGCACAGGACAGGGTCATACATGTGATGTATGAAGAGAGAAGGGGACGCCATGTACAATCATGCACCAATGCTCACATGCTCTCTCGCAGGTTTCACTACTCCTTCAGCTAAGCCAAGCTTAAGAAGAAACTATTCTTTACGCCCCCATCTCTTCCCAAAACAAATGCATTTATGGAATGTGACTTTAAGGTCATGTAAAGCATGCTAAATTGGAGGAAGCAAAAATTTCTGTCTATTTTCACGCCTCACATTGCAGAACTAAATTAGTTACATTATAAAGATTAACGTGTTATTCCTCCTGCCAAAACACTGTGACCGCACGCAACATCTAAACTATATATATTTAGGAAAGATTCTCTGGGATATAATGAAATTTGTATGTATCAAATTGTGTTCCATTGTGGTCACTTGCAACAATATTACTATCTATGAGTCTGGGCCAAAAATCTGCTCCTAATAATCGACCGCCAATGTGTAGACTTAAAGGAGAAGTCCGGTGCGCCGTACCAAAAATATGTAAGATGGTGTCTGAATTTGGTTCCTTTTCGGGATTAAAAATGAATTGGGAAAAATCCTCTTTACTGCCTCTAGATGGAGATCACGACTCCCCGTGTCCTCCGGTTCATGTGCTGGGAGAAGGGGAGACACTGGAGTATTTGGGGATACGCATATCGACCGAAGTGTCCAGATTTAAAAAAGATAACTTAATTCCCTTCCTTAACAGGACGGAAAAAAAGTGGACTTTTGGTGCAAACTGCCCCTGTCTATGGCGGATAGGGCAGCTATTATTAAAATGATAGTTCTTCCACAAGCCCTCTTCTATCTGCACGCCTCTCCTCTCTGGATTAGCAATTTATGGTTTAAGAAGTTGGCGGTTTTACTTAATTTTTTGCTTTGGGGTCGGAAAAGGGCAAGGATTAAATATAATGCATGGACACAGTTGATGGGTGAGGGAGGGCTCGCCCTTCCGGATTTGCAGTGCTATTATTGGGCGCTAAGGGCACAAGAGTTAAAAAAATGGAACTCATCTGTAGTTCTTGTATATATAATGAAACAGCTTAAGTTTAAGTATAAGGATATTTTTGAAGCAGTTGAAGCGGGATTTGGGGGGAGCAGGTGTGCTACTCACCTCTATATGTATTGCAAAGTTTGGAAGGCACTACAGAGAATTTTTGGAATTAAAGGTAGTTTCACGTTTACCCCTTTGTGGGGGAATATGCATTTGAAAGAATTTGTTGGGATGCCTGAAACATCTTTTTGGGGAAATAAAGGTATTCGGTATGTAGCACAAATGGTGAATAATGGGAATTTGCGATCCTTGGCAGATATGAAGGTCGACTATGGTGAGGGTGGTTTTCACTTTCTGAGATATGGACAAATAAAAAACGCTTTTAGGTGTACACGTAATGTAGAGATTTGGCACATAAGTCAGCACGTTTTTTTTTACTATATTAGGGAACCTCCAAGGGGAGGTAAGGTTTTGAGAGGTATATATAATCAGGTAATTAGGGAGAGGGGAGGCGTGCAGTTGAGAAGGATTAAAAGCAAATGGGAACAGAAAGTAGGGTCGATGGGAGAGGGGGACTGGGAGTTGGTCCTCAGTAATGTTAGAGATGCTACAGTCTCACAGACTCCTCGAATAATCCAACTGAATATCTTATACCAACTCTATTACTCCCCGAAAGGGTTGTTAAATAGGGGTTGTAGAACTGATGCACTTTGTCCTAAATGTGGGAAAGATGGCGCAGATTTTATGCACTTATTATGGGACTGTGATAATGTTCAGATCTTGTGGAAGGGGATGGTGGAATTTCTTAAGAGTAAAATTAAAAATTTATTTGGATCTGGACACTTGGAAACTGGTCTTGTGTGGATTCCCGAATGATGGGGGGGGAAGGTACTCTTTGTAATAAAGCTTGTGTAAGCTTGAAAGTCATGATTGCTCGGTACTGGATGGGGCCGAAGGTGGCGGTGATAAAAAAAAATGGTGGTCCCTTATGGATCTGGGGAGGGAATATGAAGAAGTGCTGGCCAGAAAGATTTCTGTTAGAGCAGTTGGAAAGCATCGGAAGATCTGGGATGGATGGCAGAGTTTAGAAGGCTAAAAGATCTTAAAAATGGATTCCTTATCTCGGTTATTTGACTCTCCTGTTTTTTTTATACAAATCACGGTATGCAGGAAGTGACATCACCATGTTATCCAGGAAGTGACATCACCATGTTATCCAGAAGGTGACATCACCATGTTATCCAGGAAGTCACATCCCCATGTTATCCAGGAAATCACATCACCATGTTATCCAGGAAGTGACATCACCATGTTACCCAGGAAGTGACATCACTATGTTATCCAGGAAGTGACATCACCATGTTATCCAGGAAGTGACATCACCATGTTATCCAGGAAGTGACATCACCATGATATCCAGGAAGTGACATTACTATGTAATCCAGGAAGTGACATCACCATGTTATCCAGGAAGTGACATCACCATGTTATCCAGGAAGTGAGGCCTTGATGCAGTAGTAAGTGCAGGAAAAAAAGCACTTTATAAGCATTTCCCGTAATAAGTGTATATTGGTGATTTGTATAACTTTTAGGGGGCAATACAATACTTTATTAAAAAATTTTGCCAGACTTTTCCTTTAATAAAGCCAGTGCAATTAGGTAAAAATTGTATGGAATGATTTGTTAGTAAATGGCACTAATAATAGGAATCCATGAGATCTACAATACATAGGTGTTGTTATTTTAGGCATTGCATATATAAGCAGTAGTTAGAGGTATAATGTTCATTTTGCATTGGAACATACACAGAGACTCCCCAAGGGATTCCTTGCTAAGGGCTTAAAGGGGTTGTTCAACAAAAAAAAAATTCTTTCAAATCAACTGGTGCCAGAGATTTGTAATTTACTAATGTCAAGTCTTCCAGTACTGATCAGCTGCTGTACATCCTGCAGGAAGTGGCATCCTTTCCAGTGTGGAAATCAGGAGCGGTTTTCTATGGGGATTTGCTGCTGCTCTGGACAGTTCCTGACATGAGACTGGAGAGAATACATCACTTCCTGCAGGACATACAGCAGCTGCTAAGTACTGGAATACCCGAGATTTTTTAAATAGAAGTAAATTACAAATCTCTGGCACTTTCCGGGACCAGAAACATTTTTGGGTAATCAACCCCTTTAACCATATGAAATTCAACATTCACTAGTATGTGACTATACACAAAGCTGGGGCTAATCTTACATTGCACGGGGTCCTATGTTGGTGTAGGAAAAACTAACTGACCTTTGTATTATAGCGGTTCTGCTCTTTTTAGGGGCTATGTTGACAAGCTTGCTGACTGTTTCCACTAACAACCCGTGACTGCAGCTCTGGAGTATAATAACGGCCGGGAATCGGGACCAGGGACGTAATGTTTTTACTAAGTGACTCAGCTTTTTAATGTAGATCAATTCGATGTGTAAACTGTAAGATGGTGTCCAGAGACGCTCCAGATTTTACAAGTTCCCGTTTGGTTATTACGTCTGCGTATAAAGTCCCGGCGCACCATAACTAGTCCTAGTTTGTAATACATAATAGTATTGTACAATGGTGGTCGACGCTGCCAGTAATCCAGCAGTTAGCACATTAAGAGAGGACGAGAGGACCGAGCTGTCAGTGAGGACAATATGATGTGACAGCCCGCACCTTCACCCTTGTGCAGCCAAATACTCTCATTCCTACCCTGTAAATACTTACAATTCCTTTCTGGGATCTTGTTCTACTTTACTGAAGAAAACACTGTGAGCCGGAGAGAGTTACTAGAGGAGAAAAAGACCATGGAGCGTCCAGCCGGGGCACAGGATTGCATCTCCATTGGAATCCCTTATGTGACTGTGTTCCAGCCCTGGAACAGTGATGGCGGTCTATGACTCAAAAGCTCCGCTCACACACATCTCTAAGAATTGGCGGCCAGTGCTGACCTTACATGCCCTATCACAAATCACAACTATTCTAAGTAGGAATCTAAAGACTCTAATAGTATGTGATTAAGTTAAAGGGGTACTCCAAAGGTAAAAAAAAGTCAGAAAGCTATACAGACCGGTAATTTACTTCTGTGTAAAAAATGGAAGTCCTTATCAGCTGCTGTATGTTCTACAGGAAGTGGTGGATTCTTACAGCAAGTGGTGAATTTTTACAGGAAGTGGTGTATGATTTCCAGTACTTATCAGCTGCTGTATGTCCTGCAGGAAGTGGTGTATTCTTTGCAGTCTGACACAGTGCTCTCTGCTGCCACCTCTGTTCATTACAGGATCTGTCCAGCGCAGACCAGGTTAGATAATTGTTATCTCCTTTATGTACAGGAATAATTGCAGATTGATAGATGAGGTTATAATTATCCAACCTGGTGTAATAACACCTATCGCCTATATAAATGGTAACCACAAATACCCAGCTGGCCTTCTCACTGATGGGCTCCAGTACTGTTTCTATAACATCTGTTCATTACCCTAAGACATAACACTGTGCTGACAGATGGGGTTACATTATCAGTAAGAAAACAACCACTGAAGATCATATCCCTTCTCCACACTATTCCCTGATGAACCCATAAACATAATATGGGGGAAATGCGTCTGAAGGAAGTAGAATAAATCTTTCTTCAAATAGCAGTTATATCATCAACATAAACACTAGTTTTGTCTCTAATATATGAATGTGTCTATCTTCACTATTGTCCTGACTAATTCCATCATATCTCTGACCTCCCTTCGATATGACAGTCTCCGGGTGTAAGTGTTATCCCGACTAGTGTTGACGACACCTGACCCGGCGGTCCCCTAGTTTGATATAGGGCGACACCTCAGACTACCAGGGTCCCTACTCCCCCTACAAATTTTTTGTACCTACTGCATCTTTGCTCTTTACATACTTTTGCTGTGTAAATATATATTGTAATAATAAATATAGTTTTTTAACCCATAGCTGCACCAGGACGTTACTGAACGTCCTCATGCCGCTATGTAGCCCGGGATCGCGGCTATTAGCGGGCACGGTCCGATCGCCGTGCCCGCTAATTAAGTACTTAGAAGCAGCTGTCAAAGTTGACAGCTGCTTCTAAATACTTGCTCATATCCATCCCTGGTGGTCTAGTGGGGGGATGGCGTAATGGCGCTGATCCCGGCTCGGCATTCTATTGCTTTTGGCTGCAGCAGCCAAAAGTAATAGAACACCGATCTCATGGATTCATGCAGTATAACTATACTGCATGGATCTCTATGAGAGATCAGAGTGCATATACTAGAAGTCCCCCAGGGGGAATAACCCTAACCCCTGGGAGAATAACCCTAACCCCAGGGGGGCTTCTAGTATATGTGTAAAGTAAAAGAAAAATGTATTTTTAATAACACAAAATCCCCTCCCCTAATAAAAGTCTGAATCACCCCCCTTTCCCCATTTTATAAATAAAAATAAATTAATTAATTAATAAACAAACAAACATGTTTGCTATCGCCGCATGCGTAATCGCCCGAACTATTAATTAATCACATTCCTGATCTCACACGGTAAACGGCCTCAGCGCAAAAAAATCCCAAAGTGCAAAATTGCACATTTTTGGTCGCATCAAATCCAGAATAATTGTAATAAAAAGCGATCAAAAAGTCGTATATGCGCAATTAAGGTACCGATAGAAAGATCACATCATGGCGCAAAAAATTACACCTCACACAGACCCATAGACCAAAGGATAAAAGCGCTATAAGCCTGGGAATGGAGCGATTTTAAGGAACATATATTTTCTTTAAAAGGTTTTAATTTTTTACAAGCCATCAAATCAAATAAAAGTTATACATGTTACATATCGTTGTAATCGTAACAACTTTAGGAACATATATAACGAGTCAGTTTTACCCCAGGGCGAACGGAGTAAAAACAACCCCCCCACCCAAATTAAAAAAAAAACATTTTTTTTTCAATTTCACCACACATATAATTTTTTTCTGGTTTCCTGGCACATTTTAGGCAAAAATTACATCTGCCATAGCAAAGTACAATTAGTTGCGCAAAAAATAAGGGCTCATTTGGGTCTCTAGGTGGAAAAATGCAGGCGCTATGGCCTTATATACACGAGGAGGGAAAAACGCAAAAATGAAAACTGGCTGTGTCCCCTAAGGGTTAATACACTATATTGTGTGTCCACCACGTGTGTCATTCCCTTTTTAGACTAGTTTATTTGAAAACTATTTTTATTTACCCCTTTAAGTTAATGCAGACCATCAATATTTAAAATATTAGGAGCCATCAATGCTAACTATAAGAATTGCACTATTGGGGAATAAAGTGACACCGTACATTACACTGTTTTACATAGTTGTATGGCCTAAAGATTATACAGAAAAGAAAATTGCTCAATAAGCTGACTGTAAAACCACCTTTATGGCAGAATGTCCTGATAACATTAATACTTAAAGAGAATGGGACACCAGAAAGTGACATATTGGTTAAATCCAATTTTTGAGTAAAATTTTAAGAATTTGTGAATTTTAGTTGAACAAGTGTTTCTCGTGAAATGACCTCTCCAAAGGTCACAAAGTATGCAAAGTAACACTTCCCATTCATGTCAAGGGACAGCTTTATGAAAGTGGTCTTAAAGGTGATATTAGAAGAGTCATCTCTCCATTTCAAGGGGGTAGGAACAGAGTTATATGCCAGTAGTACACACCCAGGGCTTCCTTTACCTTGCTTCTGTAGCCAATCAAAGCCATGACATAGTGCTGGACTGAAAGGGTTAACACTGCCCTGTGAGATGACCTGCACAGTACAATACTACAGATGGCATGTGGAGAAAAAAAGTGGCTTACTAATGCACAGGGTGTGCTAGGTGCTATGTAAGAATAAAAGAAATAGCAGCATCACAGCAAGGAAAGAGTTACACTTAACTCTGAGCTGCTACTGTTGCGGCTAAGGAGCTAAAGGGAGAAGGGAGGATTACACTGCAGCACTGTGGACATACAGCAATAATTGACTGGTATTTATACAAAGGCCAGCTGTGCTGAGTTTATGTTAGGTGGGAGATGAGAGGGAAGCCTTGATTTACCTTTGGGGACAGTGAAGTTCATCTAGAGCGGGCACACTGACTCAGCTTGCAGGTACACAGCACAGGCTGTGGCCAAGACTTTGGAGTTGCTCTAGGGCAAGGAATCATTTTTGGAAAATTAATATATATAAATACACTATATATATATATATATATATATATATATATATATATATATATATATATATATATATGTCACATTGGCTATCAAACCGAGGGATGAGGTTTGCAATACTAGTGACCTTTTACTGTTTTCAACAGTTTTTCCCTTCCTCTAAAAGAAACCAACCCTAAACTACAAGGTCTATGACTGGATTTACATGATTCCAGCTGAGGATGAAAAACATGACCTCACAATGCTCCTTCTCCGCGCAATGTAGCCTTCACATGGGCAGGCCAGAGGAAACAATATGTTTGAATGTTTGTGGGAAACGCCTAAAAATAGTTGATATTACAATAAGAAAAAGAGCGGAAACCCCAAAGCATAGATAAATGAGACTAGTAATGATTCATACAGCTCTGTGAGAATTGCCTTGCTTCCAGAAAGCGAACAAACCTTCCAAGGACACCCACATAGGTTATATGTGAGTGATAACTTGTCTGCACTCAGTTATTAATGAATGAATACGTCCGGAAACAGGTCATCCCCAGCTTGTCCCATTCAGCCCCACCAATCAAAAACTGATGAATTGTCCATCGAAGTTAAATTTCCTGAAACCCCTTTAATATTTATCATTTAAAGGGATTTAAAGGGAAATGAAAATTGTCTTCACCATGTATTCTCTTCAAGATATTAACAAATGCTGGTGGAATGGGTGGTCCAGCCCTATAGATTATGTGACCCACCCTGCTAAACACATACATCATAACAGGCATAATAAAATTTTGGAGTACTAGATAAAACGTATTGAAAAAGTTTTAACTACTTATTTTGGGGTGAAAAAAAGCAATTAGATTCAAAGGGGGGAAAATGCAATTTGATTGTACAATTTTTTTATTTTTTTTTGGGGGGGGGGTTAGATTTACATTTATATTCTTTCAAGTTTTACTTTTTTGCAAATATTTCATTGCTTTAATTCTGGGTACATTGGACCATTCAGTTTCTTTATATTCCATTTTTGGACAGGTTGGGCAGACAGCAATTCTAACATTGTTTTTGATTAATTCTTACAGTAATAGCGTTATAGCTCAGGTTATGATGGATTGAACAATGCCAATAATACGTGAATTTAGAATAAAGCCATTTTTGTAATGCACATGTCAGCAAAAAGTTGCACAAGATGTATCAAGGCTTTTGTACCTAATGATAATTTTGGCGCAAAAAAATTAAAATTTTGGGAAGCCTATAAAAAGTACTACCTGCTGAATAACATGCACAGATGATTCATCTCCCCTTATATGTTTTATATTCCTTATTCTTTAATTGTTTTAACCACTTTCCATTCTTTTTTATCCTAATTCTCTGTTCTCATTCATGGCTTCCACGACTGCTATGACCGATTTCAGTGACTTACCATGGCATCAGGTTTCCTCCAATATTCAGCACAGCAAATTATGCTATTTTGGTCATCAAATACAGTGTATCCTCTGGAAACAAAAAGTGCCAATGTAAATAGAGCCTAAACTATCCCTCGCCATCTTCTCATGGCTTTACCATGGTTTTATTCCATTACATTCGGCAGTATGTAATATGAACATAGTCATAGAGAGAAATTATTTTCCTGTCACTCCATTATAAGTTCTCCCATCCCATAGATGAGTGCCCAGGACTCAAACACGGACGGCTAACTTTTTCTGATATGAGGTAATGTGAAATATATAATTAAGGTTTCGGACTGATGCGGTTAGGTGTCGCCTGACTCATTAGGGTCAATATTGGTTTTGTTAAACTGTTTTCATGTTAGATTCATTTATTTAAAAAAAAATCATAATATTATTGCTGGTAACTTAGTCCAAACCAATAGGATCTGCGTGAGAGATAGCCTGTTCTATGACAGGCCATAATAAAATGAACCTAGTGGGGGCAATAACTCTTCCTGAAGTGTCCCCCCCCCCCCCCTCAAATAAATCAGATCGAGAACAACTCGAGAACCTGTCATGTTGAATACAGGATCTGAGCTTCAGGCATCATGTTATGGAGCAGATTGATATATAGTTGTGCGGGAAAAGAACTGTAGAGCTTGTAATGTGCGGTGCTGTACAAAAGATTTAGGCAAGTGTGGAAATTTCTTTTATTTTTATACAATTTGTGTCATATTATGTAGGACTTCTAAGTTCACTTGCGGACAGCTCACTTGCTTTACTGTAAGCAATCGCCTATAGACGACTTTTGTCAGTGTACAATTGTAAATTTTTTGCACTTGTGAAATATCTGTACATTGTAAATAGAGACAATGTCATAGAGACATGTCAAAAGTCTTGATCAGTACACCATACTGATGGCGTGAACGATTGAGGAAACTACTGCGCTGCAGCGAGGAGCACTCCCAACTCTGTGTCAGTGAAAAGAGTCAGGCTCCATAGACCTACATTAGGAGCCCTACTCATCATGTTAGACAAACTCCTTCATTCCAACAACAGGATGCTGGGCGCAGGTCCAGGTAATCAGGAATCAATAGTGTATATTTAAAAAAAAGAAACACATATGAACTAGTCTGGTCTCTTTCTCAAGTGTCAACCCTCTTCTGAATACTCAAACCCAGACCAATAAAAACATCTCTCTATGACATGTCAAAAGTTTTTCATGACAGGTACACTTTAACCCTTAGGCGACCCTGGACGTACCCTTACGTCCAGGGCCGCCTCCCCGCGTTCAGAGCGGGGCCACGCGGCGGCCGCGCTCTGAACCGCCGCGATCCCGGGTGCCTCATGTAGCCCGGGATCGCGGCTGTTAGCGGGCACGGTCCGATCGCCGTGCCCGCTAATCAGGTAATCGGAGGCAGCTGTCAAAGATGATAGCTGCCTCCGATTACCGGCTGCATATGATCGGTGGTGGTATAGTGGGGAGATCGCTCCTTCGGGACGTTGTCCCGGAGGAGCGATCTCCGATACTGAAGCTGGCCGGGGACCGCTCCAAGATGGCGCCGTCCCCGGCTCGGCACTCGTTTGTTTCCGGCTGCAGCAGCCGAAAGCAAACGAGTGCCGATCTCATGGATCTCTGCAGCATATCTATGCTGCAGAGATCTCAATGAGAGATCACAGTGTATATACTAGAAGTCCCCTAGGGGGGCTTCTAGTATATGTGTAAAAAAGTAAACAAATAAATAAATAAACAAACATGTTTGCTATCGCCGCGTGCGTAATCTCCCGAACTATTAATTAATCACATTCCTGATCTCGCACGGTAAACGGCGTCAGCGCAAAAAAATCCCAAAGTGCAAAATTGCGCATTTTTGGTCGCATCAAATCCAGAAAAATTGTAATAAAAAGCGATCAAAAAGTCGTATATGCGCAATCAAGGTACCGATAGAAAGAACACATCATGGCGCAAAAAATGACACCTGACACAGCCCCATAGACCAAAGGATAAAAGCGCTATAAGCCTGGGAATGGAGCGATTTTAAGTGACGTATATTTGTTAACAATGGTTTGAATTTTTTACAGGCCATCCGATACAAGAAAAGTTATACGTTATATATCGTTTTAATCGTAACAACTTGAGGAACATATATAACAAATCAGTTTTACCCCAAGGCGAATGGCGTAAAAACACATACCCCCCAAATAAAAGAAATGTGTTTTTTAATTTCTATTTCACCACACCTTGAATTTTTTTCTGGTTTTGCAGTGTACTTTATGCAAAAATTCAGCCTGTTATTGCAAAGTACAATTAGTGACGGAAAAAATAAGGGCTCATGTGCGTTTCTAGGTGGAAAAATGCAAGTGCTATGGCCTTTTAAACACAAGGAGGAAAAAACAAAAATGCAAAAATTTAAATTGGCCGGGTCCTCTAAGGGTTAAAGGGGTACTCTGGCAAAAAAATTTATTTCAAATCAGCTGGTGACAGAATAGAAAGTACGCACCCATTCCTTTAAGGCAAATAGCTGAGACTGGAGATGTTTGAACAGAAGTAAATTACAAATCTAGATACCTTTTTGACACAAGCTGATTTGAAGGAAGAAATATTCAACGGAATATTCCTTTTCTAAAAAAAGAAAAAAAAATGGGCAAGGAATGACCAAACTCTGCTACAAAGGTTAGGTTGTGAAAGACAGTCTCACATTACAGGTCATACATCATGTGAAGACTGAGTACAACAACAAGCCGCTCTAAGCAGACTGGAGATTCAAGATTGGTCCAAGCTATTTTGTAATAGAAATAAAAGTGTTCAGCCGAGGAGACTGCTGCAGATCCTGCTTAATTCTCTTCAAAATCAGAACATGTCCAACAATGCTATCAGCACAGAACTAGGAATACATGAAGAAACAAGCCTATATCCAAAGAAGACAAGCGGTTAGTTCTCCAAGATGTTGGGTGTAAGCTGTCTGCAGAGTCATTCACTGTGTGTAAGTTACCTTGAAGGGTTGATGCTGACCTGAGACGGGCTGATAGTTGCCTCCAGTCCTCAGAGCGATAATCGTCTGAATTGGCCTGATTTGGCCGATTATCGCTCTGTGTAACAGGGCCCTAAGACAAGGGGTGGCCACTGGTGTTAAACTCTCTTCTGCTCATCCACTGTGCACATTGTTAGTGGATAAAAGTAAACTATTAATGGTCACCATACGAAGACCTCTAGGAATAAATTACCCTGAAGGTATGGAGCAGAGTAAAGAAAAACCATCGAAAACCAGATGAGCAACAATTCTCTCCAGTCGCTGCCCCTACCTTCAGCTAATGTGTGGCGTGGAGACCATCGATTTCTCACATTTACTACATTTTGTGGAATGTATAACGCTGTAAATTTTGGAAACATTTTTCTTAAAGGTATTTATCCCGCCCCTGAGTCCATGCTGTATTAACCTACTATCCATTTGAATGTTTTTAGGGAGAGATTAGTAGGAATGTTTTCGGATGTGATCATTCCGGATGTTTACCGAATTCTATTTCTATTTTCTATATTAAATGCTTCAAATACCTCTGCTGCAATCCGTCATGTAACAGTTCCACTTCTTGGCTGCCTCTTATACAATATAAATCTTTCGGCTGCTGTTGGCCGGGCTGCCCTGATGAGATGCTGTCTTGTAAGTAGCTGTATGTCATTGGGGACATCTCAGGAATGTACAGGATAAACAGCACATGTTTTATATAACCCAGGTATGCCATTTCATCACCTACACTTAAAAAAACACCTCTCACCTGCACAAAAGGAAGGCATAATAATAGCTATAGTAAAGTATAACATTAACTTTACCATCAGAAACTTTTTTTAATCAAGTCTTAATGTTAAGCAAATTTTTTTGAGAAATTTTGGTGGTTTTTCTAATTTTAATATTATAAAATAATTTAGAAATTTAGCAAGTTTTCCTTCCTAGTAATAAGCTGACACTTCCTGTTCTTGGTAGAAAATTTTTAAGCAACCTCCTTCCTATAATTATGGGCAATAAAAGGGTCACATAGATGAGATGGGGTGCAGCCATTCACAATAGGTATAATAAGTTCTACACAGGTCATGTAGTGTTCCTAGAACACTCTAACATAGGGTTAGCACCAGTCTGTTGCGCCTATTTCCAAAGGGCTTACTATAAAACATATCTCTAAATCCTGTTAATCGCAGCTCAGGCAAGATGGCTGCCCCCAAAATAACACACTAAATATGAAATAAATATTGAAATCAGAAAAAAATTATTAATTAGTATTTAATAATTATAATTATTAAATACTTTCATTTTATAGGAGTCTTCCAGGGATAAGCTCAGACAAGATGGCGGCCCCTATAATAATGTACTAAAAAAAAATACTAAAAAAAATGAAATAAATACAAGCAGAAAATAGAAACATTATCTTGCTCTAATAAGAAAATATATTCCCTTCAAAGGAGTCGTCCAATGAAATAAAATTCTTTATAAAGGAACAAGTATGTATTGCTTACCCTTAATATTTCATCTAGCTAGAAAATCCCTTTAATACTTTTAAAGTGGTTATCTTAGCAGGCTCGCCATTCTCCTACATGGACTGTACAGTCCAGCCAAAGTTAGATAAAGCACAAGTACATAAGCGAGGCACATCTTAAAAAATTGCAGATACTTTATTATGACTCTAGACAATCCCTGGGCAGAGAATGTACATATACTGTATGTCTGCAAAGTCCTAAAATTAAGAGAAAAAAACCTCTTTGATTCTCAAGAGTCATATTTCTGCTAAAGCACTTATCACTGGAGATTAGCGTACTTAGAGGACATTCCAGTTTGTCCAAACCCGAGGCATTTGGTTACCAGTGATTAAAAAAGTGCCTGTAAAATGGATACAGCATCCTACTTCTTCAGCCACCGTCAATCAGATGATGTGCATTCAGATGAACCAGAGCATCTCTCCTCGCTCATCTGTACTCATGGCCTATGCACTGGATAGTTGATAAATGCTAGACTTATGAGGGTTCAACCACTGGGACCTGACCACTCACACTCTGACTGGCCAAATAATACCACAACATAATGACCACATATTACCACCCCATAGTGACTAAATAATATGACCAATTTTACAACTAGACAGATAATACCACCACATCCTGACCACATTACCATTGCCTAATGAAAAATACCACCAATACTGCTACTGAATAAAAACCACTTCCATGTAGTGACAATATTGTTATTACAGTGCAGTTACATCCAGTAACTCACTGTGGCCGTCTTCTCTAGTCAGTCGTTCACTTTCCTTTTCTTCTCCATTCAGTCTGGGCCATCATGAAGACTTCTTTTACCCATGACCCACGTCCCTGCAGCATCTATCCGACAGTCATTTTAGGTTGCACTTTTCCAGCACCCTTCTCATCCCTATACAAAGTCCCCATCCATAGTTTCCTAAACATGAATAGTTTCAACTATTTAGGACCCATACAGTTAGCCCCGTCTGTTTCTCCACGCAGTAAATACCTCTCTTGTGTCCCCAAGTAACAATCGCCCCCCTCCTGTGTCCCCAAGTAGTAATACCCTCCCCTTGTGCACCTCAATCAATAATATTACTCACCTCTTTGCACCCAAATAGATATAACTACCTCCTGTGCCCCCAAAACTGCAATAATCCCCGCTCCTGTGCCCTAAGTAATAATAACCGACCTCATGTGCCTCCAGGTAGCAATAGAAATAACCCCACCTCCTGCGCCCTAAGTAATAATAACCGACCTCATGTGCCTCCAGGTAGCAATAATCTTCCCTTCTATGCCCCCAATTGACAAAAATCCCCACGTATTTGCCCCCAAATAGCACCTATCCCCTCTCCTGTTCTCCTTAGTAATAATCCCCCTTCTGTTTCCCCAAATACTAATAATCCCCCTTCTGTTCCCCCAAGAAGTAGTAATCCCCCTTCTGTGCCCCTAAATTGTAATAATCCCCTTCTGTCCCCCCAAGTAGTAATAACCCCCCTTCTGTTCCAAGAAGTAATAATCCCCTTCTGTGCCCCTAAATTGAAGCAATCCCCTTCTCCCCCTCCTGTGCCCCCAGGCAGTAATAACCCTTCTCCTCTACCCCAAAGTAATGATATTTCCCTTTCCTGTGCCCCCCAAGCAGTAATAATTCCCTCCTGTGTCCCCATCTTCTATATGTTTTATCAGTAAATTAAAAAAAAAATCTACTCACCTCTTCATTCGCTTCTTCTGTGTCCACTTGGACTCTGCCTGGTACAGGCTGGATACCAATCTGACGGAGCAACCTGTGCAAGACAGACATTGCCAGCTGCTAGATCTAGATCAATTCTAGATCACAGGTCTAATGCAGGCCACGGTCTAGAAGAGAAAGACATAGCGGAAAGCTGATGGCTTCCCGCTCTGTGCCTCCTGTCAGCTTTGTCTGCACCTACAGATGACAGCGATGGTGCCCGGTACAGGAGTAGGGAGTCCAGCATGACACGTGAGTCCCTGCTTACTGGGATAATTTGGGCCAGTCTTACAATTACATATACTACCTTCTTTGCTAGTCATGTGAACATGAAGTTACATAATAGGATCTACACATTGCTTCCATCACAAGGTTTGCTTACTGGAAAACTATCGTTTGTTAATAGCTAAATATCGGTAATATTTTCCAATCTACAAACCTATTTGGGTGACAAGATATTGTTAGAGAAAAAAAAAAGAAAAGAATGAATGGGGTAAATAAGAGTATTTTCCATCTGGCTTTGCTCAGATACTGCTTAATAGTATTTACATCTCCGCAAGTGCAATCCTTCAGAAGATGACGTCTTAAGACTTTATTATAAATTTTAGCACTAACCCAATCGATCAATGTAAAAGGATTACCTGTCTTGTCCACCACATACCGTAAGCCTGTACATAGCAGTCGATTATGCAAAGTTCAAAACAATATGTCACCGTGTACCTACACAGAACTTATTATAAGTATAGGAATACACCACTGGGAACAATGTGCAGGGTAAGGATGAAGATAATCTAGTCTAAATAATATATTATACATATAACATGTAGCCTTGCGATAGGTCAGCCCGGACTAATACATTACTTATATGATAAATAAATTAAAACATACTTTGAGGATTGTGATGACATGATTGGTATGTTTGTATATATATGTATATATCAGTCAGCTCATGTTCAGAGGTTGTGCCAGGGAGTTGCTGCCATTTTACAGCATGCAAGCCTGCTCCCTCCTCCACCCCTCCCTGCTTTCACTAGTAGCCGACCGAGCCTTGAACATCTATCAGCCAAGACAGGGAGGTGTGGGGAAGAAGGAGGTGTGTATCCTGTGGCTCGGCACAGTCTCCATGACGCTTGAACTCTAAGCATAATGTAGAGCTGATAGGACATCTATAGCTGATCAGGAGGGTGTCCACAACCGATACACCTGACATCCATCTGTTCTGCACAGCCACAGCACCAGATGTGAACACCGTGCAGAGATAAAAGCTCTAGTTCCATGCATTATGAGGTGGTGGTGGCGCCAGGTTACTACAGTGCGAATCCCATTGACGTCAATGGGAGTTACGCAGCCATTATTGGAAAATGTAGAAAGACCTCAAGGCTCCTGGCTCCACACACTGGGGGGAATTTATTAACACTTGTATGCCAGTTTGATGACGTAAAAAAAGTTGCTAATTTTTTCGGTGTTTTGAGCAAAAATGTAACGCATTGTAAATATTTTTTGTGCTAGTTTTCTGGTGTAGGCATTGATAGATGCCATTCACTGCGGTTACGTCCTAGGCTGTTGATGTACAGAATGCTACCAATGTTTTTTTCCCCTCGAATAAACCTTTAAACCCAAACTTTTTTTTTTTACTGATTAAAGCCAGATACATATCAATATTCTTTTTTCTGAGTTGTTTATTTTCCGATTGTAATTGTTCTGTTATCAGCAATTAGAGATCTGTAGTTATATAGACATAAGTAACAGCAGACTGTAGAGAACTCACTGACTTCTATGGGCGAGATTTCTAGGCAAACTCTGTGACCTGTGCAGGGATGCCTGTGATGACCATGGGGGACCTGCTAAGCAGATATTTCTACAGAGAAGAAAGCTTTCTTATTATCAGGCTTATTGGCCACAAAGAAAACTACGAGATTCGACAATTACTTTAAAGCAATGATAGAATGGAAAATGGTAAACTAAAAAAATAACATCACCAAAAATGTACAAAGATTAGACTAAAACAATTGGTCATTGTCCTTTTTACCCCGGGAGATCAGCAAGAGCTGTCAGGTCAGCGCTTGCTTGCTCCTCGTCCCC
Source organism: Dendropsophus ebraccatus (assembly GCF_027789765.1). Taxonomy (NCBI): domain Eukaryota; kingdom Metazoa; phylum Chordata; class Amphibia; order Anura; family Hylidae; genus Dendropsophus; species Dendropsophus ebraccatus. The sequence goes on along the minus strand of NC_091454.1, from coordinate 7,166,359 downwards.
CGCTCACTGCCAGTGTTGTTAGACATATGTATAAGTGCAAGTGCAGGGAGCTGCGGGAGGGGCTTCCCGGACAATCTTCAGAACGTCCAGGGAGCCCATGGAAGATAGCAGCGTTCTGCTGCCGCAGCTCCTATTACGTAGAGCGACAGCAACAGATAATTGCTATCATGGTCATTAGTCTTTAAACATGTTGAAAGACAACGATCAGCCAACATCGTGCATGTCGGCTGATTGTTGCCCATAAATGGCCGATAATCGTTTATGTGCGGACGATAATAGGGCCTTATGGGACTGGCAAAGATAGCCATGCACTAAAAGATGAATGAAGTGACAGCAGGCACCATTCATATGAAGGGACACAGGACCCCCATTCATGTGAATGCTAAGGGTCCTATTCCACGGGGTGAGCAGGGCCCGAGCAAGGATGTAAACGAGCGCCGATCTGCTAGATCGGCGCTCGTTTACTGGGCCTATTCCACAGCCTGAAAATCGTTAGTGAGGGCTGCAGGGACATCGTTACCGATGTCCTTGCAGACCTTGCAGCATACATTACCTAGCAGGTCTTCTCCTCCGCTCCGTCTTCCTGCCCGGGTCCCGTGGCGCAGCATCAACTCCGGAGTGGCCTGACTGAGCTGTCAGACCGTTCAGCCAATCACTGGCGGCAGCGGTCCCGCCTCAGTCAGGCCGCTCCGGAGTTGATGCTGCGCTGCGGAACCCGGGGAGGAAGAAGGAGCGGAGGAGAAGCCCTGCTAGGTAATGTATGCTGCTTCTCAAATCGCCGGTCGCCTGCCGCGCACCGCTATTCCACAAAGCGATGCACGGTGGGTGACCAATGATTTGAGGTTTGGGCTTAAATAAATGATCAGCTGATGACACGATCATCGGCTGATCGTTTTCTCTATTCCACCGCGCGATAATCGGCCGAATCGACCCGATTTGTCCGATTATCGCTCCGTGGAATAGGCCCCTTAGGCTCTCAAGGATTAACCCACCAGATACTCATCACTTATCCACAGGACAGGTGATCAGTGTCCCTCCTGGGAAAAGCCCTTTAAATATTTCAGCAGAATTCCCAAAGAAATGAGGGAAGACGAAAGGCAAGAAGTCTGGGTAATGTTCAGCATATGCCTATGTCTTATGTCTCTCTGTCTACACTAATGTATTACCTACTAAGAACATCTCAGCAGCTTTACATCTGGAGACACCCCTCCTTCAAGCTAAGAGGCCCTCATATTGGTAGATATGCCTCCTATATCCCTTGAATTTTCCCATCTCCATACCAGGGACAACTGGGACTGCAAGACGTTATAAGTCCCCCTGCTGGTAGGTGCCAAGTATACAGTCTGTTTGTTGTTTGTTTTAGGGGATCTTTCCCCTTGATGTTGCATTGCTTTATATCCTCTTTTAACCAACACATGTTTTGGCGAGTTGCAACCACTGGAATCCTTATTGTTGAAACATAAAGAACACTTGAAGTATCTGACTCGGGGCCAGAAAAGAAAACTAGATCTGTATGACCTTTCTTTCTATTGTGCTCAGAAGTCAACACAGAAGCTGAACAGCAGGGGGCACCCCGACTAAACATCTAGGGTATGACTATGGGAACAAGGTTCAGAAGAGAAAAGCCATGAATGGTATACAACCTCCTCATGCCTAAGTAAGGCAAGACGGTGTTTGGCTCTCTTGGTTTTGACAAATTGCATGTTTCTTTACAATAAAGTTCTATCAATAAATGAGACAGTAGAAATATGCTTGCCTTTGTATTGATCACATGCACGGGACACAATGGAAAATAGAATACTACTTACAAAGGACTTCTACAAAGATGATAAATGGGGGCTCTTAATATTAACCATCAGCCTGGTGAAGCGACACTAATATAAGTCAGATTTCCTTTATTTTCGCTGATAATAAAGCAGAAACATTTAATTTTCCTTAACTTTCCTACAAGAGACATTGTGGGTCCACAACCTATGTCTAGGACCTATGAAGACCTATGAGGACTAGAGTCTATGTGTCTAGAACCTATGAAGACTATTTACAACAGGGATGGCAAACCTTCAGCCCTCCGGCTGTTGCAAAACTACAATTCCCATCATGCCTGGACAGCCTTATTGTTGCAAATCCACTTAAAGGGGCTGTCAAGGCTTAAAAAATATGGCCTTTGTCAGGTAGGGTACTGGAAAGACACGTAGACAAGTGCAGCCCTAGATTGGCACCCGTCCCAGCTGTCCCTACCTACTTGCCACAAACAGTACTAAGAATTACTGCGGACAACTGGTCGACAAACCTTACACTGAAATAAGTGCAACATAAAACAAAACAAGACAAGCAAACACAATAAGGGATAGTCAGGAAACTAAGTTAGCAACATCCGGGCAGCAAAGGTACAAAATCAGAATCCAGAAAGCGAGGTCAGGGTACGTAATCCAAAAGGTCAGAACAACAACAATAATCAGTCCGGAACGCTAGGTCAAGGCACAAGGCGAACAGGAACCAGATACTGACAACTGTCAATCACAATCATGGCAATAACACCTAATCCCGATCGGCTGGGGGTGGTGAAGCCCCAGCCGCGGCTACAATAAAATCAAAACAAAAGTTCAGCAGGCTGGTCGTTAGGGATGCTGCCCCAGCAACCAGCCCCGCTCATCACCACGGATGCCATTGGCGTCTCCAGGGGCCGTACGGGAGGCGGAAGTGCAGGGCCGCTGCTAGGGACGCCATCGTGACAACCCCTTTCTTGCCTGTGGAAGATTGCAGGTGTGGCTTTTGAAGCTCAGTTCCTTTGAAGTGAATGGAGCTGAGCACAGCGCCACGTAGAGCCTGAGGACAGGGGTGGCGCTGTTTTTGCAAGAAAGTAGTAGTGTTTTTTTCTAATCCTGTATAACCCCTTTAATCCTGCAAAGATTTTAATTTAAATGCACAGAAAAGATGAACAAGTTTTTTTTCCCGTTGGTCGTGTATACACACAAAAAAAAAAAAACAACTCTTGATATGTGTCTATAATATTGAAAGTTTGACATGATGGTTACACATGTATCTCAGCAAGGTCTAATTCTGCTAATGCACGTACGCCCAGAATTGTAAAGTGCGGCGGAATATGACGGTGCTTTATTATTAATACTATAATTTTTAAATATCGATCGTGAACATTATTTGTGAAAGACGGCCGTCATTTTTACATTGTGGGAACATAAGGCTATGTTAAAATGTTTGCGTCATGGGTTTACCGCGTTTTGCTGTAAATTACCAAAATTACAGCAAAAACAATACATGTCAACACAGACTAGCAGAAACCTGTCCGAAAATTCACGCTGACCTTATGAAGGGTCCAATGTGTGTCAATGCTGAAGTTCCACCAACAGTTGTGCTCAAAAGTTTACGTACCCCGGCAGAATTTTTGCTTTTGTTCTTTTTTGTCAGAGAATATGAATGATAACACAAAAACTTTTTTTTCACTCATGGTTAGTGGTCGGGTGACGTCATTTATTCTCACACTACTGTGTTTTCTCTTTTTAAATCATAATAACCAAAAACATCCAAATCAAAAGTTTACATACACCAGTTCCTAATCCCGTGTATGACCCCCTCTAACATTAATGGCAGCTTGAAGTCTTTTGTGGTAGTTGTAGGTGAGGCTCTCTATGTTCTTAGATAGTAAAGCCACCCATTCTTCTTGGTCCCTGTAAATTCCTGGCCTGTCTTGTATGAACTGCGCGCTTGACATCTCTCCATAGTGGCTGAATGATATTGAGGTCAGGAGACTGAGATGAACACTCCAGAACCTTCACTTTGTTCTGCTGTAGCCAATGACAGGTCCTTGTATTTTGGATGGTTGTCATGTTGTCACGTAAATAAACTTTTAATCAGGGTTATTTGGATGTTTTTGGTTGTCATTATGATTAAAAAAGAGAAAACACAGTAATCTGACAATAAATGGCTTCATGAAATCACTGACATTTAGTGGGAATTTTTTTTTTTTATGTTATTCAAATTCTCTGAAAAAAGGACAAGAAAACCAAAATTCTGCTGGGGTATATAAACTTTTGAGTGCAAACAATTCCAAACAAATTTTAAACAATGCCAAATATCACCAGGCAGAGCACATAATACCGCCTAGCAGCACCAAATACTATAGTGCAGTACAAAATACCTCCTAACCAATGCTAAACAACACTACTCCACCAGTACTTAAAGGGAACCTGTCACCCGGGACAAGGGCGCAGAGCCCGCCCGACCCCCCGGTGCAGCCGCGGATACTTACCTTTTCCTGCAAGTACCGCTCCTGGAACCGTCTCCGGGACGAAGATATCCCCGTCGGAAACTGATTAGTGTCGATATGTCCGTCCCGGGACCGGTTCCAGGAGCGGGACTTGGGGTCGGACAGGCTCTGCGCCCGCGTCCCGGGTGACAGGTTCCCTTTAACAATATTCACAGTGCAGCAGAAACTATCTCGCCACCAGTGCTAAACAAATCCCATATTACAGCACAGAATACCCGTCCTACAGTGCCATACAAATCCCATATTACAGCACAGAATACCCGTCCTACAGTGCCATACAAATCCTATATTACAGCACAGAATACCCATCCTACAGTGCCATACAAATCTCATATTACAGCACAGAATACCCACCTTACAGTGCCATACAAATCTCATATTACAGCACAGAATACCCACCTTACAGTGCCATACAAATCCCATATTACAGCACAGAATACCCATCCTACAGTGAAATACAAATCCCATATTACAGCACAGAATACCTGTCCTACAGTGCCATACAAATCCTATATTACAGCACAGAATACCCATCCTACAGTGCCATACAAATATCATATTACAGCACAGAATACCCACCTTACAGTGCCATACAAATCTCATATTACAGCACAGAATACCCACCTTACAGTGCCATACTAATCCCATATTACAGCACAGAATACCCATCCTACAGTGCCATACAAATCTCATATTACAGCACAGAATACCCACCTTACAGTGCCATACAAATCCCATATTACAGCACAGAATACCCACCCTACAGTGCCATACGCATCCCATATTACAGCACAGAATACCCATCCTACAGTACCATACAAATCCCATATTACAGCACAGAATACCCACCTTACAGTGCCATACAAATCCCATATTACAGCACAGAATACCCACCCTACAGTGCCATACAAATCCTATATTACAGCACAGAATACCCATCCTACAGTGCCATACAAATCCCATATTACAGCACAGAATACCCACCCTACAGTGCCATACACATCCCATATTACAGCACAGAATACCCACCCTACAGTGCCATACACATCCCATATTACAGCACAGAATACCCATCCTACAGTGAAATACAAATCCCATATTACAGCACAGAATACCCACCCTACAGTGCCATACAAATCCCATATTACAGCACAGAATACCCACCCTACAGTGCCATACAAATCCCATATTACAGCACAGAATATCTCTCCAGAAGCACCCAATAAATCCCACGGTACAGCACAACATACTTTTCTAGCAAAACCAGACACAATGCAGTTCAACATACTTCTTCAGCAACACCACAAAAAAACACAATGCAGCATAATATACCTCTCCAGCAGTGCCAAATATTAGAGTACAGAATAAAACCCTGATTTTCACCTTTTAACTCCCACCTATGAGGATGTGGTCCTCATTGCAGGGGCTGCATGGCTGCTACCTCTAGGAGTGGTCCTGGTGTAGGTGGCATCTGCCCCAAAGGGCCAAGAGACACCAGTGCAAGGCACAGAGGGGGCAGTTGAGGGCAACTCCAGGTACTGGCCGAGGTCTTTAGCTGGCAGTGTACATGCAAGGTCAGAGAAAGGAAAAAGGTGAGGATGGGCAGCACAACTGGTTTCCACAGGATGGTGATCACATTTACCTATTTATGAAAGTAATAATTATTATACGAGCTTTTCCTAAACTCTGTTACCTCTGAGGAAGTAGCCAGGAAACTGCGATACACGTGGGATTGAAAACATAAAATATTCTCTATTGGACTATATTTATTCCATCTTTATATTTACTATATTGAGGGATTTTTACCATATATGCAGTTTATTTGTACATGTTTGGGTTTATATATATAGATATATATATATGGTCGCACTTTATTGATGTGGTAATTTTTACAAGAATCTTTGATATATTTGGAGTATAATGTATTTGTATGTTGTCATTTCTAATGTTGTAATGCAAACATTTACATTCAATGGGTTCGCACAGGTGGAAAACCTTCTTGGTGGGGCTGGCAGGTGGTTCATCTCGGCCCAGTAGTGTCCTGTGCTCTCCAGATAGCTGCACTGCCCCCTAAGTGTAGGACCTGTGAAATCATGGTCATGTGACCATGATATCATCTCAGGGCCTCTACCCAATCTAACCAAAAAGCCTGTCCTAATAATTCCAGGCTGGCGTTATCAGTGCAGGTTCTGCTTTGGAGTCCCCGCTTTGTATCTGACACAGTTGTCAGGTACCTTGCACCTCACCAGAACATGGTCTTGTTTTGGCATTTTACAGGTCAGCACACCTTGTGGTTTGAAAAGCACAGCTTCAGAGAAATCGTACTTTTAACACTGGCTTTTGGCCAGTGCTAAGTGACAGGGTGGTAGGAAAGTGTCTGCCGGGCAGCTTTACCTCTGACATCTTACTATCCATCTCAGCATTACTGACAGATCTCTAAACAATTGACTTAGGGCCCTTTTCCACTGGACGATTATCGGCCAGATTATCGTTAAATCGTTCGAATCTAAATGATAATCGTTTGGTTGAAACGACCAAATGAGAAATCGTTGATCGCTTTATAAGACCTGGACCTATTTTATCGTTGCTCATTCGCAAAACGTTTGCAAATCATTCGCATTGAATAAGACGTTGTTCGCAGTAAATACGAACGCAATAGCAAGGAAAAAACTATCGCAAATACGATCATAAGTAACGATTATCGTTCCATGGAAATGAGTGAACTTTTTCAGGTCTTTCGCAATAGCGGTCGTTTGAGATCGTTAATCGTCCAGTGGAATAGGGCCCTAATTCTCTTTAACCCCTTGACTCAAATTCATGTACATGTACATCCAGGATTGGTGCCCTTAGTGCAAACCCCACATAAATGTACGTGAATGAGACAGTTGAGTGACATCGTCAAGTGGTGAGGGGTGATGGCATCCAGCCAGGGACCTATCAACAATCAACCTATCTAAGGATTGCTTTACAAGTGGACAAATAGCAGTGACAGCTCTCCTGGCCCTGATCTCCTCCTGTGTGTTTCAAATCTCCTCCTGTGTGTTTCAGATCTCCTCCTGTGAGTACAGAGTCGCAAGAGACCAGCAGTGTCACCAAAGTTATAGTAAAGTATAACACACACATAAATCCCTTCCTATCCCGACTGTTACCCCTGCCCTGTTGCTTCCCCTAATAGTGTTTCCTGCTGCTTGTTGCTTTGCCTGATCATCTAACCAGTCCCCTGTTGTTGTATCTGAAAGTCTTCATTGTCTTCCATTACCGTGCTTATAGTCACTCCTGTTAAGGCTCTATTACACACACACAGATTTATCTGATATATAAATCTGTGTGTGTAATAGGGCCCTTACTTTACCTGATATTTGTTCCTGTCCCTGTTACTGTATGTAACCGTTGCTCCTGTTACTATACCCGATTGTTGCCACTGTTAAAGCCCTATTTAACGGGTCGTTTAGAGGAGCAAACGAGCGCTCTCAGCGCTCGTTTGCTCCTCGTTTCCCGCTCGCTGCCGCCGCTATTCAACGTGGCTGCAGAGAGCGGGTGAGTGCGGGAGGGGCGGCGGGAGCTGTGGGGGGGCTGCTCGGGTGATCGCTGATCGTCCGGGCAGCCCATAGGATACAGCTATTCAACAGAGAGCGACGGCAGCAGATCGTTGCTATATCAGTCGCTTGTTTTTCAACATGTTGAAAAACAAGCGACTGCAACGATCAGCCAACATGAACAATGTCGGCTGATCGTTGCACTGTATTCCACGGGACGATTATCGTCCGTAGCGGCCGATATCGGCCGAATACGGATGATAATCATTCCGTGGAATAGGGCCTTTAGTGTACGTGAAATTTGAAAAATTTGCTGATAAATTCTAAGCCCTTCAACATCCTAAAAAGTAAAAAGACCTTTACCAACAATTGCCGATGTAGAGTAGACATATTTTACATGTGTTCATTTTAGAGTTTTTCACAAAGAAAATGTTAAAGGGGTTCTCCAGCGCTTTAAAAACATGGTCACTTTCTTCCAAAAACAGCCCCACTCTTGTCTCCAGATTGGGTGGGGTTTTGCTGCTCAGTTCCATTGAAGTGAATGGAGCTTAATTGCAAACCGCACCTGAACTGGAGACAAGAGCGGCGCTGTCTCTGAAAGAAAGTGGCCATGTTTTTGTAGCGCTGGATAACCCCTTTAATGTATTGACCAAAATTTACTACTAACGTGAAGTACATTTTGTCACAAGGGGGCATGGTTTCATGTTGGCTACTTTATTAGCCAGATTTATCACGTGCAATTTTTTAGTACATTAGCACATTAGTACTTCACTCTTACCCTGGTGTAGTTTTGTTAGCCAAAAAATTGCCAAGTGCACAAAAAATGTGCAAGATTCGTCAAGGCCTGTGCACCTAATGATACATTTTGAGCAAGGTCTGAGTTTTGCACAGCACAGACAAAGGGCCACATGTATCATCCGGCGAACGGATGATTTTCGGCGGAAAGTGCCGATTTGCGTATTATTTTATACGCAAATGGCCGATTTGCGAATAAAATATTCGCAAATCGGCACTTTCCGCCGAGTACGCCAGGGGGGCGGAAAGGGGGCGTGTAGTGGGCGGAACGGAGGGCGCGGACTCAGAGTCCGCGCGATTTCCCATCCGTTCCGCCCAAATATACGCCGAAAACCTACTCCAGTCCTCAGCTGGCGTAGGTTTTCGGCGGTGCGCACCGGCACGCATGGGATTTATGTAGAGGCAGTCCGCCTCTACATAAATCTCCGTAGCGCCGGAGCTGCGGGGGCATTTATAAGTCCGGCGTAAAAAACGCCGGACTTAATAAATGCCACCCATACTGTGCAGGTGCAAAAAAATATTACACAGATGATAAATGTGGTGATAAAAATGTTGCAAAGTTACTAGCAAATAAAATGAGACTGGTCAGATATGAAAAATAGAGCCTGGTCCTTAACACTAAAAGTGGCTGTGGAGGCAAAGGAGTTAAAGGGGTATTCCACTCAAACATAACTTTTGATATGTTGCTGCCCATGGTGAGACTAATAATTCCTTCCATACTTTTCTATTACAAATTATCTGTTCAGTTTCTATTCAGTCTCCTTCCCCCAGTTCTCAGCTGCTGCTTTCTGCTGAAAAGACAAAAATCTGTGTGTGAGCTTTTCTCTCTGTCTCCCCCCCCCCTCCCTTCTGAGACGACTGATGTAAACAAGTCCCTGGCTGGCTTTATCTGCAACATTGTAGCTTCTTTGTGCTGGACTACTGCACCTGCAACCTCACACAGCACTACTGTTCTTTTCAAGCGCAGTGCCTGTGTCGCTATTTCTGGCCATGTGACTACCCCAAAACACCAGGGTCCACCAGCTGCCAACACAGCTGCCTTCAGTATAGAATTAATTGTTCGTCTCACCATGGGCAACAACAAATCAAAAGTTTGGGTGGAATACCCCTTTACAATGAAGAAAGAAAATTATTAAATATTTCAGGATCCTCATCTCATCAGATTTGAAAGCAGTATGAAAGAGTGTCTTCCACATGTGTCTGCAGTGTTATCCTGGCTTCCACTTGTCTCGCTCTGTTTGTGCCCTTCTCTCATCCGAGACGTGAATCATGTGTCCTCCGTCTCAACAGTAGGACGGCTTAGTTACTTGCAAGCCAGCCCACTTCCGAGACGGAGAAGTGGAACGAGTTATTAAATATAACCCTGCCTACATACAAGATGGAGCTGGATGGAGGATGAAGGAATCACAAGGCAGAGGGAGGAATCACTATGAGAGAAGGGGAGGAATCAGGTGGAGGAGGAAGGAATCGGATGAAGGAGGGAGGAATCGCTATGAGAGAAGGAGAGGAATAAGGTGGAGGAGGAACAAATCGGATGAAGGAGGGAGGAATCGCCATGAGAGAAGGGGAGGAATCAGGTGGAGGAAGGAATTGGATGAAGGAGGGAGGAATCACATGGGGGATGGAGGAATCGCTATGAGAGAAGGGGAGGAATCAGGTGGAGGAGGAAGGAATCGGATGGAGGAGGGAAAAATGGCTAGTAGATGGAGGAGGCGCACTGCATAATAGGAGCTGTGGTCTCCTGGGTTGGGTCATTTGCATTCAAAGAAACTTGATCCGAGCAACGAAGGGTTTAAAGTTTTTTTAAGTGTCCATGATGGAATACCCCTTTAATGATAGAGTGGCACATTATTAGTTATGACTATTCTGATCTCATGACACGGCTTCTCCAGACTAAATCTTCAAGCTTTGAGAGATGACAAAAGGTATGTGAGAGAAAGTGAAGTGGAGACTAATAATGTATTACAATGAGCAAAGACAAACCGTAGCTCCCTCTGACCTAATACTCTGTGGCATGGAAGAAAAGGAATGAGATTTCACAAGACACAACAGCCCCTTGAGAAACAGACATGCATATCCTCTGCCCTAAAAGATAGGAAATCAGTATCAGTATCTGGCTAAAAACAACATCATGAAAGGGTTTTCCAAAAGTTAAAGTGAAAATCTACCTTTAATATCCTTCAAGGTATCCCTGTAACAAGAAAAATTATTAAAACGTCACAGGGATATTCAGTCCTATAAATCCTTGACCAAACTTGGCTCTATCTAATGGCTGTATTAGACTGACTGAGCCCATCTGTAAGGGCCAGTTTGCACAGAGTAAAAGAGGCGGAATTAAGCGACGGAACTCTCCACTGGGGAGGGGCCAGATATTTAATATGGGGGCGGGGACGTGTTCCTGATGGTGCCCCAGTGCTCCTAACAGTCTAATTGTGGAGCTAACATCTAACTGGACCGTAACATCGCTGAGGATGAAGGTAAGAGACATACCCTCATCCTCAGCATCTCCTACACAATAGGGGGCTATCAGCAGGTTACATTCGTCTAACCTGTAGATAGTTCCCCTTTAACTGTTGCTAAATCATTGTTATGCAATCAGCCGCACATCCACTATTACTCAGGGAGATGTTTGGGTGACATCCGAGGATTTTGCAGCAGGTTTCGGTCAGCTGATGAACAAGCGTCTGCCTATTCTTCGGCTTATCATTAGCCCTATTACACTTAGTGATATTGGCCTGTTCAGCCAAAAACTGTCCTGTGTAATAACCTAACGATCACTGGGATCTGTCAAAAGTGACAGTGCTTATTTACAAAAACATTGTAAACCTGTCAGAGAGTAACTGTCTCCTGCACAGTCATGTCACATGTGGTAAAGAACATAAAACAATAGAGATTTAGGAAATTCAATTATACTAGTTCTTATGACTTAAAAAATAATCACTTCATCACTTCAGTGAGATTTCACACTTAGGCTAGGTTCACACTATGAAAAAAATTATGTGCGGCATTCATAACAATGGCCGTCATTGTGAAAATAACATCCATTATTTTTAACATTTTTATTTACACAAGGCCATTGTTATGAAAGACGGACATCATTTTTATATAGTGTGAACCTAGCCTAAGGGTGCATAAGACCTAGTATAATTGGATTCCCTAAATCTCTCTATTGTTTTATTTGTCATGGCTGTCCAGAAGCTAGTTACTTTCTGACAGATTTAGGCTAAGTTCACACTATGTATAATTTCATTGAACAACGGCTGTAGCTGCAGTTTTGAAACCACGGATGTTATTTAATGAAATTACCGATCACATTAGAGTCTATGCAATTCCAAGCAGCCGCACAAAAAGCTGACGTTAGTTTTGTGCGGCCGCTATTCATTGAATAGCAGCCGCACAAGACTGACAAAGAACACAAGGTAAAGTCCGGCTCCCGCCACACTTTACGTAGTTGGCTATAGGGATTTGAAAGGTGGGCACAACGGAACGTGCCGCATTCCAAATCTAAAAAAATGAGGTTCATCTGGCTGGTACTGCAGTACCGGCCGGGATGAACTTTGCTGACACCAGCCATTCTGTAACACAACGTAGTGTGAACCCCGCCTTTTGCTATGTGCACACTAAGTATAACACCGGCAGTTCTGTGACCCGGCCAGACCACAGAATGGCTGGTGTTACTGAAGATCATCCCGGACAATACTGCAGTACCAGCTGGATGAATTTGCTGGATGATAAATTCACTGCTGCACACAATGGAGAGTGCGACTGGAGCCTCACGCTCCATTGTGTGAACTGACAGGTTCTCTGCTGCGACATGTCAGTTTTTCATGCGGCCGGATGGAATCTCGGCCAGAGTGTATACTATGTGTATATGCTCCGGTAGGGATTCCATTCATTACAATAGAAAGTGTGTTTTGTATAAATCACGGCCGTTGTTGCAAATTGCAACAACGGCTGTGATTTATACAAAACATACATTGTGTGACCATGGTCTTAAACTGTTTTTGTAAATAAGCATTGTCACTTTAAATTGTCCAAATAAAACTTTTAAAAATAATGGAAGTTATTTGCACAATGACAGCCGTTGTTATGAAAGATGGCCGTCATTTTTACTTAGTTTTAAACTTACTTAGTACTTTACATTTCCTAATGCCATGCACATTAGATCTGCTCTTTATCATCCCTGTCTGGTATACACTCCTTACAGACATTCGGAGATCATAACCTGGAGAAATATTTGCTGATACACATGTATTTTCACACTTTAGCTAAAGTAGGAATCCTCCATGCCACCTCCCTGTATGTGCAGTCTGGAAAACAGAAATGGGTGTTTTCCCAAATTTTGTAATTCACTTCAGTAAGGAAATTATGTTGCCAAAGCATCAAGACATGTTCATACTGGCAGCAAGGCTTCCACTTGATGGATATGACAGATCCATTGCCCATCACCAGCATGCTGTGCTATTCTGGTCTTTCACAAGCAGTACAACGCATACATGTGAATAGAGCCTTAAACTATTATCAGTGGAATTTTGCTGCGGATTCTGCTTTATGGCGAGGTTTTGAGAAGAAGACCATGCAGATCTTCAATGCTTTATTGATCCATTTGAAAATAAACTTGTTATTTATTCATGTAAACATTGGCTCATTCTGGGCTCAGTAGTCATGTGGGTGGTCCTGCTCAGTGATAAACAGATATCTTTACATAAGTACATTTAGAGAGAGCTGTCGATCACTGAATAGGACCGCCTACCTGACTCCATCATAGATTCCATTCAAAGATGAAAAATGGAGCTGGATGTTGGAACAGACACCAACAGATCCCATTGAATATCATTGAGTCGGTCAGGATTCTGTCTGATGTACGCTCATTTAGCAGGATTTGACCAAACAAAAAGAAAATACTTTTTTTGGTCCAGTTTAGTCACTTCTTAAAGGGAACCTGTCACCACAACTAACTTGTCTTTTTTAGTAACTGTATGTATTCCCTGGGAAACAACATATTAGTGGTGTAGGATAGTACCAGAACACTAAGCATCTGTGAAATATTCCTCCCCTTCCTAGATCAAGAATTACAAATTGTGACATCAATCTATTGCTTTTAAAGCAGAAATTTCTAGATTTCAGAGAATTCTTACTAGGTCATATAATTTCTTTACACCGGCCCTTCTTCCTTCCTTCCAAATGCACAGAGTGTCCAAGATTCTCACACCCTGTTCAACAAGAAGGACACTGATAATGAAGTTCAAGATACTAAATTGTGTAGAATCCTGTGTGTTGCGTTGATTAGGTCATAAAATTAGTGACCTCACAGAACTAGATAGTGCTGTATTGCTGCTATAATGTTAGAACCATTTACTGGTAACCAAGCAGCTTCTTACCAGCTTGGACATTATAAGGAAAACTTTGCTGTTACATGTTCAGCTATTCAGCAGATTGCAACAACGGCCGTGATTTATGCAAAACATAAGTTGTTTGAACATAGACTAATCCTGTAAATGCTGATCAAACAGCTAATCAGTACATACAGCTTTAGGCTATGTTCACAGCTTTTTTGGCCGTATTTCAGACGTCTTTTTGGCTGGCCATCATTCTGATGCAAAAAAAAAAAAAAAAGTATAACGTTAATTATGTCTGTAATTTGCATAATAAGGCCAAATTTCCGATTCATAATTATGGCCGAAATACAAGCGTGGAAAGAAGTTGTGTTTACATGACCTAAAAGAGGATTTTACTTTAAAATTCGTACAGTTATCAATTAACCCCTTCAAGGCAGAGCCCATTGATGCACCGATGTCCGGGTCAGATTAATACAATGTTCCTCCCCGCCTTCGAAGAGCCATAGCGCTTTTATTTTTCCACGTACAGGGCTGGTTGACTTGAGGTGTAATTTTTTGCGCCATAATCTCTAGTTTTTATTAATATTATATTGGTGTAACAGAGAAATTTTTATTAATATTTATTAATTTTAAATTTTTATTAATTTTTTCTGATATATAATTTAAAAAAATTAGCAATCTTGGTGTGTGTGTTTTGTTTACGCTGGAACAATACTGTTATATCTTAATAGACCGGACAATTCCGCACGCTACGATATACAGTGGGGGAGATTTATCAAACACGGTGTAAAGTGAAACTGGCTCAGTTGTCCGTAACAACCAAATTACACCTTTCATTTTCCAAAGAGTCTGTGAGGAATGAAAGGTGGAATCTGATTGGTTGCTAGGGGCAACTGAGACAGTTTCACTTTACACCATGTTTGATAAATCTCCCTCAATGTTTATTTTTTTTGTAATATTTTTATTTTTATGATGGGCAAGGGGGTATTTTAAACCTTTATTGGGAGGGGGGTTTATAAGGTCAGTGTTATCTGCGATCTATGGATAGAGCCTGCCTGAGAGCAAATTTTATGCATGGATGGCCGATCCAACAGGACAGAGGTAAGTGACTTACCCCCGCCCGTCGGTACAAGCGATCGGGACTCCCAATCACTCAGTGACAGGAGCTTGTCCTGTCACTGAGTAACTTAAACGCCGCAATCGCTCTAGATTGCGGCGTTTAAGGGGTTAAGGGATCGCAGCTGCCTCTCATTATCCTCAGCCCCGGACACACTGATGTGTGCAAGGCCGCTTTCACTGCAGCGGTCACACACACATCAGTTAGCCCCTGAAGTCAGACGTATATGTACATTCCTACTGCATGGGGTATGTGCAGTAGGAACTTACATATACATATTACTGACGTGAAGGAGTTAACAAAGTCTATAGTCACATCTTATACTTTTCTGCTGTATACAGTATAGTTTCTGACTCACGCGTGAATAATGCATTGAATGATATATGACAGATTTACAACTTTTAACGGCGGGATCCTGTACACTTATGTCACCTTCAGTATCTCACTGGACTGTTAAATAACATTAGAAATTAATATAAACTATAAATATATATATATACTTTACATGAATTTCTATTGTTTTTTTGCAAAACTGTGAGATACTGAAGTATGACATAAGTGTACGGGATACTGCCATCGGAAGCTATAACTCTGTCACATATCATATATCATATCATATGTCATATATCATTCAATGGAGCAAGAATTCTGGCTTTGGATACATATTACATAAAGACTACAGAGTGGCATGATTTGTTATTTCTTTGTGCATTTAAAGGGATAGTTCACCACCAAAAAATTCTTTCCAATCAACTGGTGCCAGAAAGTGCCAGAGATTTAATTTACTTCTATAAAAAAAAAAAAAAAATCTCAATTCTTCCAGTACTTATCAGCTGCTGTAGGTCCTGCAGACAGTCTGGAGAGCAGGAGAGGTTTTCTATGGAGATTTTCTACTACTCTGGACAGTTCCTGACTTGGACAGAGGTGGCAGCAGAGAGCACTGTGTCAGACTGGAGAGATTACACCACTTCCTGCAGGACATACAGCAGCTGATAAGTAGCGAAAGACTTGAGATTTGTTTAACAGAAGTAAAGTACAAATCTCTGGCACTTTCTGGCACCATGAAATTATGGTTGAACATCCCTTTTAATGTCCAAGAAGCTCCTCCTTCTCTACACTCATTACCTGCATTAATTGCACCTGTTTGAACTCGTTGTTAAAAAAAACCAACTAAGGGTACTAACACACACAGCAGATACGTAGCAGATACACAGCAGATTTGATACTGTGTTCAGTTATTTAGATCTAATCTGCTGCGTATTGCAGCAGTAAATACGCAGCGTATAAGCCGTGTGTGTTTGTACCCTTAATGTCCACACGCTCAATCACACTCCAGCCTCTCCACCATGGCCAAAACCAAAGAGCTGTTTAAGGACACCAGGGAAAAATTTGTACACCTGCATAAGGCTGGGATGGGCAACAGGACAATAAGGAAGCAGTTTGGTAAGGGGGCAACAACACTTGGTGCACTTATTAGAACATGGAAGAAACACAAAATGACTGTCAATCTTCCTCGGTCTGGGGCTCGATGCAAAATCTCGCCTCATGTGGTAAGGATGATCCTTAAAAAGGTCAGTAATCAACTGAGAATTACACAGGAAGACCTGGTCAATGATCTGAAGAGAGCTGGGACCACAGTCTCTAAGATTACCGTTAGTAACACATTATACTGTCACTGATTAAAATTCGTCATCACATGCAAGGTCCCCTCTGCTCACACCAGCACATGTCCAGGGAAGTTTAAAGTTCACCACTCACCCTCTGGATGATCCAGGGAGGCATGAAAGAAGGTCATGTGGCCAGATAGGAACTTTGCTATCAATACCACTCACTGTGTGTGGAGGAAGTAGGATGAGTACAACCCCAAACACCTAGTCCCAACCATAAAGCATGGGGGTGGAAACATTATACTTTGGTCGTGCTTTTCTGCAAAGGGGACATGATTACTGCACCGTATTGAAGGGAGTATGGATGGGGCCGTGTATCGCAAGATTTTGGTCAACAACCTCCTTTCCTTGGTAAGAGCATTGAAGATGGGTCATTGCTGGGTCTTTAAAGGGGTTATCCAGTGCTACAAAAACATGGCCACTTTCTTCCAGAGACAGCTCCACTCTTGTCTCCAGTTTGGGTGGGGTTTTGCTGCTCAGTTCCATTGAAGTGAATGGAGCTTAATTGCAAACCGCACCTGAATTGGAGACCGGAGTCATGTTGTCTCTGAAAGAAAGTGGCCATGTTTTTGTAGCACTGGATAACCCCTTTAAGCATGACTATGACCTGAAACACACAGCCAGGGAAACTAAACGGCTCTGTAAGAAGCATTTCAAGGTCCTGGAGTCTCCAGACCTGAATTCAATAGAATTGCCCAGTGACACCCCAGAAACCTAAAACATCTGGGGAAGATCTCTATGGAGAAGGGGGACAAAATCCCTGCTGCAGTGTGTGCAAACGTGGTAGAAAATTACAGAAAAAGTCTTATATCTGTAACCGCAAACAAGGTTTCTGTACCAAACAGGAGGTTCTGTTTTTTTCTATTATATTTAATACTTATTTCATGTAATAAAATGCAAAATAATTATTTAAAAAATCAATGTGATTTTATGGAACTTTGTACATTCTCTCTCTCACAGTTAGTGTACCTATGATAAAAATTACAGACCTCTTCATTCTTTATAGGTGTTAAAACATGCAAAATCGGCAGTGTATCAAATACTTATTTTGCCCACTGTGTGTGTGTATACATACACTCACCGGCCACTTTATTAGGTACACCATGCTAGTAACGGGTTGGACCCCCTTTTGCCTTCAGAACTGCCTCAATTCTTCGTGGCATAGATACAACAAGGTGCTGGAAGCTTCCTCAGAGATTTTGGTCCATATTGACATGATGACATCACACAGTTGCCGCAGATTTATCGGCTGCACATCCATGATGCCAATCTCCCGTTCCACCACATCCCAAAGATGCTCTATTGGATTGAGATCTGGTGACTGTGGAGGCCATTGGAGTACAGTGAACTCATTGTCATGTTCAAGAAACCAGTCTGAGATGATTCTAGCTTTATGACATGGCGCATTATCCTGCTGAAAGTCGCCATCAGATGTTGGGTACATTGTGGTCATAAAGGGATGGACATGGTCAGCAACAATACTTAGGTAGGCTGTGGCGTTGCAACGATGCTCAATTGGTACCAAGGGGCCCAAAGAGTGCCAAGAAAATATTCCCCACACCATGACACCACCACCACCAGCCTGAACCGTTGATACAAGGCAGGATGGATCCATGATTTCATGTTGTTGACGCCAAATTCTGACCCTACCATCCGAATGTCGCAGCAGAAATCGAGACTCATCAGACCAGGCAACGTTTTTCCAATCTTCTACTGTCCAATTTCGATGAGCTTGTGCAAATTGTAGCCTCAGTTTCCTGTTCTTAGCTGAAAGGAGTGGCCCCCGGTGTGGTCTTCTGCTGCTGTAGCCCATCTGCCTCAAAGTTGGCCTTACTGTGCGTTCAGAGATGCTCTTCTGCCTACCTTGGGTGTACCGGTTTGCTATTTGAGTCACTGTTGCCTTTCTATCAGCTCGAACCAGTCTGCCCATTCTCCTCTGACCTCTGGCATCAACAAGGCATTTCCGCCCACAGAACTGCTGCTCACTGGATGTTTTTTCTTTTTCGGACCATTCTCTGTAAACCCTAGAGATGGTTGTGCGTGAAAATCCCAGTAGATCAGCAGTTTCTGAAATACCCTTCTGGCACCAACAACCATGCTACGTTCAAAGGCACTCAAATCACCTTTCTTCCCCATACTGATGCTCAGTTTGAACTGCAGGAGACTGTCTTGACCATGTCTACATGCCTAAATGCACTGAGTTGCCGCCATGTGATTGGCTGATTAGAAATTAAGTGGTAACGTGCAGTTGGACAGGTGTACCTAATAAAGTGGCCGGTGAGTGTATATAAAGACGAGCGAAATATGTACCAAATGTATATAACCTGGCAAGATTCTATACATACATGAAATATTATAGAGCAGTATAGGTGTACAGAATGTGTACAGAGATACAATGGAGGTAATATGACCTCAGGGTGGTTTGTGCTTATCTGTAGCGCTCCCAGGTATGACCCTGCTCCTATTCTTATCTCTTTGTGCTATTTCATGTCACCGGAAATATGCCCTATAAATATCCCATTGTATGTTACTGGTGACTATACGGGCTATGCAAAAACCACCACCAGATCATCTGACATGAATACGAGATAAAGAGAGGTCCTATTTGGTTAACCTCATAAATATATGACACAATTACCTACCTCTACTTATATATATATATTTATATTTACCTAATTAAAAAAAAAATACTTTACCTAAAAAAATCTCTCTATCAGACATATATAATGTCCTCCAAAATGTATGTATTATACACACTTACCTCCCTGTACTTATCTACCATTTATTGTTACATTTAGGCTAAGTTCACACACCGTCAAAATGACGGCCATTTTTATTGGACGGACGTCATTTAATGGCATAACAGCCGTTATTATATATTAACGACCGCTCTTTGTATAATGGCCATTGTTATACCATGTGTACACTAACCTCAGCTGTTCTTACCTTAAACATTTTCTCTCATATAAATTAACCTTTATGTTTACCTTATATACACTCACCTAAGCTGAACTTACCTTACACATATTCCACATATATAATGGATCCCTATATGTTTACCTTATAAGCAGTTACCTGGACTTACCTTACACATATTCCACATATATAATGGCTCCCTATATGTTTACCTTATATGCACTTACCTGGACTTACCTTACACATATTCCACATATATAATGGCTCCCTATATGTTTACCTTATAAGCACTTACCTGGACTTACCTTACACATATTCCACATATATAATGGCTCCCTATATGTTTACCTTATATGCACTTACCTGGACTTACCTTACACATATTCCACATATATAATGGCTCCCTATATGTTTACCTTATATGCACTTACCTGGACTTACCTTACACATATTCCACATATATAATGGCTCCCTATATGTTTACCTAATAAGCACTTACCTGGACTTACCTTACACATATTCCACATATATAATGGCTCCCTATATGTTTATCTTATATGCACTTACCTGGACTTACCTAACACATATTGAACATATATAATGGCTCAATATATGTTTACCTTATAAGCACTTACCTGGACTTGCCTTACACATATTCCACATATATAATGGCTCCCTATATGTTTATCTTATAAGCACTTACCTGGACTTACCTTACACATATTCCACATACTGTATATAATGGCCTCCAAAATGTATGCCTTATATGGAAGTACTTCCACTGTACTTACCTCACATATATTCCAACATATATAATGGCCTTCTATATTCAACTTACCTGATATAAACACATATTCCTCATATATAATGGCCTCAGAAACAGACACAACACAACAGATGAGTAAACCCTACTGCGTATGGGGCACCGAAGCAGATGGATGGTCACTGCCCCTCTGCTTATGAAGTTGCATCAGCAGAAAAGCCCTCAGTTTTTATAGTCCAATCAGAATTAAACCTCCAATCATAGGCAAATAGTTATCTGCTTCACCAAATGAACAGGACGTTCTATGGTCCATTCTTCCATGTGGAGGCACTCTAAATCAATTTGGATATGAATCAATACTTGCAGATCACGTACACCCATATATACCGGTTTTCTTCCATAGGGCGGAAAGGATCTTCCAGCAAGACAATAAAACATATCACATGGCTAGAAAGGTCTGACTTCACAATACTACTGTGGCCCCCAATTCCTCAGACTTATTCCCACATATAGTTATATACATGATTTACCTCACACCTATTCCCCTCATGTACTTATATACATGATTTACTCCACACCTTTTCCCCTCATGTACTTATATACATGATTTACCTCACACATATTCCCCTAATGTACTTATATACATGATTTACCTCACACCTATTCCCCTCATGTACTTATATACATGATTTACCCCACACCTATTCCCCTCATGTACTTATATACATGATTTACCTCACACATATTCCCCTAATGTACTTATATACATGATTTACCTCACACATATTCCCCTCATGTACTTATATACATGATTTACCTCACACATATTCCCCTCATGTACTTATATACATGATTTACCTCACACATATTCCCCACATGAGTTTACTTTCTTCACATATATTGTTATATACTTAATCTACTTCACATACATAATGTACAAGATATTCTTCACACATAGTTATATACAGGATTTACATCACATATTTTATACATCACATATAATTATAGTGCGTGAAAAAGCAATATGGGATACATTTATCATGACTGGAGTATACATACGTTAGTCTTGGATGAAGCCCCGTCTCCTTTTCCCAGTCGAATTTATTAAGAGGTGCATGCCTCTTAGTAAAGCCGGAGTAGGCATTGCAGAAAAGTCTACACCTGTTCTGGAGCTGGTATAGATTTTTGTCTGGTTTACGCCTTTTTCTAGGCAAGCAGGGGTACTGTAGGCGTACGCCAGGGAGAAGGCAAAAATCTGCGCTTTCTCTGTAGTGTACAACAGGGGCACACTATTAATAAGTCTTCCCATATATTGTAATCCCTTTTCTTCTTCTTCTCCTGATTTTCAGAAGTTAATACAGCCCAAACTACTTTGCAAACAGACTCAATTCAAACTGCATTTTGAAACCCTACAATGACAGAAGTGCTATATATTTTTTGATTCAATGGGATTTGTCTTTTTTAAGAGATTTATGTTTAAAGACCAAAAATTTCCCCATAGAAATAAACGTTGGAATGTTCACAAATGCAAGAATCACACAGTACAGCATTAACCAGCCGATCACAGCACACATTAAAATAGCTAAAATGTAGCAGCCAATAGAAACTCACAGGTCCTTCACTCAATGCCTGACAACATCCACGCAGTCACATGTCCCTATTGGACAATATATGGTAGGTCCTTAGGATTTTGCCTTACTGACATAAATACAGATTTCCACAAGATTTTCATGGTAACTGAGCTATTTTCTTTCCTATTACAAGGCAGCTGTGGGATGTAACTGTTAAAGGGCAGGTATCAAAGTCGCTCTTAAAGGGTTGGCACCAAAGTCGATCTTAACCCTTTAATGACGGAGCTCATTTTCGTTTTTGCGTCTTCATTTTTTCCTCGTGTTTAAAAGCCCATAGCACTTTTTTCCCTTACAGACCCACATAAGCCCTATTTTTTGCGCCAATTTTACTTTGCAATGGCAGACTTAAATTTTGCATAAAATATGCTGCGAAACCCCCCGCAAAAAATTATATGCACGGTGAAACTGAAAAAAAACCCGCAATTCTTTTTATTTGGGGGGGGCTTCGTTTTTACGTCGTTCGTCCTATGGAAAAACTGACATGTTATATGTGTTCCTCAAGTCGTTACGATTGAAACGAGATGCAACTTTCATAACTTTTATATTATTTGGTCGCTTTAAAAAAAAAATAAAACCTTTTGCATAAAATAAACGTTCCTTAAAATTGCTCTATTACCATGCTTATAACGCTTTTATGTTTTGGTCTATGGGGCTGTGTGAGGTGTCATTTTTTGCGCCATGATCTGTACTTTCTATCGGTACCTTGATTGCGTATATGTTCTTAAAGGGCCTTACTGCATTTACTCTTAAAAGACCAGTACTCAATTCACTCTTAAAGTACAGGTACTGAATTAGCTCTTAAAGTGCAGGGTTAAAGTTTCTGTTAAGGGGGCTGTCTGGAAGTTACTGTTTATGGGGCACACTTTTTATGCACTATGGGGGAGATTTATCAAACATGGTGTAAAGTGAAACTGGCTCAGTTACCCCTAGCAACCAATCAGATTCCACCTTTTATTCCTCACAGACTCTTTGGAAAATGAAAGGTGGAATCTGATTGGTTGCTAGGGGCAACTGAGCCAGTGTCACTATACACCCTGTTTGATAAATCTCCCCCTACGTATTTTCTCCTGGAAATGCACATCTTGTTATGCACAGGATTTATTTTACACATGTTTTATATACAAATAAATATATGCCCATGTTCCCTACATTTAGTTATATACTGGATTTATTTTACACATGTTCTCCACATGTAGTTATATATACGATTTACGTAACGCATGTTATATATACAGGTTTTCCCTCACACATATAGTTATATACCTGATTTACCTCACACATATAGCAATACACAGGATTTACCTCACACATATAGGTATATATAGGACTTACCTCACACATATGGTTATATACAGGATTTATCTCACACATATAGCTATATACAGGACTTACCTCACACATAGTTATATAACTGATATACCTCACACATATTGTCATATACCTGATTTATATAATATATTATAACATATAATTAGTTTACTTTACATATATTGGCCTATACAATGATTTAACTAATATATATCCCCCATATATATAGTAGCAATATAGTGATTTACCTCAATCATATAGTTATTTACAGGATTTACCTCACACATTGTAATATACCTGATTTATATCACACATGGTATATACAATGTTTTACCTCATATATATTGGTATACAGAATAATTTTCCTCAATTATATATCCCCACATATACTTTAATGATAAAGTGACTTACCTCACATATATTGTCCTATACCTGACCTATATCACACAGTTTACCTCACATATATTGGTATACACAATGATTTACCTCATATATATTCCCCACATGTGATATAGTAATTTACCTCACACATTGTAATATACCTGATTTATATCACACATATAGTTAGTTACACATAATTTACCTCACATATATTGGTATATACAATGTTTTACCTCATATTGGTATACAGAATAATTTTCCTCAAGTGTATATGCCCACATATACTTTAATGATAAAGTGACTTACCTCACATATATTGTCCTATACCTGAGCTATATCACACATAGTTTACCTCACATATATTGGTACATACAATGATTTACCTCATATATATATTGGTATATACGATTTCCCTCAATTATATATCCCCACATATACCTCACATTTATTGGTATATAGTACAATGATTTACCTCATATATATTCCCCACATGTGATACAGTAATTTAAGTCACACATATTGGTGTCTACCTATAGTTATATACATTGTTTTACCTCACACATATAGTTATGTTGAAAATTTCTCACCTGTAATTTTCATTTCCTGGAGTCCGGAGGCAGCACACCAAGGGGTTAACTGGATCTCATCCACCCGGATAGAAGAGTAATTATTCCTAGCAATACAAGGAGAATAATTAATTATCCAATTAGAATAGACCCTGCCCTATAAGGGTTAGCTAGGACCTCAGATATACGTACAGTTTGTAGCAATGACATCATGGGGGGGATTATTGTGCTGCCTCCGGACTCCAGGAAATGAAAATTACAGGTGAGAAATTTTCAACTTCCTGATCGTCCTTCGGCAGCACACCAAGGGAATGCACAGCAATGACATAGAGGTGGGTCACACGGATGCTGCACTTTGGATCACTCCTTTACCAAAGGCTGATCCCTCAGCAGCAAATGTGTCGAGCCTGTAGTGTTTCATAAATGTAGTAGTTGAAGACCAAGTGGCAGCTTTGCAAATTTCTTCCAATGGGATGTTGGCTCGTTCTGCCCAGGAGGTTGCTGTAGATCTTGTAGAGTGTGCTCTAATGGATAGTGGACACTCCAATTCTTCTGTAGCATAGGCAAATTTAATCAGATCTTTAATCCACCTGGATAGTGTTGGTTTACTAGCTTTCGCACCCTGGTTAGCGGCCGCAAATTGGACAAAGAGCGCCTCAGATTTTCTACAGGTCGCTGTCTTTTCTAAGTAAACAGAAATAGCACGTTTTACATCTAATAGGTGTAGATTCGAGTCTTCCTTTAGAACTGGTAGAACAATCTCCTGATTTAAGTTGACCGTCGAGGAAACTTTAGGGAGGAAGCCTGGCATAGTCCGCAGTATGACAGCGTCTTCCAATACACGCAGATATGGTTCCTTGCAAGAAAGAGCCTGAAGCTCAGAAACTCTTCTGGCGGACGTAATGGCTATAAGGAACAAGGTTTTCCAAGATAAAAACTTAATATCTGCTGACTCCAATGGTTCGAATGGTGATAGACATAGAACTTTTAAGATCAAAGATAAGTCCCAAGATGGTACTGGGTTATGAAAACATGGTCTTAACTTTGCAATGGCCCTTAGGAAGCGTGAGACTAAGGGTACTCCTGTGAAGATACCTTCAAGATGAGCATTTATCGCTGTGAGGTGTACCTTCAGGGTGTTTAGCTTAAGCCCTTTGTCGTAACCATTTTGAAGAAATTGGAGAAGAGAGCCTACTTCGGTAGTGGATCTTGAAGAGTCTCTACACCACGAGGAATACAGTGACCAGACCCTGGAATATACTTTTACAGTACTAGGCTTTCTAGAGGCCAAAATAGTATTGACTACCTCTTCTGATAAGCCCCTTCGTCTTAGGGAGGACCTCTCATCCTCCATGCGGTTAGCTGGAGGTTGCTCACTCTGGGATATGTCATGCCCGCTTGAAGTAGTAGATCGTTGAACTGTGGAAGTTTCCAATATTCGCCTTTCGATAACTTCAATGCGAGCGGAAACCACGCTCGTCTGGGCCAGTGGGGTAGGACAAGGATCGCGTCTACCTTCTCCTGCTGGATCTTCTTCAGGATCCTGGGAATCATCGGAAATGGAGGGAAGGCGTACACAAATTCTCCCTTCCAACTGATCGAGAGGCCGTCTATGGCTACCGGATTCCCTTGCCTGAAGAGGGAGCAGAACCGTGGCAGTTTGGTGTTCTTGTGGGTCGCCATCACGTCTATCGTTGGTGTACCCCAGCGTCTTGAGATCAGTCTGAACACCTTGGTGTTTAGCTCCCACTCCCCTGGCAACATGAGATGTCTGCTCAACCAATCCGCTTGGAGATTTGAAGAGCCTTTTATATGGATGGCTGAGATCGATTGAACATTGTTCTCTGCCCATGACATTAGAAGGGCACACTCTGTCTGCAGCTGCGGACTCCTTGTGCCCCCTTGCTTGTTTATATAATAAACAGCTGCTAGGTTGTCCGATTGTACCTGAACATATTGGTCTTTGAGAAGATGACTGAAGTAAAGTAAGGCTAATCTGACTGCTCTGAGTTCCTTTAAATTGGACGACAGCCGGGTCTCTTCTGTGGACCATCTGCGTTGTACCCAATTTGTCTCTACATGGGCACCCCAGCCCCAATCGGACGCATCCGTCGTGATCACCATCGGAAGATGATGAAGGAGAGTCCTGCCCTGGCGTACGTGGTGAGAGGAACGCCACCAA
Organism: Dendropsophus ebraccatus; assembly: GCF_027789765.1. Classification (NCBI taxonomy): domain Eukaryota; kingdom Metazoa; phylum Chordata; class Amphibia; order Anura; family Hylidae; genus Dendropsophus; species Dendropsophus ebraccatus. The sequence continues at coordinate 7,139,873 of NC_091454.1, read as the reverse complement.
TGGAGACTGCTCTTGAGGGCTGGAAATATGGGCATCCGGTGATCCAGACCAAATGGAGACTTGTTCCAGAAATGAAGAATGTGGTTCTGTAGGACTCTGAAATGGGCTCTGGCCCATGGGACCGCCTCTATTGATGAAGTCAAGAGTCCTAGGATCTTCATCGCCACTCTCACTTTGCACACAGTGTTGTTTTCTAAGTATTGTACTGCTTGTGTGATCCTCAATACTCTTTCTTCTGACAACCGCAGAGTCATGTTCCTGGTGTCTATGATGTAGCCTAGGAACTGTATCCTTGGTGATGGTATTAGTGACGACTTCTTGTAGTTTATTAGAAAGCCGTGTGTAGTCAGACACTGTATGGTAGTCTGAAGATGTTGAGAAAGAATCTCGCTGGAGGGGGCTCTGAGTAGCCAGTCGTCTAGGTAGGGTGTAACGAAAATTCCCTTCAGTCTCAGAGCCGCTGCTAGTACTACTGTCACCTTGGTGAACACCCGGGGTGCTGAACTGATGCCGAATGGTAGGCACGTAAATTGCAGATGAATCACTCCCTGATGAGTTTGAACCGCTATTCGCAGGAACTTCCTGTGTGACTGGAGAATCGGGATATGCAAGTATGCATCTCTTAGATCTATCTTTGCTAGAACGTCCCCCTGCTGTATGGACATTGTGGCCGACAGAATAGACTCCATCTTGAAGTGTCTTTTTAGTATGTAGTGATTTAGGTAGGTCAAATCGACAACTAGACGCCAATCTCCTCCGGTTTTCGGAACTGCAAAAATTGGGGAGTAAACCCCCCTGCCCCTCTGGGATGTTGGAACTTCTTCCAGAGCCTGTTTCTGTATGAACTGGTGTAGTAAGTCCAAGATCACAGGCCTGACGTTTCTGTTCACCATGAAACGATTTGGAGGCATGTTCTGAAATTCTATGGAATATCCTCTGGTCACTGTTGATGTCACCCAAGCATCTTTTGATGTTACTGACCAGAGATTGGCAAAACTTAGAAGTCTTGCCCCGACCGGAGAAGTGGATGTGGCGTCAGAGATCGGAGCCCTTGCCATTAAAGGGCTTCTTCCTGGAGGTGTTTTGCTCCTTCTTGCTCTTGTAACGATTTTGTCTATTGTAGGGGCGAAAAGTACGCTGTCTGCGGGGTGAACTTCTCCCTCTACTCTGGTAAGTTCTAGTGGGTTTCTTTTTATTTGCCGCGGGAAAATTTATCCCCTTATCCTCATTGAGAGATTTAAGGATATCCTTCAGCTCAGGTCCAAACAAGGAAGATGGGTTGAATGGTAATGAACAAAAATTATGCTTGGAGCTTGCGTCTCCGCCCCACTGCTTCAACCAAATGGCTCGTCTGGCTACATTTGATGAGGCCATGACCCTCGAGGAGAATTTGAGACTGTCCATATTGCTATCACACAAAAAATCTGTGGCTAATTTCATTAAATAGACATTTTCCAGAAGATCATTTCTACTCACTTTTGATTGAATATCTTCCGTTAACTGACTCAGCCAAATCCTGAGAGCCCTGGCCACTGGAATCGAGGCTGAAGCTACCTTGGCCCCAGATGCTGCAGAGGTAAATGTGCGTTTCAACATGGTGTCTGCTTTCCGCTCCATGGGATCAGGAAGAAGTGAGGAGTCATCTGCGGGATAAATAGATTTTTTAGTCAAACGAGCCACAGGTAAATCTATCTTTGGTGTTTGATCCCAGTCCTTATAATAATCAGGCTCTAGATTATATATTGATTTGAATTTAGAACCTTGTTCAAATCTCCTTTCTGGCTTATTCCAATCCTTCTGTAGCCAATCCTTTATGATGGGGTGAGAAGGAAACGTCTTACTTGTACTGGGAGCAAATGTGAACAGCTGCTGCCTTTTGGAGTGACCCGAAACGTCCGCATCTGTTTCCAGGGTGTTTTTAACTGCAGAAATTAATTTCGGAACTTTGTCTCTATTAAACAGATATATATCATCATCTCTGTCTATTACTATTTCCTCGTTATCAGAGTGAGAGAAAGGCACTTCATCCGCCGAGGAGACAGGCGATAACTGATTAGGTTGGGAGCGAGAATGACCTTGCTTAATAGAGGTTTTAACCTCAGCAAAAGTATCCAGTAATTGACATTTAAACCAGGATAAGAACTGACTGGTTTCTGATTGCGGTGGTTGATCTTGCACTCTACAAGCATCACATATATCCTGCTGACATTCATCTGGTAGGGGTTGCTGACATGATGAGCAAATAGCATGCCTTGCTTTACGTTTTCGTTTAGAAGGAGGGCTCGACATCTAAAAAAAGAGCAGACATACAACTCCCTAAGTATTGCACCTCAGACACACACACACCGTACTGAACGGATACAATGACCATTCTGGAGGCCATTACTCACCCTGCACGCCTGAGGGATCAGCTGCCCAGGTAAGAGCAGCCCCCCAGACGTGCACGCCGGATCTTATCCTCTCTCCTCTGCCGGTCAGCGCGGCTCGATGGCGTCGCGTCACTTCCGGCGCTCGGGTTCCGTCACTTCCGGCGCCCGGATGACGTGACTTCCGGCGCCGGCGTCATGCATCGTCCGGAGCCGCCATCTTGGAGGAGGCAAGCCTGTGTGTGTGTCGCGGAGCGAGCGGGTAAGCCGGACGTGAAATCTGGTGGTGGGGGGAATCTAGCGCTCACCACAGCGAGTTAAATTCCGAGGTGGCGGACCTGAGCCCACACAGTGCATTCACCACGGCAACCATGGGAACAAGCACAAGGGCACTTTCCGCAGGCTGTTATAAGTCTATTCCTTAACCCCGTGTCAGCAGGGCAGAGGGAAAACTGGTCCGGACCAAACACCTGGTCTATAGCCACTAACAAAACCCCACAATTTACCTGTGAAGACAGGAAAAGGGTAAAAATATACATATACTTAAATAAATAAATAAATCAATAAATCTGTTCTGCCACAAAGTGGCAGCCCTTCTATCCTGAGAAGAGAAAAAAATACGTATATCTGAGGTCCTAGCTAACCCTTATAGGGCAGGGTCTATTCTAATTGGATAATTAATTATTCTCCTTGTATTGCTAGGAATAATTACTCTTCTATCCGGGTGGATGAGATCCAGTTAACCCCTTGGTGTGCTGCCGAAGGACGATCAGGAAATACAGAATTTCCCTCATGCATATTATACACCCATGTAATACAGTGCTTTACCTCACACATATGTAGTTATATTGATTTCTGGCACATAGTTATCTGTATACAGGAGGATTACCTCACATACATGGTGGTCTGCAATCGCTCACACTCCCTCACAGGGGAAGCCCGGGCCACTTTACTTGAGAGGGGTCCAGGACACGTATCCCAGCAACCCAGGAAATTGGTCACGTGACAGGACCTGGACACGCCCCCTGAGCGCTGAGCGCGGGCTCCCGGCTGCTCCTGGGTGTTACTGTCGTCTCTCTGTGAGTCTTGGTCTGGGGGCGGGATCTTATATAGCGGGCGTGGTTATGTGGGGGAATGTGATATGAGAGATTAATTAGATAGCGGCCATAGTGTTAATACAGATCTGAGATGGGTAATTGTATGGCTATAGATATGTGATAGTATAATGCTAGATGACAAGATAGATAAACAGCTGCTAGACAGATCTGAATTCATAGATAGAGGGGTGTATAGGTAGATTTGTAGATAGGAGATAAGTGATGGATGGATAGATAGATAGATAGATAGATAGGAGATAGATAGATAGAAGATAGATAGATTGATAGATAGATAGATAGATAGATAGATAGATAGATAGATAGATAGATAGGAGATAGATAGGAGATAGATAGATAGATAGAAGATAGATAGATAGATAGATAGATAGATAGAAGATAGATAGATAGATAGATAGATAGATAGGAGATAGATAGATAGATAGATAGATAGATAGATAGATAGGAGATAGATAGATAGATAGATAGATAGATAGAAGATAGATAGATAGATAGATAGATAGATAGGAGATAGATAGATAGATAGATAGATAGATAGATAGATAGGAGATAGATAGATAGATAGATAGATAGATAGATAGATAGATAGGAGATAGATAGATAGATAGGAGATAGATAGATAGATAGATAGGAGATAGATAGATAGATAGATAGAAGATAGATAGATAGATAGATAGATAGATAGATAGATAGATAGATAGATAGAAGATAGATAGATAGATAGATAGATAGATAGATAATAGATACATAGATAGGAGATAGATAGATAGGAGATAGATAGATAGATAATAGATAGATAGATAGATAGATAGATAGATAGATAGATAGATAGATAGATAGATAGATAGCTAGATAGGAGATAGATAGATAGATAGATAGATAGATAGGAGAGATAGATAGGAGATAGATAGATAGATAGATAGATAGATAGATAGATAGGAGATAGATAATAGATAGATAAGCGATAGATAGATTGTTGTACTTTCTATGTGTGATTCCTAATGTAGATATATTGTGATACGACTGCTGTGCCGCTTGGGCTATTTCCCATACTCTCTTTTCTTTTTGGTCAGGAGCCTATGCAGATGCCTGATGTAGATACCGTGCACCCAGGTAATTTATCATGTAGCTATGTATACACCTATTAAGTGCATAAAGCGCCTAGTCACTATTACATAGGCATATATACAAACATCATATACCATATTGTGACCTTGTACAGTGCTGTAATAGAAGGAGCTTATCACCACTCATCGCTGCTGTAGATAAGAGCCGACCCACGCGATGACGTGGTAAGTGTGAGGTCTCTGCTGGTGCGCCAGGGCCGGGCCTCACACCTCCAGTGCATGCGCTTTACAACCTGCATATTGCTTAGTGACAGGGGGCGTAGATTTGTTCTTGGCTTGTACCAATCACACACTGTGCAAACAATAACGTTATACACGCTTCACCACGGAATCATGGAGGGCACTACCAGACAACGAGGTCATCTGAAGGTCACAATTTGCTATAATATGGTTGTATATATGCCTATGTAATAGTGACTAGGCAATTTATGCACTATACTATGTTTTTGGGACACTTTGACAATAATTATTGATTGATACCACTTGATGTATAGATATATCTGTGCGCTCACCAGTTTGACGCTCAAGAAAGATTCATTGTGCAAATAACGTCCGTTATTTTTAAATAACAGCCATTATTTGCACAACGACAGCCTTTGTTATGAAAGTCGGCCATCATTTTTACATAATGTCAAACTAGCCCAGGAGAGTGCTGCAATATTTTGTCGAGTGCTGTTAGAAAAACCTGACCACTTTGTTATCTCTAGTTCAGGTGTAGTTTGCAATTAAAGGAGAACTCCGGGCTGGGGTGATTTTTGGCAGAGTGCTAGGGAGAGGAAGGATGAAAGAAGTAACATGCTCTCATCTCCCCTACTCTAGTGCTGGTGCCAGTATCCCCCATCTCTGATCCCGGCCACTTCTGGGTCTTAGTGGGGACCTGGGATGTGTTGTGCCAGGCCTGCTCAACCTGCACATAGCAGCAACATGTGAAAAGGAAGAAAACAAGAAAATACATCTACACCGACAAAACAGAATCAATGTTTTGATCTTTTGACTTTCGGGCTCCATAGGTCGCCATCCACTCTGAACATGAGACCACCCACCATCATTTTATATCGCTATCTCTTACATATCCGCATCTGCATTGGTATTGTTTTCCTCCCGGGGATAGAACAATCTTTTTCTTCTTCTATATTTTAAATCACAACCTGTTCTCACATTCCCTAATAGCTCTCTGTGTTATTAGAGTGATTCCCAAGCCAGAGGTCAGAGGCCAGAGGATTCCCCCCCCCAAAAAAAACCCCCCAAAAAAACCAAACAGTGCCATCCAGCTCATGAATAGCGGCCCTTAAGCCAAGAAAATCGCCATACTGCATCATGTGAGCGCCATGACAGTTAGAAGAATATGAAATGAAGGCTGTCCAGGTGGATGTCCAGGCAACGAGGTCGAAGGTGAAGAAGCCTTGACTTCAATATTGTCAGAAGAAGCGTTAGCTGGACATTGGTGACTTGGAGCGATACAATGAAAGTCAATAGACTGGGCTCTCATGGGTGCAAATGGGTCTTGAAGAATCAAGGGAAAAGGGGGTTAATGGATCAAGAAAAGGTGAGACTATAAGTGAAAAGTAAAAGACTGCAGCACTACAGATAATGTAAAAAAAAAAAAAAAGTGATATGTGAGTGTATTTACCCATAAGACATGCGACGTCTCAGCCCGTTTAATGTGGACTTTTCCCAAGCAGTGAACACACACAGTGGATTCACATGTCACACACACTCACACATGGTGTAGGGGACATAATTATACAGTCAGGATTATAATCATTAAAAGTATCTCCATACAAATGAAAAAAAGACTTCAAATACATTCAGTGCCGAATACTCCCATATTGTATTCTATATAAAGTCACCAATCGTGTGTGGCCACACTCCGTTTACAAAGCCTGTCTCCTAGGTGTACATCAGCAATAAGGCGCAGAAGAATTTGTAGAAACTGGCCACCCCAGACATAGACAGGTGATGGAACCCCTTAACGGTAGTTACCCCTCTTAAGGGTTTTAGCAGGGCATAATCCTGCTGAAGATACTTGTTAAGATAATAGTCTTTTGCAGGCACAAAATAGTTTTTTTTTTTTGAAGAGCCAGACGCTGAGGTAGCCCTCTCTTGTGCAGCAGACTTGTCAGGAACACAGCCATTAATCAATTACCCCTTAGACTAAGCAATACCCTTTATATAAGAGCTACATCTGTGCTAATCCCCTATTAGTAGAGGAACTGTGAGGCACCTTGATGTCCCACTGGTGGGAACTTTCTAGAAAAGGCTTCTAATAGGCTAAGGCAGTGAGATGTGGCTGGCAATCATACTCAGGCACTATAAAACAGCCTAAACATAGGATACAACATTCCCCAATGGACTTTTAATGGCCTGGCTTTTCAACATGGAAATACTCTCTGATGACATCTTGTGGTCAAAAGTGAATGCTACAGTTCTGAGAAACACAATACAGGGAAGCATTGGAACCGTCTAGAAAATACCTCAGTGCTGACTGAAAGAAACTAAAGCATAGTAGTGAAACATTGGTGCCGGGACACTACATATGGACTCCATTTTCGCAGTGGAATGAAAATCCGTTAAAATAATGGAGCGCCGTAGAGTTTAATGGTAATCAGATTCTTAACGGATTTTGCTGTGAGAAACTTTTTTTTTTTTTTAAGGGAGGCGTTATCTATTTAGATCAGAGTCTTAAATAACTATCCAATAGCAAGTGGTAATTCTGGATTCATATAGGGAAGCTCAGGTGTGTTAAATGGGGGGCATGCAGAGGTCATGTCCCCCTTCCTGTGACCTTGGCATGTTCACACCCACCCACGAGTATATGAAAAAATATATATATTTATGCAAAAAAACCTAGAGTAAAAATATAGCTGTGTTGTGTGCAGGGGCAGATTAACTTTACCATAGGCCCCGGGCTGTTCACCAAGCCTGGCCCCCCCCCCCCCCACCCCACTGTAACTATGGCAGCACTAGCCTGGCGTTCATAGTACAGGATAGATAATGTCATGATGTCCTGATTTGTGCAAAATTGCCATAAAAAACAGTGATTTTTTGCAAATCATGACGTAAGTGTAGCCAGGCGACAGTACACCACTGAAAGTATAAGTCTTTTTGGGTGGTCATGGACCCCCCAGGAGCTCAGGGCCCCGGGCTACCGCCTGAAACGCCCCTATTATAATCCACTACTGGTTGTGTGGCATATTGCTGAGGGAGGGCCAGCAGCCACAACACACCGGTCGTAGCGGAGGGTTAACCAGTTACAGTCCATAACTGTCACTAAAATCTGCGGGGCGCATTTACTAAAGGTGCGCCCCTGGCATACGCCACGGAGTAAGTCTAGATTGTGGCCTTCTCCATGGCATACACTTACCGTAACCCCCCGATGGGCGGGCAGGTGCGGAGCGGCAAGATGGAGAGGAGGTGGCCTCCTCCCGCACCTTATTTATTAAGGTTTATGCCTGAAAACAGACTTAAATCAGGCAAAAAATGACACCTGCTTCGGAGTGGGTGTAAATTTTTGCACAATTTTTGCCCCAAGCACAGGTCCTGCTGGATTCCCCTCTTAGTCAATCCACGAAGGTGAATGGGGGGGGACTTTATCGAAGACACATGACTACGCCAGTCTGGATAAATGTCGCCCTTTGTATTGCAGTCAGTGCTAGAGACATGGCATTTCTCCGCACATGGTCGCTGGTTGTTAATCGCTCTGTGATTGGTTGGTCGGCTGATGTCGGTATAATGGAGCGTTTGACCCATTATATCTATCTAGATATATCTATCTATCTATCTAGATAGATAGATAGATAGATAGATAGGAGATAGATAGAAGATAGATAGATAGATAGATAGATAGATAGATAGATAGGAGATAGATAGATAGATAGATAGATAGATAGATAGATAGGAGATAGATCGATAGATAGATAGGAGATAGATAGATAGGAGATAGATAGATAGATAGATAGATAGATAGATAGATAGGAGATAGATAGATAGATAGATAGATAGATAGATAGATAGATAGATAGAAAGATAGATAGATAGATAGATAGATAGATAGATAGATAGATAGATAGATAGATAGGAGATAGATAGATAGATAGATAGATAGATAGATAGATAGGAGATAGATAGATAGATAGATAGATAGATAGATAGATAGATAGATAGATAGATAGATAGATGATAGATAGATGATAGATAGATAGATAGATAGATGATAGATAGATAGATAGATAGATAGATAGATAGATAGATAGATAGATGATAGATAGATGATAGATAGATAGATAGATAGATAGATAGATAGGAGATAGATAGATAGATAGATAGATAGATAGATAGATAGATAGGAGATAGATAGATAGATAGATGATAGATAGATAGGAGATAGATAGATAGATAGATAGATAGATAGATAGATAGATAGATAGATAGATGATAGATAGATGATAGATAGATAGATAGATAGATAGATAGATAGATAGATAGTAGATAGATAGATAGATGATAGATAGATAGATAGATAGATAGATAGATAGATAGATAGGAGATAGATAGATAGATAGGAGATAGATAACAGATAGATAGATAGATAGATAGATAGGAGATAGATAGATAGATAGATAGATAGATAGATAGATAGATAGATAGAACATAGATAGATCATGATAACTCAGGATCAGTAATGTATGTACACAGTGACCCCATCAGCAGAATAGTGAGTGCAGCTCTGGAGTATAATACAGGATGTAACTCAGGATCAGTAATGTATGTACACAGTGACCTCACCAGCAGAATAGTGAGCGCAGCTCTGGGGTATAATACAGGATGTAACTCAGGATCAGTAATGTAATGTATGTACACAGTGACCCCACCAGCAGAATAGTGAGTGCAGCTCTGGATTATTATACAGGATGTAGCTCCTTGTACATCTTTTGTAGATTATATCTATATATGTAATGCTGGACGCTTGAAGTTATATGAATAATGTGAATATAACATTTTGTGACGGAACATTAAGAAGTAAGAATCTATAACTGTCCTATGATGGTGTGCGGCCGCCTGGCTATCTACCAGTGTTGGGAATGGCCGGGTGCCAGGATGTAGTTTTTATTTCTGTTAATATTTAAGGTCTCTTTTCCTTTTCATGAATCCAGTTGTGGTGGCAGCGGCCGGAGCAGCGGGATATGATGGATTCCTCTAATGTTTCAGTCTGCACTCTGTGTCTGCTGTACCAGAGATGTCCCCAGCGATAAAGACCGAACCCTTCAGAGATCAGAACAGCAAGTTTCCATGTTATTTACTGCATGAGCCTCATCCAATCCGTGCAGCAGTATACGGGACTGTATACACCACTGGAATCAGTCACAATACACACAAAGCTATTCGGACATATACAGCAGCCTGTCCATATACAGCAGCATGTCCGTATACAGCAGTACGTCTGTATACAGCAGCCTGTCCATATACAGCGGCCTGTCTGTATACAGCAGCCTGTCCATATACAGCAGCCTGTCCATATACAGCAGTACGTCCGTATACAGCAGCACGTCCATATACAGCAGCATGTCCGTATACAGCAGCACGTTCGTATACAGCAGCACATCTGTATACAGCAACACGTCCGTATACAGCAGCACGTTCGTATACAGCAGCACGTCCATATACAGCAGCATGTCCGTATGCAGCAGCACGTTCGTATACAGCAGCACATCTGTATACAGCAGCATGTCCGTATACAGCAGCATGTCTATATACAGCAGTATGTCCGTATACAGTGGCCTGTCCGTATACAGCAGTATGTCCGTAAGGTTTAACAGACCAAATCAAATCTTTTTGTGGTTAAAAGTATCGTTTTTATTTTTTGACTACCCAAAGAACCGCTCTGTCTCACTGTGGGTAGTGACTATCTATGTGGGCTGTCCCGGGACCCGGAGACACCATTGGATGGCACCATGAAGGCAACGGACAGGTAAAAATTACTTTTTTATTGTTGACCTGCGGTAGCCAGATGGTGTTAGTTATGTCAGGTGTTGGTGTACCTCTTCAGTACTTCTAGGTTGACTTGTACAAAAGATAGAGAGATACCAGGAGGACCTGTCTAGGCATTTCAGAACTCTGTCATGGTGACCATAAGACGTGAATCTTGATAGAAGAACACCCATACTCACAGTTTAGAGAAGAGATCATGGAGTGACAGATTTAGGAACATGAGCCCTGGGCTTTATAAACCTGGTGAAGCTAATCCCTCAAGGCAATTCAGCAGTAGACAGCGGGGTACTTCGGCTTTAGCCGAACACGCTGGGGACAGTTCTGGTCAGCTGAAGAATTTGTAGAAACTGGCCACCCCAGACATAGACAGGTGATGGAACCCCTTAACGGTAGTTACCCCTCTTAAGGGTTTTAGCAGGGCATAATCCTGCTGAAGACACTTGTTAAGATAATAGTCTTTTGCAGGCACAAAATAGGTTTTTTTTTTGAAGAGCCAGACGCTGAGGTAGCCCTCTCTTGTGCAGCAGACTTGTCAGGAACACAGCCATTAATCAATTACCCCTTAGACTAAGCAATACCCTTTATATAAGAGCTACATCTGTGCTAATCCCCTATTGGTGGAGGAACTGTGAGGCACCTTGATGTCCCACTGGTGGGAACTTTCTAGGGAAGGCTTCTAATAGGCCAAGGCAGTGAGATGTGGCTGGCAATCATACTCAGGCACTATAAAACAGCCTTAACATAGGATACAACATTCCCCAATGGACTTTTAATGGCCTGGCTTTTCAACATGGAAATACTCTCTGATGACATCTTGTGGTCAAAAGTGAATGCTACAGTTCTGAGAAACACAATATAGGGAAGCATTGGAACCGTCTAGAAAATACCTCAGTGCTGACTGAAAGAAACTAAAGCATAGTAGTGAAACATTGGTGCCGGGACACTTCATATGGACTCCATTTTCGCAGTGAAATGAAAATACGTTTAAAAAATGGAGCGTCATAGACTTTAATGGTAATCAGATTCATAGTGTATTTCACTGCAAGAAACTTGCTGCGTGAAATCTGCTGTGATCCAGTATTGTTACATATCCCTAATCTGAACTACTTCTATATAATACTATATTTCCCTAGTAGAGGGCATTGATATCACTACTTAGATCAGAGTCTTAATTAACTATCCAATAGCACGTGATCATGCTGGATTTATATGGGGAAGCTCAGGTGTATTAAATGGGGGGCATGCAGAGGTCATGTCCCCATTCCTGTGACCATGGCATGAGCTGTGAAAAATGGGTGTTTGGGGTAATTTTGCTACTATTGTGTGCAGAATGTTCGCACACACCCATGAGTATATGAAAAATATATATATTTATGCAAAAAAAAACTAAGCACTATATTAAAGGGGTATTCCGGACAAAGAATACTTTTTGAGAACATAACAAACAGCCTACTCTTTCCATTCTGTGCTCCCCCAGTGTCCTCCAGCATCATTGTCGGGTCCCCAGCTTAGTGATCCCATCTTCACTTCCAAGACAGACTAGTTTGGCGGTAAGAGACCACCCAGTCAATCACTGGCCGCAGTGCTTTCCTGGCCGCAGTGCTTCTGTCTCGGAAGTGAAGGTGGGACCACTCAGTTGGGGACCCGAAAGTGATATTGGAGGACACTGGGGGAGCACAGAACGGTAAGAATAAGCTGTTTGTTATGTTCTCAACAGGGGCAGCAACATATGAAAATTTTATTTTGGGCGGAATACCCTTTTAGCATTGTCACATTGAATTACATAGGTGTTTTTTTAATGTAAAGTTTGTTGGTTTTATTTTTATTATAATTTCAATTTAAGGAAAAGTCCATTCCCGGCAGATGATATATATATATATATATATATATATATATATATATATATTTTTTTTTTTTTCTTTTGCATTCTATAAAGGTGACAAAATCTAGAAATCAGTGGTAAGTATTACCAGAAGAGAGATTCGCCACTCATTTTTCCCTAATTCCTCGCGACCCCATAAATCCACCCACACCATAAATTCCAATGTATCCTGCATGTCGGAGGCGATCCCCAGATACCAGGCTGACAGTAGTTTAAAATTTTTAGCTATCTTCATGGAGTCAATGGAATAATCCTTAAAGGGATCATCCACCCGTGTGCCTGTGCAGCTGTGCGATGCTCTTATAAGGGAAAGTCACTTATACCGGGATGGGGGTCTTTTTTTTCCTTCCTTTTTCCGAATACACATTCTCCGCCTCACAAGAAACCTTTATTGAAGTGCACGCGTTCTTATACAGAAGGGAAGGGGGGGGGGGTCCTTACGAAAACCTTTAACACTCCTTGTATATGGTTAGGCGCTTTGAAGACCTGTGGTACAGTGGTTATATTGTTGGTCTTAAGAACACACGCTTGTGGTTGTGTTCTATCCCCAGCCACTTTGCAGCGTGACCACCCATCTGCCACAGGCAGCAAGTTTGTGGGAAGTTCTGCAAAGTAGTTGTGGTGCTGTAGAGGGAGGAAGGGCTGGCTGTAAGGACTCGCTCCCTCCGGAGAAGACCCACCTAAGGAGGGGGTGAGGGTGACAGGTGAGGCTCTGGTCCACTCCCCCTCCCTGCACCAGCTTCATACACTAGGTTAAAAGGGGTGGTAGTCACATGTCCCAACATCAATGAACCAAACATGACTGTTTAGCTCGAAAAGGGGAATGTGGTTTATGATGTCACAGTTTTGTCTTTATTAAGAGCTGACTGAGAAGGAATCCAGTTCTCCTCATACACAGCCAAAGGACACAGCTCCTTCCTGGAGTCCTGCGCTGCTGCATCGTATCAGTACTGGGATTACTACACACAGGACGCAGAGCACCAAGAGGAGCGGAGCACCCTACAAGTAAGTGCACAGGCTTCTACCCTGCAAGACCGAGTGCAGGAGAGCTGCCCCTCATTATAGGGGGTAGTACAGGAGAGCTGCCCCTGGGTATAGGGGGTAGTGCAGGAGAGCTGCCCCTGGGTATAGGGGGTAGTGCAGGAGAGCTTCCCTTGGGTATAGGGGGTAGTGCAGGAGAGCTTCCCTTGGGTATAGGGGGTAGTGCAGGAGAGCTGCCCCTGGGTACAGGGGGTAGTGGAGGAGAGCTGCCCCTGGGTATAGGGGGTAGTGCAGGAGAGCTTCCCTTGGGTATAGGGGGTAGTGCAGGAGAGCTGCCCCTGGGTATAGGGGGTAGTGCAGGAGAGCTGCCCCTGGGTATAGGGGGTAGTGCAGGAGAGCTGCCCCTGGGTATAGGGGGTAGTGCAGGAGAGCTTCCCTTGGGTATAGGGGGTAGTGCAGGAGAGCTGCCCCTGGGTACAGGGGGTAGTGGAGGAGAGCTGTCCCTGGGTATAGGGGGTAGTGGAGGAGAGCTGCCCCTGGGTATAGGGGGTAGTGCAGGAGAGCTGCCCCTAAGTATAGGGGTTAGTGGAGGAGAGCTGCCCCTGGATTTAGGGGGTAGTGGAGGAGAGCTGCCCCTGGGTGTAGGGGGTAGTGGAGGAGAGCTACCCCTGGGTATAGGGGGTAGTGGAGGAGAGCTGCCCCTGGGTGTAGGGGGTAGTGGAGGAGAGCTGCCCCTGGGGGTAGTGGAGGAGAGCTACCCCTGGGTATAGGGGGTAGTGGAGGAGAGCTGCCCCTGGGTGTAGGGGGTAGTGGAGGAGAGCTGCCCCTGGGGGTAGTGGAGGAGAGCTGCCCCTGAGTATAGGGGGTAGTGGAGGAGAGCTGCCCCTGAGTATAGGGGGTAGTGCAGGAGAGCTGCCCCTGAGTATAGGGGGTAGTGCAGGAGAGCTGCCCCTGGTCATAGGGAGTAGTGGAGAAGAGCTGTCCTTGGTTATAGAGGGAGTAGTGGAGGAAACCTACCCGGCATCTAGGGGGAGTAGTGGAGAAAAGCTACATTCGGATCCAGGGGGAGTAATAGAGCAAAGATACCTCTGCATCTAGGGGGAGTAATAGAGGAAAGTTACCCCTGCATCTAGGGGGAGTAATAGAGGAAAGTTACCCCTGCATCTAGGGGGAATAATAGAGGAAAGTTATTCATGCATCTAGGGGGAGTAATAGAGGAAAGCTACCCCTGCATCTAGGGGGAGTAATAGAGGAAAGTTACCCCAGCATCTAGGGGGAATAATAGAAGAAAATTACTCCTGCATCTAGGGGGAGTAATAGAGGAAAGATACCTCTGCATCTAGGGGGAATAATAGAGGAAAGTTACCCCTGAATCTAGGGGGAGTAATAGAGGAAAGTTACCCCTGCATCTAGGGGGAGTAATAGAGGAAAGATACCTCTGCATCTAGGGGGAGTAATAGAGGAAAAATACCTCTGCATCTAGGGGGAATAATAGAGGAAAGATACCCCTGCATCTAGGGGGAGTAATAGAGGAAAAATACCTCTGCATCTAGGGGGAGTAATAGAGGAAAGATGCCTCTGCATCTAGGGGGAGTAATAGAGGAAAGTTACCCCAGCATCTAGGGGGAGTAATAGAGGAAAGATACCTCTGCATCTAGGGGGAATAATAGAGGAAAGTTACCCCAGCATCTAGGGGGAGTAATAGAGGAAAAATACCTCTGCATCTAGGGGAGTAATAGAGGAAAGATGCCTCTGCATCTAGGGGGAGTAATATAGGAAAGTTACCCCTGCATCTAGGGGGAGTAATAGAGGAAAGTTACCCCTGCATCTAGGGGGAGTAATAGAGGAAAGTTACCCCTGCATCTAGGGGGGGGTAATAAAGGAAAGTTACCCCTGCATCTAGGGGGAGTAATAGAGGAAAGTTACTCCTGCATCTAGGGGGAGTAATAGAGGAAAGATACTAATGCATCTAGGAGGAGTAATAGAGAAAAGCTACCTTTGGATCCAGGGGGAGTAATAGAGGAAAGTAACCCCTACATCTAGGGGGAGTAATAGACGAAAGCTACCCCTGCATCTAGGGGGAGTAATAGACGAAAGCTACCCCTGCATCTAGGGGGAGTAATAGAGGAAAGTTACCCCAGCAACTAGGTGGGGTAAAAGACCAAAGTTACCCCAGCATCTAGGTGGGGTAATAGACCAAAGTTACCCCAGCATCTAGGTGGGGTAATAGACCAAAGTTACCCCTGCATCTAGAATAAGCAGTGGAGGAGAGTTAGTTCTGCAGTTACACTAAGTGACTATAAATAACTAAGGACATGAATTGTTGCCAATGTCATAGTGATGTATGTGGATAGCGATGATTATGATTTGGTTGTTGCATTGTCTGAAGTTTATTTTGTGTCCTTCAATGGTGACAGCGAAAGGGCAGCAAAGCAAAGTATATACATGTACTGTTATATAAGGAGAGTTGGAATATGCTTAATATCTATCATCTATCTATCTATCTATCTATCTATCTATCTCCTATCTATCTATCTCCTATCTATCTATCTATCTATCTATCTATCTCCTATCTATCTATCTATCTATCTATCTATCTCCTATCTATTTATCTCCTATCTATCTATCTATCTATCTCTCTATCTCCTATCTATCTATCTCCTATCTATCTATCTCCTATCTATCTATCTATCTATATATCTATCTATTTATCTATCTATCTCTCTATCTATCATCTATCTATCTATCTCCTATCTATCTATCTATCTATCTATCTATCTATCTCCTATCTATCTATCTCCTATCTATCTATCTATCTATCTATCTATCTATCTATCTATCTATATATCTATCTATTTATCTATCTATCTCTCTATCTATCATCTATCTATCTATCTCCTATCTATCTATCTATCTATCTATCTATCTATCTCCTATCTATCTATCTATCTATCTATCTATCTATCTATCTATCTATCTCCTATCTATCTATCTATCTATCTATCTATCTCCTATCTATCTATCTATCTATCTATCTATCTATCTATCTCCTATCTATCTATCTATCTATCTATCTATCTATCTCCTATCTATCTATCTATCTATCTATCTATCTATTATCTATCTCCTATCTATTTATCTATCTATCTATTTATCTATCTATCTATCTCCTGTCTATCTATCTATCTATCTATCTATCTATCTATCTATCTATCTATCTATCTCCTATCTATCTATCTATCTCCTATCTATCTATCTATCTATCTATCTATCTCCTATCTATCTATCTATCTATCTCCTATCTATCTATCTATCTATCTATCTCCTATCTATCTATCTATCTATCTATCTATCTATCTATCTATCTATCTCCTATCTATCTATCTATCTATCTATCTATCTATCTTTTATCTATCTTCTATCTATCTCCTATCTATCTATCTATCTATCTATCTATCTATCTATCTATTATCTATCTCCTATCTATCTATCTATCTATCTATCTATCTCCTATCTATCTATCTCCTATCTATCTATCTATCTATCTATCTATCTATCTATCTATCTATCTATCTCCTATCTATCTATCTATCTATCTATCTCCTATCTATCTATCTATCTATCTATCTATCTATCTATCTATCTATCTATCTCCTATCTATATATCTCCTATCTATCTCCTATCTATCTATCTATCTATCTATCTCCTATCTATCTATCTATCTCCTATCTATCTATCTATCTATCTATCTCCTATCTATCTATCTATCTACCTATCTATCTATCTATCTATCTATCTATCTATCTATCTATCTCCTATCTATCTATCTATCTATCTATCTAACGTCTATCTTTCTATGAATCAGATAGATATCAGAGTATCGGAGTAACTTTATTATTATTTCCGTATTCCCGGTGAATTGACTGGTTTCGCCCGCCCCCCCCCCCCCCCCAGCTGTCATACAGTCGGTTCTCAGGTGCCGCGGTTTCTGTAGTGAATTTGGGGTCATAACTCGAGCCGTCTGCCCCCTCTCACCTCCCCATGGAACACGCACAAACCTCAGTCTGATCCCGTTCCATGTGCAGTCGGCATCCAAAACTCACCAGTTTTCCAGGCTAAAATAATGATTGTTTTTCATGTGCAGATTATAGAACTATTTCGCTGTCCTCCCCCACGCGAGCCTAACGTCTGGAGTGCAGATACAGCGTCTATCACATATAGATCGGGGCTGGGGAGGATAAGAGCAGATACAGCGTCTATCACACATAGATCGGGGCTGGGGAGGATGAGAGCAGATACAGCGTCTATCACATATAGATTGGGGCTGGGGAGGATAAGAGCAGATACACCATCTATCACATATAGATCGGGGCTGGGGAGGATGAGGGCAGATACAGCGTCTATCACACATAGATCGGGGCTGGGGAAGATAAGAGCAGATACAGCGTCTATCACATATAGATTGGGGCTGGGGAGGATGAGAGCAGATACAGCGTCTATCACACATAGATTGGGGCTGGGGAGGATGAGAGCAGATACAGCGTCTATCACACATAGATCGGGGCTGGGGAGGATAAGAGCAGATACAGCGTCTATCACATATAGATCGGGGCTGGGGAGGATGAGAGCAGATACAGCGTCTATCACACATAGATCAGGGCTGGGGAGGATGAGGGCAGATACAGCGTCTATCACACATAGATCGGGGCTGGGGAGGATAAGAGCAGATACAGCGTCTATCACACATAGATCAGGGCTGGGGAGGATGAGGGCAGATACAGCGTCTATCACACATAGATTGGGGCTGGGGAGGATGAGAGCAGATACAGCGTCTATCACACATAGATCAGGGCTGGGGAGGATGAGGGCAGATACAGCGTCTATCACATATAGATTGGGGCTGGGGAGGATGAGGGCAGATACAGCGTCTATCACATATAGATTGGGGCTGGGGAGGATGAGGGCAGATACAGCGTCTATCACACATAGATCGGGGCTGGGGAGGATGAGGGCAGATACAGCGTCTATCACACATAGATCGGGGCTGGGGAAGATAAGAGCAGATACAGCGTCTATCACACATAGATCGGGGCTGGGGAGGATAAGAGCAGATACAGCGTCTATCACATATAGATCGGGGCTGGGGAGGATAAGAGCAGATACAGCGTCTATCACATATAGATCGGGGCTGGGGAAGATAAGAGCAGATACAGCGTCTATCACACATAGATCGGGGCTGGGGAGGATAAGAGCAGATACAGCGTCTATCACACATAGATTGGGGCTGGGGAGGATGAGGGCAGATACAGCGTCTATCACACATAGATCGGGGCTGGGGAGGATAAGAGCAGATACAGCGTCTATCACACATAGATTGGGGCTGGGGAGGATGAGGGCAGATACAGCGTCTATCACATATAGATTGGGGCTGGGGAAGATAAGAGCAGATACAGCGTCTATCACACATAGATTGGGGCTGGGGAGGATGAGGGCAGATACAGCGTCTATCACACATAGATCGGGGCTGGGGAGGATAAGAGCAGATACAGCGTCTATCACACATAGATTGGGGCTGGGGAGGATAAGAGCAGATACACCATCTATCACACATAGATCAGGGCTGGGGAGGATGAGAGCAGATACAGCGTCTATCACATATAGATCGGGGCTGGGGAGGATGAGAGCAGATACAGCGTCTATCACACATAGACTGGGGCTGGGGAGGATGAGAGCAGATACAGCGTCTATCACACATAGATCGGGGCTGGGGAGGATGAGGGCAGATACAGCGTCTATCACACATAGATTGGGGCTGGGGTGGATGAGAGCAGATACAGCGTCTATCACATATAGATTGGGGCTGGGGAGGATGAGGGCAGATACAGCGTCTATCACACATAGATCGGGGCTGGGGAGGATAAGAGCAGATACAGCGTCTATCACACATAGATCGGGGCTGGGGAGGATGAGAGCAGATACAGCGTCTATCACATATAGATTGGGGCTGGGGAGGATGAGGGCAGATACAGCGTCTATCACATATAGGTCGGGGCTGGGGAGGATGAGAGCAGATACAGCGTCTATCACATATAGATTGGGGCTGGGGAGGATGAGAGCAGATACAGCGTCTATCACACATAGATTGGGGCTGGGGAGGATGAGGGCAGATACAGCGTCTATCACACATAGATTGGGGCTGGGGAGGATAAGAGCAGATACAGCGTCTATCACACATAGATTGGGGCTGGGGAGGATGAGGGCAGATACAGCGTCTATCACACATAGATTGGGGCTGGGGAGGATAAGAGCAGATACAGCGTCTATCACATATAAATCGGGGCTGGGGAGGATGAGGGCAGATACAGCGTCTATCACACATAGATTGGGGCTGGGGAGGATGAGAGCAGATACAGCGTCTATCACACATAGATTGGGGCTGGGGAGGATGAGAGCAGATACAGCGTCTATCACACATAGATTGGGGCTGGGGAGGATGAGAGCAGATACAGCGTCTATCACACATAGATTGGGGCTGGGGAGGATGAGAGCAGATACAGCGTCTATCACACATAGATTGGGGCTGGGGAGGATAAGGGCAGATACAGCGTCTATCACACATAGATTGGGGCTGGGGAGGATGAGAGCAGATACAGCGTCTATCACATATAGGTCGGGGCTGGGGAGGATAAGAGCAGATACAGCGTCTATCACATATAGATTGGGGCTGGGGAGGATGAGAGCAGATACAGCGTCTATCACACATAGATCGGGGCTGGGGAGGATAAGAGCAGATACAGCGTCTATCACACATAGATTGGGGCTGGGGAGGATAAGAGCAGATACAGCGTCTATCACATATAGATCGGGGCTGGGGAGGATGAGAGCAGATACAGCGTCTATCACATATAGATTGGGGCTGGGGAGGATAAGGGCAGATAGAGTGTCTATCACACATAGATTGGGGCTGGGGAGGATGAGAGCAGATACAGCGTCTATCACACATAGATTGGGGCTGGGGAGGATAAGGGCAGATAGAGTGTCTATCACACATAGATTGGGGCTGGGGAGGATGAGAGCAGATACAGCGTCTATCACATATAGATTGGGGCTGGGGAGGATGAGAGCAGATACAGCGTCTATCACATATAGATTGGGGCTGGGGAGGATGAGGGCAGATACAGCGTCTATCACACATAGATTGGGGCTGAGGAGGATAAGA
The DNA here is from genome assembly GCF_027789765.1 of Dendropsophus ebraccatus. Classification (NCBI taxonomy): domain Eukaryota; kingdom Metazoa; phylum Chordata; class Amphibia; order Anura; family Hylidae; genus Dendropsophus; species Dendropsophus ebraccatus. The sequence goes on along the minus strand of NC_091454.1, from coordinate 7,119,194 downwards.
GCAGATACAGCGTCTATCACATATAGATTGGGGCTGGGGAGGATAAGAGCAGATACAGCGTCTATCACATATAGATTGGGGCTGGGGAGGATAAGAGTTGTCCTACCTGTTGGATTATAGTCTGTGATTGAGAAAGTTATAAGACTATAGAACTGCCAGACCTGGCCAGGACCGTCAATACAGTTATATAGTATGGGAATTGTCATCAGACATTGGCTGGTGGAGCACTGACCGCCCCTACGACTCACGGGCTCCTTATACTAGTAATGATAGTATATAGCACTACCTCCCGGGGGGGGCACGTACTTTAGCTCCAATGTCCACCTAGACAGGACAGGGTCAGGTGAAGACTGCGCAAAAGATTCCACTACAGTAATCCTCAAGCTTAAAATCATGCTACAAGGGCGCCCCCAATGGGCAGCACATGAGAACAGTCTAGGCCATAAAATGATTGCTATATGCTGCAAAACTGTCCGACCCGCAGCAGAGTCTGTCGCTGACTATACCTCAGCCCTGGTCACATAGATGAGTGGACGCTGGGGGTGGTAGTACCAGTTGTATACGTGGGATAGTAATATAATCTTCTCTGTCTTTTCAGGTTCCTTCTATTTATTCTGGAAAAAAATAAATTATCACATTGATAGGAAGTGCGGGAAATATTCAACAGGTAAGAGTATACGGCTGCATAGAGTATACGGATATATATATTCCATCCATTGCTTTCTGTTATCATATCATATACGGCTGTATACAGTATACGGATATATATTCCATCCATTGCTTTCTGTAATCATATCATATACGGCTGCATACAGTATACAGATATATATATATATATATATATATATATATATATTCCATCCATTGCTTTCTGTTATCAAATCATATACGGCTGCAGTATACGGATATATATATATATATATATATATTCCATCCATTGCTTTCTGTTATCATATCATATAAGGCTGCAGTATACGGATATATATATATATATATATATAGATTCCATCCATTGCTTTCTGTTATCAAATCATATCTGGCTGCAGTATACGGATATATATATCCCATCCATTGCTTTCTGTTATTATATCATATACGGCTGCATACAGTATACGGATATATATTCCATCCATTGCTTTCTGTTATCAAATCATATACGGCTGCAGTATACGGATATATATATCCCATCCATTGCTTTCTGTTATTATATCATATACGGCTGCAGTATATGGATACATAGATTCCATCCATTGCTTTCTGTTATCAGCCACTCCACAAGATGGCAGTAGTGTCTTATAGAAAACAATTGTCGGAAATCTCCTTTTCCTCCAGTATGCCCCCCCCCTAGACATTAGCTGCTCCTCTTATTACACTCCGCCACTATTATAAGGTTTATGCTTCTTTATCATGTGGTTCACCATAATTTCCCGTGGTGTTTAGATTCCGCCTATCTAACCGGGAGGGGGGGTAGTTGGTGTGTTAGCGGACAGACAGCCACCATGGCTCGGAGGCCGGTGTGGGGGGTCCGGCTCTTCCATTAAGAGATCAGACCTGTTGTCTGTAGTGCGGCTTGTCTTCGGGGTTCCTCCATAGCCTGTGATGTGGTTTATGATGTGCCGGCTTGTCTCCCCTCCTGACGGCTCTTCTCTTCCCGGCAGGTCTCGGTTATTCTCAGGATGTTGCGGAGCCTCCTACCACATTGCAGTTTGGCGGTGTTCATCTTAAGCTGCTCCTTCCCCGCTCACGGGAGACCGACGCAGGGGCTCAACGGCCGAGTGTAAGAGACTGGCTCTGTCCACATTACTTAGTGTATATATACAGTATACGGATGTCTGCATGTGAACGGGCAATAGTCCGCCTGCCTGCCGGCCGAGAGATGAGCAAGTAACAGAATCCTATTGTATGAACCCTTATCTGCCTCAGTCATAGTGTCACAGCGTGTCCATGGAAAGTATACGAGTGCTTCAGTATTACGTCCACGATACAGAGATACTGGACGTATAAAACGTGCATAATAGACGGAGCACAAAGGGTTTGCTAAGATTTAAAGGGATTTTCCTTTCAAATAAACTGGTGTCAGAAAATTATACAGATTTGTAATTTACTTCTAATTAAAAATCTCCAGTCTTCCAGTACTTATCAGCTGCTGTATGCGCTACAGGAAGTGGTGTATTCTCTCCAGTCTGACACAGTGCTCTCTGCTGCCACCTCTGTCCATGTCAGGAGAGGTTTTCTATGGGGATTTGCTACTGCTCTGGACAGTTCCTGACATGGACAGAGGTGGCAGCAGAGAGAACTGTGTCAGACTGGAAAGAATACACCACTTCCTGCAGGACATACAGCAGCTGATAGGTACTGGAAGACTGAAGATTTCTTAATAGAAGTAAATTACAAATCTGTATAACTTTCTGACACAAGTTGATTTCAAAGGAAAAAAAAGGTTACGTGACCATATGAAGATCGCATTGTCGCATTGTGACATTGCATCTAATGATTGTCACTGCGGTCACGTTGCTACTTGGGATAGAAGGCGAAAAGTTGCAGGTGACTTTGTCATCATTGACGTCAGGGCAACTATTTACTAATATCCGAATCGCAATTGCGGGACTGCAAGTCACATACAAGGTCACATACAAGTCAGACTCAGACGAGAGTTACTGTTACCCGACGTGTTTCACTTTATAGCTGTAAACTTATTCACCCTAACAGACCTGAGTCACCTCTAACAGGAATCCTACCATTCACTGACAGCAAGCAGAGATCTTAAAGTATATTAGAAAGTTGCTGGACCTTTTGTGACACGGCGGTGAGGTCACCGGTGCCTCAGCCGCTTTTATAGGCGCAGACGTTTTACGATGGTGTACGTACGATTATCGACACGTGCATAAAGCTTCCACATTATTATCAACCTCAGCCCTCTGGCGAGTCGGAGTGACACCCACATAAAGGGACTCATCCTGCCAGACGGATGCTACCGTAATTCTGCCGACAGGAATCAAGTGAGCACATGTAACTCCTCACGGGAGACGTGTAATTACATCTGCACAGCAGACAACCTCTCACTTTACACCACGGGGCAGGAACCCCCCCGGGGGCAAATCTTAGATAAATGCTGGATTGTGTGTGCCGGCTTCTTGGAAGGGAGGGAGAGGGTTTTCCAGGAGCCCATTAGTGCCGCACTGCCTGGGCACTACCCCAAAATCACCGCTCAGTACTAAAGGAGTGTCTACCCTCAGACTGCGTGGAATTATTTGGCTATACCATCCTGTAATTTGAGGGAGTGGAAGGAGAAAAGGTGTTGCAGCAGCACGTTAAAGTTGCATGAAGGTGAAAAACTAACTTTTATAAGGTAATAAATGCGGAAAAAAATGACTAGAATATAGTTATTAGCCAGTGCTGTGTCTCGGGCAGTATGCCCCTACACGCAGAGCTGTCCCCCCGTGCCCTATTTACATGGTAATCACTTGGCACACGGAGCAGACATCCAAGTTTTCTGCCTCTATAAACAATACTGAGTCCTGCAGTTCTGCCTTTTGGCCAGTAGAGGTCAGTGCACTAGTGTTGTTTTAGGGTATGTATATGAATGGGGTCGTTTCAGGGACAGTTGCTTTGACACTTACAATTTATGATGCATAATCTGAGGTGGGACAGGGGTGTAACAATGGCTACCGGCAGACTGTATATGGGATGCACAGGGGTGTAACAATGGCTACCGGCAGACTGTATGGGATTCATATGGGATGCACAGGGGTGTAACAATGGCTACCGGCAGATTTTATATGGGATGCACAGGGGTGTAACAATGGCTACCGGCAGACTGCATGGGGTTTATATGGGATGCACAGGGGTGTAACAATGGCTACCGGCAGACTCGATGGGGTTTATATGGGATGCACAGGGGTGTAACAATGGCTACCGGCAGATTTTATATGGGATGCACAGGGGTGTAACAATGGCTACCGGCAGACTGCATGGGGTTTATATGGGATGCACAGGGGTGTAACAATGGCTACCAGCAGACTGTATGGGGTTTATATGGGATGCACAGGGGTGTAACAATGGCTACCGGCAGATTTTATATGGAATGCACAGGGGTGTAACAATGGCTACCGGCAGACTCGATGGGGTTTATATGGGATGCACAGGGGTGTAACAATGGCTACCGGCAGATTTTATATGGGATGCACAGGGGTGTAACAATGGCTACCGGCAGACTGTATGGGGTTTATATGGGATGCACAGGGGTGTAACAATGGCTACCGGCAGACTGTATGGGGTTTATTTGGGATGCACAGGGGTGTAACAATGGCTACCGGCAGACTGTATGGGGTTCATATGGGATGCACAGGGGTGTAACAATGGCTACCGGCAGACTGTATGGGGTTTATATGGGATGCACAGGGGCGTAACAATGGCTACCGGCAGACTGTATGGGGTTTATATGGGATGCACAGGGGTGTAACAATGGCTACCGGCAGACTGTATGGGGTTTATATGGGATGCACAGGGGTGTAACAATGGCTACCGGCAGACTGTATGGGGTTTATTTGGGATGCACATGGGTGTAACAATGGCTACCGGCAGACTGTATGGGGTTTATATGGGATGCACAGGGGTGTAACAATGGCTACCGGCAGACTGTATGGGGTTTATATGGGATGCACAGGGGTGTAACAATGGCTACCGGCAGACTGTATGGGGTTTATATGGGATGCACAGGGGTGTAACAGTGGCTACCGGCAGACTGTATGGGGTTTATTTGGGATGCACAGGGGTGTCCTGAGGTCACACAGACATGGCTGCACGCTCAGACTCTCCAGGTATTCCTTTTCAAGATGTGCATGTCAGATGTGAAAACGCTTCGTCCCACATTAACATTCCTGACATCCGGGACCGTCCAGATCCGGGAGCTGCTGCTAGATTTACTCTCACTACAGCAATTCCTTAAAGGACTTAGTCACTTCGCAACTTCCTAATATACTTAACCTTTCGATTCCTCAAAATTTTTAAAAACTTTGCCATCAGTGAATGGCGCTGCTCTTGGCCTAGTCCGGCACGCGAAGATATAGCCATCACCTTGGAATCCCGGACTGGAAAGAGATTAGATAGTAAGATGTGATAGACACAAAGAGACCGAATCGGTGGATGGTGTGGTACCATAGCTGAGCGAGCTGCGGCCACCTTAGAGAGTGCTTACTCAATAGTGTGTGCACTAGGCCTTGCTCTATGGTGCACTGTGCCCCTATAGATTGGGACCTTGCCCCTGTAGGATGGTCATTGTCTGTGTAGGTTCTAGGTCATGATGGGTTCCTCTTTGTCTTTACTAGGTTTGTGGTTCCTTGATTGACACCTTTTGTTTCTATCTTTTAGGCGCCGGGCCGTCTCGGAACATCAGCTCCTCCATGATAAAGGCAGAACGCTCCAAGAACTCCGTCGTAGGATGTTCCTACAAAGCCTCATAGAAGGGGTGAACACAGCAGAGATTCGAGCGGCGCCAGATGAATCGCCGCGTCCCATCCCCAGCGTCAAGAACTTTAACTCCCTGCGGTTGGTGGGTGAAGAGGAGGCAGTCACAAGTCACTTGACTCAGGAGACACACAAATCTCTGAGCTTCAAGGATCCCCCACCCAAGATTCCTGGCAAGAAGAAGAAGGGCAAGCCAGGAAAAAGGAAGGAACAGGAAAAGAGGAAGAGGAGAGAGCGGTCGCCATTAGAAAGTCTACAGGACCCGCCCGGATCGGAACTTTGGTGGGAGGAACTGGGAATTAGGTCAGTACTGAGCACTGGGCATAATGGGTACACTGGGCATGGGTTTGATGAGATTTGTATTTATTACTGTCAAAAATTTATGTAAGGTGGATTTGAAACATAATAGGCCTACTAGGCAAAGGTTTGGTGGGAGGTCTGTTATGTGTAGAGTGGAACCGAAACGTTATGGGCATGCTGGGCAAGGGTTTGGTGGGAGGTCCATCCAGTACTATCGAAGGGGAAAATAGAGTGGAATCGAAACGTAATGGGCATACTAGGCAAGGGTTTGGTGGGAGGTCCATCCGGTACTATTGAAGGATCAAATTGAGTGAAATCAAAACGTAATGGGCATACTAGGCAAGGGTTTGGTGGGAGGTCTGTTATGTGTAGAGTGGAACCGAAACGTTATGGGCATGCTGGGCAAGGGTTTGGTGGGAGGTCCATCCAGTACTATCGAAGGGGAAAATAGAGTGGAATCGAAACGTAATGGGCATACTAGGCAAGGGTTTGGTGGGAGGTCCATCCGGTACTATTGAAGGATCAAATTGAGTGAAATCAAAACGTAATGGGCATACTAGGCAAGGGTTTGGTGGGAGGTCCATCCGGTACTATCAAAGGGTCAAATTGAGTGAAATCAAAACGTAATGGGCATTCTAGCCAAAGGTTTGTTGGGAGGTCTGTTACGTGTAGAGTGGAATCGAAACGTAATGGGCACACCAGGCAAGGGTTTGGTGGGAGGTCCATCCAGTACTATCGAAGGGGAAAATAGAGTGGAATCAAAACCTAATGGGCATACTAGGCAAGGGTTTGAAGGGATGTCTATCAAGTACTATCGAAGGGGAAAATAGAGTGGAATCGAACCATAATAGGCATACTAGGCAAGGGTTTGGTGGGAGGTATGTTATGTGTAGAATGGAACCGAAATGTAATGGGCATACCAGGCAAGGGTTTGGTGGGAGGTCCATCCTGTACTATCGAAGGGTCACATTGAGTGAAATCAAAACGTAATGGGCATACTAGGCAAGGGTTGGGATGTCTATTCAGAATCGAAAACTAACATAATAAAGGCTCAAGAAAGGTTTAACCCCCATCGCTAAATTAGAAAGACGAGAGTCCAAAGTCTGAACCCCCGAAACAGCTGGCCTTTGGGTTGTACAAGCTATCTATGGTTTATGTAGACAGTGCTAAGGGTAACACACTCCAACAATCTGGATCTCAGTTTGAGAAAGGAAAAGGGTGGCTAAGCTGCTCATCTCACTTTCTCCAAATTTGTAAAAAAAAAAAAAAAAAAAATAATAATAATAATAATAATAGTAACTAACACAATAATCAAAAAGAAATCATCACTCCCAAAATAAAATTGTTTAATAAAACTGGTGTGATCATGTCAAACACTCCAGCCCCCCCCCCCTCCCCCATGTGTGGGCCGACGCGTTTTGTGACTTTCCAAGCAAACTGCAAATTTTACTGCAAGGCGGTGAAATTTAAGTGCATTCTGGATGAGCGTCCTCCGAAAAACCACGACTAATACAGTCATTTATCCGCTGAGCGTAGTACAGGGCGATGCAGTTTCTGAGGAGAGTCGAGGGTTTCAAGACATTCCATCCTACCCCCAAATATGTCGGCAACAACAAATTTACATCTCAGTATAATGGAAGATGTTCTCCACACCTCCCACTCGCTGGAGGAAGTGGGACTGGTTTATTTTTCTTAGGGTTTCAGTATATAGTTGTGTTTCTTATTGAAGGAAATCTTTGTCTGGGCCTCTAGTGACCTCTAGTATGGATTACAGGATTTTTTTTAAACTTATTTAAAAATTATTTCTAGTGTATTGTGCAATTTATTTATTAATTTATTTTTACATGTTTTCTTACATTTTTATTGTAAAACAATTGACGGTTGTAAAAAAAAAAAAAAAAAACACCCCTTACGATGGCACACCAAATTCTCTTTTTATAGCTAGATAAGAAAAAAAATTATTGAATTGAAAAAAAAATTATATATAAAAAAAGTTAAAATAATTTTAAGATATATAAACAAACAAGAGGTTGCCATGGCTCCTCCCCTTTTACAAATTCTGCTGCCCTGTAGGTGTACAGCTAAAAGTGCATAGTGATTTTTGGGGTTGCAGTGTCCACTCCACTCTGGACCCTTAAGTCTATTGCCCCCCCATAACCGAGCCAATTCAGCAGTTTACAGAAGGCGTTATGGCCGTATATCTGTTTTTCTTCATGTGCTGTTTTATTTATTTTTTTGTTGTGTTAGTTTCATGTTCATTAGTTTTTATTTTACGCTTTGTTCTGTTGATTTTGCTTAGTTTTTGTTTTATGCTTAGTTCCATTGTTTTTGCTTATTTTTTGTTTTAAGCTTAGTTCCATTGTTTCTGTTTAGTTTTTGTTTTATGCTCAGTTCCGTTGATTTTGCTTTGTTTTTGTTTACACTTTATTCTGTTCATTTTGCTTAGTTTTTGTTTTAGTCATTGTTCTGTTAATTTTGCTTAGTTTTCCTTTTATGTTTTGTTCCGTTGATTTTGCTCAGTTTTTCTTTCATGCTTAATTCAGTTGATTTTGCTCAGTTTTTCTTTTATGTTCAATTCAATTGATTTTGCTTAGTTTTTCTTTTACGCTTAGTTCCATTGTTTTTGCTTAGTTTTTCTTTTTCGCTTTGTTCCGCTGATTTTGCTTAGTTTTTCTTTTACGCTTAGTTCCATTGTTTTTGCTTAGTTTTTCTTTTTCGCTTTGTTCCGTTGATTTTGCTTAGTTTTTCTTTTATGCTTTGTTCAGTTTATTGCGTTAAAGTTGTGTTTTATGCTTTGCTCAGTTTATTTTGTTTAATTTTTGTTCTTTATATTTATAAAAAAAATGTAATTTCAATATTAAATTAACCTGTTGTTTTTTTTTTCCCCCACAGCACACAATGAGAATTCAACTGGAGCTTCCACTTCTATTGAAGAGACATTACAAAGAAATTTAAAAAAAAAAATAATAAAACTAAAAGAGAGCGGGGAATGCAGCAGAAACAAAAACAATTCTGGACTTGCACATTTGTTATGTATTTATTTTCTGTAAATATCTAATGATCGGACCCCACGTGCGCTGTTCTCCCCCCGCCGTCTGTAATACTGCACAGCCGCCCCCTCTTGCGGCCCCCTCCCCTTATTTATTGGTTGAATTCTGTATTTATTGCGTTATATTTTTTTTTTATTCCTTGTGCTGCTGGCGTCCCGTTTCATGTTGCACTTTACGTCCAGAACTCGCCAAGATCTTATGTGTTTTTTTTTTTATTTTATTTTTTGATATTGAATTGAACATAATTATTATTATTATTATGGGTTTTTTTTCTCTTTTGTGCATGTATGAAATGTGGCGACTGGTGGAATTTGTACAGAATGTGTAATAAATCCAGTGTCCAAAGTAAGCAAAGCGCTGTCTGGTTTTGAACCCCAGGTGATTGGGGCCAAATTTACAACCCACGTCCTCATAAACACTTCGTATTAAAGGAAAAATACGTCGCTATTTATAGGAAGAGCGTTTTTTACTTAAAGAGACAGCTCATGCGCAGGGTGTGGATGGTAAATACTGTTCTGTTGTCATCCGGGCCTCATGCTGAGTGACAGCGGTGAATGGCGGCCATTGCTGCCTCCTGCATTCTTCTAAGTGTCAGGATTTACTGTAGTGCTATCATTCTATTCTTGAACCAGGAAGCTCAGGATGAACAAAGATTTGAAGGAACTGTCCCTCTAAGTAAAGTTGGTAAAGTCAGATGTGCTTTTTTATGTAAAGTAACTAACACCCCTGTACAGTTCTTCTCCCCCATGGCACAGATCACCTCCTGATTAAAGATCCTTTTACAGGCAGTGATTTGTCGGCCGCAGGAGAGACTGGCGATCATTTGCATTGCCTTTACACGGGGCATGACAAATCAAGCAGCCGGGCTGCATGAACGATCTTTGTATCATTTGTGCGGCCTGGGAAGCTGGGAACACAGATATATATATATATATATATATATATATATATATTATATATATATACTGTACATATAGGATATGTATATATCTGTGCTGTCAGTTTCCAGATCACAAGCAGCAATGTATACTTACCACCCACACTGCTTGTGAGCCAACATCTGGCTCTCCTATCCTCCGGCTTGTATCTTCAGGCCCCGCCTCCTCTGTTAGCTAATCATCCTGGAGGAGGAGGGGCCTTAAGATACAGCAGCAGCCAGAGGATGGGAGAACCAGATGGTGGTAAGTATGCACTGCTGCTTGTGATCTGGAAACTGACAGCACAGATATATATACGTATCCTGTATGTACAGTACATCCTATATACATATTTACGCTGTCAGTTTCCCTTTATCATCAGCCACAAATAACCCTGTTTACACAGGAAGATGTCCGGCAATATCGATAAATTTTGAAGCAGGTTCAAAAGACCCGATTAGCCGAGGATCAGACACCTGCCCGACCCTCAGCTGAATGCTGTCTCCTTTACACGGGCCGATTATCAGCCGGATGGGCGTTTCTAGCGACACACCCTACCGATAATCGGCCCGTGTAAAAGGCCCTTTGCACTCTGAACTGTGACCCTACTGTTACCATGCAACAGAGCACAAACGTTCCCACAATCCCCCTGCATGTGCGGTGGAGACCAACTGAGCATGCCCGACCACCTTATTGGGCTGTAACCGGGGGCAGCAGGAAAGCAAAACAATTCAGGGGATCAGTGAGGCTGTATCTTCAAACAGGCTTGTAATATTGTCAGACAACCGCTTTAGGGCCCATTGGATTATGGGAGACATTCTCCTTCCAGTAATCCTGAAGCAGTCAGTGACGTTCCTAGTCTTGTATGACATCATCAAACATGTGATGAGGTCACTAATTCTAAATGAGAATTGTAGTTTTGCAGCAGCTGGAGGGCCGCAGTTTGACACCTGTGTCGTAGTGGTCAGACTCCTACTCTTGCTCCATTCAACTCTAGAGGCCTGACGACAATAGCCGAGTACCATGAATACCCCACCAAAAAGTGAGGGGGGGGAGGGGCTACACAGTATGGGCCCCACTCGAGAGCCACAGGTTAGAGCCAATAGTCTATAATATACTGTTCTGTCCACCTTTGTATACAGTTCTGATGGGTCAGGAGATGACTTCTCTGTTATAAATCCATAAAGGGAGTCTCCACCTTGTCAGCATAACTGATATTATATGAGGATAAGAGCTCCACTTTTCTGTGCCAAATCTTCTGCATACAGTTACAGTATAATTCTAGCTACATACAGTCACCACCAGGGGGAGCTGAAGAGACTACTGTATACAGGTTATACATTGCACTGTAAGAAGGAATCTCCTCAGCTCCCCCTGGTGGCGGCTGCAGACACAACGTCTATTCAGTAAATGGCGCAGACAACACCTTTTTTTTTTTTATCAGACACAGGACATGACAGTTCCATGACAGTTGTCCCCCTGAATGGGATCTGAATTAAGTAACCCCAGAAATTAGTAAATTTAAAGGGTCCGTGTCACGTTGAATCAGGGGTATGATCTCCTGGCTTCATGTTGTGGAGCAAAAAAAACAAAACAAACAGATTGATATGTGTTTTTTTTCAATTACATTTATGTTCTGTCTATGATTTAGTGTCCAGTGGGTGGGCCCAAAAGGACTCTGCATACAGAGATAGTTGTCAGGCACTGTGTAGCACCGCCCACTTGACTCCTAAGAATAAAGAGAGCAGGGATGTAAGTGAATAAAATACAACCCTATTGATTATGATGTGTAATGCTGATTCTCTCCTGAGGAGGCGCTGCAGGGATACCTAAGGAACCTGTGATCCTCCGCGGATACCTCTCCACCGACTTCGAGAAAGTTCCGGCTCTTAGACTTGATCTCACTTTATCTGTTAACCTTAATTTTTTTTTTTAGTTTAAAAAGTTCTAAGCTGCAAACCGTGACCTGCAGTATAGGGAGCGCTCCTGGGATTAACCCTCTCCTGCCTGCAGCCCACCCAGCTAGCGTCAGGCCAGACTCCCATGTGTGTTTTCTCAGGTGCCCGCTAGGTCTGTGGAGCCAGGAGCTCTCTCCCTGGACGCTCTCGCACTCAGTTCAGATGGAACATCCAGCAGGGTCAATACTGACCGGAGTGTGTCTTATCTCGCCCGGCACAGGCGCGCTTTGAGCAAGTTCCAGATTTCTGGATGAAATACAAGCGCCCCTTCTATATAAGTCACAGAATGCGCCTTTGTATAAGGTTCCAGCTTAAAGGGGCCCTCCAACCCCTAACATCGGCTCCTTCAGCCTCTGTCTAATAAACCTTCAATAACTTTGTTGCTATATTCGCAGATTTTTCAGAGGATTTACATTGTGTTGCTTTATGGAAACCATCAGTAAGTTGCTGTTGACAGATCTGCAAATTTTATACCTCATCAGCATAGAACGCTCTCCTATGAGCCCTTCATTGGCTTCCATGGCTGAGCAGCTGCATGCAAGCCTTACAATACCGAACGCAATATACGTGGAAACCATCAGCAAGTTGCTGTTGACAGATCTGCTAATTTTATACCTCAGCATAGAACGCTCTCCTATGGGCCCTTCATTAGCTTCCATGGCTGAGCAGCTGCATGCAAGCCTTACAACACCAAACGCAATATACGAGGAAACCATCAGTAAGTTGCTGTTGACAGATCTGCTAATTTTATACCTCATCACGATAGAACGCTCTCCTATGGGCGCTTCATTGGCGTTCCATGGTTAAGCAGCTGCATGCAAGCCTTAAAATACCGAACTTAACATTTGTGGAAACCATCAGTAAGTTGCTGTTGACAGATCTGCAAATTTAATACCTCATCAGCATAGAACGGTCTCCTATGGGTGCTTCATTGGATTCCATGGTTGAGCAGCTGCATGCAAACCTTACATTCCTGAACGCAATATTGGTGGAAACCATCAGTAAGCTGGGAGATACACGGAATCTCCGGTACTTTATTTATTGAGACTGGTTATACACATGAGGACAGGCTCCAGCATATTATTGTGGTCCATAGAAACCATCAGTAAGCTGCTATTGTTCATGGAAACAATCATCAAACTGCTGTTGATGGATCTGAAACTTTTTTTTTTTTTTTTTTTTTTTTTAGTACTTTTCCTTTGTAATAGTGTCCTGCTGTGACTTGGTTCTAGGGCACATCCCATGTATCTCATGTACAATCATGGCTGTAGTAAAGGCTCCAGATACATTTCCTCTCACAAGATATGGAAACCATCAGCAAGCGCCCGTGTCCGATCCAAGTATAACATGGAATCTGCAAACATGTTGTTGTAGCGCTACGATTACTATCCTCAGACTGTAGGTGCCATTGGCTGGTGGCCATGTTAGTAGCCCCTGCATCCGCTGTCACAGACATCACTATAGCACCATGGACGCGTAGGGTTAATCCCGATCAGTCTGGGTGTTCCATACAGAAGATGAGAAGTTGTCACTTTGTTGCTGATAATATTTGCCCAATAGATTTGCCTGCAGCCAGACGGACTCGCTGACCTCCCTGTTATTCTCAATTATACTGAGCAGATGAAGAATTAGCTGTACCACAGCGCCCCCTGCTGTCCACAGACAAAACTACTGCGTAAGATTCCGCCTGCAGCCGGATTCATGGAGTATGGGAATAAACGAATAGCCCAGTGTGACCCAGCTGTTAGGAGATGATGGGGGTGGTAGTGGTTACATGGGGAACAGGCTTCCTTGTCCACCATCCAGACACCGGCCGTCCCGTCTCATTACACCTCCTGTCTCTGCCCGGACCACTTCCAGTCACCTAGAAGATTCGGTGCCCCATACAGAAGTTACCCCATAATAGTGCCCCATACAGAAGTTACCCCATATAAGTGCCCCATACAGAAGTTACCCCATATAAGTGCCCCATACAGAAGTTACCCCATAATAGTGCCCCATACAGAAGTTACCCCATAATAGTGCCCCATACAGAAGTTACCCCATAATAGTGCCCCATACAGAAGTTACCCCATATTAGTGCCCCATACAGAAGTTACCCCATAATAGTGCCCCATACAGAAGTTACCCCATATTAGTGCCCCATACAGAAGTTACCCCATAATAGTGCCCCATACAGAAGTTACCCCATATTAGTGCCCCATACAGAAGTTACCCCATAATAGTGCCCCATACAGAAGTTACCCCATAATAGTGCCCCATACAGAAGTTACCCCATATTAGTGCCCCATACAGAAGTTACCCCATAATAGTGCCCCATACAGAAGTTACCCCATATTAGTGCCCCATACAGAAGTTACCCCATAATAGTGCCCCATACAGAAGTTACCCCATAATAGTGCCCCATACAGAAATTACCCCATATTGGTGCCCCATACAGAAGTTACCCCATAATAGTGCCCCATACAGAAATTACCCCATATTGGTGCCCCATACAGAAGTTTCCCCATAATAGTGCCCCATACAGAAGTTACCCCATATTAGTGCCCCATACAGAAGTTTCCCCATAATAGTGCCTTATACAGAAGTTACCCCATATTAGTGCCCCATACAGAAGTTACCCCATAATAGTGCCCCATACAGAAGTTTCCCCATAATAGTGACCCATACATAAGTTACCCCATAATAGTGCCCCCACACAGTAATTATCCTGAATAGTGCCCCCACACATTAGGTGACCAATTATTTCCTCTATAGTAGATGACCCCCTCCTCTTTAGTCCCCCTATAATAGGTGGCCCCTCCTGTGTTATCCCCCTATTATAGATGGCCCACTCTCCCTCGTGCCCCCATATAGTTTGTTTTTTTTAAAAAAAACCTCCCGCCACTGCCCCCTGCTGGTGTGTTTATGTGGAGTACACACTGCCCCCTGCTGGTGTGTTTATGTGGAGTACACACTTTCCCCTACTGGTGTGATGATGTGGAGGATGCATTGCCCCCTGCTGGTGTGGCAATGTGGTGAATGCACTGCCCCCTGCTGGTGTGATGATGTGGTGAGGACATACTGCCCCCTGCTGGTGTAATGATGTGGAGGATATACTCCCCCTGCTGGTGTGACGATTTGGTGGATGCACTGCCCCCTGCTGGTGTGAGGATGTGGAGGACACACTGTCCCCTGCTGGTGTGTTTATGTGGAGTACACACTGCCCCCTGCTGGTGTGTTTATGTGGAGTACACACTTTCCCCTACTGGTGTGATGATGTGGAGGATGCATTGCCCCCTGCTGGTGTGGCAATGTGGTGAATGCACTGCCCCCTGCTGGTGTGATGATGTGGTGAGGACATACTGCCCCCTGCTGGTGTAATGATGTGGAGGATATACTCCCCCTGCTGGTGTGACGATTTGGTGGATGCACTGCCCCCTGCTGGTGTGAGGATGTGGAGGACACACTGTCCCCTGCTGGTGTGGGGATGTGGAGGACACACTGTCCCCTACTGACGTGATTATGTGGAGGACACACTGTCCCCTGCTAATGTGAGGGTGTCAGGACACACTGCCCCCTGCTGGTGTGATGATGTGGAGGACACACTGCCCCCTGCAGGTGTGATGATGTGGAGGACACACTGCCCCTTGCTGGTGTGATGATGTGGAGGACACACTGCCCCCTGCTGGTGTGAGGATGTAAGGACAAACTGCCCCCTGCTGACGTGATTATGTGGAGAACACACTGTCCCCTGCTGATGTGAGGATGTCAGGACACACAGCCCCCTGCTGGTGTGATGATGTGGAGGACACACTGCCCCCTGCAGGTGTGATGATGTGGAGGACACACTGCCCTCTACTGGTGTGATGATGTGAGGAGGATACACTGTGTGGTGTGATTATGTGGAGGACACACTGTCCCCTGCTGATGTGAGGATGTCAGAACACACTGCCCCCTACTGGTGTGATGATGTGGAGAGGACACACTGCCCCCTACTGGTGTAATGATGAGGACACACACCTCCTACTGGTGTGATGATGTGAGGAGGACACACTGCCCCCTACTGGTGTAATGATGTGGAGGACACACTGCCCCCTGCTGGTGTGATGATGTGGAGGACACACTGCCCCCTACTGGTGTAATGATGAGGACACACTGCCTCTACTGATGTGATGATGAGGACACACTGCCCCTACTGGTGTGATGATGAGGACACACTGCCCCCTACTGGTGTGATGATGTGGAGGACACACTGCCCCCTGCTGATGTGATGATGAGGACACACTGCCCCCTACTGGTGTGATGATGTGGAGGACACACTGCCCCCTGCTGATGTGATGATGAGGACACACTGCCCCCTACTGGTGTGATGATGTGGAGGACACACTGCCCCCTGCTGATGTGATGATGAGGACACACTGCCCCCTACTGGTGTGATAATGTGGAGGACACACTGCCCCCTACTGGTGTGATAATGTGGAGGACACACTGCCCCCTACTGGTGTGATGATGTGGAGGATACACTGCCCCCTACTGGTGTGATGATGTGGAGGATGCACTGCCCCCTGCTGGTGTGATGATGTGGGGAGGATACACTGCCCCCTACTGGTGTGATGATGAGGACACACTGCATCCAACTGTATCTCATCTAGTATCCAGGCTAGATTTAACCAACAGGGTCCTAGAGCCTGCGCACAATTGTACAGTTTTCCCAATTATCCTTTACACAGGTTATATATATATATATATATATATATATATATATATGTGTCCCAGCACAGGTGTCCCACTAACTTTCTATTCCACCAGTCAAAAGGTATCTCTATCAGGTATCTATAATATGAGCCTATCAGGTGTTTCTATATGTATATGTAAGCTGCAGACAGAAGGCCACTCACCTTTCTACCACTAGATGTCACTAGAGCCTATGTGATGTCTTGTATTCTCTATGCACAGCCGAAGGAAAGGGTTCTCTCTCTCTTTCTTTCTTTCTTTCTTTCTTTCTTTCTTTCTTTCTTTCTTTCTTTCTTTCTTTCTTTCTTTCTTTCTTTCTTTCTTTCTTTCTTTCTTTCTTTCTTTCTTTCTTTCTTTCTTTCTTTCTTTCTTCTTTCTTTCTTTCTTTCTTTCTTTCTTTCTTTCTTTCTTTCTTTCTTTCTTTCTTTCTTTCTTTCTTTCTTTCTTTCTTTCTTTCTTTCTTTCTTTCTTTCTTTCTTTCTTTCTTTCTTTCTTTCTTTCTTTCTTTCTTTCTTTCTTTCTTTCTTTCTTTCTTTCTTTCTTTCTTTCTTTCTTTCTTTCTTCTTTCTTTCTTTCTTTCTTTCTTTCTTTCTTTCTTTCTTTCTTTCTTTCTTTCTTTCTTTCTTTCTTTCTTTCTTTCTTTCTTTCTTTCTTTCTTCTTTCTTTCTTTCTTTCTTTCTTTCTTTCTTTCTTTCTTTCTTTCTTTCTTTCTTCTTTCTTTCTTTCTTTCTTTCTTTCTTTCTTTCTTTCTTTCTTTCTTTCTTTCTTTCTTTCTTTCTTTCTTTCTTTCTTTCTTCTTTCTTTCTTTCTTTCTTTCTTTCTTTCTTTCTTTCTTTCTTTCTTTCTTTCTTTCTTTCTTTCTTTCTTTCTTTCTTTCTTTCTTTCTTTCTTTCTTTCTTTCTTTCTTTCTTTCTTTCTTTCTTTCTTTCTTTCTTTCTTTCTTTCTTTCTTTCTTTCTTTCTTTCTTTCTTTCTTTCTTTCTTTCTTTTCTTTCTTTTCTTTCTTTCCCAGGAGTTAGACCCCATCAGCCTTATGTAGGTGCAGTTAGTTCCTGGTAGGAAGTCTCTTGTCAGTAGTGGTGTGGTGAGACCAAGACAACAGATCCCATAATAGCCCCCCCCCCCCCCACTGGAGTACCCCTTTAAAAGAGAGATTCTTCCTATGCAAGAGACTTATGTGCTAAACTCTCAGTAGGGGGAACCGTCCTCTAGGGTACACCTTGTTCACGTCAGGGATCCTTCTTCAAGTATTCTTAGGACAGTTACCAAAGCAAGGAATTGATCCCCTGTAAGACAAAGAGCAGCAAGCTGAAGTATCTTACTGACTATGCACAGCATCATGGGAGGTCTCGGGAAGTCTGCTACACCCAGTTGTAAAAGCCTGGCGCTTGTACTACCTCACAATGTGATCTCCAATATTGTGTAGGCAGAAGGCAGGCAGCTAAACGTGAGTACTCTTCACCTTCACCCTCTTCTACACTACAAATCCCGGCAGAGTACAGTACTACATTGGACAAGGCCCCTAAGACAGTCCCTACACAGTCTCCACTCTTCACCTCTATCACCGCCACCTGCTGAGTTCAGTGCCGTTATTCCCTGTATAGCACTGAAGTTTTCCTAAGTCCTGTACTCCCTCCTATTTTTGTGTTGCCGCACCTGCACCTACACGTACACCTACTTGGTCCAGGGCCGGCTCCAGGTTTTTGCGCACCCTTGGATGACAGAGCCTCAGTGGGCTCCTCATCTATCCATCCTCTATGCATAGTCACATACACATACACACACATTACTGACTGACACACACACACACATTACTGACTGACACACACATTACTGACTGACACACACACACACACTTACTGACACATACACATTACTGACTGACACACACACACATTACTGACTGACACACACATTACTGACTGACACACACACACACTTACTGACACATACACACACACACATTACTGACTGACACACACATTACTGACTGACACACACACATTACTGACTGACACACACATTACTGACTGACACACACACATTACTGACTGACACACACATTACTGACTGACACACACACACACTTACTGACACATACACACACACACATTACTGACTGACACACACACACACACATTACTGACTGACACACATACACATTACTGACTGACACACACACACATTACTGACTGACACACACATTACTGACTGACACACACACACACTTACTGACACATACACACACACACATTACTGACTGACACACACATTACTGACTGACACACACACATTACTGACTGACACACACATTACTGACTGACACACACACATTACTGACTGACACACACATTACTGACTGACACACACACACACTTACTGACACATACACACACACACATTACTGACTGACACACACACACACACATTACTGACTGACACACACACACACACATTACTGACTGACACACACACACACATTACTGACTGACACACACACACACACATTACTGACTGACACACATATTACTTACTGACACACACACACATTACTGACTGACACACACACTTACTGACACATACACACACACATTACTGACTGACACACACACACACACACATTACTGACTGACACACACACACACACACACATTACTGACTGACACACACACATTACTGACTGACACACACACATTACTGACTGACACACATATTACTGACTGACACACACACACACACATTACTGACTGACACACACACACTTACTGACACATACACACACTACTTGACATGCCCATCATTTCTGCCCTTCACAACATATAAAAGCTTGGTTTAAGCAATTTATGCTCGGATCTGTGCCGCACCTTTGTTTTAATGCTGCCAGGGCTTACTGAGAATAGGAGGACCATGTACAGAACTAGGTTCCTTCCCTCTCTCACAGACATGGCATCCAAAAATATGGCTGCTTCTGTTATAAGTATGTGGTATAGGCATCAATGGGGTCTTAAAGGGACAGGTCTCCTCAGGACTGGTGGGCGTCAGACCCCCAACAATCACCTACACTTGGTAGGAGGTAACTTTGGATTGTGGTATAACCCCAAGGCACAGTACATGAGTCCATACTCAGACTACACAGAGTTCACTAGTAGTCTGTTACCATGGAGACACATGGTCCTGTATAAGAGCTCTAGCCAAAAAATGGTGGCAGAATTTTTATCAAGACTATGGGGGAGATTTATCAAACATGGTGTAAAGTGAAACTCACCCAATTGCCCCCGGCAACCAAGCAGATTCCACCTTTCATTTTCTAAAGAGTCTGTGAGGAATGAGAGGTGGAATCTGATTGGTTGCCGGGGGCGACTGAGCCAGTGTCACTTTACACCATGTGCGATAAATCTCTCCCACAGTCTTTCTAAGGTTGTGTTTTTCTAAGGTTGAAAGATGATTTAATATGGATAATCACCTTTTATATAGCAGTACTTTATTGGTAATATATTACATCAGATGTCTTTAAATATTGAAATAAAATATGGTGGTATTACAGCTCGGCCTCATTCTTGTCAATGGTACGGAGCTGCTATGCCATATTCAAACTGAGGACCAAAGAGGCGCTGTTTCTGGAAAAAAAAAATCTGCTATATTTGCTCATCTTTGATAACCCCTTTAAAGGGCCATGCCTCAAATTTAATTGATACAAATCCACTTTAAGAAGGTGGGTCCCATGATCTTGGAAAATCCCAGATACCAGGATCCCCAAAAAGATAAGGAATGTGACAAAAACAGTGACCAATAACCTAGCTATGGCCTATAGGGCACATGGAATATGGGTGTCCAATATGGACAATCCCTTTAAGACAGTGTCAATGGTTGTAGTCTCCGGTGGGAGGGGCTTTTTCTTTTACTAGGACTACCCACAGTTGCAGATTTTTGGGGTCACTGTGGTAAACCTGCCCCTCAGCTGTTAAAGAGAGTGCGACAAGTACATGGAGAAGAGCTGCATGTTGTTGCCCTCAATCGGGGGCCCTCGTACGTACTCGCACACCCCAGTGAACACACAGTATTTGAGGAATATGCGGTGTTTCCCCACGGTGTAGGGGTTCATGTCCCTGCTCAGGATGTAGATCCCGTCGTTGTGGAGAGCGCAGCTGACGCTCAGCCCCGACTTTGAGGTGTTGACCTTCAGGCAGTTCCATTCTCTGGTGCTGGTGCTGTATGAGTGCACACTCAGCGAGTCCTCGCTCTGTCCAGACTGAGGGTCCCGTCTGAAGCCCCCAACCAAGAACAAGGTGTCCTCTATAGACACCATCTGCTGCTTTCGCGCGTGCTGCCTGCAGAGGTCAAACACCGACCACTCGTCTAGAGAAGGACAGTAACGCAACACGCTCATGTTCCGACCTGGAGAGAGAAGGGACAGACACCATGTTACTGAAGAGCACAACAGGCATCACTTTGTAGTCCAGTACTGATCCTGAGTTACATCCTGTATTATACTCCAGAGCTGCACTCACTATTCTGCTGGTGGGGTCACTGTGTACATACATTACATTACTGATCCTGTACTGATCCTGAGTTACATCCTGTATTATACCCCAGAGCTGCATTTACTATTCTGCTGGTGGGGTCACTGTGTACATACATTACATTACTGATCCTGAGTTACATCCTGTATTATACTCCAGAGCTGCACTCACTATTCTGCTGGTGGGGTCACTGTGTACATACATTACATTACTGATCCTGTACTGATCCTGAGTTACATCCTGTATTATACCCCAGAGCTGCACTCACTATTCTGCTGGTGGGGTCACTGTGTACATACATTACATTACTGATCCTGAGTTACATCCTGTATTATACCCCAGAGCTGCACTCACTATTCTGCTGGTGAGGGCACTGTGTACATACATTACTGATCCTGAGTTACATCCTGTATTATACCCCAGAGCTGCACTCACTATTCTGCTGGTGGGGTCACTGTGTACATACATTACTGATCCTGAGTTACATCCTGTATTATACCCCAGAGCTGCACTCACTATTCTGCTGGTGGGGTCACTGTGTACATACATTACATTACTGATCCTGAGTTACATCCTGTATTATACCCCAGAGCTGCACTCACTATTCTGCTGGTGGGGTCACTGTGTACATACATTACTGATCCTGAGTTACATCCTGTATTATACTCCAGAGCTGCACTCACTATTCTGCTGGTGGGGTCACTGTGTACATACATTACATTACTGATCCTGAGTTACATCCTGTATTATACTCCAGAGCTGCACTCACTATTCTGCTGGTGGGGTCACTGTGTACATACATTACATTACTGATCCTGAGTTACATCCTGTATTATACCCCAGAGCTGCACTCACTATTCTGCTGGTGGGGTCACTGTGTACATACATTACTGATCCTGAGTTACATCCTGTATTATACTCCAGAGCTGCACTCACTATTCTGCTGGTGGGGTCACTGTGTACATACATTACATTACTGATCCTGAGTTACATCCTGTATTATACTCCAGAGCTGCACTCACTATTCTGCTGGTGGGGTCACTGTGTACATACATTACATTACTGATCCTGAGTTACATCCTGTATTATACCCCAGAGCTGCACTCACTATTCTGCTGGTGGGGTCACTGTGTACATACATTACTGATCCTGAGTTACATCCTGTATTATACTCCAGAGCTGCACTCACTATTCTGCTGGTGGGGTCACTGTGTACATACATTACATTACTGATCCTGAGTTACATCCTGTATTATACTCCAGAGCTGCACTCACTATTCTGCTGGTGGGGTCACTGTGTACATACATTACATTACTGATCCTGAGTTACATTCTGTAATTCTTTTTATTAGAAAAATATAAAACTTAACAAGTATAACAACATAAACATAACCGCGGCTCCATCAGCCAGAACAGAAACAAATACAAAGCTTTTCTGCTTATAACAAAAACAACAAATTAATAAATTCTTAAACAATATCTTTACGGAAAGGAAATCCTCCCTCACACCTGCCTCACCGGCCAGTCCAGCTTCATTATAAGATAGTACCAAAATCCCCCAAACTTACAACTATTACTAACCCCACCACCGCTACTACCTACCCCACACTCACACCTCACAGCACACAGAAATTATATAGTAAAGTAAAATATAATAATAATAACAATAATAATAATAAAGTATACTAATAAACAATAATGCAAATAATAATAAAATTATAGCAATCAAATTACATAAACCTATCTAATATTCTAACTACAAACCCCATCATCCACACCCCAAATCTGGACATGAGTCTGGGTCCATAAGTTCAGTTCTTGTCCCTCAGTGACTCATGCCAGAACCCCATCCAAGGAAAAGCATACGATGTAAACCCCCCATCACCCCTCCCAACCTATCCTATACCCCATACCATATACAATAACTATAATCGTCCATAGGACTTATCCAGCCCTCAACTTACCAAACTACCTAAAACACCAACACCACAACACATAACAAGGCTCAAGTTCGGTAGCCTGTAAGCCCTTTACTGTTTATAACTGAATAGAAAATGAAAACAAAAACCTAAAGTGTCATGCACAGCCCCCCACCGGGATCGGAGGATGGCAGACCGGGTACCATAATAATTTATAACCTATCCCTGACTATTCTCCCTACCCTCTCCCTACTACTATCCCTAAATATTAATCTAACCCTCACACTCTCCCTACCTCTGTCCCTACCTACTCTGTCCCTAACCAGAATTATGGTCCCTCACCCAGTGGGCTCAGTACCTAGGGCACAGCAAAGGAAAACCCTCTCCACAGGAGAGAAGCCCTACTTGTACCCAGCCTGCCATACTCCAAAGACCTGATCTTCCCAAGGTCACCAGTGATGTTCCTACAGACCTCCACCTCGTAGAGGACTCTACGCTGTGTAGATACTAGACACCATGCGTTCCACGTGTGGTACCTAACTACTATGCTGACTAAGAATAACGTGCAGCAATCTCGGCCACCCAGGTTCCTGAATGCCCCATAAGCCCACTCCGGATAGGTGAGACTGACTAACTGACTCCAACCTATGGAGGCGCCCACCCTGGTGTAAACCCCTATATTGAAGGGACAATGAAGCAGGAAATGATCCATGCTTTCCAGCGTATTCCCACACTCCTCTCGGGGACACCCCCGATCATCGGAGCTCCTGCACTTCAAATTGTCCCTCACATATAGCTTCCCCTGGAAGCAGCGCCAGGCCAAGTCCCAAAACTTCTGGGGGATCCTCTTTGAATTCACAAGATTTAACCCAACCCTCAGATCCCGACCTGGGCAATCCCTGAGCGCCAGGGGCTTCTGGAAATGGGTCAACAGAACCCTTTGGTCAAGGAATTTCCTTGACTGAGTCCTGATCTCCCACATTCCCAGACCCCACCGACGTATCATCTTCAGAGTCGGGGTAGCGTAAGCCGGGAGATATCCATGGGGTGTACAAAGGTCCTTCACTCGCCCTCCTGTCTCCCATTCCTGGAAGAAAGGCCGAAACCATTCCCTGCAGGAGAGTACCCACGGAGGAGCCCTCTCTTTCCAGAGGTTTGCGATGTTAGCTTTCAAGAAGGTGTTCACTAAGAACACCACAGGGTTCACCATAGACAAACCCCCAAGTCTCCTCGTGCGGTACGTAACCTCTCTCTTGACCAGGTTCAGCCTATTCCCCCATAACAGCTGGAAGAACAGGCTGTAGATCCTAGTATAGGAAGCCTCTGGCAAGATACATACACTGCCCAGGTAGATGAACAAAGGGAGCAGGTACGATTTGATCAGGTGTACCCTTTCTCTTAAGGTTAAAGACCAACCTTTCCACTGGTCCACCTTCTGAGCGGCATTCTGGAGCCTACCATCCCAGTTTTTAGTGGGGTAATCACCCTGGCCAAATGTGATTCCCAATACTTTTGCTGACTCTTGGGGCTCTGGAAGGGTGCCCGGGAGATCAAACCTGGGATCTCCCCCTCCCAGCCCGAGACTCTCACACTTGTCCCGGTTGATCTTGGACCCGGACGCCTCTGAGTAGCGCTCCACTTCAGACATCACCACATCTGCCTCCCCTCTCAAGGATACAAAAACAGTGACATCATCAGCGTACGCTACCACTCTCAGGGTGGCTTCTGATTCCTCCAGGCTCATCCCGACCCCTGCCAATGGTCCACAACCAACCCTCCTAAGGAAAGGGTCGATCGCGAACACATACAACAGTGGGCTCAAAGGACAGCCCTGGCGAACACCAGACCCAACCTCAAAAGAGCGGCCAGACCAACCGTTCACCAGCGGGAAACTCTCTGCCCCTGCATACAAGATCTTAAGCCAATTGACAAAAGTATCTGGTAGGCCATATCTCAGAAGGACAGACCAGAGGTACTCATGGTTCACCCGATCAAATGCTTTGGCCTGATCCAGGGACAGCAAGTACCCCTTCCAAAGACCCGCACTACTCCGCTCCACTGCCTCCCTGACACTAAGGACAGCACTTAAGGTGCTTCGGCCTGGAACAGAGCAGTGCTGAGCCTCCGAAAGGAGCCGGGGTGCAAACTTCACCAACCGATTAAACAGTATCTTGGCCAGAATCTTCCTGTCCGTATTGAGAAGAGCTATGGGCCTCCAATTCTCAATACGGCTTGAATCTTTACCCTTTGACAGAAGAATCAGGGCTGACCTCCTCATTGACCTCGGCAGAGTGCCCGAGGAAAGACACTCATTGAAGACCTCGGTCAAGAGGGGAACCAAGAGGTCCCTGAAGGTCTTATACAACTCAGATGTTAAGCCATCTAGACCTGGCGACTTCTTCAGGGCAAGCCCTTCAATCGCCAGTCTAACTTCCTCTTCCCTGATCTCTTCTGCCAAAACATCAAGAGAGGGGTCTACCCCTGGCTCAGGAATGGCGTCAGCTCCCCTCCCCCGCTGAGGCAACCTCAGGGCTCTCCCCAGCTCGGGTGGCTGCAGCATAAGAGAAAGAACGGGGACACCTACTAAATGGGTGACCAAGGTCACCACACAGGTGGCACCTAATCCGGCCACAGGATGCAGCAAGATGACCCTCCGCACCGCACAGTGCGCACATCTGCTTAGAGCAGTTTGCGCTGAAGTGGGTGGGATCACTGCACCTGTGGCACAGCTTCGGTTGCCCCTGGTAAAAGACCTGGATTCTGTTGTGACCAAGGAAAGCGGCTGATGGTATGTGCGCAACAGTATTGCCTGAACGTTTTAGACGGACTGAGAACGTCCAGGCCCCAGACCAGATGCCATGCTGATCCAAGTTCTTCCGGGGAACGTCCGTCACTTCCCCGTACCTGCCCAACCAAGTCATGATGTCATAACAAGAAAGTGATTCGTTATGTGTCAAAACGGTCACTTTCTTTACCATGCTCTGGCGAGATATCGCTTTAACAACGAAATCTCGCCATCCGGGCTCGTCCTTCACCAGCTCATAATTGGACCAGAAAAGTTCAAGCCCCTCTGGTCTCACAAAGCTGATGTCGAACTCAGAGGAGCCGTAGGGGTGGATCAAGGCAAAGATGTCACTGGCCTTGAACCTCATCTGGAAAAGAAGCTCCACCACCTTTCCTCTCTGTGGGCACGCATCACTGCCTCTCCATACCAGACGGGCCACGTTCCTACGGCCCACCTCCTGCCCGGGTGTTGGAAGCGACCAGACCACTTCCCCATTGTTCTCTCGGAAGGCTCCAAGTCCATGTCTTTCTATGTAGAAGGTCAAGTAGACCTCCCTCCCCTCTACCTGGAGCGTTCTATCTCCTTTCCTAAGTGCCTCCAGAAGGCGTCGTTGCAAATGACCCTCCCCAGGGGGTGGAAGTAAAGATCTCCCTGGACCTCCGGCTGCCGCAACATTAGCGTAACTCCTGATGGCAGCCGGAGGGGCAGCCGGACCCGGCCCTGACTGACTAGTAACCGCATTACCAGAATATACCCCAGCAATATCTGCCCTGAGAATTGCCACTTCTCCAGTGGCACCTGAAGGGTTAACTTCACCACCCCTAGCACTCAAACCACTCACATCCCCATCATGCACACCACTACTACTCCCATCAATAACACCACTCCCTCCCCCAGTCTGCACAACATTCATACTACTACTACTCCCCCCATCCGTCACCTCCATACACTCAGTAGCTGGGCTGGCTTTATGGATCAGTGTGGCAGGTTTTAGCACTGTTTTTCGTGTCTCAGTCCCAACAGTCTCTTTAGCTGCGGATGCCATGACAGGTGACGCACATGGCCCCGCATCACCATGAACTGCGTTCCCAGAAGATGCGCCTTCCCGCTGCGATCCCGCAGAGCCCACAGCAGGAGACACGGCAACCGGAAACGCTGTCACTCCAGGTGGATGTGACATTCCGGAACCTTCTGCACCAGTCTCTGATGCCCAGGCACCCCCCACAGAGGAGCGTCCTGCAGCACCCGGGACTCCCGAGTGGCCCTGAACCTTCCTGTCCGGCCCTTCTTTACCTTTACTATGGCCGCCCCCACTACTGACACAAGCAGGAGCGGCTTTGTCCGCCATCTTGCCATCTCTCTCTCCTCCTTGCTGGCCCCATTCCACATCAGAAATGGGGACTGGCAGTGTAGAGGAGTCACCAGCCGCCCGGACTGACTTCTCAGCCGCCCCGGACTGCTGGAATGGAGTGAATACAAGACTCACACTCTCTTGCTTTCACCACAGTCCTCCTCCTTACACTCCACCAAGTCCTCAGCTTTCACAGCCTCCTCAGCCTCCATTTCTTCCTCCTCACCACTACTACTCTCCCCATCTCCTGCAGCATCACCCCCATCATCCGCTCTGCTGCTAGGAGATTTCATAGTGGCAAAGCGATCCTCATTGCGCAATTTCTCCCTGAACAGGTCGCTCCCTTCTAGGATGGCCGCCCTCCTCTCCTCTATCCCCTTTACCTGGGCGGCCGCCCTCCTCTCCTCTATCCCCTCCGGGGCGGCCGCCCTCCTCTCCTCTATCCCCTTTACCTGGGTGGCCGCCCTCCTCTCCTCTATCCCCTCCAGGGCGGCCGCCCTCCTCTCCTCTATCCCCTCCGGGGCGGCCGCCCTCCTCTCCTCTATCCCCTTTACCTGGGCACTCAGGGACTTGATCCTGGGAGAGAACTCGGGCTTCTTCCTCTTGGGAGCCGTATTCACCTGGTACCTGAGAAAGCGCAGATCCTCTCTTGCTGCCTTCAGTTCCTTCCCAAGCTGTTCGTATTCCGCAAACTTAGCGGTGATGCGGGAGCAGTATGTGCTGGCAGACTCCTTGGGGCCTCGCTCACCCCACATCTCCACCGGCTGACTCCTGGACACTGCTGGAGTTTTCTTAGCCCTTCCAGATCTCCTCAGTCCACAGGCTGGAGCGCTGGCCGGTAGCTTTTCCTCTCCACCCCCTGCCGGCCTGGTTCGGGAGATGGAGGTCCCGGGGATCCATGCTGAAAGCCTCTCCCAGGAGCCTGCCACACTCCCGGGAAAGGCAGGTGGAAAATCAGCCTCTCTCTCCGGAGCTCAGGAGCACAGACAGACACACTGAGAGTGACCACACCCGCCTATCCTACAGTCTACTCCAGAGCTGCACTCACTATTCTGCTGGTGAGGTCACTGTGTACACACATTACATTACTGATCCTGAGTTACATCCTGTATTATACCCCAGAGCTGCGCTCACTATTCTGCTGGTGGGGTCACTGTGTACATACATTGCTGATCCTGAGTTACATCCTGTATTATACTGCAGAGCTGCACTCACTATTCTGCTGGTGGGGTCACTGTGTACATACATTACATTACTGATCCTGAGTTACATCCTGTATTATACTCCAGAGCTGCACTCACTATTCTGCTGGTGGGGTCACTGTGTACATACATTACTGATCCTGAGTTACATCCTGTATTATACCCCAGAGCTGCACTCACTATTCTGCTGGTGGGGTCACTGTGTACATACATTACATTACTGATCCTGAATTGAGGGGATATTTATGACACTGTCTTATTGTCAGATTCTCCTTGTTGCCGAAAGCAACCAATCACAGCTCCCATAGCAGCCAATTACAGCGTAAGGCCCCGTTCCCACTAAGCAAAGCTAGCGGAGTTCCGCGACGGAATTGTCCGCCGCGGAATGCCGTTAGCCTCCCGCTCATAATGGGAGTCTATGGGAGGCGCGCGCTGCTGCTCTGTACGCGCTGAAGAATGAATATGTTCATTCTTCAGCGCGGACAGGGCAGGAGCGCGCGCCTCCCATAGACTCCCATTATGAGCGGGAGGCTAACGGCATTCCGCGGCGGACAATTCCGTCGCGGAATTCCGCTAGCTTTGCTTAGTGGGAACGGGGCCTAACATTCACTTCTACCATTGCTCTGGCAAAATTAAAGCTGAGCTGTCATTAGTTGCTATGTAAGCTGTCATTGGTTGCTATGGGCAACAGAGGGCCCCTTACTATCAGTCTGTTGCTATGGACACTGACCATGCGGGGTGTAGCCTCCGATCACATAGATCCTTCCCAGACATTCGCAGGCCGAGAACTCCACAAGCGTGTCAGGGAGGGGGGCAGCGAGCGTCCATGCGTTCTGTGCCGGGCTGAACAACTCCATGGTCTGTAAAGAATGGCCGCCAACCGCATACAGGCCTCCATTCACTGTCAGCAAGCGGAAGTTGTACCTAAAGAGAACAAGAAGACATAGTGGATGATATGTCACTATTTTCAAGATGTCTGCTTGCTGTCAGTGAATGGACATCCTGAGGCCGAATCCCTCAGTGTAAACCAGGGATGGGGAACCTACGGCCCTCCAGCTGCTGCAAAACTACAACTCCCATCATGCCTGGGCAGCCACCCAGGCTTGATGGGAGTTGTAGTTTTGCAAGAGCCGCAGGACTGTAGTTTCCCCTCGCTGGTCTAGACGAATCCCTGACGGCTATCATGGCGTAAACAAGGATTCTTCTATCCACTGACAGCAAGCAATGGTGATGAATTGATGCATATTATAGAGGCTTCATCTTCAGCTTCCGTAGAATACGCCATAGTTCCTGGCGGGGTTGCGCCATTCTGGCAGCACATACGGTTTCCATCACAGAGTGTATGATATAACATCCCTTATAGATGGCAGTCAGCGGGAGGTCCTTGTAAGGACAAGCGGCACTAACCCCAGGACGCCACATCTGGAAGCCTCCGGCAGCCGCTCCTCCTCTCACAGGGAGGAGGAGGAGGAGGATGAGTCTCCTCCATACAGAGCTCCTAATAAGGGAGCAGCACAGATAGCTGGCACCCATCCTGCTCACCATCAACTAACCCCACAGGCACAGCGCGGCCGGATGTAGCAGAGCTGAAGCTGTTCCTATGAGCGCAGATTATTGTTCGGACCATATATTTGTTGGATTGGTGGTAAATCTTGTCGTCTTTGGCCGGCTGATGAATGTAATAGCGCCCCCTGTATGTCACTGGGGCCGTCAACAATACTGATACTGATATAGGGGGCACTGGGGATGACGCCGATATAGGGGGCACTGGGGATGACGCCGATATAGGGGGCACTGGGAATGACATTAGGTGGAGACACCGATATAGGGGGCACTGGGGATGACTCCGATATAGGGGGCACTGGGGATGACTCCGATATAGGGGGCACTGGCGATGACGCCAATATAGGGGGCACTGGCGATGACGCCAATATAGGGGGCACTGGGGATGACGCCGATATAGGGGGCACTGGGGATGACACTAGGGGGCACTGGGGATGACACCGATATAGGGGGCACTGGGGATGACGCCGATATAGGGGGCACTGGGGATGACGCCGATATAGGGGGCACTGGGGATGACGCCGATATAGGGGGCACTGGGGATGACACTAGGGGGCACTGGGGATGACACCGATATAGGGGGCACTGGGAATGACACTAGGGGGCGACACCGATATAGGGGGCACTGGGGATGACGCCGATATAGGGGGCACTGGGGATGACGCCGATATAGGGGGCACTGGGGATGACGCCGATATAGGGGGCACTGGGGATGACACTAGGGGGCACTGGGGATGACACCGATATAGGGGGCACTGGGAATGACACTAGGGGGCACTGTGCCTAGGACTATTTTACAATGAATAGTACCTGACAGTAATATAGGGGGGCGCTGCAGCTGCCATTATTATGTGTTTTTTGGGGGGATACACTAGCCGTGTTTGGAGGGCTCTACACTGGGTGCACGCTCTATATATCAGTAAATCGGCTGCCCCTGGTGCCTTCCCCATGCCATCCCTTATATAACCAGAGTTGGGCAACAACCAATATGGCCACCATCACTGCACCATCTTTAATAGGTTTCGGGGCTCTAAGGGGCCTGGACAACAACCCCTGATAATGGCGGCCATGTTGGTCGTCAGAGGACAGGTTGGGGATTTGGTGGCGGTGGTGGTGTACCTCTTCTGGTTCATGGCGGGCTCCTCATTCCAGCATCCGGTGCTTGGGTTGTAGGAGTGCACGGCGCTGACCTCCTGTCCGTTCTCCCGGGTTCCTCCGGCCACATAGAGGTAATTGTTGAGGACTGTGGCCCCGTAGCCCTGCACCCTCAGCATGCTGGGAGGGATGGTCCCGGGCATCATCTGCCATCCACCACCTTCCTCAGAATAACGGAATAGCACCCAGGAGTCACAGCTCTGCTGTGCTAGCACCAGGAGAGCCGGTGCCCCCCGCAGTCTCTCCTCCAGAACCCGCTCCTTAAGGGACTCGGGGCTGTCCTGGAAGTCAGGCCTCTGCAACATCGCGTGGTAGTGCGTCGCCATATAGCGGAGGGACGCCGAGGCCAAATCCCACTGACCGTGTAACTGGGAGACGTCCAGGAGGTCCAGACATGTGTCCAGCGACAGGGAGGACTGCAGGAGGGACAGGAGGCCATGGACCTGGAGGTAGCAGGCGGCCTCCACCAGCGCCTGTAGGGGGGGCTGCTCCTCCGCTTCATGGCTGTAACCAGAGTCGTCCGCACTCGGGGTCAGGGTCTTCTGTCCACATTTGGGGTCTTCAGAGGGGATACAGTCTTGGAGGGGGCTGCCCGTGATGTGGCGTAGAACCCCCTCTAACCCCTCCTGGCTGAGGCCGTGTAGCGTCACCGTCTCCCCGCTGCTCTCACGCATCCCAGAGCGGAAGAGGGCCTGGAAGAAGCCGCTCTGGGCCACCAGCTGCTCCCGGGGCACGCTGTACGACCTGGAGCCCAGGAGGATCTGTACATGCTCCAGCGATGACATCACACCCACCGACTCGTCCCGGGAGTGACATCACACACCTGAGGAAGAACGCAAGGCGATTATACAATCGTACAACTCCGGGATATACAACCGTACAACTCCGGGATATACAACCGTACAACATGGGGGGGGATATACAACCGTACAACATGGGGGGGGATATACAACCGTACAACATGGGGGATATACAACCATACAACATGGGGGGGGGGATATACAACAGTACAACATGGGGGGGGGGATATAAAACTGTACAACATGGGGGATATAAAACCGTACAACATGGGGAGGGGATATAAAACCGTACAACATGGGGAGGGGATATACAACCGTACAACATGGGGGATATACAACCGTACAACATGGGGGGGGGATATACAACCGTACAACATGGGGGATATACAACCGTACAACATGGGGGATATACAACCGTACAACATGGGGGATATACAACAGTACAACATGGGGAAGGGGGATATAAAACTGTACAACATGGGGGATATACAACCGTACAACATGGGGAGGGGATATACAACAGTATAACATAGGGGATGTACAACATGGGGAAGGGGATATACAACCGTACAACATGGGGGGGATATATAACCATACAACATGGGGGGATATACAACTGTACAACATGGGGGGGGGATATAAAACTGTACAACATGGGGGGGGGGATATAAAACTGTACAACATGGGGGATATACAACCGTAAAACATGGGGAGGGGATATACAACCGTACAACATGGGGAGGGGGGGGATATACAATAGTACAACATATGGGGGGATATACAACTGTACAACATGGGGGATATACAACTGTACAACATGGGGGGGATATACAACCGTACAACATGGGGGATATACAACTGTACAACATGGGGGGGGGGGGGATATAAAACTGTACAACATGGGGGATATACAACCGTAAAACATGGGGAGGGGATATACAACCGTACAACATGGGGGGGATATACAACCGTACAACATGGGGAGGGGGGGATATACAACTGTACAACATATGGGGGGATATACAACTGTACAACATGGGGGATATACAACTGTACAACATGGGGGATATACAACTGTACAACATGGGGAGGGGATATACAACTGTACAACATGGGGAGGGGATATACAACCGTACAACATGGGGAGGGGATATACAACCGTACAACATGGGGAGGGGATATACAACCGTACAACATGGGGGGGATATACAACCGTACAACATGGGGAGGGGATATACAACCGTACAACATGAGGAGGGGATATACAACCGTACAACATGGGGGGGGGATATACAACCGTACAACATGGGGGGGGATATACAACCGTACAACATGGGGGGGATATACAATAGTACAACATATGGGGGGGATATACAACATGGGGGAGGATACACAACCGTACCACATGGGGGGGGGGGGGGATGGAATATACAACCGTACGACATGGAGAGAGAATAGGATCCCCAATAGGAGAGAGAAGGATCCCCTCCCCCACACTGCAGTATGATAGCAGGGGATACATCGGTGTCTGATGAGGATGTATCCGGTGTATCCGATCCCCCCTGTACCTTATATAGGATATCGGCTCCTATAGGTGAATATCAGGCGTCTGGCATCTCCCCGACCCCTCACCAGCAAACAGATCCCAGCACTACACTTCCTGCACCCTGCCGCCCGCCCCGAATCCCACCCCAAAGAGCCAGAGCCCTCCTCCCTACAGAGACATCCCTGTATACACCTCCCTGTACAGACACCCCCTGTATACACCGCCCTACAGAGACACCCCCTGTATACACCGCCCCACCCCAAAGAGCCAGAGCCCTCCTCATCACCGCCCTATAGTAACACCTAGAGACACCCTACACCCTACAGAGACACCACTCCATTATACAGACACCCCCTGTATACACCTCCAAATAGAGACACCATGGTATTCACCGCCCTATAGAGACACCTCCCTACAGAGACACCCCCTGTATACACCTCCCTATAGAGACCCCCCCTGTATACACCGCCCTATAGAGACCCCCCCTGTATACACACAACCCTGAATCACACCCCATCTGTATAAACACACCCCAGCCCCCTCCTCATCACCGCCCAATACCACCTCCCCTGTATACACCTCCCTATACAGACGTCTCTCCTGTATACACAGCCCTGGTGTAGGCACTGCACATATATACACCCCCCATCTGTATACACACACCTGCTGTGCACCAGGGTCTGCTCCATATATACAGTAACACATATAACAACATATACAGTAACACATATAACAACATATACAGTAACACATATAACACAACATATACAGTAACATGTATAACACAACATATACAGCAACATATATAACAACATATACAGTAACACATATAACACAACATATACAGCAACATATAACACAACATATACAGTAACACATATAACAACATATCACACAACATATATGGTAGCTGAGCTGTGTATCTAAACCTGTCACACATGATACCACTTGCTGAGCTGTGTATCTAAACCTGCCACATGTGATACCACTAGCTGACCTGTGTATCTAAACCTGCCACATGTGATACCACTAGCTGAGCTGTGTATCTAACCCTGTCACATATGATACCACTAGCTGAGCTGTGTATCTAAACCTGCCACATGTGATACCACTAGCTGAGCTGTGTATCTAACCCTGTCACATATGATACCACTAGCTGAGCTGTGTTATACCACTCTTGACCAGCAGGTGGCAGCCAGTCCATTGGTGTAATATTAGCTGTACAGGATGGACATGTGACCAATCCCCCTGTATACAGTGAGGGGGGGGGGGGGGGGCAGATACTTTCCCATCTCTCTATTATATTACACAGCTGCTGCGGACACCACATCTCTTATACGCAGAGTTTTTGATTATATTTTGTAGCCTCAGTCCAGCGCTTATAATAAGAGGGTCAGCCGATATCATGTATACATATATATTACTATAGAGCAGAGGGGGAGGGGAGGCTCCTGCTGTCACAGATCTGCACCTATGGCTGATAACAGGGAACAATAGCTTGTATTCAGCTCTTCTGTCTCAGATCAATGAGCCTCAGAATCCTGAGCGTGGGAACCGAGGCGGCGGACGAGCGACACAATGACAGCATGAAACCGTATGCGGGGGAGAAAGGCGCAGTCACCTGCAGACCGCGACACCAGGAGGATCCATAGAGACATCCTCATAGATGACAACCACAGCTCTGCTGGAACATCATTATATACTACAACCACAGCTCTGCTGAGACATCATCATATACCACAACCACAGCTCTGCTGAGACATCATCATATACTACAACCACAGCTCTGCTGAGACAGCATCATATACCACAACCACAGCTCTGCTGGAACATCATTATATACCACAAACACAGCTCTGCTGGAACATCATTATATACCACAACCACAGCTCTGCTGGAACATCATTATATACCACAAACACAGCTCTGCTGGAACATCATTATATACCACAAACACAGCTCTGCTGGAACATCATTATATACCACAACCACAGCTCTGCTGGAACATCATTATATACCACAAACACAGCTCTGCTGGAACATCATTATATACCACAACCACAGCTCTGCTGGAACATCATTATATACCACAACCACAGCTCTGCTGGAACATCATTATATACCACAACCACAGCTCTGCTGAGACAGCATCATATACCACAACCACAGCTCTGCTGGAACATCATTATATACCACAACCACAGCTCTGCTGAGACACCATCATACACCACAACTACAGCTCTGCTGAGACATCATCATATACCACAACCACAGCTCTGCTGAGACAGCATCATATACCACAACCACAGCTCTGCTGGAACATCATGATATACCACAACCACAGCTCTGCTGAGACAGCATCATATACCACAACTACAGCTTTGCTGAGACATCATCATATACCACAACCACAGCTCTGCTGGAACATCATTATATACCACAAACACAGCTCTGCTGGAACATCATTATATACCACAACCACAGCTCTGCTGGAACATCATTATATACCATAAACACAGCTCTGCTGGAACATCATTATATACCACAACCCCAGCTCTGCTGAGACACCATCATATACCACAACTACAGCTCTGCTGAGACATCATCATATACTACAACTGCAGCTCTGCTGAGAGACCATCATATACCACAACCACAGCTCTGCTGGAACATCATGATATACCACAACCACAGCTCTACTGAGACATCATCATATACCACAACCACAGCTCTGCTGGAACATCATTATATACCACAACCACAGCTCTACTGAGACATCATCATATACTACAACGACAGCATCATATACCACAACCACAGCTCTGCTGAAACATCATCATATGCCACAACCACAGCTCTGCTGAGACATCATCATATACCACAACCACAGCTCTGCTGGAACATCATTATATACCACAAACACAGCTCTGCTGGAACATCATTATATACCACAACCACAGCTCTACTGAGACATCATCATATACTACAACCCCAGCATCATATACCACAACCACAGCTCTGCTGAGACATCATCATATACTACAACCACAGCTCTGCTGAGACAGCATCATATACCACAACCACAGCTCTGCTGGAACATCATTATATACCACAACCACAGCTCTACTGAGACATCATCATATACTACAACCACAGCATCATATACCACAACCACAGCTCTGCTGAGACATCATCATATACCACAACCACAGCTCTGCTGAGACATCATCATATACCACAACCACAGCTCTGCTGGAACATCATTATATACCACAACCACAGCTCTGCTGAAACATCATTATATACCACAAACACAGCTCTGCTGGAACATCATCATATACCACAACCACAGCTCTGCTGGAACATCATCATATACCACAACCACAGCTCTGCTGGAACATCATCATATACCACAACCACAGCTCTGCTGGAACATCATCATATACCACAACCACAGCTCTGCTGAGACATCATCATATACTACAACCACAGCTCTGCTGAGACAGCATCATATACCACAACCACAGCTCTGCTGGAACATCATTATATACCACAACCACAGCTCTGCTGAGACATCATCATATACTACAACCACAGCTCTGCTGAGACAGCATCATATACCACAACCACAGCTCTGCTGGAACATCATTATATACCACAACCACAGCTCTGCTGAGACATCATCATATACCACAACCACAGCTCTGCTGATACATCATCATATACCACAACCACAGCTTTGCTGAGACACCATGGCATGCGACAACCACAGCTCTGCTGAGACATCATCAGATACCACAACCACAGCTCTGCTGAGACACCATCATATACCACAACCACAGCTCTGCTGAAACATCATCATATACAACAATTACATCTCTGCTGAGACACCATCGCATGCCACAGCCACAGCTCTGCTGAAACATCATCTTATACCACAACTACAGCTCTGCTGATACATCATTGTATGGCACAACCACAGTTCTGCTGATACATCATCATATTCCACAACCACAGCTCTGCAGATACATCATATGCTAGAACCACAGCTCTGCTGAGACATCATCACATACCACAACCACAGCTCTGCTGGGAAATATTGTATCAGTCCAGATTTCCGGCCTGTGGAGCTCACAGAGCATTGTCTAGATCAGTGCTTCTCAGCCTGTGCGGCGCCCCCTAGTTGTTGGTGAGGCCGAGCTGGGGAAGCAGTTTACACAAGGTAACTCTGATCTGCACCGTCCTTTCTAACAACATTATTCACTGTACTTTATTAGTATCCAGAGCTGGAGAGACGGGTGACAGAGGCCCAAGCAGGATCTCGGCTTTTATATCGACTTTTACTACAGGTAGTGAGGCCCAGGCCCTATTGGTCAGTCTGGTGAGGCCCAGGCCCTATCGGTCAGTCTGGTGAGGCCCAGGCCCTATTGGTCAGTCTGGTGAGGCCCAGGCCCTATCGGTCAGTCTGGTGAGGCCCAGGCCCTATTGGTCAGTCTGGTGAGGCCCAGGCCCTATCGGTCAGTCTGGTGAGGCCCAGGCACCCTATTAGTCAGTCTGGTGAGGCCCAGGCCCTATCGGTCAGTCTGGTGAGGCCCAGGCCCTATTGGTCAGTCTGGTGAGGCCCAGGCCCTATTGGTCAGTCTGGTGAGGCCCAGGCCCTATCGGTCAGTCTGGTGAGGCCCAGGCCCTATTGGTCAGTCTGGTGAGGCCCAGGCCCTATCGGTCAGTCTGGTGAGGCCCAGGCCCTATCGGTCAGTCTGGTGAGGCCCAGGCACCCTATTAGTCAGTCTGGTGAGGCCCAGGCCCTATGGGTCAGTCTGGTGAGGCCCAGGCCCTATTGGTCAGTCTGGTGGGGCCCAGGCCCTATTGGTCAGTCTGGTGAGGCCCAGGCCCTATTGGTCAGTCTGGTGAGGCCCAGGCCCTATTGGTCTGTTGGGTGAGGATCCAGTAGAAAAAGCTTGAGAAGCACTGGTCTAGACAGCAGTGTACGGCAGGAGCTCTGACTCTAGGGGGCAGCAGTGTACGGCAGGAG
This sequence comes from Dendropsophus ebraccatus, assembly GCF_027789765.1. Lineage (NCBI taxonomy): Eukaryota > Metazoa > Chordata > Amphibia > Anura > Hylidae > Dendropsophus > Dendropsophus ebraccatus. The sequence goes on along the minus strand of NC_091454.1, from coordinate 7,080,915 downwards.
CTCTGACTCTAGGGGGCAGCAGTGTACGGCAGGAGCTCTGACTCTAGGGGGCAGCAGTGTACAGCAGGAGCTCTGACTCTGGGGGGCAGCAGTGTACGGCAGGAGCTCTGACTCTAGGGGGCAGCAGTGTACGGCAGGAGCTCTGACTCTGGGGGGCAGCAGTGTACAGCAGGAGCTCTGACTCTGGGGGGCAGCAGTGTACAGCAGGAGCTCTGACTGGGGGCAGCAGTGTACAGCAGGAGCTCTGACTCTGGGGGGCAGCAGTGTACGGCAGGAGCTCTGACTTTGGGGGGCAGCAGTGTACAGCAGGAGCTCTGACTCTGGGGGGCAGCAGTGTGCAGCAGGAGCTCTGACTCTAGGGGGCAGCAGTGTACGGCAGGAGCTCTGACTTTGGGGGGCAGCAGTGTACAGCAGGAGCTCTGACTCTGGGGGGCAGCAGTGTACGGCAGGAGCTCTGACTCTAGGGGGCAGCAGTGTACAGCAGGAGCTCTGACTCTGGGGGGCAGCAGTGTACGGCAGGAGCTCTGACTCTAGGGGGCAGCAGTGTACGGCAGGAGCTCTGACTCTGGGGGGCAGCAGTGTACAGCAGGAGCTCTGACTCTGGGGGGCAGCAGTGTACAGCAGGAGCTCTGACTCTGGGGGTCAGCAGTGTACGGCAGGAGCTCTGACTCTGGGGGGCAGCAGTGTACGGCAGGAGCTCTGACTCTGGGGGGCAGCAGTGTATAGCAGGAGCTCTGACTTTTTGGGGCAGCAGTGTACAGCAGGAGCTCTGACTGGGGGTCAGCAGTGTACAGCAGGAGCTCTGACTGGGGGTCAGCAGTGTACGGCAGGAGCTCTGACTCTGGGGGGCAGCAGTGTACAGCAGGAGCTCTGACTCTGGGGGGCAGCAGTGTACAGCAGGAGCTCTGACTTTGGGGGGCAGCAGTGTGCAGCAGGAGCTCTGACTTTGGGGGGCAGCAGTGTACAGCAGGAGCTCTGACTCTGGGGGGCAGCAGTGTACAGCAGGAGCTCTGACTCTGGGGGGCAGCAGTGTACGGCAGGAGCTCTGACTCTGGGGGGCAGCAGTGTGCAGCAGTGTACAGCAGGAGCTCTGACTGGGGGTCAGCAGTGTACGGCAGGAGCTGTGACTCTAGGGGGCAGCAGTGTACAGCAGGAGCTCTGACTGGGGGTCAGCAGTGTACGGCAGGAGCTCTGACTCTGGGGGGCAGCAGTTTACGGCAGGAGCTCTGACTCTGGGGGGCAGCAGTGTACAGCAGGAGCTCTGACTCTGGGGGGCAGCAGTGTACAGCAGGAGCTCTGACTCTGGGGGGCAGCAGTGTACAGCAGGAGCTCTGACTCTGGGGGGCAGCAGTGTACGGCAGGAGCTCTGACTGGGGGTCAGCAGTGTACGGCAGGAGCTCTGACTCTGGGGGGCAGCAGTTTACGGCAGGAGCTCTGACTCTGGGGGGCAGCAGTGTACAGCAGGAGCTCTGACTCTGGGGGGCAGCAGTGTACAGCAGGAGCTCTGACTCTGGGGGGCAGCAGTGTACAGCAGGAGCTCTGACTCTGGGGGGCAGCAGTGTACGGCAGGAGCTCTGACTCTAGGGGGCAGCAGTGTACGGCAGGAGCTCTGACTCTAGGGGGCAGCAGTGTACGGCAGGAGCTCTGACTCTAGGGGGCAGCAGTGTACGGCAGGAGCTCTGACTGGGGGTCAGCAGTGTACGTCAGGAGCTCTGACTCTGGGTGGCAGCAGTGTACAGCAGGAGCTCTGACTCTGGGGGGCAGCAGTGTACAGCAGGAGCTTTGACTCTGGGGGGCAGCAGTGTACGGCAGGAGCTCTGACTCTGGGCGGCAGCAGTGTACGGCAGGAGCTCTGACTGGGGGTCAGCAGTGTACGGCAGGAGCTCTGACTCTGGGGGGCAGCAGTTTACGGCAGGAGCTCTGACTCTGGGGGGCAGCAGTGTACAGCAGGAGCTCTGACTCTGGGGGGCAGCAGTGTACAGCAGGAGCTCTGACTCTGGGGGGCAGCAGTGTACGGCAGGAGCTCTGACTGGGGGGCAGCAGTGTACAGCAGGAGCTCTGACTCTGGGGGGCAGCAGTGTACGGCAGGAGCTCTGACTCTGGGGGGCAGCAGTGTACAGCAGGAGCTCTGACTCGGGGGGGCAGCAGTGTACAGCAGGAGCTCTGACTGGGGGTCAGCAGTGTACAGCAGGAGCTCTGACTCTGGGGGGCAGCAGTGTACAGCAGGAGACCTGACTCTAGGGGGCAGCAGTGTACGGCAGGAGACCTGACTCTAGGGGGCAGCAGTGTACAGCAGGAGCTCTGACTCTAGGGAGCAGCAGTGTACAGCAGGAGCTCTGACAGGGTCCTCCCACCATTATTGGGGGTCCCAGGCGTCGGACCCTCACTGATCAGCATTGCCCATTCATCCAATAGATCTGTTATCGATCCTTGTGATTGGAGAATGAGGATTGGTGCCCCCCTCTGGTCTATCTATATATATATTCATTGCAGGCGTCGTACGAAACCCCATGGCGGTACCCCAGAGATGATTTACAGCGATTACACTCCCATGCAATGTACAGGACAAGTGATAGTAGATGGAGACCCTTATTTTCCCTGATGCTATAAGCCACACCCACCTCCTATGAACCCGCCCCCCTTGACACCCTAACGTCACTCCACAGCTCACACTCTTGTCTACTTCTTTTTTTCTCCTTCGTTTCATTATAGTTGAATTAAAAGATTATTATGCCCCCCTTCCCCTCCCCCCCCCCCTTTAAAAAGTCCAGAAGAAAAGTTTCATGTTCCTGACTTTGGTTTCTTTTAAAGTTTCCTCCAATAAGGTGCGAGTCCCCCCCCCCCCCTCCTCCCCTCCCCCAGTATTAGAGTTACACCCCGTCCAGCCCCGAGGACAGGAGAGGACTGTGTGACCGAGCAAAGGAGGAGACATCCAGGGGGGATCCTGAAATCCGGAGGAGAGAAGAGAACCATGCGAGGGGGCGAGAAGCACCAGGAGCCGACACATGGGGCCGGGGGTGAGGGCGGCTCTGCAAAGGGTTAATGGGCACAAGACTTTAATGCTTTATCAGTGTTGCATGCTGGGAGGTGTAGTTTTGCAAGTTCTGAGATTGTCCGGACTGGATACAACTGCATCACTGACAGCAAGCAGCAGCTTATAGTGGACAGAAGGATGTGGTGACCCGGTATATCGCCCCCTCTGGTCATGGCGGTGAATGTGGAGTCGGTGACTCTCCTGCTCTTCTCCCTCCTGGACATCCCATGGATTCTGTGCCTGTCCAGCGCCCTGTGCCCGCACACCGCCTTCTACCATGGCTGCTGGATCAGACGCTTCCCCGGACTCTTCCTCAGCTTCTCTGGATCGGAACAACGTGGAGCTCGGGTGTTACAGCGACGTCCGGAGCCATCGGCTCAACTGTGTAGCCGCAAGTGCTGCCACCAAGGTGAGACACCTTCCTCCTGCCGGGGTACCGTGCCAATGGCTGCCCGCCCCACCATGACCATTGCCTCCCATGTTGTGGTCTTCCTTATACTCTTCTTATCATCTTCTCCTTCCATCCTCAGAGTCGTGTAACGTGGCCGTCTTCTATTCAGAGACCAGCGCTGAGAACGGGGACTGTCACCTGGTGCACTGCCCAGAGCCAGAGAGCTGCCTCCTCCAGCTGCAAAAGCGCAGCGTCCTCTACACCGTCACCGCTGGTGAGTCAGCCATATTGTATCTCATCTGTCACCCTGAAGATTCTCTCCTCTCTGCAATTACAATTAGAGAGTCCAATCCAACCCTGTTACTGCCTCAGAAGGTGAAGAGGAAGCTACCTCCCTGCCCCCTCATTCTGCATCACACAGGAAGTAGCTAACTTCTCCCCCTCATTCTGCATCACACAGGAAGTAGCTAACTTCTCCCCCTCATTGTGCATCATAAAGTAGGTAACTCACTGCCCCAGGAAGTAGCTAGCTCCCTGCCCCCTGCATCACAGAGGAAATAGCTAACTTTCTACATTACCCTCCATGTGCTTCAGATAGAGAGGAAGTAGCTAACTTCTCCCATTTCTCTTACTATGGGTCAGAGATTGGCTAACATCCCCTCATTTATCTCACTGCATTAGACAGGAAGAGAAGAAGTAGCTAACTCCTCCTCACCCTCACATGTAGGTGTCAGAGAGAGAGGAAGTAGCTAACTTCTCCTCACCCTCACATGTAGGTGTCAGAGAGAGAGAGGAAGTAGCTAACTTCTCTTCACCCTCACATGTAGGTGTCAGAGAGAGACGAAGTAGCTAAGTTCTCCTCACCCTCACATGTAAGTGTCAGAGAGAGACGAAGTAGCTAACTTCTCCTCACCCTCACATGTAGGTGTCAGAGAGAGACGAAGTAGCTAAGTTCTCCTCACCCTCACATGTAAGTGTCAGAGAGAGACGAAGTAGCTAACTTCTCCTCACCCTCACATGTAGGTGTTAGAGAGGAAGTAGCTAACTTCTCCTCACCCTAATATGTAGGTGTCAGAGAGAGAGGAAGTAGCTAACTTCTCTTCACCCTCACATGTAGGTGTCAGAGAGAGAGGAAGTAGCTAACTTCTCCTCACCCTCACATGTAGGTGTCAGAGAGAGAGAGAGAGAGAGAGAGAGAGGAAGTAGCGTACTTCAACTCACCCTCACATGTAGGTGTCAGAGAGAGGAAGTAGCTAACTTCTCACCCTCACATGTAGGTGTCAGAGAGAGGGGAAGTAGCTAACTTCTTCCCATTTGATTTACAATGGAGGACAGTAGAGCCTCTGCTTGGGACCTGTCAGGGTTTATCATGAACACACAGCAGTTCTTGTTCGTCTCTCCCGTCTCTATTTACATCCAATGTAAGAGTCTACCACTATGGTGCAGTGGGTGGAGCATGATGAGAGCTCAGGTGACTCCGATCACTGGATTACCTGCCGATTGGTTAGGTTGTTTGCTGCAGCTTTGGGTGTGAGTAGAGGATTAGATGTGATGATGCTCACACTATGATTTCCCTGTTCCAGGTGCTGATCCGGATCTGCTGGTGTTTGATAAACAGGGACACATCGACCTGAACCCTCGGTCATCCCTAAAATGGGAGCGTCTGAACATCTCCCGGGTGCGGCCGTCTTCACCTGCCACCACCATCTTACCCTCTAAGAAACCTCAGGATATCTCATTGGCCACCCGTCCTCCTCTGAATCCACCCACCCAGCATCCTCCTCCTCAGCCCCCATCCCCGGCAGACTCTCCTCTCCGCTCTTTGCCACCGACTTATCCTCCTCCGTTCACTTCTCAAGATACTTCTAAGACAACATTGGTCTCCACCCCAGATGGAGAACCCAAGGAGGCGCCGCCATCTTTACCCCCCTTGGACCAACCAGACTTACAGAGCCCGGCCCACCTGGACAGCAGCAAGCAGCACATGAACGAAACCAAGGGTCACAATGGTAGGAACCAGACTTACGATGGTGACTCTGAAGACTCCTCGGACACTCTGGCCAATCTCTGGCCCCTTCCAGCATTGCTCGGGTCCGCGGTGACCTTTTTGTGCTGCTGCTCTGGTCTCCTGGCATTTGGGTGCTGTAGGAGGAGACGGCGGGGTAGGTATCGGCCCTGGAGGGCACCAAGGACTGGCAGAGGGACCCTCATAACTTGCACTTTTCTCAAGAAGAACTGACCTTCCGGGTCCCTCAAAGCAATGGACTTTCCCCTAGTGGTAAGGGTCGGTACTGCCCATTATTACCACAACATCTACCACCTGTCTGGAGTTATAGGTGGCGCCTTCACCCCCAGCATTGCCGCCATAAGGCCGTGTTGTTTCTTGATGACCCTTCCCTCTGGGGCAGATGATAAAGACGGTTTGGGCCACCATAAATAGCGCAATTTGTTTTGCAGTAGTTGCACCTTATGGCATGTATACGTTTGCAAACTTTTCTTTTTTTGTTTTGTAATTACAACGTTACATAATTTAAAGTTAGTTTTGTGACAGTAAAAGAAGCTCAGACTACACAGGGTTTGTTTGTAGTCTGTTACCATGGAGACACACAGGTGTATATACAAAACCATACTAGAGTTTTTCCATAAAGACCAACAGGCAGCTGTTTGGGCATGCTGGGAATTGTAGTTTTTCAAAAAACTGAAGTTGAAGTCAGCTGACCTACTGACAGTAAAAAAAAGAAAAAGAAAAGAATAATCTGACTACGCAGGGTGTGTCTGTAGTCTGTTACCATGGCGACACAAAGGTCTGTAGAGAATCTGATAATAAACATCATAAAGTCTCATAATCCAGAATTTAGTGACAGGATTTTGTTTGTTTGGGGGAGGGGGGTGGGGTGGAATAGCCTTTCTGAGGATAACTGATAATCAGGTTCCATTGATGCCGGATTAAAGGAATTTTCCGGTATAATTCTGTTAGGCTCTTATGTTAGTCTGTAAGGCTGAGCTGTTTGCTTTGTGGCGGCTGAGCTGCGGTTAATGTATCCCCCCCTCCTCTTAGTTAGGTTGGGGGGGGGGGGGGCTCTGGTCTTTTGTCCCGGTCGTGCTGAATGGCTCCATTCTTCTGTAATGCGCTGTTTGGGTTGGCTCGCTCAGGGAGCGGCCTGTGAAGGTCACCGCCGCTGGATCCGGCCCAGGAAAGGGGATTTAGTGTCCTCAGATTAGAGGGAGGTCACCAAATGAGCCCTGAGCGAGAATTATACGGAGGAGCTACGTCAGCCGCGCCGTGACCCCGGGATTACGGCAAACGCCCACAACGGCCGAGCTCACAAGACGGGCGTGTAAGGGGTCAAAGGTCAGGGAACAGTCTCCCGGGACGATAGGATTACAGGATTAGAGCCTAATGGGCAGGTGGAGAAGATACAAAAACATTAGGGGGGGGGAGCAAGGACATCGCTACGGAATAGGAGGGCGATATCCAAATAAAGCCGGAGCAGAACCAGTACCATCGGGGCGTGTAAAACTATGTGAACCCCTTTACACCTCTCCAGCAGCCGCCTGGCATTGTGCACAGAGTGAGCTCAGTATTCTGCTGCCAAGCTACATTTCCCATCATGCCCGGACGGCCGAAGCTTTGGTTGTGTTGCAGCATCCCTGCTTTATGGCACCGCAGCAGCTGCCTGGCATTGAGCACAATGTGAACTTAAAGGGGTACTCTGGGGGGGGGGGTAAGTTTTAAAAGGGGTACTCCAGCTTAAAAAAATTATTTCAAATCAACTGGTGTCAGAAAGTGACTTACTTAAGTGAAGTACTTATAATCTGCTGTATGTCCTGTAGGAAGTGGTGGATTCTCTACAGTCTGGAGAGCAGGAGAGGTTTTCTATGGGGATTTGCTGCTGCTCTGGACAGTTCCTGACATGGACAGAGGTGGCAGCAGAGAGCACTGTGAATACATCACTTCCTGCAGGACATACAGCAGCTGATATGTACTGGAAGACTGGAGATTTTTGAGTAGCAGTAAATTACAAATCTATATAACTTTGAGACCAGTTGATTTAAAGAATAAAAAAATTCTTAGGAGTTCCCCTTTAAGCTTGTACTGCTTGTCCTGGGAAATCCCAATTCCTATATTGAATGAACGCATCTTTTTAGGCTGTGACCTCTACGCCCAAGGAAGGGGCTGCACAAACTTTAAAGGGGTTATATCGTTTTTTGTTTTTATTTTGCAAAATCGGCGCCACCCCTGTCCTCAGGTTGTGTGTGGTATTACAATTTAGCTCCATTCACTTCAATGGGAGTGAGCTGCAATACCCACACCTGACCTGAGGACAGAGGGGGCGCTGTTTCTGGCAGGTTTCTCTAATCTGGGATGCGTCGTATATAACGGTGGTGCTGTAATCCGGGGCCCCAGCACCTGCACTAAGTCCTTTATCTCCTCTCCCATCGCTCCGAGCCGCCGGTCACACAGTCTCCACCTGAAATCAATGCCGAAGCGGGTGCGGAGACAGCAGAGGCTGAACACTACACGCAGCGGATAAACTGCGCGCCCTTAAAGGGGGTATCCAGGATTAGAAAAACATGGCCGCTTTACCAAGAAACAGCTCTTGTGTGGTACTGCAGCTCAGTTCTATGGAAGTGACTGGAGACGAGATGTAATACCGCACACAACCTGAGGATGGGGGGGGGGGCGCTGATTATGAAAAAAAAAAGTGTCTGTGTTTTTCTAATCCTGGCTCTGAGGCCATCACAAGACTACAACTCCCAGCATGCTTTAAAGGGGTAGTTCACAAAAAAAAAAATTATTTTGTTTCTTTTAAATCAACAGGAGCCAGAAAGGGCCAGAGATTTACTTCTTTAAATCTCCAGTCTTCCAGTACTTATCAGCTGCTGTATGTCCTGCCATAAGTTGTGGTGTATTCTCTCCAGTCTGACACAGTGCTCTCTGCTGCCACCTCTGTCCATGTCAGGATCTGTCCAGAGCAGAAGTTTTCTTTGGACAGTTTCTGACATGGACAGAGGTGGCAGCAGAGCGCACTGTCTCATAGACCACTTCCTGCAGGACATACAGCAGCTGATAAGTACTGGAAGACTGGAGATTTTTAAATAGAAGTGATTTACAAATCTATATAACTTTCTGAAGTTGATTTAAAAGAAAACAACTTTCAGTGAACAATCCCTTTAAGTAAATATTTCCCATTTGGTAAAGTCTGAATCAGTATAATACAGAACACGGAGTTTTATTCTGGTTCAGTCCATATTGGGGGAGGGGACGGGTCATGTGACGCGGTCAGGCCACGCCCAGCAGCTTCTTGACGCTTTGCTTGTAGGAGTCGATGGTCTCCTCGCTCTCGCCCTGGTTGCGCAGGGTCAGCATGGCCTGGCGGTATTCCTGGAGGAGCTCGTCGCTGGGGGCGGAGTTAGCGGGATACCTGGCCAGCGTGTCCAGGATGCTCTGCTGGGACTTGCTGCCCTCCCAGATGTATTCCTCCATGTCGCCCTCCTCCTTCTCACTCTCCCAGGATTCTGTTTTCTGTCAGGACAAAAACAATACAGATAAGGAGCTGAAATCTCCCAGAATCCTCTGCTGGTTCAGTCTCTGAAGAGAACCATATTGCCTCTTCTACTCTGCCCGCAGCACCAGGCACATGATAAAATCCCATAATCCCCTGCACTGACTGTAACCACTACATCCCCCACAATGCACTGCAGCAGGACCTGCACTACTGAGTATGAGAGCATCATGGGAGATGTAGAGTCTATTACCAGTACATAGAGAGGAGGGTATAGTAATAATGCATAGTGATGGCGCCACCTGCAGGTCACACACAGGTACTGCACCCCCCAGATCACATCAAAAGATATCAGACATTCTCTGTTATCAGCCACTGCAGGTGGTGTTCTCTGTTATCAGCCACTGTATATAGTGTTCTCTGTTATCAGCCACTGTATATAGGGTTCTCTGTTATCAGCCACTGTATATAGGGTTCTCTGTTATCAGCCACTGTATATAGGGTTCTCTGTTATCAGCCACTGTATATAGGGTTCTCTGTTATCAGCCACTGTATATAGTGTTCTCTGTTATCAGCCACTGTATATAGTGTTCTCTGTTATCAGCCACTGTATATAGGGTTCTCTGTTATCAGCCACTGTATATAGGGTTCTCTGTTATCAGCCACTGTATATAGTGTTCTCTGTTATCAGCCACTGTATATAGTGTTCTCTGTTATCAGCCACTGCAGGTAGTGTTCTCTGTTATCAGCCACTGTATATAGTGTTCTCTGTTATCAGCCACTGTATATAGTGTTCTGTTATCAGCCACTGTATATAGTGTTCTCTGTTATCAGCCACTGTATATAGTGTTCTCTGTTATCAGCCACTGTATATAGTGTTCTCTGTTATCAGCCACTGTATATAGTGTTCTGTTATCAGCCACTGTATATAGTGTTCTCTGTTATCAGCCACTGTATATAGTGTTCTCTGTTATCAGCCACTGTATATAGTGTTCTCTGTTATCAGTCACTGCAGGTAGTGTTCTCTGTTATCAGCCACTGTATATAGTGTTCTGTTATCAGCCACTGTATATAGTGTTCTCTGTTATCAGCCACTGTATATAGTGTTCTCTGTTATCAGCCACTGTATATAGTGTTCTCTGTTATCAGCCACTGTATATAGTGTTCTCTGTTATCAGCCACTGTATATAGTGTTCTCTGTTATCAGCCACTGCAGGTAGTGTTCTCTGTTATCAGCCACTGTATATAGTGTTCTCTGTTATCAGCCACTGTATATAGTGTTCTCTGTTATCAGCCACTGTATATAGTGTTCTCTGTTATCAGCCACTGCAGGTAGTGTTCTCTGTTATCAGCCACTGTATATAGTGTTCTCTGTTATCAGCCACTGTATATAGTGTTCTCTGTTATCAGCCACTGTATATAGTGTTCTCTGTTATCAGCCACTGCAGGTAGTGTTCTCTGTTATCAGCCACTGTATATAGTGTTCTCTGTTATCAGCCACTGTATATAGTGTTCTCTGTTATCAGCCACTGTATATAGGGTTCTCTGTTATCAGCCACTGTATATAGTGTTCTCTGTTATCAGCCACTGTATATAGTGTTCTCTGTTATCAGCCACTGTATATAGTGTTCTCTGTTATCAGCCACTGTATATAGTGTTCTCTGTTATCAGCCACTGTATATAGTGTTCTCTGTTATCAGCCACTGCAGGTAGTGTTCTCTGTTATCAGCCACTGTATATAGTGTTCTCTGTTATCAGCCACTGTATATAGTGTTCTCTGTTATCAGCCACTGTATATAGTGTTCTCTGTTATCAGCCACTGTATATAGTGTTCTCTGTTATCAGCCACTGTATATAGTGTTCTCTGTTATCAGCCACTGTATATAGTGTTCTCTGTTATCAGCCACTGTATATAGTGTTCTCTGTTATCAGCCACTGTATATAGTGTTCTCTGTTATCAGCCACTGTATATAGTGTTCTGTTATCAGCCACTGTATATAGTGTTCTCTGTTATCAGCCACTGTATATAGTGTTCTCTGTTATCAGCCACTGTATATAGTGTTCTCTGTTATCAGCCACTGTATATAGTGTTCTCTGTTATCAGCCACTGTATATAGTGTTCTGTTATCAGCCACTGTATATAGTGTTCTGTTATCAGCCACTGTATATAGTGTTCTCTGTTATCAGCCACTGTATATAGTGTTCTCTGTTATCAGCCACTGCAGGTAGTGTTATCAGACCATCCATGCTAGAAACGTGTAGAGTATTATAGAGCAATAGCTAGCACTCTCTGCCATGTAACATAGACTGCTCTGCTGCATCCTGATGTGGAACCACATTTCCCAGCATGCCTGCCGCTGCCCTTACCCCTGTGAGTTCCTGTAGGTTGCTGATCAGAATAGGGTGACAGGTGCTCACCTGCGGGAATCCCCCCCTGCGCCCTGCAACCCAACACAGGTTGTCGCCCCGGATCATGGAAAAATCACAAGTGTCATAGAGGCTCATAAAATATGCAGAGCAATCAAAGGCGATTCATCCGACGAGCAGCCGCTGAATTATTCACCAGCTACTGAAAGGTAATGAAAGCGCCAGGAGGTTTGTGTACAGGGAACGGCCTGAGATCAGGTGGCCGAGCGCAGGACGGGGGAGGACGTGGTAATGACAAGCTACAGACAGCTGCATGTATGGAGGCTGCAGTACCGGCACACAGCCTGGAGGGGGCACTGCTGCAACTGGGTGATTCCATTCTATACATCGATCTGCCATGTAAAACAACACGGACTGTCCAGAGACAATGGCGGCTGTCAGGGCCGGACACACACAGCAGAGACGGAAAAACAAGCAACTGAGCAGCTGGTTAAACATTAGTCTACAGGGTCTATACAGAGCAATGCGTTTCTATGGTAACAGACTACAACGTCTGAAAAGTTGTCTCATTTTACATTCTGAAGGGACTGAAGCAATAAAAAAAATGGATTGTAGATGTGGGCATAGCCTTAAAGGGGGTATCCCATTTGAAAGTTATCTCTATCCAGAGTTCATCAGCAACTTGACCTCCCAACATTATAAAGAAGCTACAATGTTGCAGATACAGCCTGCCAGCGACTTGTTCAGCCATCTCAGAAGGGAGGAGGGGAGACAGAGAGAAGAGCTCACACACAGATTTTTCTGTCTTCAGCAGAAAGCAGCAGCTGAGAACTGTGGGAAGGAGACTGAATAGATAATAACAAGTATGGAAGGAATTGTTGGCCTCATCATGAGCAGCAACATATCAAAAGTTATGTTTGAGCGAAATACCCCTTTAAGATCACAGGGGGCCGCAGTGGTCAGCTAGCTATCCCCTATGTACAGAATAACAGATGAGAATACCCCTTTAATTAAGTTAGGCAGGATTAGAAAAAAAACATGCGACCCCTGTGCTCAGGCTGTGCTCGGTATTGCAATTCAACTTCATTCACTTCAATGGAACGGAGCTTCAAAATCCCCCCCACACCCAAGACAAGAGTGGCGCCTTTTCTGGTTGAAAGCAGCGATGTTTTCTATCTATTATCCTTCAGAGCTGCGCTCTTTCACATTGTGCTATCAGGTATATCTGCGTATCACTCACCCAGGACTCGTGGTAGAGGACGGTCAGCAGGTACATGGCGTAGTCCTGATTCTGCTTCCTGAGCGGACACCTGGGATAAAGCACAGCAGAACAGGATCAGCCGCGCGGCCCGCGTTCGGGGAGCAGCAGTGATCAGCAGTTTTATCTTACCTGTCAGTGCGGATGGTGAGGATGTCGTCTGTGGCGTTGTAGCGCGGCCCGACGAGCTTTATCAGCTTCCTCCTGGCGTGAGTGTCCAGATTTAGGCTGGAAAGCTTCACCTGATGAGAAGGAGATGCAATATTACAGGGGGTCAGGAGCCTGGGAAAGCTGGGTTATCACTACACCTGGGGAACCCTGCCACACTCTGGCTGTTGCAAAACTACAACTCCCATCATGCCCAGACAGCCAAGGCTTTAGCTAGATGGGAACTGTAGCTGTACAGTGCTCCACCCACCTGTAAGGTTACCGCCCTGGCCTTTGGGTTGCGGAGAGACGTTCCGGCAAACATGTAATCCACGGACTGGAGCTGGATGGGGAAATGCTGGGTGCAGTAGTCCTCGCTGGGGAGCGCCGCCGGCCACGGGGTGCAGAATTCTGGGGGGAAAGAAAATTCACAATATTCTCTCATGATCCTCAACAAGGGCCAGAATACACCTAGGTCTATGGTAAAGCAGGTGAGGGGGGAGCGGAGTACTGCGCCAGGTGAGGGGGGAGCAGAGTACTGTGCCAGGTGAGGGGGGAGCGGAGTACTGCGATAGGTGACGTGAGGGGTGAGCGGAGTACTGCGCCAGGTGAGGGGGGAGTGGAGTACTGCGATAGGTGACGTGAGGGGTGAGCGGAGTACTGCGATAGGTGGGCGGAGGGGTGAGCGGAGTACTGTAATAGGTGACGGGAGGGGTGAGCGGAGTACTGCGCCAGGTGAGGGGGGAGTGGAGTACTGCGCCAGGTGAGGGGGGAGTGGAGTACTGCGCCAGGTGGGGGGGGGGGGGGGGGTGAGCGAAGTACTGCGCCAGGTGGGGGGAGGGGTGAGCGGAGTACTGCGCCAGGTGGGGGGAGGGGTGAGCGGAGTACTGCGCCAGGTGAGGAGGGAGTGGAGTACTGCGCCAGGTGAGGGGGGAGGGGTGAGCGGAGTACTGCGCCAGGTGGGGGGAGGGGTGAGCGGAGTACTGCGCCAGGTGAGGGGGGAGTGGAGTACTGCGCCAGGTGAGGGGGGAGTGGAGTACTGCGCCAGGTGGGGGGGGTTGAGCGGAGTACTGCGCCAGGTGGGGGGAGGGGTGAGCGGAGTACTGCGCCAGGTGGGGGGAGGGGTGAGCGGAGTACTGCGCCAGGTGGGGGGAGGGGTGAGCGGAGTACTGCGATAGGTGGGCGGAGGGATGAGCGGAGTACTGCAATAGGTGGGGGGTGAGCGGAGTACTGCGTCTGGTGAGGGGGGAGCGGAGTACTGCGTCTGGTGAGGGGGGAGCGGAGTACTGCGCCAGGTGAGGGGGGAGCGGAGTACTGCGCCAGGTGAGGGGGGAGCGGAGTACTGCGCCAGGTGAGGGGGGAGCGGAGTACTGCGCCAGGTGAGGGGGGAGCGGAGTACTGCGCCAGGTGAGGGGGGAGCGGAGTACTGCGCCAGGTGAGGGGGGAGCGGAGTACAGCGCCAGGTGAGGGGGGAGCGGAGTACTGCGCCAGGTGAGGGGGGAGCGGAGTACAGCGCCAGGTGAGGGGGGAGCGGAGTACTGCGCCAGGTGAAGGGGGAGCGGAGTACTGCGCCAGGTGAGGGGGGAGCGGAGTACGGCTCTGAGAGGGGGGGGCACATTCCTCCGCTCCGATACCCATCTGGAACATTAGTCTGGGGAGCCGAGATGATACAGCGGATCGGATCGTCTCAGGTTATTTATAGAGACAAGAATATAAAAGTTATAAAAAAAACTGCGCCCCCTGCTGGCCGTTCTATAGGAAACAATGGAAACTTTCCTCTACTCCAGTCACATCCAAAGCTGCAATGGATTCTAAGTGGTTGGATCTGACCCCTAGTGGATAAACATGCTCTGCTGCGATGCATTGTGGGAGTTGTAGTGTTCAGTACCTTTCAGGACGGCGCAGTGCTTCTTGATGGCGGTCGGCGTCAAGTGCAGGAAGTTTGGTATCTGAAGGGAACAAATGAAAGGGCATGCTGGGAGTTGTAGTTTCACAGTAGATCAGTGATCTCTCTAAAGCTGATGTAAAACTACAACTCCCAGCATGCCCTGACAGCCGACGTTGTAGTTTCCCACTGATGACATTTACCTTCAGCAGCTCCAGGTTCCCGATCTTATCTGGGGGTGCCGCTTTCTTCTTGGGGTAACCCATCCTCAGGGGGAGCGGCACCACTGACGGCTTGAAGGAGGCGGCGGAGGGATAGACGTTACTCCACTCCTGCTCCGGCAGCATCTTCTCTGTGCGGGGCGGCGGCACCTGGAAGAGGTAACCGAGCAACAAAACGTTACTGGGACACAATGGATCCTGAGGGAAGTCATGTGACCTTTAAAGATATTGGGGGGGGGGGGGGGGGGCAGGCCTATGGACCCCCTGTGATCTTCTAAGGGGTTCTCATGGTCCACGGACAAGGGCAGGATCCACATTATAGACACAACAACCTTCATACAACTTAAGCAATAAATAAATACGGTGGTGTAAAGTTGGAAGTAGGTGGATATGGCTATGATATAGGTGTGTGTAGGGGGGAGGGGGTGATATGTGGGGGTGACATGGAGGCTACAGGGGGGGGGGGATGGGGGGTCTCACCTCCTTCCTCTGGGGTCCTCTCTGTCCAGGGCGACGTCTTCGGGCCGCAGCTGCAAAGAGACAAGAGGCCTGTAATTTATAATGAACAATGCTGGGGGTTGTAGTTGTATAGGAGAGATGCTGGGGTTGTAGTTGTATAGGAGAGATACTGGGGGTTGTAGTTGTATAGGAGAGATGCTGGGAGTTGTAGTTGTATAGGAGATGCTGGGGGTTGTAGTTGTATAGGAGATGCTGTGGGTTGTAGTTGTATAGGGGAGATGCTGGGGGTTGTAGTTGTATAGGAGAAATACTGGGGGTTGTAGTTGTATAGGAGTGATGCTGGGGGTTGTAGTTGTATAGGAGAGATGCTGGGAGTTGTAGTTGTATAGGAGATGCTGGGGGTTGTAGTTGTATAGGAGAGATGCTGGGGGTTGTACTTGTATAGGAGTGATGCTGGGGGTTGTAGTTGTATAGGAGAGATGCTGGGAGTTGTAGTTGTATAGGAGATGCTGGGGGTTGTAGTTGTATAGGAGAGATGCTGGGGGTTGTAGTTCTATAGGAGAGATGCTGGAGTTGTAGTTGTATAGGAGAGATACTGGGGGTTGTAGTTGTATAGAAGAGATGCTGGGGGTTGTAGTTGTATAGGAGAGATATTAGGGGCTGTAGTTGTATAGGAGATGCTGGGGGATGTAGTTGTATAGGAGATGCTGGGGGATGTAGTTGTATAGGAGATGCTGGGGGATGTAGTTGTATAGGAGAGATACTGGGGGTTGTAGTTGTATAGGAGATGCTGGGGGTTGTAGTTGTATAGGAGAGATGCTGGGGGTTGTAGTTGTATAGGAGATGCTGGGGGATGTAGTTGTATAGGAGAGATACTGGGGGTTGTAGTTGTATAGGAGATGCTGGGGGTTGTAGTTGTATAGGAGAGATGCTGGGGGTTGTAGTTGTATAGGAGATGCTGGGGGATGTAGTTGTATAGAAGATGCTGGGGGTTGTAGTTGTATAGGAGAGATGCTGGGGGTTGTAGTTGTATAGGAGAGATGCTGGGGGTTGTAGTTGTATAGGAGATGCTGGGGGTTGTAGTTGTATAGGAGTAATACTACTGAGGGAAGTAGTTACGCTGTATATAATGTTGGGGGTTGTAGTTGTATAGGAGATGCTGGGGGTTGTAGTTACGCTGTATATAATGCTGGGGGATGTAGTTACGCTGTATATAATGCTGGGGGTTGTAGTTACGCTGTATATAATGCTGGGGGTTGTAGTTATACTGTATATAATGCTGGGGGTTGTATATAATGCTGGGGGTTGTAGTTATACTGTATATAATGCTGGGGGATGTAGTTATACTGTATATAATGCTGGGGGTTGTAGTTATACTGTATATAATGCTGGGGGTTGTAGTTATACTGTATATAATGCTGGGGGTTGTAGTTATACTGTATATAATGCTGGGGGTTGTAGTTACGCTGTATATAATGTTGGGGGTTGTAGTTACGCTGTATATAATGCTGGGGGTTGTAGTTATACTGTATATAATGCTGGGGGTTGTATATAATGCTGGGGGTTGTAGTTATACTGTATATAATGCTGGGGGATGTAGTTATACTGTATATAATGCTGGGGGTTGTAGTTATACTGTATATAATGCTGGGGGTTGTAGTTATACTGTATATAATGCTGGGGGTTGTAGTTATACTGTATATAATGCTGGGGGTTGTAGTTATACTGTATATAATGCTGGGGGTTGTAGTTATACTGTATATAATGCTGGGGGATGTAGTTACGCTGTATATAATGCTGGGGGTTGTAGTTACGCTGTATATAATGCTGGGGGTTGTAGTTATACTGTATATAATGCTGGGGGTTGTAGTTATACTGTATATAATGCTGGGGGTTGTAGTTATACTGTATATAATGCTGGGGGTTGTAGTTGTATAGGAGATGCTGGGGGTTGTAGTTATACTGTATATAATGTTGGGGGATGTAGTTACGCTGTATATAATGCTGGGGGTTGTAGTTATACTGTATATAATGCTGGGGGTTGTAGTTACGCTGTATATAATGCTGGGGGTTGTAGTTATACTGTATATAATGCTGGGGGTTGTAGTTACGCTGTATATAATGCTGGGGGTTGTAGTTACGCTGTATATAATGCTGGGGGTTGTAGTTACGCTGTATATAATGCTGGGGGTTGTAGTTATACTGTATATAATGCTGGGGGTTGTAGTTACGCTGTATATAATGCTGGGGGTTGTAGTTATACTGTATATAATGCTGGGGGTTGTAGTTATACTGTATATAATGCTGGGGGTTGTAGTTATACTGTATATAATGTTGGGGGATGTAGTTATACTGTATATAATGCTGGGGGTTGTAGTTATACTGTATATAATGCTGGGGGTTGTAGTTATACTGTATATAATGCTGGGGGTTGTAGTTATACTGTATATAATGCTGGGGGTTGTAGTTATACTGTATATAATGCTGGGGGTTGTAGTTATACTGTATATAATGCTGGGGGATGTAGTTATACTGTATATAATGCTGGGGGATGTAGTTATACTGTATATAATGCTGGGGGATGTAGTTATACTGTATATAATGCTGGGGGATGTAGTTATACTGTATATAATGCTGGGGGATGTAGTTATACTGTATATAATGCTGGGGGATGTAGTTATACTGTATATAATGCTGGGGGTTGTAGTGTCCGGTGATCGCCGTGCTGTCGGGATCGCTGGGCTCAGTAGTTCCTCGGTCAGGCCGCCGCCCATGTGACCTGTGACCCCGCCCCCCGTATATAAGGCCCCTCACCCGCTCCGGACACCGCCAGCCCCGCACTGTAACACTGCACCCTCCGCGGGGCCACAGCGGACACCCCGGGGCCCCTGAGGGTCACACACGCCCGGCTCAGCATGGACGCCGCCATCTTGGTTCCTTGGTGACGGCGCGCGGCGAGGGACAAACTGCCAGAAAAGGCGAAGTGGTGCGAGGATACAGGAAGAATGGTGACGTGACGTCACTGCAGGTGGGATACAGAGCAGAATACACATATGTGATACACCACATATGATGTTATGTACAATTACTACTGAAAACCACCACACTACCCCCAGAATAATGATTTATAAAGGGGAACTCCAGCCTCAACAGCTGTGACACAACCAGGGATATAGTAAAAGGAATAAAGAGAGAGAGAATGAGCGGTATTATCCATGAGGAAAGATATATACACTCAGCGGCCACTTTATTAGGTACACCATGCTAGTAACGGGTTGGACCCCTTTTGCCTTCAGAACTGCCCCAATTCTTGGTGGCATAGATACAACAAGGTGCTGGAAGCTTCCTCAGAGATTTTGGTCCATAGTGACATGATGGCATCACACAGTTGCCGCAGATTTGTCGGCTGCACATCCATGATGCCAATCTCCCGTTCCACCACATCCCAAAGATGCTCTATTGGATTGAGATCTGGTGACTGTGGAGGCCATTGGAGTACAGTGACCTCATTGTCATGTTCAAGAAACCAGTCTGAGATGATTCTAGCTTTATGACATGGCGCATTATCCTGCTGAAAGTCGCCATCAGATGTTGGGTCCATTGTGGTCATAAAGGGATGGACATGGTCAGCAACAATACTCAGGGAGGCTGTGGCGTTGTAACCATGCTCAATTGGTACCAAGGGGCCCAAAGAGTGCCAAGAAAATATTCCCCACACCATGACACCACCACCACCAGCCTGAACCGTTGATACAAGGCAGGATGGATCCATGCTTTCATGTTGTTGTCGCCAAATTCTGACCCTACCATCCGAATGTCGCAGCAGAAATCGAGACTCATCAGACCAGGCAACGTTTTTCCAATCTTCTACTGTCCAATTTCGATGAGCTTGTGCAAATTGTAGCCTCAGTTTCCTGTTCTTAGCTGAGCGGAGTGGCCCCCGGGGTGGTCTTCTGCTGCTGTAGCCCATACTGTGTACTGTGCGGTCAGAGATGCTCTTCTGCCTACCTTGGCTGTAACGGTTGGCTATTTGAGTCACTGTTGCCTTTCTATCAGCTGGAACCAGTCTGCCCATTCTCCTCTGACCTCTGGCATCAACAAGGCATTTCCGCCCACAGAACGGCCGCTCACTGGATGTTTTTTCTTTTTCGGACCATTCTCTGTAAACCCTAGAGAGGGTTGTGCGTGAAAATCCCAGTAGATCAGCAGTTTCTGAAATACTCAGACCAGCCCTTCTGGCACCAACAACCATGCCACGTTCAAAGGCCTCAAATCACCTTTCTTCCCCATACTGATGCTCGGTTTGAACTGCAGGAGATTGTCTTGACCATGTCTACATGCCTAAATGCACTGAGTTGCCGCCATGTGATTGGCTGATTAGAAATTAAGTGGTAACGTGCAGTTGGACAGGTGTACCTAATAAAGTGTCCGGTGAGTGTATATATAGTATATAGAGGAATGAGCAGGATATATATGTATAGTGTATAGAGGAATGAGCAGGATATATATGTATAATGTATAGAGGAATGAGCAGGATATATATATATATATATATATATATATATATATATATATATATAGTATATAGAGGAATGAGCAGGATATATATATATGGGCCATTCCATCCAAACCGGACCATTTTCGTAACACCTGTAACACCTAGTTAAACTTTTTTTTAACAGCTAATTAAAAAACTGCAATTTAACCACAAAAGTTATAAATATACAATAAGACTCTTATATATATAAGATATATATATATATATATATATATATATATATAACACAAGGGCTGACAGAGACTGCAGGGAGCAGGAAGGAATGAGCAGGCAGATGTGGGCACATACATGCAGCACTCTCTGTCCGGGGAGAGAGGGGTTAAGGCCCTATTCCACAGAACTTTTTCGAACGATTATCGTTCATAAAATCGTCCAAACGACTGCACGTTAACGATATTCGTTCAGTGGAATAGCTGTAAACGAGCGAACGACAACAGTGAAATCGTCGTTGAGTCTTTCACTATCTTTTTTCAACATGTTGAAAAAAAATCGTTGGTCTTTGAACAATAATTCGCTAATCTTTTCGTTGAATAAAAAATCTTTAAGTCGTTCTTGAAATGTCTACCTACATTTCCCCACGTTTTAAACGACCATGTAACGATGTAACGACCGCAAAAAAATCGTTACACTACAGATATCGTTCACGTTCCCACACGTATTATGTGTTATCGTTTGCTTAAAAAAAATCGTTAAATGCTCGTTACCGAGCGGTCGTTTGAGCGAGTCTATGAACGATAATCGTTTCGTGAAATAGGGCTATTACAGCTATGGAGAGATTACCCCCACAGTCCTGTCCCCTGATGTAAGCCCCAGCCTGATGTGGATCTGCTATGATTTGGAAGGTGAGGGAGACTTCCTGGGTCAGAGTACAGTGCTGTAGACCCCGCTATGCAGGCCACGCCCCTCCCCCACTCCCCCTCCCACCCAGTACAGGGAGCTCTTACACCAAAGCAATGCTCTTACACCAAGTCACTATTTTGAAAAACTGTGAGCTCTTAAACCAAGTTACCACTGTATATATATGTAGTGTATAGAGGAATGAGCAGGATATATATATATATATATATATATATATATATATATATATATGCAAAGATATTCCGCAGCACACCAGCATAGGTGGAAAAAGGTGAAATATTTATTACAAAGGATGTAAAAAATACAGAGATGCGACGTTTCGACCCTCTCACAGGGTCATTATCAATCATGTGAGAGGGTTGAAACGTCGCATCTCTGTATTTTTTACATCCTTTGTAATAAATATTTCACCTTTTTCCACCTATGCTGGTGTGCTGCGGAATATCTGTGCTTATTATTGGGGATCCCCAAGCCGGGGGACTGACTTCATACAGCATCCGCTTCACGAAGTTTTGGACGTGCGGCTTTCTCCTGTATATATATATATATATATATATATATATAAATATACTGTATATATATTATATAAAGGAATGAGCAGTATATATATATATATATATATATATATATATAGTGTGTATAGAGAAATGAGCAGTATATATATATGTATATATATATATAGTGTATAGAGGAATGAGCAGGATATATATATATATATATATATGTTGTACTATCGCTATTGGGGGGATTGAATTTTGCCATGAAGCCCCCGATTACGTAACGTTACAGATCACTGATCACCCCCATAAATAAATCCTTTGTTCTGTTAGATATTCTGAGAATTTTCCAGAAAGGTCACAGCCGACGCTCGTGTCTGTATCTGAGGAAATCTGAGCGGAGATTGTCAGCGATATCTCATCACGTCTCCCATCCCAGACGTCCCCCCGGACCCCCCAGTCCTCATACACAGGGACTGCACCTCCCTCTCCTGCCTGGTGGTGGCGCTGTGGAGACCAGTCATCATAACTAAAACAGGTGAGCGCCATCTACAGGCGGCAGAAAGATTGTTCAAGAATATTCTTCACACTGATTGTATCACACATGACTGGCTTAGATACCACAGATCATCAACACATGACTGGCCCAGACACATCAACTCAATGTACAGTACCATATATGAGAGGCTTACACATCATAGGCTTAGACGCACAGGCCCTGCAGACAGTATCACACATGAGAGGCTTAGATACACAGGCTCTGCAGACAGTATCACATATGAGAGGCTTAGATACACAGGGGGAGATTTATAAAACATGCTGTAAAGTGACACTGGCCCAGTTGCCCCTAGCAACCAATCAGATTCCATCTTTTATTTTCCAAAGAGTCTGTGAGGAATGAAAGGTGGAATCTGATTGGTTGCCGGCGGCGACTGAGCCAGTTCTACTGTACATCATGTCTGATATATCTCCCTTACAGTCTCTGCAGACAGTATCACATGAGAGGCTTAGATACCAGGTCTCTGCAGACAGTATCACATGAGAGGCTTAGATACAAGGTCTCTGCAGACAGTATCACATGAGAGGCTTAGATACAAGGTCTCTGCAGACAGTATCACATGAGAGGCTTAGATACAAGGTCTCTGCAGACAGTATCACATGAGAGGCTTAGATACACAGTCTCTGCAGACAGTATCACATGAGAGGCTTAGATCCCAGGTCTCTGCAGACAGTATCACATGACAGGCTTAGATACCAGGTCTCTGCAGACAGTATCACATGAGAGGCTTAGATACAAGGTCTCTGCAGACAGTATCACATGAGAGGCTTAGATACAAGGTCTCTGCAGACAGTATCACATGAGAGGCTTAGATACAAGGTCTCTGCAGACAGTATCACATGAGAGGCTTAGATACAAGGTCTCTGCAGACAGTATCACATGAGAGGCTTAGATACAAGGTCTCTGCAGACAGTATCACATGAGAGGCTTAGATACAAGGTCTCTGCAGACAGTATCACATGAGAGGCTTAGATACAAGGTCTCTGCAGACAGTATCACATGAGAGGCTTAGATACAAGGTCTCTGCAGACAGTATCACATGAGAGGCTTACATACAAGGTCTCTGCAGACAGTATCACATGAGAGGCTTAGATACAAGGTCTCTGCAGACAGTATCACATGAGAGGCTTAGATACAAGGTCTCTGCAGACAGTATCACATGAGAGGCTTAGATACAAGGTCTCTGCAGACAGTATCACATGAGAGGCTTAGATACCAGGTCTCTGCAGACAGTATCACATGAAAGGCTTAGATACCAGGTCTCTGCAGACAGTATCACATGAGAGGCTTAGATACACAGTCTCTGCAGACAGTATCACATGAGAGGCTTAGATACAAGGTCTCTGCAGACAGTATCACATGAGAGGCTTAGATACAAGGTCTCTGCAGACAGTATCACATGAGAGGCTTAGATACACAGTCTCTGCAGACAGTATCACATGAGAGGCTTAGATACCAGGTCTCTGCAGACAGTATCACATGACAGGCTTAGATACCAGGTCTCTGCAGACAGTATCACATGAGAGGCTTAGATACAAGGTCTCTGCAGACAGTATCACATGAGAGGCTTAGATACAAGGTCTCTGCAGACAGTATCACATGAGAGGCTTAGATACAAGGTCTCTGCAGACAGTATCACATGAGAGGCTTAGATACAAGGTCTCTGCAGACAGTATCACATGAGAGGCTTAGATACAAGGTCTCTGCAGACAGTATCACATGAGAGGCTTAGATACAAGGTCTCTGCAGACAGTATCACATGAGAGGCTTAGATACAAGGTCTCTGCAGACAGTATCACATGAGAGGCTTAGATACAAGGTCTCTGCAGACAGTATCACATGAGAGGCTTACATACAAGGTCTCTGCAGACAGTATCACATGAGAGGCTTAGATACAAGGTCTCTGCAGACAGTATCACATGAGAGGCTTAGATACAAGGTCTCTGCAGACAGTATCACATGAGAGGCTTAGATACAAGGTCTCTGCAGACAGTATCACATGAGAGGCTTAGATACACAGTCTCTGCAGACAGTATCACATGAGAGGCTTAGATACCAGGTCTCTGCAGACAGTATCACATGAGAGGCTTAGATACACAGTCTCTGCAGACAGTATCACATGAGAGGCTTAGATACAAGGTCTCTGCAGACAGTATCACATGAGAGGCTTAGATACAAGGTCTCTGCAGACAGTATCACATGAGAGGCTTAGATACAAGGTCTCTGCAGACAGTATCACATGAGAGGCTTAGATACCAGGTCTCTGCAGACAGTATCACATGACAGGCTTAGATACCAGGTCTCTGCAGACAGTATCACATGAGAGGCTTAGATACAAGGTCTCTGCAGACAGTATCACATGAGAGGCTTAGATACAAGGTCTCTGCAGACAGTATCACATGAGAGGCTTAGATACAAGGTCTCTGCAGACAGTATCACATGAGAGGCTTAGATACAAGGTCTCTGCAGACAGTATCACATGAGAGGCTTAGATACAAGGTCTCTGCAGACAGTATCACATGAGAGGCTTAGATACAAGGTCTCTGCAGACAGTATCACATGAGAGGCTTAGATACAAGGTCTCTGCAGACAGTATCACATGAGAGGCTTAGATACAAGGTCTCTGCAGACAGTATCACATGAGAGGCTTAGATACAAGGTCTCTGCAGACAGTATCACATGAGAGGCTTAGATACAAGGTCTCTGCAGACAGTATCACATGAGAGGCTTAGATACAAGGTCTCTGCAGACAGTATCACATGAGAGGCTTAGATACATGGTCTGTGCAGACAGTATCACATGAGAGGCTTAGATACAAGATCTCTGCAGACAGTATCACATGAGAGGCTTAGATACCAGGTCTCTGCAGACAGTATCACATGAGAGGCTTAGATACAAGGTCTCTGCAGACAGTATCACATGAGAGGCTTAGATACAAGGTCTCTGCAGACAGTATTACATGAGAGGCTTAGATACAAGGTCTCTGCAGACAGTATCACATGAGAGGCTTAGATACAGTGACTCATCAGATCACACATGATAAGCTTGGATACACAGCTGGCACACATGATTGGATCGCCTATTGTTGGTTTAGATTCATCAGCTCTTCCAGACAGTATCATGGGCTTATGGTACTTTTACACGGAACGATAATTCGCCCGATCGCACGATTAACGATTGTGAATGAACGATGTTTTTTTTTATAACGATCAGCGTTTAGATACAACGATACATCGTACAGAAAAATCGTAATGCGATCGCTTAGGCCTATCTCACACATAGGTGAAATCATTGAAAAACTGTTTACACGGAACGATCTGCGAATTTTTTGCGAACGACCAACGATAATTTGAGAACATGTTGAAAGATCAAAATGAACGATTTCTCGCTCGTCGTTTGATCGTTCGCTGCGTTTACACGTACGATTATCGTTCGAATTTGATCGTTATCGTGCAAATTCGAACGATAAATCGTTCCGTGTAAAAGGACCATAAGATACAGCCCTTCACATGATAGGTTTATATAAATGAGCTCAACAGACTGTACCACACATGACAAGCTTACGTACATCAGCCCATCAGACAGTATCACACATGACTGGCTTAGATACATCAGCCAGTATGGGGCAGGTGGTTTTCATGTTACAGCTGTGGGTGTACATAGACTTGATCCACCATGTTTTACACTTTACCCTGGCACAAGGACGGCACATTCACAGCACTGGGTGCCCCCTCCCCCTTGCACCTGGGTAATACATTCACAACACTGGGTGCCCCCTCCTCCTGGCACCTGGGTAGCACATTCACAACACTGGGTGCCCCCTCTTCCTGGCACCAGGATGGCACATTCACAGCACTGGGTGCCCCCTCCTCCTGGCACCTGGGTAGCACATTCACAGCACTGGGTGCCCCCTCCCCCTGGCACCTGCGTAGTACATTCACAGCACTGGGTGCCCCCTCCCACTGGGTAGCACGTTCGCAGCACTGAGTGCCCCCTCCGCCCTGGCACCAGGGTAGAACATTGACAGCACAGGGTGCCCTCTCCCCCTGGGTAGCACATTTGCAGCACTGAGTGCCCCCTGGCATCGGGGCAGCACATTGACAGCACAGGGTGCCCTCTCCCCCAGGTAGCACATTGACGGCACTGGGTTCCCCCTCCCCCCGGCACAAGGGCAGCACATTCACAGCACTGGGTTCCCCCTCTCCCCGGCACAAGGGCAGCACATTCACAGCACTGGGTGCCCCCTCCCCCCGGCACCTGGGTAGCACATTCACAGCACTGGGTGTCCCCTCCTCCTGGCACCAGGCTAGCACATTCACAGCACTGGGTGCCCCCTCCGCCCGGCACCTGGGTAGCACTTTCACAGCACTGGGTGCCCCCTCCTCCTGGCACCAGGCTAGCACATTTGCAGCACTGGGTACCCCCTCCCTCCTGGCACCTGGGTAGCACATTCACAGCACTGGGTGCCCCCTCCTCCTGGCACCAGGCTAGCACATTTGCAGCACTGGGTACCCACTCCCTCCTGGCACCTGGGTAGCACATTGACAGCACAGGGTGCCCTCTCCCCCAGGTAGCACATTGACGGCACTGGGTTCCCCCTCCTCCCAGCACCTGGGTAGCACATTCACAGCACTGGGTGCCCCCTCCCCCTGGGGAGCATGTTTGCAACACTGAGTGCCCCCTCCCCCCTGGCACCGGGGAAGCATATTGACAGCACAGGGTGCCCCCTCCCCCGGGTAGCACATTGACGGCACGGGGGTGCCCTCTCCCCCCTGGCACCAGGATGGCACATTCACAGCACTGGGTGCCGCCTCCCCCCTGGCACCAGGGTAGCACATTCACAACACTGGGTGCCCCCTACCTCTTGGCACCAGTATGGCACATTCGCAGCACTGGGTGCCCTTTCCCCCTGGCACCTGGGTAGTACATTCACAGCACTGAGTGCCCCCTCTTCCTGGCACCAGGATGGCACATTCACAGCACTGGGTGCCCCCTCCCACCTGGCACCAGGGTGGCACATTCACAGCACTGGGTGCCCCCTCCCCCCTGGCACCAGGGTGGCACATTCACAGCACTGGGTGCCCCCTCCCCCCTGGCACCAGGGTGGCACATTCACAGCACTGGGTGCCCCCTCTTCCTGGCACCAGGATGGCACATTCACAGCACTGGGTGCCCCCTCCTCCCGGCACCTGGGTAGCACATTCACAGCACTGGGTGCCCCCTCCCCCTGGCACCTGCGTAGTACATTCACAACACTGGGTGCCCCCTCTTCCTGGCACCAGGATGGCACATTCACAGCACTGGGTGCCCCCTCCCACTGGGTAGCACGTTCGCAGCACTGAGTGCCCCCTCCGCCCTGGCACCAGGGTAGCACATTGACAGCACAGGGTGCCCTCTCCCCCTGGGTAGCACATTTGCAGCACTGAGTGCCCCCTGGCATCGGGGTAGCACATTGACAGCACAGGGTGCCCTCTCCCCCAGGTAGCACATTGACGGCACTGGGTTCCCCCTCCCCCCGACACACGGGCAGCACATTCACAGCACTGGGTTCCCCCTCCCCCCGGCACAAGGGCAGCACATTCACAGCACTGGGTGTCCCCTCCTCCTGGCACCAGGCTAGCACATTCACAGCACTGGGTGTCCCCTCCTCCCGGCACCTGGGTAGCACTTTCACAGCACTGGGTGCCCCCTCCTCCTGGCACCAGGCTAGCACATTTGCAGCACTGGGTACCCCCTCCCTCCTGGCACCTGGGTAGCACATTCACAGCACTGGGTGCCCCCTCCTCCTGGCACCAGGCTAGCACATTTGCAGCACTGGGTACCCACTCCCTCCTGGCACCTGGGTAGCACATTGACAGCACAGGGTGCCCTCTCCCCCAGGTAGCACATTGACGGCACTGGGTTCCCCCTCCTCCCAGCACCTGGGTAGCACATTCACAGCACTGGGTGCCCCCTCCCCCTGGGGAGCATGTTTGCAGCACTGAGTGCCCCCTCCCCCCTGGCACCGGGGAAGCATATTGACAGCACAGGGTGCCCCCTCCCCCGGGTAGCACATTGACGGCACTGGGTGCCCTCTCCCCCCTGGCACCAGGATGGCACATTCACAGCACTGGGTGCTGCCTCCCCCCTGGCACCAGGGTAGCACATTCACAACACTGGGTGCCCCATACCTCTTGGCACCAGTATGGCACATTCGCAGCACTGGGTGCCCTTTCCCCCTGGCACCTGGGTAGTACATTCACAGCACTGAGTGCCCCCTCATCCTGGCACCAGGGTGGCACATTCACAGCACTGGGTGCCCCCTCCCACCTGGCACCAGGGTGGCACATTCACAGCACTGGGTGCCCCCTCCCCCCTGGCACCAGGGTGGCACATTCACAGCACTGGGTGCCCCCTCCCCCCTGGCACCAGGGTGGCACATTCACAGCACTGGGTGCCTCCTCCCCCCTGGCACCTGGGTAGTACATTCACAGCACTGAGTGCCCCCTCTTCCTGGCATCAGGATGGCACATTCGCAGCACTTGTTGCCCTCTCCCCCTGGCACCTGGGTAGCACATTGGCGGTGCCCGGTGCCCCCATGGCTGCCCCCCTGCGCCCACACATAACACAATGACAGGACACTTAGAGTAATTGGGTGAGCGTCAGGTGACAGCAGAATTCCATCTAATCTCCATGGCCCCGGGGAGAGACACCCGATCCGCCCGCTCACACCGGCCCTCGCCTTTCATCGGCACAATGACACCAGCCACCGTCCCCAGGGCCCGCCACTAATAATACCCGGCCCGGGGGTCAGGTTCCCCGGGGGGCTCTCTGTACACACACACCGTCTCATGGTTACACGGTATACGGGGAGGATCCGCCACTCAGCTCTGCTACATCCCGCGACACTCACACTTATTGATTAGGGGTTGTAGTTTTCATATCGACCACTAGATGTCAGCATCATAGACCTGAAGGGCTGTCGTGAGACCTGGCAGTGCTGGGGATGGAGTCAGCCAGTCAGAGCTCTGAGCTGCAATACCGCCCACAGCCTGAGGACCAGGGGGCGCTGTCCCTACAACTCCCATCATGTGGAGGGAACCAGCACCATAAGCAATGAGGAACCCCACCAGATACACATCCTCTAGTCACAGCCAAAGCTGCGGTCACAGCTCTCCCTCTCCCTTGTGGGTAGCTTCCTCTGTGCCAGCCTAGTATATAGATGCACGCAGCTTTGAATGTGATTGGAGAATCAGACATGACACAGCTCCAGATGGGCACTATATGATGGGCACCAGACTCCAGCTGTTACCCTGATGCCAGCCCTGCTCTGTGTTGGTGTATGATGGGCACCAGCTCCGCTCTGTATGATGGGCACCAGCCCCGCTCTTTACTGGTGTATGATGTATGACGGGCACCAGCCCTGCCCTGTACGCTGTATGATGGGTACCAGGCCCGCCCTGTACACTGTGTGATGGGCACCATCTCCGCTCTGTACGCTGTATGATGGGCACCATCTCCGCTCTGTATCGCTGTATGATGGGCACCAGCCCTGCCCTGTACACTGTATGATGGGCACCATCTCTGCTCTGTATGCTGTATGATGGGCACCATCTCCGCTCTCTGTTATGGGCACCAGCCCTGCCCTGTACACTGTATGATGGGCACCAGCCCTGCCCTGTACCCTTTATGATGGGCACCAGCCCTGCCCTGTACACTGTATGATGGGCACCAGCCCTGCCCTGTACCCTTTATGATGGGCACCAGCCCTGCCCTGTACCCTGTATGATGGGCACCAGCCCTGCCCTGTACCCTGTATGATGGGCACCAGCCCTGCCCTGTACCCTGTATGATGGGCACCAGCCCTGCCCTGTACCCTGTATGATGGGCACCAGCCCTGCCCTGTACCCTGTATGATGGGCACCAGCCCTGCTCTGCACACTGTATGATGGGCACCAGCCCTGCCCTGTACCCTGTATGATGGGCACCAGCCCTGCCCTGTACCCTGTATGATGAGCACCAGCCCTGCTCTGCACACTGTATGACGGGCACCAGCCCTGCCCTGTACCCTGTATGATGGGCACCAGCCCTGCCCTGTACCCTGTATGATGGGCACCAGCCCTGCCCTGTACCCTGTATGATGGGCACCAGCCCTGCCCTGTACCCTGTATGATGGGCACCAGCCCTGCCCTGTACCCTGTATGATGGGCACCAGCCCTGCTCTGCACACTGTATGATGGGCACCAGCCCTGCCCTGTACCCTGTATGATGGGCACCATCTCCGCTCTCTATGATGGGCACCAGCCCTGCTCTGCACACTGTATGACGGGCACCAGCCCTGCTCTGCACACTGTATGACGGGCACCATCTCCGCTCTGTGCCACCCCGGGTCAGGTTATGATCCCACAGATAAGTCCTGGTGTTTGCAGATGTTGCGCAGATCTTCACCTCCCCCTAATCTCCCTGTGACCCTTCCATAATCTCCCAGGCTGTGGAGGGGGCTGCCATGTCTGATCTCTGCCCACACCAGCCTGGCACCCTGGCAGTGCCCCCCATAGCAGGTAGTCACGCTGACCCCTGGCGTCTTCCATTACAAGCTCACATGATCCCTGCAGGAAGAGATGTCGCCTTAGATTGGGACTCGCTGCAATCTGATGCCCAGCGGGCACTGCCACTCTGCAGAGGTGCAATGCTCTGCACACAACCCTTAGGGGCAGAGGGATTTTGCAAGAAAATGACTGAATTTCAATTGCAGGGTGGATGCACTTTGTAATGCTCCATCAGCCATCTGTCACCCCTGGTATTGCTGGGACTTGTGGTTCACTGATGCCTGAGGTGGCGCAGGTCGCCTGATCCCGCCTTACAGTGAGATACAATGGGCGCACAGGTACTGGCAGGACGACTATTGCCAGTGTGTGCAGGATGGACGGGGAGTGACTGTCACTGAGCGAGGGGAGGGGACACAGGCTGCAGCCAGGAGCGGGAGGCAGGTGCTGCCAAACTCCGGGACGACGCAGGGTCCTCATCTACAGGGGCTGATCTACAGGGGGTCCTCATCTACAGGGGTCCTCATCTACAGGGGCTCCTCATCTACAGGGGGCCCTCATCTACAGGGGGTCCTCATCTACAGGGGGTCCTCATCTACAGGGGCTGATCTACAGGGGGTCCTCATCTACAGGGGGCCCTCATCTACAGGGGGTCCTCATCTACAGGGGGTCCTCATCTACAGGGGGCTGATCTACAGGGGGCCCTCATCTACAGGGGGTCCTCATCTACAGGGGCTGATCTACAGGGGGTCCTCATCTACAGGGGGTCCTCATCTACAGGGGGTCCTCATCTACAGGGGGCCCTCATCTACAGGGGGTCCTCATCTACAGGGGGCTGATCTACAGGGGGCTGATCTACAGGGGTCCTCATCTACAGGGGCTGATCTACAGGGGTCCTCATCTACAGGGGTCCTCATCTACAGGGGGTCCTCATCTACAGGGGGTCCTCATCTACAGGGGCTCCTCATCTACAGGGGGTCCACATCTACAGGGGGCCCTCATCTACAGGGGGTCCTCATCTACAGGGGGTCCTCATCTACAGGGGTCCTCATCTACAGGGGCTCCTCATCTACAGGGGGCCTTCATCTACAGGGGGTCCTCATCTACAGGGGGCCCTCATCTACAGGGGGCTGATCTACAGGGGGTCCTCATCTACAGGGGGTCCTCATCTACAGGGGGCTGATCTACAGGGGGTCCTCATCTACAGGGGGCTGATCTACAGGGGGTCCTCATCTACAGGGAGCCGATCTACAGGGGTCCTCATCTACAGGTGGCTGATCTACAGGGGTCCTCATCTACAGGGGGTCCTCATCTACACGGGGTCCTCATCTACAGGGGTCCTGATCCGCATCTTTCCAGATGAAGAATTGATGGCAGCGAACTTCCAGGATTAGTGAAGAGACCGGGGACGGCAGCGGGCACAGTGCTTCAGGTAATGGCTAGATAGATGCCCTGAGCAATGCTCTGCAGAGATCTATGTACCATATGAATGGGTGCAATCATCTGTCTATCTAGGATAACATTAGTGGTTATGATGCATTTCATGTGTGGTGTAATGTTCTGCAGTGGGGGATCCCTGCGCTCACTACACAGGTGCAATCATCTGTCTGTAGTGAATGTAGGGGGCAGGAGAGTGGGATGGGTATCCTGGGATGGGTATACTGGGATGGGTATACTGGGATGGGTATACTGTGATGGGTATACTGGGATGGGTATATATATATGTGGTTATATATAGTGAGGACCCCCTCCACTCTGCATGATATGTGACTGGACGGTGCAATGCTCTGCAGATACTGGGAACATTGCTTTTTACATCCACAGACTTGATACAATGTATCTAACTGCTGACACTGTGTATCCAAGCTACGCACTCCTCTGCTAGATAGACATAAATCTCTCAATTCTGATACTTAGATACAGTATACCCCCATCCTGATAGTTAGATACAATGTATTCCCATCCTGGTAGTTAGATACAGTGTATCTTTATCCAATCAGTTAGATACAGTGTATCTTTATCCCATCAGTTAGATACAGTGTGTCTTTATCTCATCAGTTAGATACAGTATATCCCCATTCCATCAGTTATACACAGTGTATCCCCATCCCATAAGTTAGATACAGTGTATCCCCATTCCATCAGTTAGATACAATGTATCCCCATCCTATCAGTTAGATACAGTATACCCCATCCCATCAGTTAGATACAGTGTATCTTTATCCCATCAGTTAGATACAGTGTATCCCCATCCCATCAGTTAGATACAGTGTATCTTTATCCCATCAGTTAGATACAGTATATCCCCATTCCATCAGTTATACACAGTGTATCCCCATCCCATCAGTTAGATACAGTGTATCCCCATTCCATCAGTTAGATACAATGTATCCCCATCCCATCAGTTAGATACAGTGTATTCCCATCCCATCAGTTATACACAGTGTATCCCCATTCTATCAGTTAGATACAGTGTATCCCCATCCCATCAGTTAGATACAGTGTATCCCCATCCCATCAGTTAGATACAGTGTACCCCCATCCCATCACTTAGATACAGTGTACCCCCATCCCATCAGTTAGATACAGTGTATTCCCATCCCATCAGTTAGATACAGTGTACCCCCATCCCATCAGTTAGATACAGTGTATCCCCATCCCATCAGTTAGATACAGTGTATCCCCATTCCATCAGTTAGATACAATGTATCCCCATCCCATCAGTTAGATACAGTGTATTCCCATCCCATCAGTTATACACAGTGTATCCCCATCCCATCAGTTAGATACAGTGTATTCCCATCCCATCAGTTAGATACAGTGTAACCCTATCCCATCATTTAGATACAGTGTATCCCCATCCTGTCAGTTAGATAGTGTATTCCCATCAGTTAGATATAGTGTATCCCCATCCCCTCAGTTAGATACAGTGTATCCCCATCCCATCAGTTAGATACAATGTATCCCCATTCCATCAGTTATACACAGTGTATCCCCATCCCCTCAGTTAGACACAGTGTATTCCCATTAGTTAGATATAGTGTATCCCCATCCCCTCAGTTAGATACAATGTATCCCATCCCATCAGTTAGATACAGTGTATCCCATCCCATCAGTTAGATACAGTGTATTCCCATCAGTTAGATATAGTGTAGCCCCATCCCCTCAGTTAGATACAGTGTATCCCATCCCATCAGTTAGATACAGTGTATTCACATCAGTTAGATACAGTGTATCCCATCCCATCAGTTAGATACAGTGTATCCCCATCCCCTCAGTTAGATACAATGTATCCCATCCCATCAGTTAGATACAGTGTATCCCATCCCATCAGTTAGATACAGTGTATTCCCATCAGTTAGATATAGTGTATCCCCATCCCCTCAGTTAGATACAGTGTATCCCATCCCATCAGTTAGATACAGTGTATCCCATCCCATCAGTTAGATACAGTGTATCACCATCAGTTAGATACAGTGTATCCCATCCCATCAGTTAGATACAGTGTACCCTCATCCCATCAGTTAGATACAGTGTATCCCATCCCATCAGTTAGATACAGTGTATCCCATCCCATCAGTTAGATACAGTGTATTCCCATCAGTTAGATACAGTGTATCCTATCCCATCAGTTAGATACAGTGTATCCCATCCCATCAGTTAGATACAGTGTACCCCCATCCCATCAGTTAGATACAGTGTACCCCCATCCCATCAGTTAGATACAGTGTATCCCATCAGTTAGATACAGTGTACCCCCATCCCATCAGTTAGATACAGTGTATCCCATCAGTTAGATACAGTGTACCCCCATCCCATCAGTTAGATACAGTGTATCCCATCAGTTAGATACAGTGTATCCCATCCCATCAGTTAGATACAGTGTACCCCCATCCCATCAGTTAGATACAGTGTATCCCACCCCATCAGTTAGATACAGTGTACCCCCATCCCATCAGTTAGATACAGTGTACCCCCATCCCATCAGTTAGATACAGTGTATCCCATCAGTTAGATACAGTGTACCCCCATCCCATCAGTTAGATACAGTGTATCCCATCCCATCAGTTAGATACAGTGTATTCCCATCAGTTAGATACAGTGTACCCCATCCCATCAGTTAGATACAGTGTATCCCATCCCATCAGTTAGATACAGTGTACCCCCACCCCATCAGTTAGATACAGTGTATCCCATCCCATCAGTTAGATACAGTGTATCCCATCAGTTAGATACAGTGTATCCCATCAGTTAGATACAGTGTACCCCCATCCCATCAGTTAGATACAGTGTATCCCATCCCGTCAGTTAGATACAGTGTACCCCCATCCCGTCAGTTAGATAAAGTGTATCCCATCAGTTAGATACAGTGTATCCCATCCCATCAGTTAGATACAGTGTATCCCATCAGTTAGATATAGTGTATCCCATCCCGTCAGTTAGATACAGTGTACCCCCATCCCGTCAGTTAGATACAGTGTATCCCATCAGTTAGATACAGTGTACCCCCATCCCATCAGTTAGATACAGTGTATTCCCATCAGTTAGATACAGTGTATCCCATCAGTTAGATACAGTGTATCCCATCCCATCAGTTAGATACAGTGTATGACTCTTCTCGGTGCTGACCCGCTGGCTGACCTCCTGTTGTTCTCCTTGTTCGGCAGCTATGAGTGACAGCGGGTGACAGCAGGTGACAGCGGGTGACACAGCTGTGATCCTGTCTGCGGTGACTCTGATAAGAGGGATCAGGTCCCACGGGAGCTTGCAATCTAACACCGCCTCTCAGGATGTGAAATATTGATCACCAGCAGTCTGCGACATGTCGTGCAATTCGGGGGAGTGCAGGGGGCTCCCCCTCTACAGCCGCTACACAGCCCCCCCTGCTCCGGACCCCATGCATTACTCATCTGTGGCCCTCAGCGCAGACCCCCCCTTAAACAATGGCTCCGGGACCCCCTGCTCTGCTCAGGACCCCACGCTGCAGGTGAGCGGCCAGGCTGGGGGCGCCAAGGACCTCCATGCAGAATACTCCCCCAAGTGCTTCTACCGCCACTACCTGACCCGCACCAGCATGCAGGGCGACATCTACAACTTCCTGGAGAGACCCAGCGGCTGGCGCTGCTTCATCTACCACTTCAGCGTGTGAGTACATCTCCCATCTATCCAGCATCCATTATTCATTCAGCCGCACAGCAGAGATGAGCTTGTCGGATGTGGCAGCTTCATCAGATTTAGGGATACGGAGACGCTATGATGGTATAGAGAAGTGGTGTCAGATGTAGCAGAGCTGATATGATGGTATAGAGTAGTGGTGTCAGATGTAGCAGAGCTGAGCTTGTCAGATGTGGCAGCTTCATCAGATTTAGGGATACGGAGACACTATGATGGTATAAAGTAGTGGTGGTGTCAGATGTAGCAGAGCCGATATGATGGTATAGAGTAATGGTGGTGTCAGATGTAGCAGAGCTGAGCTTGTCAGATGTGGCAGCTTTATCAGATTTAGGGATGCGGAGCCGATATGATGGTATAGAGTAGTGGTGTCAGATGTAGCAGAGCTGAGCTTGTCAGGTGTCGCAGCTTTATCAGATTTAGGGATACGGAGCCGGTATGATGGTATAGAGTAGTGGTGTCAGATGTAACAGAGCCGATATGATGGTATAGAGTAATGGTGGTGTCAGATGTAGCAGAGCTGAGCTTGTCAGGTGTCGCAGCTTTATCAGATTTAGGGATGCGGAGCCGATATGATGGTATAGAGTAGTGGTGTCAGATGTAGCAGAGCTGAGCTTGTCAGGTGTCGCAGCTTTATCAGATTTAGGGATACGGAGCCGGTATGATGGTATAGAGTAGTGGTGTCAGATGTAGCAGAGCCGATATGATGGTATAGAGTAATGGTGGTGTCAGATGTAGCAGAGCTGAGCTTGTCAGGTGTCGCAGCTTTATCAGATTTAGGGATGCGGAGCCGATATGATGGTATAGAGTAGTGGTGTTGTCAGATGTAGCAGAGCTGAGTTTACCATTTGGCACCAGGCTTCAGGCTAGTTTTACACAGATAAACCTTAGGTGAGTTACCATGATAGGACTTAGGTTACCATATGAGCTCTGCTACATCTCCTCACATCACTATACACAGGACTGACCCACTCACACACACACCTCACTATGAAATCTAAGGACAGGAGGGTCCCCAGCAGCTCCACGCGGCTCCACCACCAGGACACAAGGATGCCCCTAACCCTGTATTACACCCACACCATTATTATTCTTAGTCTTAGTCTTAGGGCCCTATTACTCCAACAGATTATCTGACAGATTTTTTGGAGCCAAAGCCGGGAATGGATTACAAACAGAGAACAGGTAACAAAGGAAAGACTGAGATTTCTCCTCTTCTCAAATCCATTCCTGGCTTTGGCTTAAAAAATAAGCATAATAAGACAATTATTATGGTAGTCTGATAATATATATATATATACAGCGCATGGTACGGTGGTTGGAGCGCGCAGCGTCACATGATTATACACAGGAATGGACACGGCTTTGTCACTGACTCCTTACTGTTTCTATTGTGCTGCTGTGTGGCTGCAGTGTAAAGCAGGGAGGATGCTGGAGGGTTTGCTATGGTTACGTGACATTTATATACTGTATATTAGTAACACTGCTGTCTATACGTCTGCCGCTTTAGGTTATTTTCTACTTTCTATTGGATTTCGAGTTTATTGTTACTGTCAAATGTAATATTATATATGTGTGAGTGTGTATATATATATATATATATATATATATATATATATATATATATTATACACAGTATATTTATATAAATATACATATAATACACAGTATAATAATATATACATGTACACAGTATAATAATATATACATATACACATAGTACACAGTATAATAAAATATAAATATACACATAATACACAGTATAATGAGATATAAATATACATATAATACACAGTATAATAATATATACATATACACATAGTACACAGTATAATAAAATATAAATATACACATAATACACAGTATAATATATAATATACATATAATACACACTATAAAGAGATATAAATATACACATAATACACAGTATAATAATATATAATATACACATAATACACACTATAAAGAGATATAAATATACACATAATACACAGTATAATGAGATATAAATATACATATAATACACTATAATAATATATAATATACACATAATACACAGTATAAGGAGATATAAATATACACATAATACACAGTATAAACATATATAAATATACATATAACACACACACTATAATAACATATAATATACACATAATACACACTATAATGAGATATAAATATACATATAATACACCCCTAAACCAATACAGACCCCTGACCAGACCCCTAAACTAATACAGACCCCAGACCAGACCCCTAAACTAATACAGACCAGACTCCTAAACTAATACAGACTCCAGACCAGACCCCTAAACTAATACAGACCCCAGACCAGACCCCTATACCAATAGAGACCCCAGACCCCTAAACTAATACAGACCCCAGACCGGACCCCTAAACTAATACAGACCCCTAAACTAATACAGACCCCAGACCAGACCCCTAAACTTATACAGACACCAGACCAGACCCCTAAACTAATACAGACCCCAGACCAGACCCCGAAACTAATACAGACACCAAACCAGACCCCTATACCAATAGAGACCCCAGACCCCTAAACTAATACAGACCCCAGACCGGACCCCTAAACTAATACAGACCCCTAAACTAATACAGACCCCAGACCAGACCCCTAAACTTATACAGACACCAGACCAGACCCCTAAACTAATACAGACCCCAGACCAGACCCCGAAACTAATACAGACCCCAGACCAGACCCCGAAACTAATACAGACCCCAGACCCCTAAACTTATACAGACACCAGACCCCTAAACTAATATAAACCCCAGACCAGACCCCTAAACTAATACAGACACCAGACCAGACCTCTAAGCTAATACAGACCCCAGACCAGACCCCTAAACTAATACAGACACCAGACCCCTAAGCCAATAGAGACCCCAGACCGGACCCCTAAACTAATACAGACCCCAGACCGGACCCCTAAACTAATACAGACCCCAGACCGGACCCCGAAACTAATACAGACCCCAGACCAGACCTCTAAGCTAATACAGACCCGAGACCAGACCCCAAAACTAATACAGACCCCAGACCAGACCCCTATACCAATAGAGACCCCAGACCCCTAAACTAATACAGACCCCAGACCAGACCCCTAAACTAATACAGACCCCAGACCAGACCCCTAAACTAATACAGACCCCAGATCAGATCCCTAAAGTAATACAGACCCCAGACCAGACCCCTAAACTAATACTGACCCCAGATCTGACCCCTAAACTAATACAGACCCAAGGCCAAACTTCTGTGTTTACAGGCCTCCAGCTAGACACCCTGTATACACAGACCCCAGACCAGGCTCCAGTTTACAGACTATAGATGAGACACACCTTGTTTACTGACCCCAGACCAGATCCTTCCCTTTTACAGATTACATACCAGACCCCAAACTGCCCCTTTACAGACCTCAGATACTTACCTCTTCCCGTTCCTCCTCCTCTCCTCAGTGCAGAGGGAAGTGCAGGAGCAGGGAGAGGTAAGTATATGTTGCACTCGGCTCTTGCAGGAGTTTGGAAACTTTCCTGAACACTGCAGATGAATTGAGGAGTATGTGTGAGCTGTGTAGTCGGGTCTCCTTCCCCCTGGGTAGCTGTAGGTGAGTCTGTGCCCCCTGCCCCACCAGCCTGTCCCTCCCTCTCATCCATCTAGGATTTTGTGATGGTTTCCTGCCAAGTTTTGGGATCGGCCTCTCTTTCGAGGACAGAGGGCGGTAATCCCTGCGTGTGGATAAGCTGTGTCAGCTGTGCAGATGTTGCAGTGAGTGGCCGGGATAATCTGCGGCTTTATCCCCATGATGTGCGATGTGCGGGTGAGGATATTATCGGCTCCAGCGCGGCCTCTACGTGGCATCTGCCACCCAGCGCCCGCTCATCTCCACCGGGTGAGGCCATCGCGGCCTCCGCTCCTAAGATGGATGTAAATGGAGATTAATCCTGGTGTAATCAAAAGTTCCACAACTTTCCCATAGACTTTCTAGTAGAGGCCTGTCAGTGCATGGGAACATTACAGTACACAGTACAGGGATACCACACAGTGATGTCACAGTACAGGGATACTACACAGTGATGTCACAGTACAGGGATACTACACAGTGATGTCACAGTACAGGGATACCACACAGTGATGTCACAGTACAGGGATACCACACAGTGATGTCACAGTACAGGGATACTACACAGTGATGTCACAGTACAGGGATACCACACAGTGATGTCACAGTACAGGGATACTACACAGTGATGTCACAGTACAGGGATACCACACAGTGATGTCACAGTACAGGGATACCACACAGTGATGTCACAGTACAGGGATACTACACAGTGTGATGTCACAGTACAGGGATAATACACAGTGATGTCACAGTACAGGGATAATACACACAGTGATGTCACAGTATAGGGATAATACACAGTGATGTCACAGTACAGGGATACTACACAGTGTGATGTCACAGTACAGGGATAATACACAGTGATGTCACAGTACAGGGATACTACACAGTGATGTCACAGTACAGAAATAATACACACAGTGATGTCACAGTACAGGGATACTACACAGTGATGTCACAGTACAGGGATAATACACAGTGTGACGTCACAGTACAGGGATAATACACACAGTGATGTCACAGTGCAGGGATAATACACACAGTGATGTCACAGTACAGGGATAATACACACAGTGATGTCACAGTACAGGGATAATACACATAGTGATGTCACAGTACAGGGGGGATAATATACACAGTGATGTCACAGTACAGGGATAATACACACAGTGATGTCACAGTACATGGATAATACACACAGTGATGTCACAGTACAGGGATAATACACACAGTGATGTCACAGTACAGGGATAATACACACAGTGATGTCACAGTACAGGGATAATACACACAGTGATGTCACAGTACAGGGATAATACACAGTGATGTCACAGTACAGGGATAATACACAGTGATGTCACAGTACAGGGGGGATAATACACACAGTGATGTCACAGTACAGGGATAATACACACAGTGATGTCACAGTACAGGGATACTACACACAGTGATGTCACAGTACAGGGGGGATAATACACAGTGATGTCACAGTACAGGGATAATACACACAGTGATGTCACAGTACAGGGGGGATAATACACAGTGATGTCACAGTACAGGGATAATACACAGTGATGTCACAGTACAGGGATAATACACACAGTGATGTCACAGTACAGGGATAATACACAGTGATGTCACAGTACAGGGATACTACACATAGTGATGTCACAGTACAGGGGGGATAATACACAGTGATGTCACAGTACAGGGATAATACACACAGTGATGTCACAGTACAGGGATAATACACAGTGATGTCACAGTACAGGGATAGTACTGGCTGGTATAGAGCTCATGTAGCAGATGTGGGACCCCTGTGTGAGATCAGTATACGGACGCTTTGTTTGCTTGTATATTATAGAATCACAAAGCAGCTGCAGACCCGGCCTCCATGGTAGGTAAATCTGTAGACTGTAGTCTATGGCTGTCAGGGGATGCTGGGAGTTGTAGTTACATAACCGGTGGAGCTCCACAGGTTTACTGCTGCATTGTGCATGAGCATAGCTTCAGGGTGAGACCGTCCTCCCTATGGAGTCCCCAGCACCTTCAGTTATGGCCCCTAATACCCTATAATTACCTCCCAGGATACCTCGCCAGAATGGAAACATATTAAGATTTAATGCTCTGCCGGTGAGACAGCGGCCGAGCGCCAAGGAACAGCAGCCGTACTGATGGTTCTGGGGATAAGCTGGAGATGCTGAGACCTGCAGTGATCAGCAGCAACTAGTGTTCAGCACAGCGCCTCCGCAGGACGAGGGAGGGATGACACAATAGACTTGTATTGCTAGGATGTGCTGGGACCTGCAGAGGGAGAGGAGGCGCTCATTGTCCAGGCTCTGGATAATACATGACTGGAAAATCACCATGTTCTAAAATTTCATATATCACATGACCACATATAAAATCAGCAGACGACAGATTGGCGTATCCCGGGCCTGGCACCTCCAGCCGGGCACACAATCTCATAGATTACACTGGAGGATGGCTCAGTGATTAAGAGCTTATATTATTTGGCTGTATTTTATAGATCATGTGACACTGCCAAGACGTCTTTATACCAGAGGAATCATGTCATGTGATGTTAAATTTAAAGGGCCAGTCCTGGTAGAAGGACTGGTTGGAGATGGAGGTCACAGGACTGGTAGGAGATGGGGTCACAGGACTGGTGGGAGATGGGGTCACAAGACTGGTAGGAGATGGGGGTAACAGGACTGGTAGGAGATGGGGGTAACAGGACTGGTAGGAGATGGAGGTCACAGGACTGGTAGGAGATGGAGGTCACAGGACTGGTAGGAGATGGGGGTAACAGGACTGGTAGGAGATGGGGGTAACAGGACTGGTAGGAGATGGAGGTCACAGAACTGGTAGGAGATGGTGGTCACAGGACTGGTAGGAGATGGTGGTCACAGGACTGGTAGGAGATGGGGGTCACAGGACTGGTAGGAGATGGGGGTCACAGGACTGGTAGGAGATGGGGGTCACAGGACTGGTAGGAGATGGAGTCACAGGACTGGTGGGAGATGGGGTCACAGGAATGGTAGGAGATGGAGTCACAGGACTGGTAGGAGATAGAGGTCACAGGACTGGTAGGAGATGGAGTCACAGGACTGGTAGGAGATGGAGGTCACAGGACTGGTAGGAGATGGGGTCACAGGACTGGTAGGAGATAGAGGTCACAGGACTGGTAGGAGATGGAGTCACAGGACTGGTAGGAGATGGAGGTCACAGGACTGGTAGGAGATGGACACACAGGACTGGTAGGAGATAGAGGTCACAGGACTGGTAGGAGATGGAGTTATAGGACTGGTAGGAGATGGAGTCACAGGACTGGTAGGAGATGGGGTCACAGGACTGGTAGGAGATGGAGTCACAGGACTGGTAGGAGATGGAGTTAAAGGACTGGTAGGAGATGGAGGCACAGGACTGGTAGGAGATGAGGTCACAGGACTGGTAGGAGATGGAGGTCACAGGACTGGTAGGAGATGGGGTCACAGGACTGGTAGGAGATGGGGTCACAGGACTGGTAGGAGATGGAGGTCACAGGACTGGTAGGGGATGGGGTCACAGGACTGGTAGGAGATGGGGTCACAGGACTGGTAGGAGATGGAGGTCACAGGACTGGTAGGAGATGGAGCCACAGGACTGGTAGGAGATGGGGTCACAGGACTGGTAGGAGATGGACACACAGGACTGGTAGGAGATGGACACACAGGACTGGTAGGAGATGGACACACAGGACTGGTAGGAGATGGAGCCACAGGACTGGTAGGAGTACTACCCAAGTAGTACTGTGCTTTGCCGGGATGTTGGAGGATGAGGTAGAATACTTAGAAGAAAAAGAATACCTGTGCCCCTCTATTGACCTTTGATTAGTCTTCACACCACCTTATGCCCACTAGACTTGGCTGAACCTTCCTAGAGGGTGACACAGGCCCCAGACCTTGTTACCTGGGATGAGCGGAATGCTGAGGGTTCCCTGCTAACAACCGCGCTGCGAGATAGAGTTCCTAGGCTTATCACAACTTTGCTCCATCCGGACCAGGTCCTAGCTTCTCTGGTTTTTGTGGATACTGTCCTGCTCTGTTACTCTCCTTGTCCACGTCGTGGGTTGAGGTTGTCTCTGACTTGTCCTCTTCTAAGAAGGGTTTAACACTGCATAGTGCTGTGTAGCGTTACTAGTAAGAAAGTTATTAGAGGTGTACTGTCTTGCTTTCTACCCATACGAGGTTCTAGCTAAGACTGACTTACTATTCCTGTCTCCCATGTGACTTCCTTCCCCAGCGTAACTAACGTGCGCTGTGAGTGGGTGAAGAGTGCAGTAAAAGAAGTAAAGAGAGAGGTGATAGGAGAGAAGAAGAACAGATTCCTATTGGTCTGCAGATTCATGTGACATATAAAGAAACAATAACCCTTTACACACTTCAGCTGTGCGGCTTCCAAATACACATAACTAATGCATTAACGCAATAACAATCGCATTTGAGTGATAATCGTTCAGTGTAAACGCAGCAAATGATCAGACGACGAGCGAGAAATCGTTCATTTTGATCTTTTAACATGTTCTCAAATCGTCGTTCGTTCGCTAAAAATTTGCAGATCTCTTCGTGTAAATAGTCTTTCAAAGATTCCCCCATGTGAAAGATGGGCTTAAGTGATCTTAAAAACGTTCGCAATAACGATTTTTCTAACGATTTTTTCTTCTAAACGCTGATCATAATAAAAACAAGTCATTGCTTCAAAATTGTTAAACGATCGATTGGGCAAATTATCGCTTCGTGCAAACGCAGCATTATAGAGCGACATCTAGTGGTGAAACTTTAGTACGATTTTCATCACCACACTATAATAGGTACAGACTTTTAAGACTTTTATAGAACAGTAACACCCGTGGTAGGACACCACAAATCTCCCCCAAATGTCAGCCTATAGAGGACAGATAGACATTCCCTTTTTTAATATAGATTGTGTTAAGGTTATGTCCCATGCGTATGGTTGGTGGTTGGGTCATGTTGGGGGTTGTAGTGCTGTATGTATAGGGTA
Organism: Dendropsophus ebraccatus; assembly: GCF_027789765.1. Taxonomy (NCBI): domain Eukaryota; kingdom Metazoa; phylum Chordata; class Amphibia; order Anura; family Hylidae; genus Dendropsophus; species Dendropsophus ebraccatus. Next base: position 7,036,790 of record NC_091454.1, on the reverse strand, counting down.
TAATAGGACTGTATTATGGTCATGTGGTTGAGTCGTACTGGGGGTTGTAGTGCTGTATGTATAGGGTATAATAGGATTGTATTATGGTCATGTGGTTGGGTCGTGTTGGGGGTTGTAGTGCTGTATGTATAGAGTATAATGGGACTGTATTATGGTCATGTGGTTGGGTCATGTTGGGGGTTGTAGTGCTGTATGTATAGGGTATAATAGGACTGTATTATGGTCATGTGGTTGGGTCGTACTGGGGGTTGTAGTGCTGTATGTATAGGGTATAATAGGACTGTATTATGGTCATGTGGTTGGGTCATGTTGGGGGTTGTAGTGCTGTATGTATAGAGTATAATAGGACTGTATTATGGTCATGTGGTTGGGTCATGTTGGGGGTTGTAGTGCTGTATGTATAGGGTATAATAGGACTGTATTATGGTTGGTGGTTGGGTCATGTTGGGGGTTGTAGTGCTGTATGTATAGGGTATAATAGGACTGTATTATGGTCATGTGGTTGGGTCATGTTGGGGGTTGTAGTGCTGTATGTATAGGGTATAATAGGACTGTATTATGGTCATGTGGTTGGGTCGTGTTGGGGGTTGTAGTGCTGTATGTATAGGGTATAATAGGACTGTATTATGGTCATGTGGTTGGGTCGTGTTGGGGGTTGTAGTGCTGTATGTATAGAGTATAATAGGACTGTATTATGGTCATGTGGTTGGGTCGTGTTGGGGGTTGTAGTGCTGTATGTATAGAGTATAATAGGACTGTATTATGGTCATGTGGTTGGGTCGTGTTGGGGGTTGTAGTGCTGTATGTATAGAGTATAATAGGACTGTATTATGGTCATGTGGTTGGGTCGTGTTGGGGGTTGTAGTGCTGTATGTATAGAGTATAATAGGACTGTATTATGGTCATGTGGTTGGGTCATGTTGGGGGTTGTAGTGCTGTATGTATAGAGTATAATGGGACTGTATTATGGTCATGTGGTTGGGTCATGTTGGGGGTTGTAGTGCTGTATGTATAGAGTATAATGGGACTGTATTATGGTCATGTGGTTGGGTCGTGTTGGGGGTTGTAGTGCTGTATGTATAGAGTATAATAGGACTGTATTATGGTCATGTGGTTGGGTCATATTGGGGGTTGTAGTGCTGTATGTATAGAGTATAATAGGACTGTATTATGGTCATGTGGTTGGGTCATGTTGGGGGTTGTAGTGCTGTATGTATAGAGTATAATAGGACTGTATTATGGTCATGTGGTTGGGTCATGTTGGGGGTTGTAGTGCTGTATGTATAGGGTATAATAGGACTGTATTATGGTCATGTGGTTGGGTCGTGTTGGGGGTTGTAGTGCTGTATGTATAGAGTATAATAGGACTGTATTATGGTCATGTGGTTGGGTCGTGTTGGGGGTTGTAGTGCTGTATGTATAGGGTATAATAGGACTGTATTATGGTCATGTGGTTGGGTCATGTTGGGGGTTGTAGTGCTGTATGTATAGGGTATAATAGGACTGTATTATGGTCACGTGGTTGGGTCGTGTTGGGGGTTGTAGTGCTGTATGTATAGGGTATAATAGGACTGTATTATGGTCATGTGGTTGGGTCATGTTGGGGGTTGTAGTGCTGTATGTATAGAGTATAATAGGACTGTATTATGGTCATGTGGTTGGGTCATGTTGGGGGTTGTAGTGCTGTATGTATAGAGTATAATAGGACTGTATTATGGTCATGTGGTTGGGTCATGTTGGGGGTTGTAGTGCTGTATGTATAGAGTATAATAGGACTGTATTATGGTCATGTGGTTGGGTCATGTTGGGGGTTGTAGTGCTGTATGTATAGGGTATAATAGGACTGTATTATGGTCATGTGGTTGGGTCATGTTGGGGGTTGTAGTGCTTTCATGGTCATGCCCTGCTATCCATTTTGCACATATAGAATCCTATAGCAGTATGTGCCTCATGTATGGCTGAACGCACATTCCCCATCTGTCGGGGGAGCCCCCCGTCCTCCATGTCTGTCTCATTCCCTGTCTGTCAGGGCGTGTCGTATATCGATGACATGTCATACGTCTGTCAGATGTGCGTGTCACGGGCTGCATGTCATATGCCTCACCCTGACACACTGCGCCGCTCGGATTAGCCGTGTCCTGATCTCTTCATCTTTTATTTAGAGGTTACAGTTGTTCTAATCTAACATTACACACAGACAGGGCCCGAGTCCTGTACTTAACACAGCGTTGCCGCAAATCCTCCGAGGCCAGAGACCGAGACCCCCGATACAGCTACAAGACCTCCAACTCATACACCGCATCATCGCAAATCCTCAGAGACTTGTACCCCCCATACTGCTCCGAGACCCCACACTCATACACAGCATCACCACAAATCCTCCGAGGCCAGAGACCGAGACCCCCAATCCCTCAAAAGACCCCGAAATCATACACTGCTTCAGTGCACAAATCCTCCGAGGCCAGAGACCAGGACCCCCAACAATGCTCCAAGACTCCAAAATCATACACAGCATCACTGCGCAGATCACCTAAGACCTGAGACCCCCAAATCATACATAGTGTGACCGCAAATCCTCCAAGGACAGAGACCTGGACCCTTCATCCTTCCCTGAGACCCCCGAACTCATACACAGCATCACCATGCAAATCCTCCGAGACCTGCAGTCCCCATCCAACCCCAAAGCCTCATTTCATACATAGCATCACCACACAAATCCTCCAAGACGCCAAGGCCTGAAACCTTCACCCCCGACCGGCCCTGAGACCGATGTCACCACGTAAATCCTCTAAGACAATAGACCTGCACCCTCAAGACCTGAGACCTTTACCCCCAATCCAGCACCTAGACCCCCAGATCCCTCTGATCCTGTCACCGTGCCCCTGTGTCGGCCCCCTGATCCTGTCACCGTGTCTCTGTGCCGGCCCCCTGCTCCTGTCACCGTGCCCCTGTGCCGGCCCCCTGCTCCTGTCACCATGCCCCTGTGCCGGCCCCCTGCTCCTGTCACCGTGCCCCTGTGCCGGCCCCCTGCTCCTGTCACCCTGCCCCTGTGCCGGCCCCCTGCTCCTATCACCGTGCCCCTGTGCCGGCCCCCTGCTTCTGTCACCGTGCCCCTGTGTCGGCCCCCTGCTCCTGTCACCGTGCCCCTCTGCCGGCCCCCTGCTCCTGTCACCGTGCCCCTGCGACGGCCCCCTGCTCCAGTCACCGTGCCCCCTGCTCCTGTCACCGTGCCTCTGTGCCGGCCCCCTGCTCCTATCACCATGCCCCTGTGCCCTCCTGCTCCTGTCACCGTACCCCTGTGCCGGCCCCCTGCTCCTGTCACCGTGCCCCTGTGCCGGCCCCCTGCTCCAGTCACCGTGCCCCTGTGCCGGCCCCCTGCTCCTGTCACCGTGCCCCTGTGCCAGCCTTCTGCTCCTATCACCATGCCCCTGTGCCCTCCTGCTCCTGTCACCGTGCCCCTGTGCTGGCCCCCTGCTCCTGTCACCGTGCCCCTGTGCCGGCCCCCTGCTCCAGTCACCGTGCCCCTGTGCCGGCCCCCTGCTCCTGTCACCGTGCCCCTGTGCCGGCCCCCTGCTTCTATCACCGTGCCCTTGTGCCCTCCTGCTCCTGTCACCATGCCCCTGTGCCGCCCCCTGCTCCTGTCACCGTGCCCCTGTGCCGCCCCCTGCTCCTGTCACCTTGCCCTTGTGCCACCCCCTGTCACTGTGCCCCTGTGACTGCCCCCTGCTCCAGTCACCGTGCCCCCTGCTCCTGTCACCGTGCCCCTGTGCCGGCCCCCTGCTCCTATCACCGTGCCCCTGTGCCCTCCTGCTCCTGTCACCGTGCCCCTGTGCCGGCCCCCTGCTCCTGTCACCGTGCCCCTGTGACGGCCCCCTGCTCCTGTCACCGTGCCCCTGTGCCGGCCCCCTGCTTCTGTCACCGTGCCCCTGTGCCGGCCCCCTGCTCCTATCACCGTGCCCCTGTGCCCTCCTGCTCCTGTCTCCATGCCCCTGTGCCGCCCCCTGCTCCTGTCACCGTGCCCCTGTGCCGCCCATTGCTCCTGTCATCTTGCCCCTGTGCCGCCCCCTGCTCCTGTCACTGTGCCCCTGTGACGGCCCCCTGCTCCAGTCACCGTGCCCCTGTGACGGCCCCCTGCTCCTATCACCGTGCCCCTGTGCCCTCCTGCTCCTGTCACCGTGCCCCTGTGCCGGCCCCCTGCTCCTGTCACCGTGCCCCTGTGCCGGCCCCCTGCTCCTGTCACCGTGCCCCTGTGACGGCCCCCTGCTCCAGTCATCGTGCCCCCTGCTCCTGTCACCGTGCCCCTGTGCTGATCCCCTGCTCCTGTCACCGTGCCCCTGTGCCGGCCCCCTGCTCCTGTCACCGTGCCCCTGTGCCGGCCCCCTGCTCCTGTCACCGTGCCCCTGTGCCGGCCCCCTGCTCCTGTCACCGTGCCCCTGTGCCGGCCCCCTGCTCCTATCACCGTGCCCCTGTGCCCTCCTGCTCCTGTCACCATGCCCCTGTGCCGCCCCCTGCTCCTGTCACCGTGCCCCTGTGCCGCCCATTGCTCCTGTCATCTTGCCCCTGTGCCGCCCCCTGCTCCTGTCACTGTGCCCCTGTGACGGCCCCCTGCTCCAGTCACCGTGCCCCTGTGACGGCCCCCTGCTCCTATCACCGTGCCCCTGTGCCCTCCTGCTCCTGTCACCGTGACCCTGTGCCGGCCCCCTGCTCCTGTCACCGTGACCCTGTGCCGGCCCCCTGCTCCTGTCACCGTGACCCTGTGCCGGCCCCCTGCTCCTGTCACCGTGCCCCTGTGCTGCCCCCTGCTCCTGTCACCATGCCCCTGTGCGGCCCCCTGCTCCTGTCACCATGCCCCTGTGCCGGCCCCATACTTGTGCCCGGGTGCTGTGTACATGTTGGGGCAGTAATCCGGGAATGTGTGTAATCCCAGCTGTCTGGTTATTAATTGATGGGATGACTCCTAATCCCTGGAGCCACGTGACAGCTACTCCCCTCACAGACCGCCCGCCGCTGTCCCCGGGGGCTTGTTATAGAGCTCACCAGTGCAGGGGTTAAGTTCACGAGTGGTTAGTCACTTCCTTATTAATAATTCAGATTATTTTAATTACTTCTCCTCTGACGAGAGAAAGTTACGTCCAGGCCCGACCATTGGGAGCGCTGCCTGGTATTGTGCATCGGTAATGCCGGGGGCCATGTCTGCCATAACATTACAACCTGTGATTTGCATGGATTAGTCGGTGACCGTGGCGCCTGTCGGGGGGGAAATGATCGGTCAGGAAGAGGGAAATGGGCAAATGTAAGGACCTGAGGGCCTGTGACCAGGGCCTATTGATCACTACCTGACGGGGTGGCAGAATCTCCAGAGTGTCCGGTCTTGTGAGGTGTCCCTGGAATGTAGTGGTTGGTACCTCCTTCCAAGAAAGTACATCCGTGACCAGGGGAGAGCCAAAGGCTAGCCCATCTCCTAGTTGTTACCCTTTTAACTTCTTCTCACCGCAGAGGGCCACCAGGTGGCTACCACTAGGGATGGTCTCATTATTGTTGGCAGATGGGGGGCCACCAAGTGGCTACCTCCATGGATGTTTATATTATAGGTGGCAGATCGTCTTGTGGACCACCAGATGGCTACCTCTAGGGATGGTCCCATTATCGGTGCCAGATGGGGGGGCTCATGGGGACTACCTTTAGGGATTGTCCCATTATTGGTTGTAAATGGGTATGCCACCAGGTGGCTACCACTAGGGATGGCCCCATTATCAGTGACAGATGTGGGGTCCACCAGGTGGCTACCACTAGGGATGGTCCAAATATTGGTTGTAGATGAGTGTGCCACCAGGTGGCTACCACTAGGGATGTTCCCGTTATTGGTGGTACATGGGTGGGCCACCAGGTGGCTACCACTAGGAATGGTTCCAATATAGGTGGCAGATGCTCTTGTGCACCAGGAGACACCAGTTCAAACCATTAGCGGATCAGGTAGAGCAGAGACCAAGAACAGGCCGAGGTTGTGGGCTGAGTGTGTGGTCAATGGTTGATGGGGATCCTAGCAATGAGACCCTGACCTATCACAACTTTTGACATGTTTTGAGGTGGGTTCCCTAGGCACCAGCTCCTCAAGTCAAAGGGCGGGACATGGAGTATGGTTCTGCTGTGTACACTGTGTGATATGTTTGTTGCCTCTAGGGGTCCCAATTCGTGTGGGTCTCTAACCTAAATTCCATAGTGCCGGGCAGCGACCATTAACACCAATGGTCTGGCAACCCCAATGCTGAATATCTGGTATTTTTCAATGGGGAAGGAAGCAACCCTAGGCCCCTGCAGTGAGCCGGCTTAGAGAGTCTTTGGAGCAGTTGGCTGGGCCTCAGAGTGGGGTCTATAGAGGCAAGACCACCCAACTGTTTTGGAAGGAGATTTGGAAGCCAAAGCGAGGCCTGGTGGTGCCAGTAGAGACCAGTAGCTTACTGGGCAGTACTGGCGGGAGGACTTTGCCTAGGCCAGAGTCTTTGAGAACAGGGTGAGATACGGGGACTGAGATTGTGATTCTGTGTGAAGTAACCCAGACCAGAGCGGTTCTCCTGTGATCAGGACCTGCGTTAAAGGGGTTTCCAGCCTCCATGGGTTAAGGGGTCCGATCATGGTGGGGTAGGGTCAAAGTACTAGCGCCCCTCTGTGGTTAAGAGCCCCCACAATCAGAAAAGTATCCCCTGTCCCATGGATAGGGAATAGGTGTTAGAGGTCAGGATACCCCTTTAAATAACAGCTGCTCCAGTGTGAATGTAACCTCTAAGCTTTTGTGCCTCCATTGAGATCTCAGTATAGGTAATCTCTTGGTTGTTTGGCCCAGGTTCCTCCTCGTCCTCATCTGTCTGATCTTCAGCGTCCTGTCCACCATAGAACATTACTCTGAATTTGCCACAGGAACTCTATTCTGGATGGTAAGTAACAAGACGCACTACATATCCCAGGCTGTCCTGTATGCGGAGTGAGGGTCACTATTAGTATGTTGATACAGGGACCAGGATACAAATCTGCATAGGGCTTCATTACTGTTGTTACATGAACCTACTTGCTGATGGTTTCTAGATGATGCAACAACTATTAATGCCTACAGTGCCAACCAGGGAGGTCATCATCATACTATGTACTATGCTTCTGCCTTGCAGGAAATCGTGCTGGTGGTGTTCTTCGGTGCCGAGTACCTGGTGCGGCTGTGGTCGGCCGGTTGCCGCAGTAAATACGTTGGCTTCAAGGGGCGAATCCGTTTTGCTCGGAAGCCAATCTCCATAATCGGTGAGCGGTGATGGGAAGCCCTATAGGATTACCTTGTTATACGAGTGGATGTATAGGGAACACTGACAAATCCTGATGACTGATCCCCGCTGATCACACAACAGACGTACGTTGGGATTGGTGACAGACACTCACAGGTCCTATTACTTCTAGATAAACACATAGAACTATAGCTGTGAAACCCGAGCCCATGGGGTCTGATATCTACTGATGGGGTCTGATATCTACTGATGGGGTCTGATACCTACCCATGGGGTCTACCATGTTATATCTACCCATGGGGTCTACCATGTGATATCTACTGATGGGGTCTGATATCTACCCATGGGGTCTACCATCTGATACCTACCTATGGGGTCTGATACCTACCCATGGGGTCTACCATCTGATATCTACTGATGGGGTCTGATATATACCCATAGGGTCTACCATTTGATATCTACTGATGGGGTCTGATATCTACTGATGGGGTCTGATATATACCCATAGGTCTACCATCTGATATCTTCTGATGGGGTCGGATATCTACCCATGGGGTCTCCCATCTGATATCTACCCATAGGGTCTACCATCTGATATCTACTGATGGGATCTGATATCTACCCATGGGGTCTGATATCTACTGATGGGGTCTACCATCTGATATCTACTGATGGGGTCTGATATCTACTGATGGGGTCTACCATCTGATATCTACCTATGGGGTCTACCATTTGATATCTACCTATGGGGTCTACCATCTGAAATCTGTTGATAGGGGTCTACCATCTGATATCTACCCATGGGGTCTACCATCTGATATCTACCAATAGGGTCTACCATTTTATATCTACCCATAGGTCTATCATCTGATATCTTCTGATGGGGTCTGATATCTGCTCATGGGGTCTACCATCTGATATCTACCCATAGGGTCTACCATCTGATATCTACTGATGGGGTCTGATATCTACTGATGTTGTCTACCATCTGATATCTACTGATGGGGTCTGATATCTACTAATGTGGTCTGATATCTACTGATGGGGTCTACCATCTGATATCTACCTATGGGGTCTACCATCTGAAATCTGTTGATAGGGGTCTACCATCTGATATCTACCCATGGGGTCTACCATCTGATATCTACCTATAGGGTCTACCATTTTATATCTACCCATAGGTCTACCATCTGATATCTTCTGATGGGGTCTGATATCTACCCATGGGGTCTACCATCTGATATCTACTGATGGGATCTAAAATCTACCCATGGGGTCTGATATCTACTGATGGGGGTCTACCATCTGATGTCTACCTATGGGGTCTACCGTCTGATATCTACCCATGGGGTCTACCATCTGATATCTACCTATAGGGTCTACCATTTTATATCTACCCATGGGATCTACTATCTTATATCTACCCATGGGGTCTACCATCTAATATCTACTTATGGGGTCTACGATTTTATATCTACCCATGGGGTCTACCATCTGATATCTACCTATAGGGTCTACCATTTTATATCTACCCATAGGTCTACCATCTGATATCTTCTGATGGGGTCTGATATCTACCCATGGGGTCTACCATCTGATATCTACCCATAGGGTCTACCATCTGATATCTACTGATGGGGTCTGATATCTACTGATGTTGTCTACCATCTGATATCTACTGATGGAGTCTGATATATACCCATAGGGTCTACCATCTGATATCTACTGATGGGGTCTGATATAAAACCCATAGGGTCTACCATCTGATATCTACTGATGGGGTCTGATATCTACTGATGGGGTCTACCATCTGATATCTACTGATTGGATCTGAAATCTACCCATGGGGTCTGATATCTACTGATGGGGGTCTACCATCTGATGTCTACCTATGGGGTCTACCATCTTATATCTACCCATGGGGTCTACCATCTTATATCTACCCATGGGGTCTACCATCTTATATCTACCCATGGGGTCTACCATCTTATATCTACCCATGGGGTCTACCATCTGATGTCTACCCATGGATTCTACCATCTAATATCTACCCATGGGGTCTACCATCTGATATCTACCCATGGGGTCTACCATCTGATATCTACCCATGGGGTCTACCATCTTATATCTACCCATGGGGTCTACCATCTAATATCTACTCATGGGGTCTACCATCTTATATCTACCCATGGGGTCTACCATCTTATATCTACCCATGGGGTCTACCATCTGATGTCTACCCATGGATTCTACCATCTAATATCTACCCATGGGGTCTACCATCTAATATCTACCCATGGGGTCTACCATCTGATATCTACCCATGGGGTCTACCATCTTATATCTACCCATGGGGTCTACCATCTAATATCTACTCATGGGGTCTACCATCTGATGTCTACCCATGGGGTCTACCATCTGATATCTACCCATGGGGTCTACCATCTTATATCTACCCATGGGGTCTACCATTTTATATATGTCTAGGGGGTCTACCATCTGATAGCTACCCATGGGGGGTGACTTTGAGGGGATCTTTATGTTGCGTTATTCCTTTTACCATCTTTTACTATACTTCCTGTATTGATTCCTCACTGTTTTCAGGATCTCTGCTTCCTTTCATACAGTCCCTTCCAGTGGATTCCGATCAGCTGTGGTCATGTGATGTCACAGGGGCGGGGCTAATTACACTTTATAGAGCTCTGCACCTGTGTGTCCATCACATGATCAGTCTTTTTCTCTTGTGGCATATATGTATATTTTCGGCTGTTAGGACTTGCACTCATCCATTGCTGGGCTCCCTGGTGCCAGTCCGTTTACTACATCATCACATGACCTGTGAGTCAAGAGAGGTGACATGACATTTCCCTCTAAATAAGATGCTAAGGTGTCAGGTGGGCGGGGTCACATCGCTGGGTGCCACTGCCTTATGTCCTGCATATCCCTCCTCCATAGACTTATAATTCCTGATGTAACTTTCCTCCTCCAGATCTCATTGTGGTCATAGCGTCCATCATCGTCCTCAGCGTCGGCTCCAACGGACAAGTCTTCGCCACATCTGCCATTAGGTTGGTGAGTTTGTTGGCCTCCAGGATTCCTCAGGTCTGGAAGTCAGATCCATTACAGATCCCCAAATAATACCGCCAAGTAACTCAGGATCAGTAATGTAATGTATGTACACAGTGACCCCACCAGTAGAATAGTGAGTGCAGCTCTGGGGTATAATACAGGATGTAACTCAGGATCAGTAATGTATGTACACAGTGACCCCACCAGCAGAATAGTGAGTGCAGCTCTGGAGTATAATACAGGATCAGTAATGTAATGTATATACACTGTGACCCCACCAGCAGAATAGTGAGGGCAGCTCTGGGGTATAATACAGGATGTAACTCAGGATCAGTAATGTAATGTATGTACACAGTGACCTCACCAGCAGGATAGTGAGTGCAGCTCTGGGGTATAATACAGGATGTAACTCAGGATCAGTAATGTATGTACACAGTGACCCCACCAGCAGAATAGTGAGTGCAGCTCTGGAGTATAATACAGGATGTAACTCAGGATCAGTAATGTAATGTATGTACACAGTGACCCCACCAGCAGAATAGTGAGTGCAGCTCTGGGGTATAATACAGGATGTAACAGTATCAGTAATGTAATGTATGTACACAGTGACCCCACCAGCAGAATAGTGAGTGCAGCTCTGGGGTATAATACAGGATCAGTAATGTAATGTATGTACACAGTGACCTCACCAGCAGAATAGTGAGTGCAGCTCTGGGGTATAATACAGGATCAGTAATGTAATGTATGTACACAGTGACCCCACCAGCAGAATAGTGAGTGCAGCTCTGGGGTATATAATAGGATGTAACTCAGGATCAGTAATGTAATGTATGTACACAGTGACCTCACCAGCAGAATAGTGAGTGCAGCTCTGGGGTATATAATAGGATGTAACTCAGGATCAGTAATGTAATGTACACAGTGACCCCACCAGCAGAATAGTGAGTGCAGCTCTAGGGTATAATACAGGATGTAACTCAGGATCAGTAATGTAATGTACACAGTGACCCCACCAGCAGAATAGTGAGTGCAGCTCTGGGGTATAATACAGGATGTAACTCAGGATCAGTAATGTATGTACACAGTGACCCCACCAGCAGAATAGTGAGTGCAGCTCTGGAGTATAATACAGCAGTGTAATGTATGTACACAGTGACCCCACCAGCAGAATAGTGAGTGCAGCTCTGGAGTATAAGTAATAAATGAAGAGTCTGTGTTTTTCCGACTTTGTCTCATTCTCTCCTCCTCTTCTTCTTCAGGGGGATCCGATTCCTGCAGATCCTCCGGATGCTACATGTAGATCGTCAGGGAGGGACATGGAGACTTCTGGGATCTGTAGTGTTCATTCATCGTCAGGTAAGGACACAGTCATCCTACAGCGGTGCCCATCTATCCGCTCTTCTTCTCTATGACACCTCTAGATCCTCACAGACTGATGGAGACTCAGCGGTGTCACCCACAGGCCGGGGCAGTCGCTGCGTTACAATCCCATCAGGCACAGTGACTGCTCTGTAATAATCCCCCATCCCACCATTCTAGCTGTATTACTAAGGGGCTGAGTCTTTCCTCTCTTTCCATGCCGTGATCTTGTGGATGCCCCTTCCCGCAGGAGCTGATCACCACCCTGTATATCGGATTCTTGGGGCTGATCTTCTCTTCGTATTTCGTCTACCTGGCAGAGAAAGACGCCGTAGATGAAGAAGGGAGGACGGGATTCTCCAGCTACGCTGACGCCCTCTGGTGGGGAGTGGTGAGTATGACAGCCTCCGTTTATATTGTGACTTCTCTGTGTATAATATAAGGAGGAAAGAGAAGACCCATAGCAAATATAAACAATATCCACCTTCTCTAGTCACATCCAAAGCTGCACTGACAGATCTGATGGTTTCCTGTTAGAGACCAGGATGTGAGATCACGTAGCTCTGCTGCCCCCTGCAGGTTTACATAGCAGGATATTAATGTTGTTGCTGGTTGTTCTGCCTGGTATCCCGCTGTATGACTCGCCTCAGTTTCCTGTTGCGCAGGTCACAGTGACAACCATAGGATACGGGGATAAAGTTCCACAGACCTGGATCGGGAAAACCATCGCTTCCTGCTTCTCCGTCTTTGCCATATCGTTCTTTGCTCTTCCAGCGGTGAGTACCATCAGCGACCAACTCCATGAGTATACAGAAGTGATCAATGTAGGACAGAAGAGAGGTTACCGCTTCTAATGTGTTTAGCTCACAGAGGATTGTCTGGGCTGGATACATTGTAATAAACTAGAAGGAAGCAGGCTGATGTGTTTAGCTCACAGAGGATTGTCTGGGCTGGATACATTGTAATAAACTAGAAGGAAGCAGGCTGATGTGTTTAGCTCACAGAGGATTGTCTGGACTGTATACATTGTAATAAACTAGAAGGAAGCAGGCTGGTGTGTTTAGCTCACAGAGGATTGTCTGGGCTGGATACATTGTAATAAACTAGAAGGAAGCAGGCTGATGTGTTTAGCTCACAGAGGATTGTCTGGACTGGATACATTGTAATAAACTAGAAGGAAGCAGGCTGGTGTGTTTAGCTCACAGAGGATTGTCTGGACTGTATACATTGTAATAAACTAGAAGGAAGCAGGCTGGTGTGTTTAGCTCACAGAGGATTGTCTGGGCTGGATACATTGTAATAAACTAGAAGGAAGCAGGCTGGTGTGTTTAGCTCACAGAGGATTGTCTGGGCTGGATACATTGTAATAAACTAGAAGGAAGCAGGCTGATGTGTTTAGCTCACAGAGGATTGTCTGGGCTGGATACATTGTAATAAACTAGAAGGAAGCAGGCTGGTGTGTTTAGCTCACAGAGGATTGTCTGGGCTGGATACATTGTAATAAACTAGAAGGAAGCAGGCTGATGTGTTTAGCTCACAGAGGATTGTCTGGACTGGATACATTGTAATAAACTAGAAGGAAATGTGCTGATGTGTTTAGCTCACAGAGGATTGTCTGGACTGTATACATTGTAATAAACTAGAAGGAAGCAGGCTGATGTGTTTAGCTCACAGAGGATTGTCTGGGCTGGATACATTGTAATAAACTAGAAGGAAGCAGGCTGATGTGTTTAGCTCACAGAGGATTGTCTGGGCTGGATACATTGTAATAAACTAGAAGGAAGCAGGCTGGTGTGTTTAGCTCACAGAGGATTGTCTGGGCTGGATACATTGTAATAAACTAGAAGGAAATGTGCTGATGTGTTTAGCTCACAGAGGATTGTCTGGACTGTATACATTGTAATAAACTAGAAGGAAGCAGGCTGATGTGTTAAGCTCACAGATGATTGTCTGGACTGTATACATTGTAATAAACTAGAAGGAAGCAGGCTGATGTGTTTAGCTCACAGAGGATTGTCTGGGCTGGATACATTGTAATAAACTAGAAGGAAGCAGGCTGATGTGTTTAGCTCACAGAGGATTGTCTGGACTAAATACATTGTAATAAACTAAAAGGAAGCATGCTGGTGTGTTTAACTCACAGAGGATTGTCTGGACTAAATACATTAAAACAAAGTACCATGAAGTGTGCTGATGTGTTTAGCTCACAGAGGATTGTATGGACTGGATACATTGTAATAAACTAGAAGGAAGCATGCTGATGTGTTTAGCTCACAGAGGATTGTCTAGACCGGACACGCTGTCAGGCAGGATACATGTTATACCTCTAATGAGTTTAGCTCACAGAGGATTGTCTAGACCGGACACGCTGTCAGGCAGGATACATGTTATACCTCTAATGAGTTTAGCTCACAGAGGATTGTCTACACCGGACGCACTGTCAGGCAGGATAAATGTTATGACTCTTATGAGTTTAGCTCACAGAGGATTGTCTAGATGGGAAGCATTGTCAGGCAGGATAAATGTTATACTTCGTTTGTGTTTAGCTCACAGAGGATTGTCTAGACCGGACACACTGTCAGGAAGGATGAATGTAATACCCTGTATGTGTTTAGCTCACAGAGGATTGTCTAGACCGGACGCACTGTCAGGCAGGATAAATGTTATACCTCTTATGTGTTTAGCTCACAGAGGATTGTCTAGACCTGATACAGTATAACAGGCAGGATAAATGTTATACCTCTTATGTGTTTAGCTCACAGAGGATTGTCTAGACCGGACACGCTGTCAGGCAGGATACATGTTATACCTCTAATGAGTTTAGCTCACAGAGGATTGTCTACACCGGACGCACTGTCAGGCAGGATAAATGTTATGACTCTTATGAGTTTAGCTCACAGAGGATTGTCTAGATGGGAAGCATTGTCAGGCAGGATAAATGTTATACTTCGTTTGTGTTTAGCTCACAGAGGATTGTCTAGACCGGACACACTGTCAGGAAGGATGAATGTAATACCCTGTATGTGTTTAGCTCACAGAGGATTGTCTAGACCGGACGCACTGTCAGGCAGGATAAATGTTATACCTCTTATGTGTTTAGCTCACAGAGGATTGTCTAGACCTGATACAGTATAACAGGCAGGATAAATGTTATACCTCTTATGTGTTTAGCTCACAGAGGATTGTCTAGACCGGACACGCTGTCAGGCAGGATACATGTTATACCTCTAATGAGTTTAGCTCACAGAGGATTGTCTAGACCGGACGCACTGTCAGGCAGGATAAATGTTATACCTCTTATGTGTTTAGCTCACAGAGGATTGTCTAGACCGGACACACTGTCAGACAGGATACATGTTATACGTCTTATGTGTTTAGCTCACAGAGGATTGTCTAGACCTGATACAGTATAACAGGCAGGATAAATGTTATACCTCTTATGTGTTTAGCTCACAGAGGATTGTCTAGACCTGATACAGTGTAACAAGCAGGATAAATGTTATACGTCTTATGTGTTTAGCTCACAGAGGATTGTCTAGACCTGTTACAGTGTAACAAGCTATCAGGACAGGGAAGAGATTTATGCTTCTAATGTATTGACTCGCGGAGGATTTTACATTGTAACAAACCGTCAGCTGTGAGGAATATAACAGCCACAGTTCTCTCCCTGATCTCTTTTTTCTCATCTCTTAGGGGATTTTGGGCTCTGGTTTCGCTCTTAAGGTTCAGCAGAAGCAAAGACAGAAGCACTTCAATAGACAGATCCCGGCAGCGGCCTCGCTGATCCAGGTACGGTACGGGTGGTGGAGGGGATGAGGGCCGCAGAGTATCTCACCTTACTGACTGTCTCCCTGCAGACTCTATGGAGGTGTTACGCTGCTGAGAAGTCCTACAGCTCCACAGCCACATGGAAGATCTACCTGACTCCTCCGGATCAGGGAAACAAGACGGCAGCGGCGCCGCTCAGCCCGGGCACACGGAGACAGGTCTGGGCATTCCTGCCAGCCTCAACCTGCACACTCTATGAACTCCAACTCCCAGCATGCCCTGCTGCCAGCTCCTGTAGAATATCCTGCTTCTGAACTGTCTGGTGACTGAAATTCCTTGCTCTTCCCCCAGAACAGAAGATGTAAGAAGAAGACCAAGTCTGTGCACGAGGCCCTGGTCACCCCCACCAGCCCCACGCTGGCCCCGCTGTGCCTGTCCCCCATCCCGCCGAGCCCCAGAGGGGGCGCCCCCCCGGAGAACGCGCTGTCTGTACCTCACATCACCTATCAGCGCAGCGAGGGCGAGAAGAGAGACATGAACTTCCAGGGGCCTACAGGTAGGGGGCAGACGTGTGCTGCATACAGATGAGTATATAACCCAGAGATACTCCGCTATATACTCCTCCCTGCTTTCACCTTCTGTCTCTCTCTCTCCTGCTCTTCTTCCTCCCTGTAATAGGTCGCTCTCGATCTTGGTCCACCCTCTCTATCTGCACGTCCATTAACTCCACAGTACAAGGTACAAGTGTACGGCAAATCCTAAAAAGAAAGTAAAATCTCTTCTTCTCTGTTCACATCCAAAGCTGCATTCGCAAACTTCTTTCCTGTTACTGTTGGTTAGTGCATTAAGGGAGCTTAGATTGCACATAACCAATTAGAGCTGAGCTTTTAAGTCACATATCTGACAGCAGGATGGAACTAGACCAGTGCACTGAGGGAGCTTAGACTGTTAATCAAAGGTCACATGACTGACAGCAGCATAATACTAGACTAGTGCAGTTAGGGGACTTAGATAGCATAAAGAGCCTAGATAATTAGTTATATCTGAGCTGCTGTCTGACAGCTGGGTGTAACTATACTAGTGCATTGAGGGAGCTTAGATTGCATTTACCCATTTAGCGCTGAGCTGTTAGATCACAAAGATAACAAGGGGTGGAGCTAGACTTGTGCATTGAGGGAGCTTAGATTGCATTTACATATTTAGCGCTGAACTTTTAGATCACATAGATAACAGGGGGTGGTGCTAGACTAGGGCATTAAGAGAGCTTAGATTGCATTTACCACTGAGCTGTTAGGTCACATATATAACTGGGGGTGGAGCTAGACTAGTGCATTGAGGGAGCTTAGATTGCATTTACCCATTTAGCGCTGAACTGTTAGATCACATAGATAACAGGGGGTGGTGCTAGACTAGGGCATTAAGAGAGCTTAGATTACATTTACCACTGAGCTGTTAGGTCACATATATAACTGGGGGTGGAGCTAGACTAGGGCATTGAGGGAGCTTAGATTGCATTTACCCATTTAGCGCTGAGCTGTTAGGTCAAATTTATAACTGTGGGTGGAGCTAGACTAGGACATTGAGGGAGCTTAGATTGTATTTACCCATTTATCACTGAGCTGTTAGGTCATATATATAACTAGGGGTGGAGCTAGGCTAGGACATTGAGGGAGCTTAGATTGTATTTACCCATTTATCACTGAGCTGTTAGGTCATATATATAACTAGGGGTAGAGCTAGGCTAGGACATTGAGGGAGCTTAGATTGTATTTACTCATTTATCACTGAGCTGTTAGGTCACATATATAACTGGGGGTGGCGCTAGACTAGTGCATTGAGGGAGCTTAGATTGTATTTACCCATTTAGCGCTGAGCTGTTAGGTCATATATATAACTAGGGGTGGAGCTAGGCTAGGGCATTGAGGGAGCTTAGATTGTATTTACCCGTTTAGCGCTGAGCTGTTAATTCAGATGTCGACCAGCATGTGGAGCTAAAGTTATTTTTTACACAAATTTATCTTCTATTCTATTACCTATTTATTTGTCCCTTTAAGCCTTAGTATCCATATAGAATATCATTTCATCATGACTTCTACTCCAGTCCCTACCAAAGCTTCAGGCAAATCCCCTCTGACTACCATTGGGAATCCATCAGCACTGCCCTAATAGACACGGCCTTATATTCTATAATCTGCTATTTTCTGGGAGATGTAGTTCTTCCAGGCGTCTGTACACTGCAAGCTGAAAACACTACGTCTCCAAGAATGCAGTGCAGCAGATTGTGTGCTGAGCAGGAACCAATAGAATTCAGCTTTGGCTGTGATTGGAGTATTGTATAAGTAAGCATTTAACCCTTCATTGCCCTGCAGGGAGGAGTCGGCCGGGTGAATCTCTGCCGGATATCTCCAGGACTAATAGCTACACTGATGACATGGACGCCATGAGCGAGGAGAGCCCACTGCCGGCGGTAACAGATTTAGCACAGTAAGGCTCAGGCAGCTGTGGGTGGGGGGTGACATTGTGCCAGTATCTGTTAAGGGGCACTAAGTCAAAGCGGCATGCCCCATGGTACAGGTCTATTCCTATACTAATGCATAGTATGTACAGCCATAGCCCAGAAACAGCACCTCTCATGTCTGTGATGGCCGTATCCGGTATTGCAGCTCATGGAATGCACCTGAACTGAATATAAAAGAGCTGCAATACCAGATACGGCCACATTGACAGAAGTGGCGCTGCTCCTGGATAAAAGTGAGCCAGTCAACCTGGACCTTTTGCTCAGTGCCCCTTTAACCCTTTAAATGTGTGCCAAGCCTGATGTCCGCCCGGTGTAACCATTCTTCTTTGTCTCCCCGGCAGCAGTATGAGCAGGTGAGGGTGTGCGCAGGCAGAGGCTGTGTAAAAGTGGAACGCGGATCTGTCCATAACCACTTTCTAATAGGCTTTGTGCCAGTTCTTTACCTTTTGCAAGATCTCTGCTTGCTGTCAGTGAATGGGAACATCCAAGTCCTGCTAATGCTCTGTGAGCTAAGTGCAGCTGCATATATATATATATTCTTACAGCAAGCAGAGATGGTGGAATAAGGAGAGGGGGATTGGGATTATGTAGAAGCAGCTGTAAATAATCCACTTTCACACATGGACTCCTGCAGGTGTGCGGTAAGTGTGCCCCGAGTGTGCATGCAGTGTTGTGTACCCTCAGCCGTACTGTGTGTGAGTGGCCACAGGATCAGGCTATTCCATTTTACAGCTGTGAGACCTGGACCCCATTCCTCTATGGTCCTACTGAACTGAATATAGGGAACTAGATTCAATTCATTGGGACCACCACTAGGGGGAGCTCACTGCATCTGATCTCATTCCTGTATCCCCATCTGATGGCAGACAGGTGGTTTTCATGTAAATCGGTAAATGTGAGTGTCCACATTTGTGTGTGCTGCAGTACTGACCTGTGTGTGTGTGTTTCTGTTCTGCAGTACTGACCTGTGTGTGTGTGTGCGTTTCTGTACTGCAGTACTGACCTGTGTGTGTGTGTGTGTTTCTGTTCTGCAGTACTGACCTGTGTGTGTGTGTGTGTTTCTGTACTGCAGTACTGACCTGTGTGTGTGTGTTTCTGTTCTGCAGTACTGACCTGTGTGTGTGTGTGCGTTTCTGTACTGCAGTACTGACCTGTGTGTGTGTGTGTGTGTTTCTGTTCTGCAGTACTGACCTGTGTGTGTGTTTCTGTTCTGCAGTACTGACCTGTGTGTGTATGTGTGTCTGTGCTGCAGTACTGACCTGTGTGTGTCTGTGCTGCAGTACTGACCTGTGTGTGTATGTGTGTCTGTGCTGCAGTACTGACCTGTGCGTGTCTGTGCTGCAGTACTGACCTGTGTGTGTATGTGTGTCTGTGCTGCAGTACTGACCTGTGCGTGTCTGTGCTGCAGTAATGACCTGTGCGTGTCTGTGCTGCAGTACTGACCTGTGCGTGTCTGTGCTGCAGTACTGACCTGTGCATATCTGTGCTGCAGTACTGACCTGTGTGTGTCTGTGTTGCAGTACTGACCTGTGTGTCTGTGTTGCAGTACTGACCTGTATGTGTCTGTGTTGCAGTACTGACCCGTGTGCCTGTGTTGCAGTACTGACCTGTGTGCCTGTGTTGCAGTACTGACCTGTGTGTGTCTGTGCTGCAGTACTGACCTGTGTGTGTCTGTGATGCAGTACTGACCTGTGTGTGTCTGTGCTGAAGTACTGACCTGTGTGTGTCTGTGCTGCAGTACTGACCTGTGTGTGTCTGTGCTGCAGTACTGACCTGTGTGTGTCTGTGCTGCAGTACTGACCTGTGTGTGTATGTGTGTCTGTGTTGCAGTACTGACCTGTATGTGTCTGTGTTGCAGTACTGACCCGTGTGCCTGTGTTGCAGTACTGACCTGTGTGTGTATGTGTGTCTGTGCTGCAGTACTGACCTGTGCGTGTCTGTGTTGCAGTACTGACCTGTATGTGTTTGTGTTGCAGTACTGACCCGTGTGCCTGTGTTGCAGTACTGACCTGTGTGCCTGTGTTGCAGTACTGACCTGTGTGTGTCTGTGCTGCAGTACTGACCTGTGTGTGTCTGTGCTGCAGTGCTGACCTGTGTGTGTCTGTGCTGCAGTACTGACCTGTGTGTGTCTGTGCTGCAGTACTGACCTGTGTGTGTCTGTGCTGCAGTACTGACCTGTGTGTGTATGTGTGTCTGTGCAGCAGTACTGACCTGTGTGTGTCTGTGCTGCAGTACTGACCTGTGTGTGTCTGTGTTGCAGTACTGACCTGTGTGTGTCTGTGTTGCAGTACTGACCTGTGTGTGTCTGTGCTGCAGTACTGACCTGTGTGTGTCTGTGTTGCAGTACTGACCTGTGTGTGTCTGTGTTGCAGTACTGACCCGTGTGCCTGTGCTGCAGTACTGACCTGTGTGTGTCTGTGCTGCAGTACTGACCTGTGTGTGTCTGTGCTGCAGTACTGACCTGTGTGTGTCTGTGCTGCAGTACTGACCTGTGCATGTCTGTGCTGCAGTACTGACCTGTGTGTAATCTTCCTGCATGTCTTGTTTGCACAATTATCCTGAGAATTATCAGTAATCCGGCCATCACAATGCTGAGCCCCCCCGGCCGGGTAAGATCCCCCCCCCCACTCTCCGCCTCCCATTACCAGTACTAATACCCCCATTATGATGTCACTATTGATGTGTTGCAGACTGACAGACGCGCACCGGACGGCAGTGAAGGTCACCCGCCGCATGCAGTACTTTGTTGCCCGCAGGAAATTCCAGGTACCGGGAAAGTGAAGCTTCCTGCAGTGCTAGAGTATTCTAGAGCAGCTTCTCCTGAGCTCCCAGCATCCTCTGCTGGTTCAGTGTCTGCACACTGCTGTAACAGTCTGTCTGCTCAGGGTTCAGTGAGTCCAGTTGCAGCTTTGGCAGTGACTGGAGTAGAAGTGATGATAGATAGCAGAGTGATGTCATCCATATCCCCCCGCCGTCCCTGATATATCTCTCTATGGTTCCTCTCCTCCCCACGCTGCCAGCAAGCTCGCAAACCCTACGACGTCCGGGACGTGATTGAGCAGTACTCCCAGGGTCACCTGAACATGATGGTGCGGATCAAGGAGCTGCAGAGAAGGTGACGGCACGAATCCTGTGGGGGGATAAGTGTATGGGAGAAGCTCTGCTATATATATATATATATATATATATATATATATACTGCCTGCTGTCAGTGAATAGAAAACCTGTCCTGCTCATCTCCAGGAGAGCGGTGCTGCTCACTGACATGAAGCATGGCGTCAGGGCTGCAGGCCGCTCTCCTGGCTCCATATTTGCTATGACTTCTTGTTCTCGTTACAGACTGGACCATTCCCTGGGCAAACCGGGCCTCTTCCTGCCAGGTATCTCAGCCATGTGTGTATGTCATGTATCCGAAGAATCAGGGGCCCGAGGGCCGTTATACCAGATAGGTTGTATAAACTGATCTGGACCCAGAATATACGGAAAAGAATAAATAGGTTCATAGGCCCCCCCCCCCCCGCGCCAGGTCCAGGGCTACATATTGTGTCCATGATACTGCAATACACAGCCTACAAAATACTGCCATAGAGCGCACACATCATACCGCCATAGAGCGCACACACAATACCGCCATAGAGCGCACACACAATACCGCCATAGAGCGCACACATTATACCTCCATAGAGTGAACACATCATACCGTCATAGAGTGCACACATCATACCGCCATAGAGTGCACACATCATACCGCCATAGAGCGCACACACAATACCGCCATAGAGTGCACACACCATACCGCCATAGAGTGCACACATAAAAATACCATAGAGTGCACACACCATACCGCCATAGAGTGCACACATAAAAATACCATAGAGTGCACACATCATAGTGCCATAGATTATACTCATAATACTACCATAGAGTGCACACATAATACTACCATAGATTATACACATAATACTACCATAGAGTGCACACATAATACTACCATAGAGTGCACACATACTACCATAGATTATACTCATAATACTACCATAGAGTGCACACATAATACTACCATAGATTATACACATAATACTACCATAGAGTGCACACATAATACTGCCATAGATTATACACATAATACTACCATAGAGTGCACACATAATACTGCCATAGAGTGCACACATAATACTGCCATAGATTATACACATAATACTACCACAGATTATACACATAATACTACCATAGATTATACACATAATACTACCATAGATTATACACATAATACTACCATAGAGTGCACACATAATACTACCATAGATTATACACATAATACTACCATAGAGTGCACACATAATACTACCATAGAGTGCACACATACTACCATAGAGTGCACACATAATACTACCATAGAGTGCACACATAATACTGCCATATATTATACACATAATACTGCCATAGATTATACACATAATACTACCATAGATTATACACATAATACTACCATAGATTATACACATAATACTACCATAGAGTGCACACATAATACTACCATAGAGTGCACACATAATACTGCCATAGAGTGCACACATAATACTGCCATAGATTATACACATAATACTACCATAGATTATACACATAATACTACCATAGATTATACACATAATACTACCATAGAGTGCACACATAATACTACCATAGATTATACACATAATACTACCACAGATTATACACATAATACTACCATAGATTATACACATAATACTACCATAGATTATACACATAATACTACCATAGAGTGCACACATAATACTACCATAGATTATACACATAATACTACCATAGAGTGCACACATAATACTGCCATAGATTATACACATAATACTACCATAGAGTGCACACATAATACTGCCATAGAGTGCACACATAATACTGCCATAGATTATACACATAATACTACCACAGATTATACACATAATACTACCATAGATTATACACATAATACTACCATAGATTATACACATAATACTACCATAGAGTGCACACATAATACTACCATAGATTATACACATAATACTACCATAGAGTGCACACATAATACTACCATAGAGTGCACACATACTACCATAGAGTGCACACATAATACTACCATAGAGTGCACACATAATACTGCCATATATTATACACATAATACTGCCATAGATTATACACATAATACTACCATAGAGTGCACACATAATACTACCATAGAGTGCACACATAATACTACCATAGAGTGCACACATAATACTACCATAGATTATACACATAATACTGCCATAGATTATACACATAATACTGCCATAGAGTGCACACATAATACTACCATAGATTATACACATAATACTGCCATAGATTATACACATAATACTACCATAGAGTGCACACATAATACTACCATAGAGTGCACACATAATACTACCATAGAGTGCACACATAATACTACCATAGATTATACACATAATACTACCATAGATTATACACATAATACTACCATAGAGTGCACACATAATACTACCATAGATTATACACATAATACTACCATAGATTACACACATAATACTACCATAGAGTGCACACCTAATACTACCATAGAGTGCACACATAATACTGCCATAGATTATACACGTAATACTGCCATAGATTATACACATAATACTACCATAGAGTGCACACATAATACTGCCATAGATTATACACATAATACTACCATAGATTATACACATAATACTACCATAGATTATACACATAATACTACCATAGAGTGCACACATAATACTACCATAGATTATACACATAATACTACCATAGATTATACACATAATACTACCATAGAGTGCACACATAATACTGCCATAGATTATACACATAATACTACCATAGATTATACACATAATACTACCATAGAGTGCACACATAATACTACCATAGATTATACACATAATACTACCATAGAGTGCACACATAATACTACCATAGATTATACACATAATACTACCATAGATTATACACATAATACTACCATAGATTATACACATAATACTGCCATAGAGTGCACACATAATACTGCCATAGATTATACACATAATACTACCATAGATTATACACATAATACTACCATAGATTATACACATAATACTGCCATAGATTATACACATAATACTGCCATAGATTATACACATAATACTACCACAGATTATACACATAATACTGCCATAGATTATACACATAATACTACCATAGAGTGCACATATAATACTACCATAGATTATACACATAATACTACCATAGATTATACACATAATACTACCATAGAGTGCACACATAATACTGCCATAGATTATACACATAATACTACCATAGATTATACACATAATACTGCCATAGATTATACACATAATACTACCATAGAGTGCACACCCGTATGCTAGAGTGCCGTATAGTCTATATAATAGCAGATAATCGAGCGCTTTTCTTCTCCCTAACTGTGATCCTCCTCTCCGCAGAGAAGGGAGTGGATAAAGGCTACTACACGGTGGGATCGCGGCTCATGCGTCTGGAGGAGAAGGTGCCACGTTCTTTTTTTTCATCTGGTCATTCTTAAAGGGGAAGTCCACCTTCATGAATGGCTGATTTTGTCTCTGTGAGGTGTGATTCCCCTTTAAGCTGCAGCCCATCTGTCTCGATGAGCCCCCCTAATATCAGATGTTGTGTGTGATCCCCCGGACCCCTCGCCATCCCCCTCCCTGGCACAGTTACATTTTCCCAGGATGAGGACCCAGCCTGGCACAGGGAGGGCAGAGCAGGGGACACCGCACACTCCCCCTCCGACCATTTGCCTCTTGTTCCCGCAGCTCAGAGACCCTCTTGGGTGTTTCATTGTGGGGTCTCGCTGGCTACTGAGCTGGCACAAGGTCTGCTCACTTGGCAGTGCCAGGCGGGTCTGGGCAGCGGCACGGGCTGAGTGCGCCCATTGTCTGAGCGTCCTGGAATCAGCCAGACGCCCAGCAGAACGCGGCCCCCCATCACCGCAGCATAATGAGCCCCTCTAATTATTCTCCTGTCCCCGGATCACCCCTGGAGAGTGTCAGCATGGCCGCCCGCTGGGGGCAAACCAGGACAAGCTTAGATACATCAGGGCTGTATCACAGGGTAGGATAAGATACATTAAGCAGGCTTAGATACACTGAAACAGCATTGTACATTATAGGTTTAGATACACTTGGCTGAGCAGACAGTATCACGCGATAAGCTAAGATACACCAGGACAGTATCACAGAAGGAAGGCTTAGATACAAACATAAACTGACAGTATCACACATGATGGGCTTCAGTGCACAGTGGCTCAGTAGGCAGGATCAAACAAGATTAGATACACCCCCAGCAGGGAGTATCACGTGATATACTTAGATACACAGATTTATCATTGCAGTATATAGGCCCATGGTTTTCTCTCCCCTCCTGTTCCCCTGGTGTATTATGGGGTGTCAGGCTGTAGACCCCCATGCCTTGCACTGCGCGGTCTCCTCTCCCCTCCTGTACCCCTGGTGTATTATGGGGTGTCAGGCTGTAGACCCCCATGCCTTGCACTGTGCGGTCTCCTCTCCCCTCCTGTACCCCTAATGTATTATGGGGTGTCAGGCTGTAGACCCCCATGCCTTGCACTGTGCGGTCTCCTCTCCCCTCCTGTACCCCTGGTGTATTATGGGGTGTTGGGCTGTAGACCCCCATGCCTTGCACTGCTCGGTCTCCTCTCCCCTCCTTGCACACAGTCCTCTTCTCCTGGTGTATTATGGGGTCTCGGGCTGTAGACCCCCATGCCTTGCACTGCTCAGTCTCCTCTTCCCTCCTCTTCTTCTACTGTATTATGGGGTCTCGGGCTGCAGACCCCCATCCCTTGCACTGCACGGTCTCCTCTCCCCTCCTCTTCCCCTGGTGTATTATGAGGTCTCGGGCTGCAGACCCACATGCCTCGCACTGCGCAGTCTCCTCTCCCTTCCTCTTCTCCTGGTGTAGTATGCGGTGTCAGGCTGCAGACCCCCATGCCTTGCACTGCTCAGTCTCCTCTTCCCTCCTATTCTTCTACTGTATTATGGGGTCTCGGGCTGCAGATCCCCATCCCTTGCACTGCACGGTCTCCTCTCCCCTCCTCTTCCTCTGGTGTATTATGAGGTTTCGGGCTGCAGACCCCCATGCCTTGCACTGCTCGGTCTTCTATCCCCTACTCTTCTCCTACTGTATTATGGGGTCTCTGGCTGCAGACCCCTATGCCTTGCACTGCTCGGTCTCCTCTCCCCTCCTTGCACACAGTCCTCTTCCCCTGGTGTATTATGGGGTCTTGGGCTGCAGACCCCCATTCCTTGCACTGATCGGTCTCCTCTCCCCTCCAGGTCTCCCAGATGGATAACAAGTTGGATGAAATCCTTCGTGTCTTCCGAGCTCAGTTGGTGCCAGAGGAGGATCGGGTGTTGCCCCCTGAGCCCGCCTCACCGTCCCCCCACCGGCTGCACCCCTCTCACAGCTCCCCCACCCCCAGCCGCCCATTCTGAGACCCTCCGTCCATCTGCTCCAATGGTCAAGAGACAGAAGCGGCTGCCACCACCTGGCACCCAGCGGTTGTGACAGTGGCAGATGCCCCATAAGAGGCTTCCCACCCAGCGGGGGTCCAACGAGGGTCCCAATGGGCACACAGATGCCCCATAAGAGGCTTTCCACCCAGCGAGGGTCCCATCGGGCACAGAGGTGCCACAGAAACCCACAGGTGGTGCCATGCGTCCACCAGAGCGGAGGACATAGACTACATTGAGGGAGAGACCCTCCCAGGTGTGCAGCCATGGCCGCCCGACTCCTCCTGGACCGGCTCATCGGGATCTCATGTCATGAATGTCTCTGACTCGCCTCAACTATGCAGAAGGATGCACAGTCCACGAGCGGGGGTCCCCCGAGGCGGTGCCCCCCAATGTCCTCACTGAGATTGTGTCACAGCCGGTACACACAGTACATGCCACTCCGGCCCATCTGGGAGGGGTCCACACGGGTTGTTGACCCATTTGCCTTATATTGTCTATAGCTGCCCCCCTCCCCTGTGTAACCATACCCCCCCCCCCCCCCCCATCATCCTTGTCTCATCAGAGGTGGGCGTGTACAGAAATATGCTAATGTATGCAAATGAGTCTGAAAGGGAATAAAGACTAAAGTAGCAAAACATCTGGGATTGGCTGAAAGCTTTAAAGATCTGCGGCCAAGACCGGACAAGACCGCAGCGTGTACTGAGGCGTGCAGCAGCTGCAGGACCCGCACACAGAAGGTCACATGACCAGAACTTCTTAGGTCCTCAAACCAAAGGATGGCAAATTAAACAGGTCTGGGGTCTGTATTAGTTTAGGGGTCTGGTCTGGGGTCTGTATTAGTTTAGGGGTCTGGTCTGGGGTCTGTATTAGTTTAGGGATCTGGTCTGGGGTCTGTATTAGTTTAGGGGTCTGGTCTGGGGTCTGTATTAGTTTAGGGGTCTGGTCTGGGGTCTGTATTAGTTTAGGGGTCTGGTCTGGGGTCTGTATTAGATTAGGGGTCTGTATTAGTTTAGGGGTCTGGTCTGGGGTCTGTATTGGCTTAGGGGTCTGGTCTGGGGTCTGTATTAGTTTAGGGGTCTGGTCTGGGGTCTGTATTAGTTTAGGGGTCTGGTCTGGGGTCTGTATTAGATTAGGGGTCTGTATTAGTTTAGGGGTCTGGTCTGGGGTCTGTATTGGCTTAGGGGTCTGGTCTGGGGTCTGTATTAGTTTTGGGGTCTGGTCTGGGGTCTGTATTAGTTTAGGGGTCCGGTCTGGTGTCTATATTAGTTTAGAGGTCTGGTCTGGGGTCTGTATTTAGGGGTCTGGTTGGGGGTCTCTATTAGTTTAGGGGTCTGGTCTGGGGTCTGTATTAGTTTAGGGGTCTGGTGTCTGTATTAGTTTAGGGGTCTGGTCTGGTGTCTGTATTAGTTTAGGGGTCTGGGGTCTGTATTAGTTTTGGGGTCCGGTCTGGGGTCTGTATTAGGTTAGGGGTCTGGGGTCTGTATTAGTTTAGGGGTCTGGTCTGGGGTCTGTATTAGTTTAGGGGTCTATTCTGGGGTCTGTATTAGTTTTGGGGTCTGGTCTGGGGTCTGTATTAGTTTTGGGGTCTGGTCTGGGGTCTGTATTAGGTTAGGGGTCTGGTCTGGGGTCTGTATTAGTTTTGGGGTCCGGTCTGGGGTCTGTATTAGTTTAGGGGTCTGGGGTCTGTATTAGGTTAGGGGTCTGGTCTGGGGTCTGGTCAAGGGTCTGGTCTGGGGTCTGTATTAGTTTTGGGGTCCGGTCTGGGGTCTGTATTAGTTTTGGGGTCTGGTCTGGGGTCTGTATTAGGTTAGGGGTCCGGTCTGGCTTTGGTATCAGGGGTCTGGGGTCTGCAGCTATGTAGGGGTGTCATACAGAAGTGTTTGGTCTCCCCTCTCTATCTGCCATCTTGGTGCCCGTTGGCCGCTGTGGCACTGTGGGCATCTCCATAGACCCCGCTGTGGGTGGGCACGCTGGCATTCTCAGGGTGACCATAAAAGGGAAGAAATGGGAAACCTCCGTGACTTTCCCCCCCGGGCACATTATTCACATAACTGACTGCTCACCTGATGGCGGACTACACGCCCCAGGTTTACCTACTAAGAGGCTCCATGTGATGGCCGGTAGTGGCCGGGATACATGAGCCGTGCTGTGTGTAGGAACTGGGTGATGAGGAACTACAACTCCCATCATGTTACTGACGGTCTCCTCTAAGACCTGGGAGTTATATAGGCCGGATACAACTGTACCAAACCCTCAGCTCTGAGAACTGTCAGATATAGGGGCGGCGTATCACGTATCTAAGCCACTACACTCCTCTCCTGTCTGTATGGGGGGGGGGGAGGGCAGAGAAAACAGGTGTGAGGCCAGAACACAGGGGGCCTTGTTATAGGGAAGGTAAAGAATTAACCCCTTGTATCCTGCCCAGAGAGAGGGAGGGGCCTGTGTACACCGCAGACAGGGGAAGTGGTACTGTGCACTGTATATATATATACTGAGGATTACACCCAGCATACAGGACAGGAGAAGTGCTACTGTGCACTGTATATATATATACTGAGGA
The DNA here is from genome assembly GCF_027789765.1 of Dendropsophus ebraccatus. Lineage (NCBI taxonomy): Eukaryota > Metazoa > Chordata > Amphibia > Anura > Hylidae > Dendropsophus > Dendropsophus ebraccatus. The sequence continues at coordinate 7,007,654 of NC_091454.1, read as the reverse complement.
TTACACCCAGCATACAGGGCAGGAGAAGTGGTACTGTGCACTGTCCATATATACAGGAGAGGAGAAGTGGTACTGTGCACTGTCCATATATACAGGATAAGAGAAGTGGTACTGTGCAGCCCCCATATATACAGGATAAGAGAAGTGGTACTGTGCACCATCCATATATACAGGATAAGAGAAGTGGTACTGTGCACCATCCATATATACAGGATAAGAGAAGTGGTACTGTGCAGCATCCATATATACAGGATAAGAGAAGTGGTACTGTGCAGTGTCCGTATATACAGGATAAGAGAAGTGGTACTGTGCACCATCCATATATACAGGATAAGAGAAGTGGTACTGTGCAGTGTCCGTATATACAGGATAAGAGAAGTGGTACTGTGCAGCGTCCATATATACAGGATAAGAGAAGTGGTACTGTGCAGCGTCCATATATACAGGATAAGAGAAGTGGTACTGTGCAGTGTCCGTATATACAGGATAAGAGAAGTGGTACTGTGCAGCCCCCATATATACAGGATAAGAGAAGTGGTACTGTGCACCATCCATATATACAGGATAAGAGAAGTGATACTGTGCAGTGTCCGTATATATAGGATAAGAGAAGTGGTACTGTGCAGCGTCCATATATACAGGATAAGAGAAGTGGTACTGTGCAGCATCCATATATACAGGATAAGAGAAGTGGTACTGTGCAGTGTCCATATATACAGGATAAGAGAAGTGGTACTGTGCAGTGTCCGTATATACAGAATAAGAGAAGTGGTACTGTGCAGTGTCCATATATACAGGATAAGAGAAGTGGTACTGTGCAGTGTCCATATATACAGGATAAGAGAAGTGGTACTGTGCAGTGTCCGTATATACAGGATAAGAGAAGTGGTACTGTGAAGCGTCCATATATACAGGATAAGAGAAGTGGTACTGTGCAATGTCCATATATACAGGATAAGAGAAGTGGTACTGTGCACCATCCATATATACAGGATAAGAGAAGTGGTACTGTGCAGCATCCATATATACAGGATAAGAGAAGTGGTACTGTGCAGTGTCCATATTTACAGGAGAGGAGAAGTGGTACTGTGCAGTGTCCGTATATACAGGATAAGAGAAGTGGTACTGTGCAGCGTCCATATATACAGGATAAGAGAAGTGGTACTGTGCAGCGTCCATATATACAGGATAAGAGAAGTGGTACTGTGCAGTGTCCGTATATACAGGATAAGAGAAGTGGTACTGTGCAGCCCCCATATATACAGGATAAGAGAAGTGGTACTGTGCACCATCCATATATACAGGATAAGAGAAGTGATACTGTGCAGTGTCCGTATATATAGGATAAGAGAAGTGGTACTGTGCAGCGTCCATATATACAGGATAAGAGAAGTGGTACTGTGCAGCGTCCATATATACACGATAAGAGAAGTGGTACTGTGCAGTGTCCATATATACAGGATAAGAGAAGTGGTACTGTGCAGTGTCCGTATATACAGGATAAGAGAAGTGGTACTGTGCAGTGTCCATATATACAGGAGAAGTGGTACTGTGCAGTGTCCATATATACAGAATAAGAGAAGTGGTACTGTGCAGCATCCATATATACAGGATAAGAGAAGTGGTACTGTGCAGTGTCCATATATACAGGATAAGAGAAGTGGTACTGTGCAGTGTCCGTATATACAGAATAAGAGAAGTGGTACTGTGCAGTGTCCATATATACAGGATAAGAGAAGTGGTACTGTGCAGTGTCCATATATACAGGATAAGAGAAGTGGTACTGTGCAGTGTCCGTATATACAGGATAAGAGAAGTGGTACTGTGAAGCGTCCATATATACAGGATAAGAGAAGTGGTACTGTGCAATGTCCATATATACAGGATAAGAGAAGTGGTACTGTGCACCATCCATATATACAGGATAAGAGAAGTGGTACTGTGCAGCATCCATATATACAGGATAAGAGAAGTGGTACTGTGCAGTGTCCATATATACAGGATAAGAGAAGTGGTACTGTGCAGTGTCCGTATATACAGGATAAGAGAAGTGGTACTGTGCAGTGTCCATATATACAGGATAAGAGAAGTGGTACTGTGCAGCCTCCATATATACAGGATAAGAGAAGTGGTACTGTGCAGCATCCATATATACAGGATAAGAGAAGTGGTACTGTGCAGTGTCCGTATATATAGGATAAGAGAAGTAGTACTGTGCAGCATCCATATATACAGGATAAGAGAAGTGGTACTGTGCACCATCCATATATACAGGATAAGAGAAGTGGTACTGTGCAGTGTCCATATATACAGAATAAGAGAAGTGGTACTGTGCAGCATCCATATACACAGGATAAGAGAAGTGGTACTGTGCAGTGTCCGTATATACAGGATAAGAGAAGTGGTACTGTGCAGTGTCCATATATACAGGATAAGAGAAGTGGTACTGTGCAGTGTCCGTATATACAGGATAAGAGAAGTGGTACTGTGCAGTGTCCATATATACAGGATAAGAGAAGTGGTACTGTGCAGTGTCCGTATATACAGGATAAGAGAAGTGGTACTGTGCAGCCCCCATATATACAGGATAAGAGAAGTGGTACTGTGCAGTGTCCATATATACAGGATAAGAGAAGTGGTACTGTGCAGTGTCCGTATATACAGGATAAGAGAAGTGGTACTGTGCAGTGTCCATATATACAGGATAAGAGAAGTGGTACTGTGCAGTGTCCATATATACAGGAGAAGTTGTACTGTGCAGCATCCATATATCCATATATACAGGAGAAGTTGTACTGTGCAGTGTCCATATATACAGGATAAGAGAAGTGGTACTGTGCAGTGTCCATATATACAGGAGAAGTGGTACTGTGCAGTGTCCGTATATACAGGAGAAGTTGTACTGTGCAGCATCCATATATCCATATATACAGGAGAAGTTGTACTGTGCAGTGTCCATATATACAGGATAAGAGAAGTGGTACTGTGCAGTGTCCGTATATACAGGAGAAGTTGTACTGTGCAGCATCCATATATACAGGAGAAGTGGTACTGTGCAGTGTCCGTATATACAGGAGAAGTTGTACTGTGCAGCATCCATATATACAGGAGAAGTGGTACTGTGCAGTGTCCGTATATACAGGAGAAGTTGTACTGTGCAGCATCCATATATACAGGAGAAGTGGTACTGTGCACTGTCCGTATATACAGGATAAGAGAAGTGGTACTGTGCAGTGTCCGTATATACAGGAGAAGTTGTACTGTGCAGCATCCATATATACAGGAGAAGTTGTACTGTGCACTGTCCGTATATACAGGAGAAGTTGTACTGTGCAGTGTCCGTATATACAGGAGAAGTTGTACTGTGCAGCATCCATATATACAGGAGAAGTGGTACTGTGCAGTGTCCGTATATACAGGAGAAGTTGTACTGTGCAGCATCCATATATACAGGAGAAGTGGTACTGTGCACTGTCCGTATATACAGGAGAAGTTGTACTGTGCAGCATCCATATATACAGGAGAAGTTGTACTGTGCAGCATCCATATATACAGGATAAGAGAAGTGGTACTGTGCAGTGTCCATATATACAGGATAAGAGAAGTGGTACTGTGCACCATCCATATATACAGAATAAGAGAAGTGGTACTGTGCAATGTCCATATATACAGGATAAGAGAAGTGGTACTGTGCAGTGTCCGTATATACAGGATAAGAGAAGTGGTACTGTGCAGTGTCCGTATATACAGGAGAAGTTGTACTGTGCAGCATCCATATATACAGGAGAAGTTGTACTGTGCAGTGTCCGTATATACAGGAGAAGTTGTACTGTGCACTGTCCGTACGCTCTTCTTCTATGTTCTGGACCTCGGGGCGGATTGAGCGTACGTGACCAATCAGAAGGGAACAGAACACAATTCCAATCTTCCACCTTAAGTGTTTGTCCCGCCTCCTCTCAGCTTAACTACTAACCCCCAGGCCCCGCCCCCATGTTGTATTCTTATTGGTTTCTTCTCATGTCAATCAATCAGGCTAGAAAAGGAGTGAAGAAAAACTGAAAAACAACCGGAACATGGAAGAAAAACAAGCGGCGGCGATCAGGATCCATAGAGAGCTCAGCACAGTCACAGGCTTTCCGCCCTGTTCACACCTACAGGTTTTATTTGCAGTTACTGAATACAAAGTTGGAAAACGTCTCCCTCCATCTGATCCATTACTGAGTGTTCCGGAAAGTTGGCTGACAGCCCTTCCAGCCCTCACAGGTCACTCAGCTTTCCTGGAGCCCTGAACGGCATTCAAAAGGACGGATCACAAGGTAACCTGTCTGTTTGCCTTTCAGGACTCTTGGAAAGCTGGGTGACAGGTACTCAGGGCCTGCAGGCTCCAATCCTAAGTAGTTATGGCGCTTTCTTCTAGAAACAGCGCCCCTCTTACTCTCAGTCTGGGTGCGGTATTGCAGCTCAGATCCATTCGGGTGAATAAAGACGCTTTTTCTCACTCTGGATAACACCTTAAAAGGGAACTCCAGCAAAAATTAAAAAGATTTGTAATTTACTTCTATATGAAAATCTCCAGTCTTCCAGTACTTATCAGCTGCTGTATGTCCTGCAGGAAGAGATGTATTCTCTCCAGTCTGACACAGTGCTCTCTGCTGCCACCTCTGTCCAGAGCAGGAGAGGTTTTCTATGAGGATTTGCTGCTGCTCTGGACAGAGGTGGCAGCAGAGAGCACTGTGTCAGACTGGAGAGAATACACCACTTCCTGCAGGACATACAGCAGCTGATAAGTACTGGAAGACTGGAGATTTTTTAATAAAAAAAAATAATCTACAAATCTATATAACTTTCTGACACCAGATAGCTTTTTTTTTACCGGAGTTCCCCTTTAATTAGACTTTTTTTTATTTTAATTAAATCCCCGTTTGTTCCACGTCTCGTGTGTCGGAATAAAAACACATTCACAGTTTTTTTTTTTGTGCATGAATTTACTATTATTTTTTATGATTGCATGACGTCAGAATACAAATCAAAGAAATTTCAAACTTTACCAACAAAAAAAAAATATACACACATACATATATTTTTTTTCTTCTCCGGCATCTGGCTCAGTCTGCAATCCTTGCTCTACTGCCAAATTATTACAAAAAAAAGTAAAAAAAAAAAAAAATTATAAAAAAAAATTCCTGCTACAATAAGAAACAAAATAGACGCTTATATATAAACAGCATTTACAGATGCACAAAATCTGCCACTTTGGCTTTTTGGAAAAAAAAAATAAATTTTTTTTTTTTTTTTTTTTTTTTTTTACTAGATTAAACAATTTTTTTTTTCTTTTAGAAACATAAATAAGTTAGTAAAAGGTTTCAGTGTCTTTACACAGCAATTCACATACACACCTCAACATTGGTCACCAGAGAGTTTGCTACATACAGACACCACGCGCAGACGGCGGGGGAGGAGCAGAGGGTTCTGGCTGCCGGGCACAGCTGGACCCGCTGCCCGGGAAGTGCTGCTAGGATAGAAGCCATTGGCTGTTATGACGGGCGATGATGCATCTGAAAATTTGACCTAAAATTATATACGGATACGGTGATTGGAAAAAAAAAAACCCCAACATGATTGAGTAGTAACTACTGGTTTATAAAACTTGTGACACGTCAGTAGGTCTGATCGCTGGGGGTCCAGGTGCAGAGATCCCTACTATATAGGGAGCTGAGCCCATTTGGTTGTGCATGATTCTCCTCAGGGGCGGGGTTAATTCTGTTGAACACAGGTCTACTCAAGGGCGGGGTTAACTCAGTTGTGCTCAGTTATCTTCAGGGGCGGGGATAACTCAGTTGTGCTCAGTTATCTTCAGGGGCGGGGATAACTCAGTTGTGCTCAGTTATCTTCAGGGGCGGGGATAACTCAGCTGTGCTGTTATCTTCAGGGGCGGGGATAACTCAGTTGTGCTCAGTTATCTTCAGGGGCGGGGATAACTCAGTTATCTTCAGGGGCGGGGATAACTCAGTTATCTTCAGGGGCGGGGATAACTCAGTTATCTTCAGGGGCGGGGATAACTCAGTTGTGCTCAGTTATCTTTAGGAGCGAGGATAACTCAGTTGTGCTCAGTTATCTTCAGGGGCGAGGATAACTCAGTTGAGCTCTGATCTAAGGGGTGGGGATAACTCAGTTGGGCTCTGATCTCCTCAGGGGCGGGGATAACTCAGTTGAGCTCTGATCTAAGGGGTGGGGATAACTCAGTTGGGCTCTGATCTCCTCAGGGGCGGGGATAACTCAGTTGGGCTCTGATCTCCTCAGGGGTGGTGTTTACTCGTGTTAAGATCTACTCAACTGCTGGGTTAACTCAGTTGTGCTCAGTTATCTTCAGGAGCAGGGATAACTCAGTTGGGCTCTGATCTCCTCAGGGGTGGGGTTAACTGTTGTATTCAGATCTAATCAAGGGCGGGGATAACCAAGTTATGCTCTGATTTCCTCAGAGGCGGGGTTAATTCAATTATGCTCAGATCTCCTCAGAGGCGGGGTTAATTCAATTATGCTCAGATCTCCTCAGAGGCGGGGTTAAATCAATTATGCTCAGATCTCCTCAGAGGCGGGGTTAACTATGAATAATAGACTGATATACTCAATAATGTACTGGCTCCTAGAAGTCTATCTACTAGGGTAGAGCTGCAATGAAGCATTTTCCAGGTACTTTAGGACAGAGACAGCACTGCGAACAGGGTCCGGAACACTTTCTCCACCTGTAACTGATGTAGTAATCAGATACCCCTCTTAATGATAACCACATCTACTGGAGGAGATTTCCACTGTAGCACACTGTTCCTTTAAGACAGAAAATGGGTAGAAAGCCATCGCTCCTCAGAGGCGGGGTTAGCTGAGCACAGATTCTATAAGGTTACACAACAATTATACTATCTACTAGAGGAAGGTTGTACTGCAGCGTTCTGTTACATTAAGGCAAAGATAACGCTGAGATAAGGACACTTAGTAGCAATCAGATTTTTGAAGTCATTGATGGAGACTCCTCAGGGGCGGGGCTAGCTGCACAAAGATACAAAGAACAGTGTTAACCTGAATATTTCAGCAGGGGTCACAATGTTTGACATGTCAAAAGTTTTATAAAACACTACTTACCCTCTAACCCCTCCCTACAAGCTGAGTGGGAGGGGAGCAAAAATGGCGCTCTGTACTGTGCGGACATCATTTTTTTTTTATATATATATATATATATAACGGAAATGCAATGGTTGAATGAAAAAGATAAAGCTTACAACCAGACAATATTTTTTTTTCTTCACACAGCATGTGGCCAGTGTTCACAAAAAAAATCAGATTTTTTTTTCCTCAATTTCAAACCTTATTACAAATTAAAAAATAGATATATTTTTATTTACAGAACATAAAAAAAATTGTAATAAAAAAACAAACAAAAATAAAATACTGTGGAGCCGTCTTCCGGCAACGAAAGGTCTGAACACATCGGTTACAAAAAAAAAAATGGAAAGGGGAGGGGAGGGGTTATATTCCCAATTTTTAAATTTTTGTAATTTTAATTAAAAAAAATTAACTCTATAATAAAAAAAAAAAAAAGTTTTTTTTTTTTTAAATCTGATTTTAAAAAAATTCAAACAATAAATTGGTCAGATTTTTATATATTTTTTTACTTTGTTCTTTATGTTGGGGGCAAAAATCACAGGCAGCCTGTAGGTGGCGCCATGCCGGAGCCGTATATGAAGATGGACAAACAGGTTCCCGCCCTCTTGACCCTTTCAGTCCCTGGGATTTCACTATGTAAGCCACCCATGAAATAAAAACAAATTTTGGTTAGTCAAGGTGCCCATGTGACGGGCACTGCCCCCTCCCCCGATGTGTTGCAGACCTGGCCTTACGGAAGAATTCACAGATCAGCCGGGTGACCTCGTGTGCCAGCTCCAAGGTTTCTCCTCACTCAGATCTGTGTGAACCCGTCTCGCGCTCTGCCCCTCTCTAAAACGTTTTATGTGCTACACAAGGGGGCGACGGCGGGCACACGGGTGGTAAGAGAATACGAAGGTGCCTCGTTGCACAATGCTACATGTCATGCCCGGGGTAATTAGTGTTACTCTGTATCAGTGCTTGCAGGGTTCTCCCACCAGTGACAGAGTCCACGGGCCGACTGGGCAGGAGTCAGCCGACACTGGAGGAAGATGAGCCTGGTACCTGCGGGGGAGAAGAGGAGGAGAAGTCAGCAACAATATATACACTACACATATATAGCAGTACAGCACATGACACTGTATACCCCGAGACTGCACCTGTATTATAGTAGTATATTCCTGTATATAGGAGCAGTATTATAGTAGTTATATCCTGTATATAGGAGCAGTATTATAGTAGGTATATTCTTGTATATAGGAGCAGTATTATAGTAGTTATATTCCTGTATATAGGAGCAGTATTATAGTAGTTATATTCCTGTATATAGGAGCAGTATTATAGTATATTCCTGTATATAGGAGCAGTATTATAGTAGTATATCCCTGTATATAGGGGCAGTATTATAGTAGTTATATCCCTGTATATAGGAGCAGTATTATAGTAGTTATATTCCTGTATATAGGGGCAGTATTATAGTAGTTATATTCCTGTATATAGGAGCAGTATTATAGTAGTTATATTCCTGTATATAGGAGCAGTATTATAGTAGTTATATTCCTGTATATAGGAGCAGTATTATAGTAGTTATATTCCTGTATATAGGGGGCAGTATTATAGTAGTTATGTTCCTGTATATAGGAGCAGTATTATAGTAGTTATATTCTTCTATATAGGAGCAGTATTATAGTAGTATATTCCTGTATATAGGAGCAGTATTATAGTAGTTATATTCCTGTATATAGGGAGCAGTATTATAGTAGTTATATTCCTGTATATAGGGAGCAGTATTATAGTAGTTATATTCCTGTATATAGGGGCAGTATTATAGTAGTTATATTCCTGTATATAGGAGCAGTATTATAGTAGTTATATTCCTGTATATAGGAGCAGTATTATAGTAGTTATATTCCTGTATATAGGGAGCAGTATTATAGTAGTTATATCCTTGTATATAGGGGGCAGTATTATAGTAGTTATATCCCTGTATATAGGAGCAGTATTATAGTAGTTATATTCCTGTATATAGGAGCAGTATTATAGTAGTTATATCCCTGTATATAGGGGCAGTATTATAGTAGTTATATTCTTGTATATAGGAGCAGTATTATAGTAGTTATATCCCTGTATATAGGAGAAGTATTATAGTAGTTATATTCCTGTATATAGGAGGCAGTATTATAGTAGTTATATTCCTGTATATAGGAGCAGTATTATAGTAGTTATATCCCTGTATATAGGGGCACTATTATAGTAGTTATATTCCTGTATATAGGAGCAGTATTATAGTAGTTATATTCCTGTATATAGGAGCAGTATTATAGTAGTATATTCCTGTATATAGGAGCAGTATTATAGTAGTTATATTCCTGTATATAGGAGCAGTATTATAGTAGTTATATTCCTGTATATAGGGGGCAGTATTATAGTAGTTATATTCCTGTATATAGGGGGCAGTATTATAGTAGTTATATTCCTGTATATAGGAGCAGTATTATAGTAGTTATATTCCTGTATATAGGAGCAGTATTATAGTAGTTATATTCCTGTATATAGGAGCAGTATTATAGTAGTTATATTCCTGTATATAGGGGGCAGTATTATAGTAGTATATTCCTGTATATAGGAGCAGTATTATAGTAGTTATATTCCTGTATATAGGAGCAGTATTATAGTAGTTATATCCCTGTATATAGGGGGCAGTATTATAGTAGTTATATTCCTGTATAGGAGCAGTATTATATTAGTTATATCCCTGTATATAGGGGCAGTATTATATTAGTTATATCCCTGTATATAGGGGCAGTATTATAGTAGTTATATTCCTGTATATAGGAGCAGTATTATAGTAGTTATATTCCTGTATATAGGAGCAGTATTATAGTAGTATATTCCTGTATATAGGAGCAGTATTATAGTAGTATATTCCTGTATATAGGAGCAGTATTATAGTAGTTATATCCCTGTATATAGGGGCAGTATTATAGTAGTTATATTCCTGTATATTGGGGCAGTATTATAGTAGTTATATTCCTGTATATAGGAGCAGTATTATAGTAGTTATATTCTTGTATATAGGAGCAATATTATAGTAGTTATATCCCTGTATATAGGAGCAGTATTATAGTAGTTATATTCTTGTATATAGGGGGCAGTATTATAGTAGTTATATCCCTGTATATAGGGAAGCAGTATTATAGTAGTTATATCCCTGTATATAGGAGCAATATTATAGTAGTTATATCCCTGTATATAGGAGCAGTACTATAGTAGTATATTCCTGTATATAGGGGGCAGTATTATAGCAGTTATATTCAGGATACAATATGGAGAGTACAGGATTCCAGCCTCCTCCTATCACTGGTGATGTTACTATTATCTGTGACTGGACCTGCCCTTTAATTTTCATGTGACAACCACAGAGTAAACAGTAGTAGCGGAGTATAATCTATCATCAGACACACGTGTTGTGTAGTACTCTCTCGCCCGCAGCTCATAGTATGACTGGAGGGGGTGGGGGCGGTTTGTTTTCAAACACCAGCGTAGGGTGTCACCGGCGTGTTCCGCAGCAGACCACTTCCTGACCCCTCCCCCCATTTCCGCTATATGTTGTTTACAGCTGTGACTTCCAGATACTTGTCTGATAGTAATGTGACGGTGTACGGTACTATGCCGGTGACATCATGGACGGACCGCCATCAGGCTTTGCTTTCTAGGGGTTGTCACCAACTCTGTGTCCCAATCCTTAAAGGGCTTGTCCAGTTTTATGAATCATGACACATTTTATAAGCTTCTGATGTAACAAAGGGGTCGGAGTTCCCCTCTAGGTGGTGGGAGGATGGGGGGTCTTCTTACCCATCGCTCTACGTGCTGGGTCGACTCTTCTTGGGGGTCTTCTCAGGCGAAGGCGCCGAGCTGCCCCCCACGGTGTCTCCAGTCTCTGTCCTGTGGGATTTCCTGGCGTTGGATGAGGGGGGGTCTGCAGGAGAGAAGGGCGACCATGGTCAGGTGACGCACATTGGGGGTCATTCACCAAAAACGCCATTCACTTTGGTATCCAAAACCTTGTCAGTAGCTGCGCCCCCTCCTCTAATATCACCCAATGCATGAGGGGGGGGGGGGGCCTGGAGCATCACATTCCCGACTATACCGCAATATGACCACCACCTAGCCCCTCCCCTTTATTAGGGATCTAATACAACTGTTAGTATTGATACAGGATCGGATACAATGTATCACGTCAATCTGATGGCAAAACCGACAGATCCCTGCATGTCCCAGTCTCTGACTACTTCTACCCTGCCGCCCCCTGACAACTTGTACCTCCTAAATACCTACAGGTCTAGTATTATACACCCTGCCACCCCCTGACAACTTGTACCTCCTAAATACCTACAGGTCCAGTATTATACACCCTGCCACCCCCTGACAACTTGTACCTCCTAAATACCTACAGGTCTAGTATTATACACCCTGCCACCCCCTGACAACTTGTACCTCCTAAATACCTACAGGTCTAGTATTATACACCCTGCCACCCCCTGACAACTTGTACCTCCTAAATACCTACAGGTCTAGTATTATACACCCTGCCGCCCCCTGACAACTTGTACCTCCTAAATACCTACAGGTCCAGTATTATACACCCTGCCACCCCCTGACAACTTGTACCTTCTATATACCTACAGGTCCAGTATTATACACCCTGCCGCCCCCTGACAACTTGTACCTCCTAAATACCTACAGGTCTAGTATTATACACCCTGCCGCCCCCTGACAACTTGTACCTTCTATATACCTACAGGTCCAGTATTATACACCCTGCCGCCCCCTGACAACTTGTACCTTCTATATACCTACAGGTCCAGTATTATACACCCTGCCGCCCCCTGACAACTTGTACCTCCTAAATACCTACAGGTCTAGTATTATACACCCTGCCACCCCCTGACAACTTGTACCTTCTAAATACCTACAGGTCTAGTATTATACACCCTGCCGCCCCCTGACAACTTGTACCTCCTAAATACCTACAGGTCCAGTATTATACACCCTGCCACCCCCTGACAACTTGTACCTTCTATATACCTACAGGTCCAGTATTATACACCCTGCCGCCCCCTGACAACTTGTACCTCCTAAATACCTACAGGTCTAGTATTATACACCCTGCCGCCCCCTGACAACTTGTACCTTCTATATACCTACAGGTCCAGTATTATACACCCTGCCGCTCCTAAATACCTACAGGTCTAGTATTATACACCCTGCCACCCCCTGACAACTTGTACCTTCTAAATACCTACAGGTCTAGTATTATACACCCTGCCACCCCCTGACAACTTGTACCTTCTATATACCTACAGGTCCAGTATTATACACCCTGCCGCCCCCTGACAACTTGTACCTTCTAAATTCCTACAGGTCTAGTATTATACACCCTGCCGCCCCCTGACAACTTGTACCTTCTATATACCTACAGGTCTAGTATTATACACCCTGCCGCCCCCTGACAACTTGTACCTTCTATATACCTACAGATTCCAGCATGTCATAGCAATCTCTTCTATACACTGCCACCCTCTGACAACCTGTACCCTCACAGTCCGCCACAACACTCTCTTACATACCATGCTATTCTCTGGCTAATTTCACACCATCACCCTCTGACAACTTGTTCATTCCTATTTCCTACAGATCGAAGCATGCCACAATAACAATCTCTTCTATCTCCCCCGACACCCTCTGACAACTTGTATTCCCAATAAGCCATAACAATCTCTTCTATCTCCCCCGACACCCTCTGACAACCTGTATTCCCAATAAGCCATAACAATCACATATACCCGGGCACCCTCTGACAACCTGTATTCCCAATAAGCCATAACAATCACTTATATACCCCGACACCCTCTGACAACTTGTATTCCCAATAAGCCATAACAATCTAATATACCCCGACACCCTCTGACAACCTGTATTCCCAATAAGCCATAACAACCTCTTCTATCTCCCCGACACCCCGGGTCTGATGAGAAGTCTGCGGGTTACAGAGCGTCCCTCGCTCTCCAGCTGGTGTGTGACTACAACTCCCAGCATGTCTGCTGTATAGTGGGAGGAGGGTTGTGCAGCAGCTGGAGATACAGATCCACCTTAAGAGACAACAGAAACAATGTAACAAAACAATCAGCTACAATGTATCAGTCAGATAGAGGGACGGATCTCCCCCGACTACACCGGGACCAGTCGGACGCCCGGATTCTGGTTAGAAGCCCCCGGGTAACCTCCGCCCTCCCCGTGACAGTTAGGTGTGCCCACATAGCGGAGGCCCCGCCCCCTGGCGGGCGTCTGGCCGCTCTCACCCGTCGCTTCTCCGCTCCTCTTCTTCCCCCGGGCCTCCGGCTCCTCCTCGGCGCCCGCTTTTAGGTGTGGCCCCCGGCGGTAGAAGTCGGGTGTGTCGGGCCCCGCCACCTCCCAGCTCAGGGCGCCGTCTAGCGGGCGTTCGTTGTGGAAGTCGAAGTTCCAGCGCTGCCGCTGCTCGTCCTCCAGCTCCTGGCGGCACCGGGCCAGCTCCCGGGCCAGGCTCTCATGGTCTACCGGCCCGAAGAGGCATCGGCGGGCGGCGGTGCGGGGCGAGCCCGGGGCCCGGGACACCCGCTCCACGCCCGGAGAGCCCGGGGACAGGCGCACGCCCGACATGGGGCCCAGGAGTCAGCTCAGCGGGTCACCGGGTAATCCTGCGCTGCCCAATATGGCGGCCGTGCGAGCCAGCGCCCGACGGGGGGATTTAAACGCCCCCTGCTGGTGATTGGCTGCAGCGGAGATCCTCCCGGTTAAGGTGGAACGGGAGAGATGTGGGTGACCCGCTGCGCCCGGCTGTGTAATGGAGGACTACAGGGGCCAGCATGCCCACAGGAGGACTACAGGGGCCAGCATGCCCACAGGAGGACTACAGGGGCCAGCATGCCCACAGGATCTGTAACAGGAGGACTACAGGGGCCAGCATGCCCGGCTATGTAACAGGAGGACTACAGGGGCCAGCATGCCCGGCTATGTAACAGCAGGACTACAGGGGCCAGCATGCCCAGCTATGTAACAGGAGGACTACAGGGGCCAGCATGACCACAGGAGGACTACAGGGGCCAGCATGCCCAGCTATGTAACAGGAGGACTACAGGGGCCAGCATGCCCGGCCAGGATCCGCCATCACACGAGGCCTCAGCCTGGATCCTACAGCAGCACAGAGCTCAGCTTCCAGTAATTACAGCTGCATCTACTGGGGGAACTACAAAGCCCAGAACCCTGACACCCTCTGACAACTTATACACCCCCACCCTCTGACAACCTGTACCATCCTCTCTGGTCCCTCATACACTGCGCCCTCTGACAACTTATACACCCCCACCCTCTGACAACCTGTACCATCCTCTCTGGTCCCTCATACACTGCGCCCTCTGACAACTTATACACCCCACCCTCTGACAACCTGTACCATCCCATATACCTGGCTGGCCATCCTCTCTGGTCCCTCATACACTGCGCCCTCTGACGATTTGAGCCTTCCCACTTCTTACAGATCCCATTATACTGTATTATCATACTGTCTTACATATGGAGCCGCCCTCTAACAACTTGTACCTTCCCGATCTATACACCTCTCTGTATGTCATCATCTCATACATACCCTCCACCCTCTGGCAACTTGTACCATCCAAGCATGGAGCATCCTATATACCTGGCCATCCTCTCTGGTCCTTTACACACTGCACCCTCTGACAACTTCTTTCTTCCCACTTTCTATAGATCCTAGAGTAATATCATACTGTTGTAAATTTACCGCACCTTCTGACAACTTGTACCTTCCCGATCCATACACCTCAGCGCGCCATCATCTCTTACATACCCTCCACCCTCTGGTCACTTATACGGCGACACCCTGTGGCCTCTTCACAGTCAGTACCTTCAGTTTCTGCAGATCCCAGTGTCTCATAGAACCCTCTTACCGCTTGCACACTGTAACCATCTGACCATCCAAGTTCCTGCCCTACAACCCTACGACAACTTGTACCTTTCTAGTTCCTACAGATTCCAGTATGTGACCATAATTTCTCACCCTGCCACCCTCTGGCAACTTATACACATCTATACAGCAGCCAGCACCTTCCCCATTACTACAGATCAATCCACTGCATACCCTCCACCCTCTGGGCACTTCAACATTAACACCCCCACCGCCTGTCTCCAATCTGCTATATACCCTGCCACCCTCTGACAACTTGTACATTCCTAGTTTCTACCGATCGCTATTAGACATAATAATGCGTTACATACCAGCCACCCTCTGATAACTTCTACCTTTCAAGTTTCTATACATCCCAGTATGTCATAACAATATATTACATACTCTCCACCCTCTGACAACTTGTCCCTTCTCAGTTTCTACAGATTACACTATGTCCTAACAGTTTATTACATGACCTCCACCCTCTGGCCACTTAATCACTGACAACCTCCATAGTGTCTACAGACTCTGCTATGTCTTCCAATCTCTTCTATATCCTGCCACCCTCTGACAACCTGAGCCTTCCCAGTTTCAAATCTCTTCTATACCGCCACCCTCTGACAACTTGTACCTTCCTCTGTGATGATGCTGAAGTGTATGAAATGTGAGGGGGAATAAAATCAGAAAACTTGACGTTTGGTCAAAATACAGTCGTTTTATTGTCAAAATCCACAATATAAAAATTCCATCATTAATCTTGTTTGGAGTTCAGCGGGTGGGAGGGTGGTGGGCGGAGCTTGGCGCCATAAGCGGAGGACTCCCCATGATAGAAGCGATGAGCCCCCCATATAACTCTAGCCCCAGGCTCCCAGCGAGACCTTCCTGCGCTCAGCCACCAGGTGGCGTCACCGAGCTGTAGCCTCCAATCACAGAGACTGGAGATTGTAGAACTACAAGTCTCAGCAGAACCGCAAGGCATGATGGGATCAATATTATCGTACCACCCGGACGTGCGGGACGTTGTATCCATCAGACTGGTATCTAGTGATACAAAGCGGAGGAGAAGGCGCTCAGGGAGGGCCAGATGCTCCGCCCACCTGTCAGCCCGTTCAGCCAATCAGATGTCAGCTTACATTTCTAACCTTCCCTTTTATACATACTGAAATCTGATTGGCTGTCACTGGGCACCATGAACCCAACCCTCCCCATCTGTACACGGCTGCAGGCAGTATACACAGCGCTGTACATGAGGCTGCAGGTAGTATACACAGCGCTGTACATGAGGCTGCAGGCAGTATACACAGCGCTGTACATGAGGCTGCAGGTAGTATACACAGCGCTGTACATGAGGCTGCAGGTAGTATACACAGCGCTGTACATGAGGCTGCAGGCAGTATACACAGCGCTGTACATGAGGCTGCAGGCAGTATACACAGCGCTGTACATGAGGCTGCAGGCAGTATACACAGCGCTGTACATGAGGCTGCAGACACTATACACAGCGCTGTACACAAGGCTGCAGACACTATACACAGCGCTGTACACAAGGCTGCAGATACTATACACAGCGCTGTACACAAGGCTGCAGGTACTATACACAGCGCTGTACACAGGGCTGCAGGCAGTATACACAGTGCTGTACACAAGGCTGCAGGCAGTATACACAGCGCTGTACACGAGGCTGCAGGCAGTATACACAGCGCTGTACATGAGGCTGCAGGCAGTATACACAGCGCTGTACATGAGGCTGCAGGCAGTATACACAGCGCTGTACACAATGCTGCAGGCACTATACACAGCGCTGTACACAAGGCTGCAGATACTATACACAGCGCTGTACACAAGGCTGCAGGTACTATACACAGCGCTGTACACAGGGCTGCAGGCAGTATACACAGCGCTGTACACAAGGCTGCAGGTACTATACACAGCGCTGTACACAGGGCTGCAGGCAGTATACACAGCGCTGTACACAAGGCTGCAGGCAGTATACACAGCGCTGTACATGAGGCTGCAGGTAGTATACACAGCGCTGTACATGAGGCTGCAGGTAGTATACACAGCGCTGTACATGAGGCTGCAGGCGGTATACACAGCGCTGTACATGAGGCTGCAGGTAGTATACACAGCGCTGTACATGAGGCTGCAGGCAGTATACACAGCGCTGTACATGAGGCTGCAGGTAGTATACACAGCGCTGTACATGAGGCTGCAGGTAGTATACACAGCGCTGTACATGAGGCTGCAGGTAGTATACACAGCGCTGTACACAAGGCTGCAGGCAGTATACACAGCGCTGTACACAAGGCTGCAGGCAGTATACACAGCGCTGTACATGAGGCTGCAGGTAGTATACACAGCGCTGTACATGAGGCTGCAGGCAGTATACACAGCGCTGTACATGAGGCTGCAGGTAGTATACACAGCGCTGTACACAAGGCTGCAGGCACTATACACAGCGCTGTACATGAGGCTGCAGGTAGTATACACAGCGCTGTACACAAGGCTGCAGGCAGTATACACAGCGCTGTACACATGGCTGCAGGCACTATACACAGCGCTGTACATGAGGCTGCAGATACTATACACAGCACTGTACACACGGCTGCAGGCAGTATACACAGCGCTGTACACAAGGCTGCAGGTAGTATACACAGCGCTGTACACAAGGCTGCAGGCACTATACACAGCGCTGTACACACGGCTGCAGGCACTATACACAGCGCTGTACACAAGGCTGCAGGCACTATACACAGCGCTGTACACAAGGCTGCAGACACTATACACAGCGCTGTACACGCGGCTGCAGGCAGTATACACAGCGCTGTACACAAGGCTGCAGGCACTATACACAGCGCTGTACACATGGCTGCAGGCACTATACACAGCGCTGTACACATGGCTGCAGGCACTATACACAGCGCTGTACACATGGCTGCAGGCAGTATACACAGTGCTGTACACATGGCTGAGGATAAGGCTGCAGGCAGTATACACAGTGCTGTACACATGGCTGAGGATAAGGCTGCAGGCACTATACACAGCGCTGTACACATGGCTGAGGATAAGGCTGTATCCATACAAGTTACTGTACATAAAGCTAATATAAGGCAGCAGCAGCAGATATACCCAGTGCTGTACACGGAGGAGCTCACACACAGCGCTGTACAGGTCAGTCCATGGTCTACAGGCGGTTTCTGTGTAAGCGGGGGGGTTGGGGTCACACACAGTACAGGACGCGACCCCGGATGGCGGCTCCTTCTGTACATCGCTGTCGGGACACATCAGCCAGGGTTGGCGGGGCGCAGGCTACACGGACAGGGGCGGCCGCCGCTCCCCTCACTCACACGCCAGCTTACTGTCAAAACTAGAGAGGGCAACGGAGAAAGCCTGGAGGGCGCAGAGCGGGTAACTGTAATCCAGGGTGAAGAGGTCCTCTGCCACCCGGCCAAACTGCATGACAATGTACTCCGCTGTGGAGGGGGAGGGGGACAGAGGTCAGGGGGAGCAGAGGACAGAGGTCAGGGGGAAGGGGACAGAGGTCAGGAGGAGCAGAGGTCAGGGGACAGAGGTCAGGAGAAGCAGAGGTCAGGGGGACAGAGGTCGGGGGAAGGGGACAGAGGTCAGTGGGAGGGAGAGGAGAGGCAGATCAGTGGGAGCAGTCGAGATATATGGGGGGGGGGGGGAGACAAGAAACAACAGTTGGGGGAACCAGGGGTGGTGGAGATACACAGGGTAGACACAGAAGGGGAGGGGGGCGGCATAGATACATGGAGGGGAGACATACACGGGGGGGACACAGAGGGAAGGGGGGCGGCAGACATACACGGGGGGGACACAGAGGGGGAGGGGGGCGGCAGATACATGGAGGGGGGACATACACGGGGGGACACAGAGGGAAGGGGGGCGGCAGACATACACGGGGGGACGGACGGACAGAGGGGAGGGGGGGTATAGATACATGGAGGGGGGACATACACGGGGGGACACAGAGGGAAGGGGGGCGGCAGACATACACGGGGGGACGGACGGACAGAGGGGAGGGGGGGTATAGATACATGGAGGGGGGACATACACGGGGGGACACAGAGGGGAGGGGGGCGGCAGACATACACGGGGGGACACAGAGGGGAGGGTTATAGACAAACATGGAGGGACACAGAGGGGAGGGTTATAGACATACACGGGGGGACACAGAGGGGAGGGGGGGCGGTATAGACACACGGGGGGACACAGAGGGGAGGGGGCGGTATAGATACACAGGAGGACACAGAGGGGAGGGGGGGCGGTATAGACACACGGGGGGACACAGAGGGGAGGGGGGAGGTATAGACACACGGGGGGACACAGAGGGGAGGGGGGCGGTATAGATACACAGGAGGACACAGAGGGGAGGGGGGAGGTATAGACACACGGGGGGACACAGAGGGGAGGGGGGCGGTATAGATACACAGGAGGACACAGAGGGGAGGGGGGAGGTATAGACACACGGGGGGACACAGAGGGGAGGGGGCGGTATAGATACACAGGAGGACACAGAGGGGAGGGGGGAGGTATAGACACACGGGGGGACACAGAGGGGAGGGGGGCGGTATAGATACACGGGGGGACACAGAGGGGAGGGGGGCGGTATAGATACACAGGAGGACACAGAGGGGAGGGGGGAGGTATAGACACACGGGGGGACACAGAGGGGAGGGGGGCGGTATAGATACACGGGGGGACACAGAGGGGAGGGGGGCGGTATAGATACACAGGAGGACACAGAGGGGAGGGGGGAGGTATAGACACACGGGGGGACACAGAGGGGAGGGGGGGCGGTATAGACACACGGGGGGACACAGAGGGGAGGGGGGCGGTATAGATACACAGGAGGACACAGAGGGGAGGGAGGCGGTATAGACACACGGGGGGACACAGAGGGGAGGGGGGCGGTATAGATACACAGGAGGACACAGAGGGGAGGGAGGCGGTATAGACACACGGGGGGACACAGAGGGGAGGGGGTCGGTATAGATACACAGGAGGACACAGAGGGGAGGGGGGGCAATATAGATACACGGGGAAACAGAGGGGAGGGGGGCGGTATAGACACACGGGGGGACACAGAGGGGAGGGGGGCGGTATAGATACACGGGGGAGACACACACACACACACACACACACAGAGGGGAGGGGGAAAGTATAGACACACGGGGGGACACAGAGGGGAGGGGGGGGCGGTAGAGATACACGGGGGGACACAGAGGGGAGGGGGGCGGTAGAGATACACAGGGGGACACGGGGGAGGGGGGCGGTAGAGATACACAGGGAGACACAGGGGAGGGGGCGGTAGACACGGGGGGAGCGGTCCCACTCACGGTCATTGTCGTGGACGATCTGGAAGTTCTTCACAGAGGCGTGGGTGACGCGGCCGTGGAAGTTGAGCACGTAGGACTGGGTGTCGTCGTTCCACACGGGCGCCTTGTTGTGCAGCTCGATGATGTTCTCCTGACGCTTGCTCTGCCACCGGGACAGAAGACTCTCCGACTCCTGCCAAACAGATCAGTGTGTAAACACAGCGCCAGTCTCCCCCATGTGGTTGTATCTGGTACTGCAGCTCCTCATTTAGAGGGGCCCTGTGCCATATCAGGTCCTGGCAGGGAGGGGGTTAAAGGACGTACGTTTTGTGGCTGGAAGGGAATGCGTTCGTGGTTGATGTTCATTCCCGGTATTAACACGGACATCTTCCGGGGCCCCTTGAAGCCGAGCACGTTGGTCTCCTGTGAGATGAGACGACATTGGGGATAAGTGATGACGATAAATGGAGGAGGCGACTGTGACAGCCCCCCGATACTTACATAACACACCGCCGCCAGCTCCTGCCGCACCCCACTGCCGACCTCTGACCCCCGAGTCTTGGTCGGATTCTCTCCATTGTCGTATACAGTGAACTTGGTTCCCATCAGGTTGGATCTGAAAGGAGGAAAACAGGAGGGTCACAGCTATACAGCGGGGGTCACAGCTATACAGGGGGGGTCACAGCTATACGGGGGGGGTCACAGCTATACAGAGGGGGTCACAGCTATACAGGGGGGGTCACAGCTATACAGGGGGGGTCACAGCTATACAGAGGGGGTCACAGCTATACAGCGGGGGTCACAGCTATACAGAGGGGGTCACAGCTATACAGAGGGGGTCACAGCTATACAGCGGGGGTCACAGCTATACAGCGGGGTCACAGCTATACAGAGGGGGTCACAGCTATACAGGAGGGTCACAGCTATACAGAGGGGGTCACAGCTATACAGAGGGGGTCACAGCTATACAGAGGGGGTCACAGCTATACAGAGGGGGTCACAGCTATACAGGGGGGGTCACAGCTATACAGCGGGGGTCACAGCTATACAGAGGGGGTCACAGCTATACAGAGGGGGTCACAGCTATACAGAGGGGGTCACAGCTATACAGGGGGGGGGGGGGGGTCACAGCTATACAGGGGGGGTCACAGCAACAGGGGGAGGGGGTGAAGGATCCTGAGTTCACGGATCAGAGTGAGCGATCACCATGAAGCCCAGCAGCAGGGGGCGCTCTGCAACCTGAAAGTCCTCATATAAAACCAGTAGAAGCCCTCCCACCCATGATCCTGACTGAAAACCTCCTACTGTTTAGTGTACACAGCTCATATGCAGACCTATGAGTCTCCTTGGTAACAGACTACAAACAAAACCTGTAGTCGTGTCTGTCTCTAGGAGGCAGCGGAGTCTGTAACCATGGAGACACATAGATCTGCACTGGCAGCAGGATATGTACAGAGCTGAGGGTCTCTTGTGTGACCTCATACACACCGGAGTTTCCCTATAAAGCTGCCCCCCTCCCGGGACATGTCGATGGGGTCGATGGAGATCAGGTAATTGGAGGTTTTGCTCTTTTTCCTCTTTCTTCCGGCCAGAAGGAAAACCTGCAAGAGAAGGAGATGGTGTAATGCCTCATCTGCCCTGTGGGGGCACTATTCCTCCACTGATGGAGGTCTGTGACCTCTGACCTTGCGGCTGTCCTCCCTCTCCAGGTGCATGTAGTAGGTAGGATACAGCCCGCGGTCCATCCCCTTCTTGTCGCGGCTGATCCGACATCTTATGGTGACGCCCCGAGGTGCCGGGCGGAGAGCAAACTCCTTCAGTTCTCCCACATCCACTGCATCTCCGGGGGGCGCTGCTGGAGCGGGGTCTGCAGAGGCCGAGTCCTGTAACCAGCACAGCAAGGGTTAATAAGGGAGACACCGGCAGCTGATCCAGAACCCGAATCCAGAACCCAACACTCACTGTCAGCGACTTCTTACTGGAGGACGAACCAGGACGAGTTCCCCCCGACTCCGTCTCCCCCTCATCCGAGGATTCCTCATCAAACCGCAGACTGTCCGATATCCCTGCAGGAGAGACGACTACATCCAGGAGACTGCCCCCTGCTGTACACACCCCACCCCCACCAGCAAAGTATAATACAGCATGTAACTCAGGATCAGTAATGTATGTACACAGTGACCCCACCAGCAGAATAGTGAGTGCAGCTCTGGAGGATAATACAGGATGTAACTCAGGATCAGTAATGTAATGTATGTACACAGTGACCCCACCAGCAGGATAGTGAGTGCAGCTCTGGGGTATAATACAGGATCAGTAATGTAATGTATGTACACAGTGACCCCACCAGCAGAATAGTGAGTGCAGCTCTGGAGTATAATACAGGATGTAACTCAGGAACAGTAATGTAATGTATGTACTTTAAAGGGCGATTACAACTAGAAGGTTGGGAACCAGCAAAGAGGTGGTTGATAGGGGTATGGAGTGATGGCCGTCCAGGGAAAAATAAGAATATTCCAGTAAGGAAGCTTCTGATGGTAATGAGGCTGATGGTGGCCAGAAAATGGATGTCTAGAGATAGCCCCACCCTTAGGGAGTTTTGGTTAGAAGAACGATTAATTTTGAGTTTTGTTTGATGGAAAAAAGAGGGAGGAGGGAGAATTTTTGTAAGATCTGGGAGCCGTGGTTGTATAAAATGGGTCAACAAGAGAGGATGGGATTGGTTGCTGGTTTAAGAGGAGGAGGCGGCTGAGGAGTCCTCTCCTCTTTTTACTTTATATTTATTTGCTGTTTCTTTTTTTCTCTTTCTTTTTGTCTCTGCACCCAGAGGGGGGGTGGGGTGGGCGGAGGGGATAGTAGGGGGGAAAGGGGGCGGGGTAGTAGTGTTAAGACCATGTCTGGGCACCTCTGAAAAGCAATAAGCAGAAAATGCAATAGGAGAGATGTTAATTGTAACCGGGAGGTGTGGTTCCTGGACGCCAATAAGAAACGATGGAGATGGGGGACAGGTGTCGTGGTTGGTCTCCGATATCGGGGTGGGAGGATTGTGGGGGTTTGGGCTCGGGGCCCTATGTCGTGAGGCTTGGGAGCTCCCACAGGGGGTTAATGGTATGTAGTATGTATGAAGTATGTACAAGGCCGGACACGAGAATAGTAAGGTTTATAGTTTGGGGCGGTTTTTTTTTCTTTGATGCTGGTGATGGTACTCCCTCAGGAGCCTGGGGGGCGAGGGGGTTACCCGAGTGTGTGGGGGCGGGTTCTCTCTCCTGCGGTCCCCTGCACCATGGAGGAGACCGGCTGGGATACAAAGGTGTAAGGTAGTTAAAAAAAGAGAGGTAATGAATTGATGGCGTCCATGGACACGCACCCTCCGGAAGGAGAAATGTTATGTTAACCTTTTTGAATTGTTATGGGGTGAAACGCCTAAGAAGATATTTGGTTTAAGATGTGGAAAAATAGCGGCGGTATCCAGACACGGAAGGAGTCGTTTTTAATGGTTCTATGGTTAATTGTGTAATAAAGGAAATTAAAAAAAAACAAAAAAAACACAGTGACCCCACCAGCAGAATAGTGAGTGCAGCTCTGGAGTATAATACAGGATCGGTAATGTATTGTATGTACACAGTGACCCCACCAGCAGAATAGTGAGTGCAGCTCTGGGGTATAATACAGGATCAGTAATGTAATGTATGTACACAGTGACCCCACCAGCAGAATAGTGAGTGCAGCTCTGGGGTATAATACAGGATCAGTAATGTAATGTATGTACACAGTGACCCCACCAGCAGAATAGTGAGTGCAGCTCTGGGGTATAATACAGGATGTAACTCAGGATCAGTAATGTATGTACACAGTGACCCCACCAGCAGAATAGTGAGTGCAGCTCTGGGGTATAATACAGGATGTAACTCAGGATCAGTAATGTATGTACACAGTGACCCCACCAGCAGAATAGTGAGTGCAGCTCTGGAGGGTGTGGTTACTGGGTGTGTCTGCGTTTGCTCCTGAGCTCCACACATCCAGACTTCCAGGAGGAGAGAGGCTGATTCACCACCTGCTTCCCCAGGAAGGTGGCAGCTTCCTGGGAGAGTCTTCAGCATGGATCCCCTGACCTCCACCTCCCGGTCAAGGCCGGCGGGGGGTGTAGAGTGTAAGCTACCGGCCAGCGCTCCGGCTGGAGGGGTAAGAAGATCCAGTAGGGTTCGCAGCAATGTGGACCCAGCCCTTCCAGCGACGGGTGGGAGCTGCAAGGCTCCAAGTATGCAAGGAAAGCCTGCAAGCAAGGTGAGCGGAAGACGGGGTGCAGGTGCAGCTGCACGGAGGGGCTCCCAGGAGAGTCAGGTGGTGGAGCAGTGGGGTCTCAGGGGGCCCAGGGAGTCTGCAGCCACCTATGGCTCCAGGATAGCTGCAAAGCTAGCTGAATATGAGCAGCTGGGGAAAAAGCTGAAGGGGTTAAAAGAAGACCTGAAGTTTGCAAAACACAGAGCCAGCTCAGCCCCCAAAAAGCAGAAACCTGGACTCACAGCAAAAGTGAAGTCTCTGCAGCAGGAGGTGAGAGAGCTGGAGCTGCAGAGGATGACCATCCTGGAGGGCAGCGATGTCTTCAGGGAGAAGTTGCTGAATGAGGACAGGTTTGCCAAAATGAAGTCCCCAAAGAGAGAAGAGGATGAAAGTGATTGCTCAGCAGATGAAGAGAGCAGTGGTGGTGATGATGATGATGATGATGATGATGATGATGAGCAAGACATGGAAGCTGAATCAGCTGAGGTCTCTGTGGCAGCAAGTGGGGAAGCTGTGGAAGCTGAATCACAGCCTGTGCAGAGTGTGCAGAGTGTGCAGAGTGTGAACACGTCCCAATCCAGCATTCCTGCAGCACAGGTGGCGCTACCATTATCCGATGAAAGTGGTGGTGAGGAGGAGGATGGCGGAGGTGCGCTGATGGCCCAAATTGTCAGCATGGAGTCCCCGATGCACTTGGATAATTTCAGTTTTGGAGACGACTTGGGTGAAGATAAAGTTGCTAAGAAGAATAGACCAAAAAAACCATCACAGCAAGTAAATCTTGTTTATGTCCCTTTTGTTCCCTCTGAGCCGACTGCAAAGTCAGTTCAGGGAGCAGCCCCCGGTGGTCTGCCCGTCCCTGCTTCTACAAATGTGGAGCGGGGCCAGAACACTGGGAAGAAAACAGTAAAGATGGCGGAGAGCGCCAGCCCCACTTGTCAAGGTAGTGAGGCTGGTGCAAGTGCAGGGACGGCCGAGGGGCCGGACAAGGTTGCGGACAAGGTGGCATGCCTCCAACCAGGGGGCTTTGGTGGTGTACGGCACTCCTCTGCAGGCAAGGGGGGGAGTGCCCAGGCACCAAAGGGTGATGTGGAACTCGGGCGGCCGGGCAGCAGTGGAGACAAGGGAGCGGGCGGCTCCCATAGCGGGTCTGGCGCTGAGAGATGCTCCTCTGCAGGCGGAGGGGGGAGTGTCCAGGCGTCTGGTGCGACGC
This sequence comes from Dendropsophus ebraccatus, assembly GCF_027789765.1. NCBI lineage: Eukaryota > Metazoa > Chordata > Amphibia > Anura > Hylidae > Dendropsophus > Dendropsophus ebraccatus. The sequence continues at coordinate 6,981,682 of NC_091454.1, read as the reverse complement.
TCTCAGCAGTTTCATCCGCGGTGCCTGTCCCTGCTCAGTTGCAGCGCTGCGGTGGGGCTGTTGGGGGCGGAGCTAAAGACAAAGTAAAAACTGGTGGCATTTCACAAGAAAACGCCTTGGCAGCTACCGGACTGGTACAGCAGGAACATGGACATAAGAGTGCGGATGATACCAACCTAGCAATGCTGCTGGCTGTTAAAGAAATTGAAGCAGGGGTATTGGCTGAGGCTGAGGGCAAACACGGTGACAAAGTAGCTTCCTCCCACTTTCCCAAAGGGAGGACTGCTGCAAAGTCCCATGAGCCCAAGGATGCCAGGGATGCCAGCGTGACAGCCAGCAGCAGCAGAAATATACTAAAGCCAGCCAGATTACACCCGGGTCAGTCCACTATAGCTAGGCAGGAGGAGATTTCTTCTAGTGTTGTGTCTCCTGTTGGTTCTGATTCTGTAAATGTAAATATTATTTCTGCTAATGTTTCTGTGGGGAGTGGGGGTGGTCCGGCTGCCCCCCCGGCAGTGGCCGCTCCTTCCAGGAGCTATGCAAATGTCACTGCTGGGGGTCCTAGGGGATCCTCATCTCTAAACCCTGGGGAAGGTAACTTACAACGACGCCTCCTGGAGGCTTTGCGTAAAGGGGATAGAACGCTCCAAGTAGAGGGGCGGGAGGTCGACCTGTCCTTCTATATAGAAAGACATGGGCTTGGGGCTTTCCGAGAGCAAAATGGGGAGGTAACCTGGTCCCTCCCTACAAATGGGCAGGAGGTGGGCCGTAGGAATGTGGTCCGTCTGGTATGGAGAGGCAGTGATGCGTGCCCATCCAGAGCAAAGGTGGTGGAGCTTCTCTTCCAGATGAGATTCAGGGCGAATGACATCTTTGCCCTGATCCACCCCTACGGTACCTCTGAATTCGACATCAGCTTTGTGAAGCCAGAGGGACTTGAGCTCTTCTGGTCCAATCACGAGCTGGTGAAGGATGAGCCCATGTGGCGGGATTTCGCTGTAAAGGCGGTATCCCGTCAGAGTTCTGTCAAGAAAGTGACCGTTCTGACGCGTAACGAGTCACTTTCTTGCTATGACATCATGACCTGGCTAGGCAGGTTTGGGGAAGTGACGGATGTCCCCAAGAAAAATCTGGATGAGCATGGCATATGGTCTGGGGCCTGGACGTTTTCCGTCCGTCTCCGACGTTCAGGGAACACTGTCACACACATACCATCGGCTGCTTTCTTGGGTCGCGACAGAATCCAAGTCTTTTACCAGGGGCAGCCGAAGCTGTGCCACAAGTGTGGTGATCCCACCCACTTTAGCGCAAATTGTACTAAACTGATTTGTGCATTGTGCGGTGCGGAGGGTCATCTGGCTGCCAGCTGTGGCCGGATTCGCTGTAACCTGTGTGGTGACCTTGGTCACCCGTTTAGCCGGTGTCCCCGCTCATTTTCCAATGCTGTGGCCGCCCAGGATGGGGAGAGCCTTGAGATTGCCTCACCTGGGGAGGGAACCAGCAGAGGAGAAGGGGCACCAGGGCCAGTGAAGAAGGTGAAAAACAAGAGCCCCTCTAAGCTCAAACGAGAGGAGAAGCGCAGAAGGAGCAGGGACCTTGGAAGTTCCCTGGTGACAGGGGTAGTCAGTGGTCCTGCTCCTGGCGCTGGCTCAGAGAGAACAGCTGAGGCTCTGGGGGATACCGAGTTAGGCGAAGAGATGAGGAGACTTCGTAAGGAAGAAGCCAAGAGGGCCATTTCCTCAAGTTCCTCCCAATATGAAAGTTTGGATGAGGATGGTGGGAAAGGGCAAGATGAAAGACCTAAGTGTGGCAAAAGGAGGCAGGGTCAAGGAAAGTCATGTGCTTCCTCTAAATCCTCCTCTGGTGTTACGGGCCATGTGTCTAAGGAAGACCCGACTAACCCCCCTCTGATCGTTCTATCCAATAGGTACCAGACCCTTGGAGAAGGGGGTTTGGAGGTGGAGGAGCTTCCAGGGGGCGCCGAGCCTGCTCCTCCAGAGGCAGTTTCCTCGGGAGGTCAGGTGGCCCCAGGGTCTGGAGATGAGGATCCAGGGATGGATTTGTCTACATCCTTAAAAAGGATTAAAGAAAAGTCTAAAGGGTCATCCTCTGATGGGGAGGGGGGTAAGAAGAAAGGGAAAAAGTAAATAAGTAAGGCTGTTTAACTCGATCACCCATGATGGCGGCACTCACCCCATTGACTCTGGCATCCATTAACTGTGCCAGCATTAAGTCGGATACGGCTAGATTTGCAGCCTTTCATTTTCTCGGTCGTATTAACGCCGACATTTTGTTTTTGCAGGAGACCAGGTTGACAGACCAAGCCTTGCTAGTAAAAGCCAAGCGAGAGTGGAGGCATGGGCCTTCACACTGGTCTCTTGCGGCTGAGCCGTATAGTGGGGTCGCGGTCCTTTTTACCGCTCCTGTAGAATGCAGACGGGTTATTGAGTTAGAAATGGGGAGGTGCCTGATCTTGGATGTCCTCATGAAGGGGCAAGAGCTCAGGCTCATTAACATCTATGCCCCACAAACTAAGTGGGACCGTAAAAGCCTCTTCATGAGGATTAAGCCCTTTCTTTTTACGAGTCGGCAGGTGATTTTTGGTGGAGACTTCAATACTATCACGAGGTCTCAGGACAGGAGAGGCGCCAAAGACAAGCTGGCTTATGATAGCATGGCCCTGATTAGTATAGTTAGGGAAGCTCGCCTAGAGGATGCCCACATCCGGACCCCCTCGGGCCACGCGGGTTTCACCTATCATCGAGGTAGCTGCAGGTCTAGATTAGACAGGTTTTATTTAAAGGAGGAAGCCGTCTCTTCCGCAGTGTCCGTGGTTGAGGTGGAGTTCTCCGATCACTGTCTAATTTTGTTTTCCCTGAATGTTTCAGAGACCCCCCGGATGGGTAGAGGCTACTGGAGGCTGAATTCGTCCCTCCTGGAAGAAGCAGAGGTAAGACAATCCTTTGAGGATTTTCTTCAGAGTCAGGTACCTCTACTGGGCCTATGTAGTAGTAAGTCAGAGTGGTGGGAGATATTCAAGAAGCGGGTTGCGAGGTTCTTCCGCCAGCTCTCGAGCCTCAGGTCCCTGAATAGGTATCGTGTGTATCAGGGCCTGAGGAGGAAACTCGAGCATCTCGTCTCGACTGGAGGTAGTAGAGAGGAGATCTCCAGAGTGAAAGCCTTGCTCATGAGGTGTCAGTATGATAGGCACGCATCTTTAGTTTTTGAGAGGGACTTCGGGAGGTACCGCTCGCCCGACCCCTACAGAAACTGTAAGATGTCAGTGAGTAGTAAGATCGTGACTGGACTGGTTGATAGTACGGGATCTCTGAACCGGTCCAGATCAGGGATCCTGGAGGTCGTCAGATCCTTTTACTCACACCTCTTGGGGAGGAAGGATCTAGATCGGGATGTGATGTCGGGTTTCCTGGCTGAGACCATTCCTGAGCCAGGGGTAGACCCCTCTCTTGATGTTTTGGCAGAAGAGATCAGGGAAGAGGAAGTTAGACTGGCGATTGAAGGGCTTGCCCTGAAGAAGTCGCCAGGTCCAGATGGCTTAACATCTGAGTGGTACAAGACCTTCAGGGACCTCTTAGTTCCCCTCTTGGCCGAGGTCTTCAATGAGTGTCTCTCCTCGGGCACTCTGCCGAGGTCAATGAGGAGGTCAGCCCTGATTCTTCTGTCAAAAGGTAAAGATTCGAGCCGTATTGAGAATTGGAGGCCCATAGCTCTTCTCAATGTGGACAGGAAGATTCTGGCCAAGATACTGTTTAATCGGCTGGTGAAGTTTGCACCCCGGCTCCTTTCGGGGGCTCAGCACTGCTCTGTTCCAGGCCGAAGCACCTTAAGTGCTGTCCTTAGTGTCAGGGAGGCAGTGGAGCGGAGTAGTGCGGGTCTTTGGAAGGGGTACTTGCTGTCCCTGGATCAGGCCAAAGCATTTGATCGGGTGAACCATGAGTACCTCTGGTCCGTCCTTCTGAGATATGGCCTACCAGATACTTTTGTCAATTGGCTTAAGATCTTGTATGCAGGGGCAGAGAGTTTCCCGCTGGTGAACGGTTGGTCTGGCCGCTCTTTTGGGGTTGGGTCTGGTGTTCGCCAGGGCTGTCCCTTGAGCCCACTGTTGTATGTGTTCGCGATCGACCCTTTTCTTAGGAGGGTTGGTTGTGGACCGTTGGCAGGGGTCGGGATGAGCCTGGAGGAGCCAGAAGCCACCCTGAGAGTGGTAGCGTACGCTGATGATGTCACTGTCTTCGTATCCTCGAGAGAGGAGGTCGATATGGTGATCTCAGAGGTGGACCGCTACTCAGAGGCATCTGGGTCCAGTATCAACCAGGATAAGTGCGAAAGTCTCTGGCTGGGAGGGGGAGATCCCGAGTTTGATCTCCCGGACACCCTTCCAGAGCCCCAAGACTCGGCAAAAATCCTAGGCATTACATTCGGCCAGGGTGATTACCCCACTAAAAACTGGGATGGTAGGCTCCAGAATGCCGCTCAGAAGGTGGACCAGTGGAAGGGTTGGTCTTTGACCCTCAGGGAAAGGATACACCTGATCAAATCATACCTGCTCCCTTTGTTTATCTACCTGGGCAGTGTATGTATCTTGCCAGAGGCTTCCTATACTAGGATCTACAGCCTGTTCTTCCAGCTGTTATGGGGGAATAGGCTGAACCTGGTCAAGAGAGAGGTCACGTACCGCACGAGGAGACTTGGGGGTTTGTCTATGGTGAACCCTGTGGTGTTCTTAGTGAACACCTTTTTGAAAGCTAACATCGCAAACCTCTGGAAGGAGAGGGCTCCTCCGTGGGTACTCTCCTGCAGGGAATGGTTTCGGCCTTTCTTCCAGGAATGGGAGACAGGAGGGCGAGTGAAGGACCTTCGTACACCCCATGGATATCTTCCGGCTTACGCTACCCCGACTCTGAAGATGATACGTCGGTGGGGTCTGGGAATGTGGGAGATCAGGACTCAGTCAAGGAAATTCCTTGACCAAAGGGTTCTGTTGACCCATTTCCAGAAGCCCCTGGCGCTCAGGGATTGCCCAGGTCGGGATCTGAGGGTTGGGTTAAGTCTATTGAACTCAAAGAGGATCCCCCAGAAGTTTTGGGACTTGGCCTGGCGCTGCTTCCAGGGGAAGCTATATGTGAGGGACAACTTGAAGTGCAGGAGCTCCGATGATCGGGGGTGTCCCCGAGAGGAGTGTGGAAATACGCTGGAAAGCATGGATCATTTCCTGCTTCATTGTCCCTTCAATATAGGGGTTTACACCAGGGTGGGCGCCTCCATAGGTTGGAGTCAGTTAGTCAGTCTCACCTATCCGGAGTGGGCTTATGGAGTATTCAGGAACCTGGGTGGCCGAGATCGCTGCACGTTATTCTTAGTCAGCTTAGTGGTTAGGTACCACACGTGGAACGCACGGTGTCTAGTATCTACACAGCGTAGAGTCCTCTCCGAGGTGGAGGTCTGTAGGAACATCACTGGTGACCTTGGGAAGATCAGGTCTTTGGAGTATGGCAGGCTGGGTACAAGTAGGGCTTCTCTCCTGTGGAGAGGTTTTTCCTTCGCTGTGCCCTAGGTACTTAGCCCACTGGGTGAGGTACCATAATTCTGGTTAGGGACAGAGTAGGTAGGGACAGAGGTAGGGAGAGTGTGAGGGTTAGATTAATATTTAGGGATAGTATTAGGGAGAGGGTAGGGAGAATAGTCAGGGATAGGTTATAAATTATTATGGTACCCGGTCTGCCATCCTCCGATCCCGGTGGGGGGCTGTGCATGACACTTTAGCTTTTTGTTTTCTAACAAGTAATAAACAGTAAAGGGCTTACAGGCTACCGAACTTGAGCCTCGCTGTTATGTCATAATGTGTTGGTGTTATGGGATATTGTTATGGTGTATACTTTATTTTTAGGAACATTGGTAAGTTGAGGGCTGGACAAGCCTTATGGACAATTATAGTTATTGTTTAAGTTCTGGGGTATAGGATAGGTTGGGTGGGGTGATGGGGAGGGGGGGGTTGTTTTTCCCTGGATGGATACTTGGAGTTCTGGCATGGGTCACTGAGGGACAAGAACTGAACTGATGGACCCAGACTCATGTCCAGATTTGGGGTGTGGGAAGTGGGGCTTATAGTTAGGTTCATGTGTCATATGGTTGATGTACTTTTATGATTTGTATTATTATTATTTTATTATTATTATTATATATATATATATTTTTTTTTTTTTTTTTTTTTTTTTTTTTTTTTTTTTTTTTTTTTTTTATTTGTGTCCTATAAGGCAGCCGGACCTCATATTATTAAGTTGGTATTGGGATATTTTCTTTTCTGTTAAAGTTGTATAGTGTGTGTGGTGGTTGGATGAGAGTTAAGTATCTGGAAGGGGGGGCTTGTTGGGTGAATTATGCTGGTATGTGTGTGTGTGTGGGGGGGGGGGGGGGGGGGGCTTTTTTGTGTTGGGTTTGCAGGGTAAGGTGTGTGTGTGTGTGCGTGTTTTAAAAAGGAAAAAAAAAAAAAAAAAAAAAAAAAAAAAAAAGTCCAAACTGGGACTATGTTGAGTTAGAGCCGAGAATGGCTCAGAGCATGTTATAGATTCTTGGTTTGGTCTAGACAGAGTGTCTTTACTATATTATTTCTGTGTGCTGTGAGGTGTGAGTGTGGGGTAGGTAGTAGTGGTGGTGGTAGTAATAGTAGTAGTAGTAAGGGTAAGTTGGGGTGGTAGTGTTTTATTATGAAGCTGGACTGGCCGGGTGAGGCAGGTGTGAGGGAGGATTTCCTTATAGAAAATATGATTATTATTTCAGAATTGTTGTTTTTGTTATAAGCAGAAAGCTTTGTATTTGTTTTTGTTCTGGCCGATGGAGCCGCGTTTATGTTTATGTTGTTATACTTGTTAAGTTTTATATTTTTCTAATAAAAAGAATTACAGGATCAGTAATGTAATGTATGTACACAGTGACCCCACCAGCAGAATAGTGAGTGCAGCTCTGGGGTATAATACAGGATCAGTAATGTAATGTATGTACACAGTGACCCCACCAGCAGAATAGTGAGTGCAGCTCTGGGGTATAATACAGGATGTAACTCAGGATCAGTAATGTATGTACACAGTGACCCCACCAGCAGAATAGTGAGTGCAGCTCTGGGGTATAATACAGGATGTAACTCAGGATCAGTAATGTATGTACACAGTGACCCCACCAGCAGAATAGTGAGTGCAGCTCTGGGGTATAATACAGGATGTAACTCAGGATCAGTAATGTAATGTATGTACACAGTGACCCCACTAGCAGAATAGTGAGTGCAGCTCTGGGGTATAATACAGGATGTAACTCAGGATCAGTAATGTAATGTATGTACACAGTGACCCACCAGCAGAATAGTGAGTGCAGCTCTGGAGTATAATACAGGATGTAACTCAGGATCAGTAATGTAATGTATGTACACAGTGACCCCACCAGCAGAATAGTGAGTGCAGCTCTGGGGTATAATACAGGATGTAACTCAGGATCAGTAATGTATGTACACAGTGACCCCACCAGCAGAATAGAGAATGCAGCTCTGGAGTATAATACAGGATGTAACTCAGGATCAGTAATGTAATGTATGTACACAGTGACCCCACCAGCAGAACAGTGATTACAGCTCTGGATGTGTGATGTTCCTGCGCAGGGACACTCACCTCTCTCCTGCAGCATTTCTTGGAGGTCCCGTCTGGACACGTCCGGCTTTCCCGGGGTCTCCTCCTCCTCCTCAGAGCCTGGTCCGGCTGTAGGTTCTCTCTGAGCCACAGTATAGGTCCTCACCTCCTTTGCGGCGTTCTGGGTGTTGCTCGGCTTGGTCGCAGGTAATCGAGATTTGCTTTTGCGTTCCTTTGAGGCGGAGGGGGGATTGCCCTGAACGGATTCAGCCCGGCCGTTCACCTGGCTGGAGTCGTCGGACGGAATCTCATCTGGACACGTTTCTCCCACTGACAGAATGTGAATCTTGTATTCCAGGTCCTGACTCTCTGACGTGAGGAACGCCGCTGGGCCGTCTATCCCTATGTGAGGGTTACACTGTATTATTAGAGCAGAAGACACTGAACAAGCAGAAGCCGCCCGCTCAGGTCCATCCAGGGGGCAGAGAAGACCCCTTATTCCTGCAGCATCAGCCTGTACTGTGCTCTGTGTGCTGCCACCTACAGGAAGTCACCTGTAACATCAGGCTACTCACTGTCTGACCACTGGCCCCGATATCTGGGGGCAGGAGGACATTTCTGGGGTCATTTCTCACCATGTAAGGCGACATCCGAGGTGGCGGATCTGGGGGTCTGGCTCTGCACCAGGGGGGCTTGCTCTTCGCTCTTCTTGGCTTTTCCACGTCGCGCTCGGGGTTCCTGGTTTGGCTGCACCATGAGGGGCTCCTGCCGCTTCCTCCTCTGCTTCTGCTCCAGGAGGGCCCGCTACTCACAGGAGACAGAGGAGACACATTACAGAAGGTGCCGGGTCCCAGAGACACATTACAGAGGGTGCCGGGCACAGGAGACACATTACAGAGGGTGCTGGGCACAGGAGACACATTACAGAGGGTGCCAGGTCCCAGAGACACATTACAGAGGGTGCCGGGCACAGGAGACACATTACAGAGGGTGTCGGGCACAGGAGACACATTACAAAGGGTGCCGGGCACAGGAGACACATTACAGAAGGTGCCGGGCACAGGAGACACATTACAGAAGGTGCCGGGCACAGGAGACACATTACAGAGGGTGCCGGGCACAGGAGACACATTACAAAGGGTGCCGGGCACAGGAGACACACTACAAAGGGTGCCGGGCACAGGAGACACATTACAGAAGGTGCCGGGCACAGGAGACACATTACAGAAGGTGCCGGGCACAGGAGACACATTACAGAAGGTGCCTGGTACAAGAGACACATTACAGAGGGTGCCGGGCACAGGAGACACATTACAGAGGGTGCCGGGCACAGGAGACACATTACAGAGGGTGCCGGGCACAGGAGACACATTACAGAGGGTGCCGGGCACAGGAGACACATTACAGAAGGTGCCTGGTACAAGAGACACATTACAGAGGGTGCCGGGCACAGGAGACACATTACAGAAGGTGCCTGGTACAAGAGACACATTACAGAGGGTGCCGGGCACAGGAGACACATTACAGAGGGTGCCGGGCACAGGAGACACATTACAGAAGGTGCCGGGCACGGGAGACACATTACAGAGGGTGCCAGGTCCCAGAGACACATTACAGAGGGTGCCGGGCACAGGAGACACATTACAGAGGGTGCCGGGTACGGGAGACACATTACAGAGGGTGCCGGGCACAGGAGACACATTACAGAGGGTGCCGGGTACGGGAGACACATTACAGAGGGTGCCGGGCACAGGAGACACATTACAGAGGGTGCCGGGCATGGGAGACACATTACAGAGGGTGCCGGGCCCCGGAGACACATTACAGAGGGTGCCGGGCACAGGAGACACATTACAGAGGGTGCCGGGCACAGGAGACACATTACAGAGGGTGCCGGGCACAGGAGACACACTACAAAGGGTGCCGGGCACAGGAGACACATTACAGAGGGTGCCGGGCACAGGAGACACATTACAGAGGGTGCCGGGCACAGGAGACACATTACAGAGGGTGCCGGGCACAGGAGACACATTACAGAGGGTGCCGGGCACAGGAGACACATTACAGAGGGTGCCGGGCACAGGAGACACATTACAGAGGGGGCCGGGCACAGGAGACACATTACAGAGGGTGCCGGGCACAGGAGACACATTACAGAGGGGGCCGGGCACAGGAGACACATTACAGAGGGTGCCGGGCACAGGAGACACATTACAGAGGGGGCCGGGCACAGGAGACACATTACAGAGGGTGCCGGGCACAGGAGACACATTACAGAGGGTGCCGGGCACAGGAGACACATTACAGAGGGTGCCGGGCACGGGAGACACATTACAGAGGGTGCCGGGCACAGGAGACACATTACAGAGGGTGCCGGGTACGGGAGACACATTACAGAGGGTGCCGGGCACAGGAGACACATTACAGAGGGTGCCGGGCATGGGAGACACATTACAGAGGGTGCCGGGCCCCGGAGACACATTACAGAGGGTGCCGGGCACAGGAGACACATTACAGAGGGTGCCGGGCACAGGAGACACATTACAGAGGGTGCCGGGCACAGGAGACACACTACAAAGGGTGCCGGGCACAGGAGACACATTACAGAGGGTGCCGGGCACAGGAGACACATTACAGAGGGTGCCGGGCACAGGAGACACATTACAGAGGGTGCCGGGCACAGGAGACACATTACAGAGGGTGCCGGGCACAGGAGACACATTACAGAGGGTGCCGGGCACAGGAGACACATTACAGAGGGGGCCGGGCACAGGAGACACATTACAGAGGGTGCCGGGCACAGGAGACACATTACAGAGGGGGCCGGGCACAGGAGACACATTACAGAGGGTGCCGGGCACAGGAGACACATTACAGAGGGGGCCGGGCACAGGAGACACATTACAGAAGGTGCCGGGCACAGGAGACACATTACAGAGGGTGCCGGGCACAGGAGACACATTACAGAGGGTGCCGGGCACAGGAGACACATTACAGAGGGTGCCGGGCACAGGAGACACATTACAGAGGGTGCCGGGCACAGGAGACACATTACAGAGGGTGCCGGGCACAGGAGACACATTACAGAGGGTGCCGGGCACAGGAGACACATTACAGAGGGGGCCGGGCACAGGAGACACATTACAGAGGGTGCCGGGCCCCGGAGACACATTACAGAGGGTGCCGGGCACAGGAGACACATTACAGAGGGTGCCGGGCACAGGAGACACATTACAGAGGGGGCCGGGCACAGGAGACACATTACAGAGGGGGCCGGGCACAGGAGACACATTACAGAGGGTGCCGGGCACAGGAGACACATTACAGAGGGGGCCGGGCACAGGAGACACATTACAGAAGGTGCCGGGCACAGGAGACACATTACAGAGGGTGCCGGGCACAGGAGACACATTACAGAGGGTGCCGGGCACAGGAGACACATTACAGAAGGTGCCGGGCACAGGAGACACATTACAGAAGGTGCCGGGCACAGGAGACACATTACAGAGGGTGCCGGGCACAAGAGACACATTACAGAGGGGGCCGGGCACAGGAGACACATTACAGAGGGTGCCGGGCACAGGAGACACATTACAGAGGGCGCCGGGCACAGGAGACACATTACAGAGGGTGCCGGGCACAGGAGACACATTACAGAGGGTGCCGGGCACAGGAGACACATTACAGAGGGTGCCGGGCACAGGAGACACATTACAGAGGGTGCCGGGCACAGGAGACACATTACAGAGGGTGCCGGGCACAGGAGACACATTACAGAGGGTGTCGGGCACAGGAGACACATTACAGAGGGTGCCGGGCACAGGAGACACATTACAGAGGGTGCCGGGCACAGGAGACACATTACAGAGGGTGCCGGGTGCGGTGCGGGCAGTGTTCTACAGGTGTGAACAGTACCTGCCTCCTCCCTGCCTACCTGGTTGTGAAGCTTCAGCTGGCGGAGTCGGGAACTCTCATCATCCAGGATACTGCAAATAGCAAGGAAAAATCTGTGTATTAGAGCAGGGTGATGATGATGATGATGGGGTCTGTGTATTAGAGCAGGATGATGATGATGATGGGGTCTGTGTATTAGAGCAGGGTGATGATGATGATGGGGTGTATTAGAGCAGGGTGATGATTATGATGGGGTCTGTGTATTAGAGCAGGGTGATGATGATGGGGTCTGTGTATTAGAGCAGGGTGATGATGATGATGATGATGGGGTCTGTGTATTAGAGCAGGGTGATGATGATGATGATGGGGTCTGTGTATTAGAGCAGGGTGATGATGATGATGATGGGGTGTGTGTATTAGAGCAGGGTGATGATTATGATGATGGGGTCTGTGTATTAGAGCAGGGTGATGATGATGATGATGATGGGGTGTGTGTATTAGAGCAGGGTGATGATTATGATGATGGGGTCTGTGTATTAGAGCAGGGTGATGATGATGGGGTGTGTGTATTAGAGCAGGGTGATGATGATGATGGGGTCTGTTTATTAGAGCAGGGTAATGATTATGATGGGGTCTGTGTATTAGAGCAGGGTGATGATGATGATGATTATGATGGGGTCTGTGTATTAGAGCAGGGTGATGATGATGATGATGATGATGGGGTCTGTGTATTAGAGCAGGGTGATGATGATGATGATGATGGGGTGTGTGTATTAGAGCAGGGTGATGATTATGATGATGGGGTCTGTGTATTAGAGCAGGGTGATGATGATGATGGGGTCTGTTTATTAGAGCAGGGTAATGATTATGATGGGGTCTGTGTATTAGAGCAGGGTGATGATGATGATGATTATGATGGGGTCTGTGTATTAGAGCAGGGTGATGATGATGATGATGATGATGGGGTCTGTGTATTAGAGCAGGATGATGATGATGATGATGGGGTCTGTGTATTAGAGCAGGATGATGATGATGATGATGGGGTCTGTGTATTAGAGCAGGGTGATGATGATGATGATGATGGGGTCTGTGTATTAGAGCAGGGTGATGATGATGATGATGATGGGGTGTGTGTATTAGAGCAGGGTGATGATTATGATGATGGGGTCTGTGTATTAGAGCAGGGTGATGATGATGATGATGATGGGGTCTGTGTATTAGAGCAGGGTGATGATTATGATGATGGGGTCTGTGTATTAGAGCAGGGTGATGATGATGATGATGATGGGGTCTGTGTATTAGAGCAGGATGATGATGATGATGGGGTCTGTGTATTAGAGCAGGGTGATGATGATGATGGGGTGTATTAGAGCAGGGTGATGATTATGATGGGGTCTGTGTATTAGAGCAGGGTGATGATGATGATGATGATGGGGTGTGTGTATTAGAGCAGGGTGATGATTATGATGATGGGGTCTGTGTATTAGAGCAGGGTGATGATGATGATGGGGTCTGTGTATTAGAGCAGGGTGATGATGATGATGATTATGATGGGGTCTGTGTATTAGAGCAGGGTGATGATGATGATGATTATGATGGGGTCTGTGTATTAGAGCAGGGTGATGATGATGATGATGATGATGGGGTCTGTGTATTAGAGCAGGATGATGATGATGATGATGGGGTCTGTGTATTAGAGCAGGATGATGATGATGATGATGGGGTCTGTGTATTAGAGCAGGGTGATGATGATGATGATGATGATGGGGTCTGTGTATTAGAGCAGGGTGATGATGATGATGATGATGTTGGGGTGTGTGTATTAGAGCAGGGTGATGATGATGATGATGATGATGATGTTGGGGTGTGTGTATTAGAGCAGGGTGATGATGATGATGGGGTGTGTGTATTAGAGCAGGGTGATGATGATGATGGGGTGTGTGTATTAGAGCAGGGTGATGATGATGATGATGATGATGATGATGGGGTGTGTGTATTAGAGCAGGGTGATGATGATGATGATGGGGTGTGTGTATTAGAGCAGGGTGATGATGATGATGATGGGGTGTGTGTATTAGAGCAGGGTGATGATGATGATGGGGTGTGTGTATTAGAGCAGGGTGATGATGATGTTGGGGTGTCAGGCTGCGGCCCCCGTCCCCCCCGGTACCTTGTTCCGGTTCCCCAATCTCCGCCGGAGTCCATTTCGCAGCTACTTTTCCCGACAGAATCCCGATTCCAGTCCCTTAGCAACCAGCCTGCTCCTAACAACCGCACCCGGCAATGTCCTGCCCTCCTATTGGTCCGCAGTCTCACCGTATTGGTTACAGTAACGGCCTAGCGTCCTAGGGGCGGGGCCAGGAGTGCGGAATGAGGGGCGGAGCTAAGTAAGCACTGGGGGAGACTCGGCAGTTCTTGGGGTTGAATATGTCAAACTTTATGTGTAACACAAAACAGAACAATTATATCTGCATGATACAGACCCTGCTACATGACTATATCTGTAATACAGACCCTGCTACATGACTATATCTGTAATACAGACCCTGCTACATGACTATCTGTGTGATACAGACCCTGCTACATGACTATATCTGTAATACAGACCCTGCTACATGACTATATCTGTAATACAGACCCTGCTACATGACTATCTGTGTGATACAGACCCTGCTACATGACTATATCTGTTAATACAGACCCTGCTACATGACTATATCTGTGTGATACAGACCCTGCTACATGACTATATCTGTGTGATACAGACCCTGCTACATGACTATATCTGTGTGATACAGACCCTGCTACATGACTATATCTGTGTAATACAGACCCCGCTACATGACTATATCTGTAATACAGACCCTGCTACATGACTATCTGTGTGATACAGACCCCGCTACATGACTATATCTGTGTGATACAGACCCCGCTACATGACTATATCTGTGTGATACAGACCCCGCTACATGACTATATCTGTAATACAGACCCCGCTACATGACTATATCTGTGTGATACAGACCCTGCTACATGACTATATCTGTAATACAGACCCTGCTACATGACTATATCTGTAATACAGACCCTGCTACATGACTATATCTGTAATACAGACCCTGCTACATGACTATATCTGTAATACAGACCCTGCTACATGACTATATCTGTAATACAGACCCTGCTACATGACTATATCTGTAATACAGACCCTGCTACATGACTATATCTGTAATACAGACCCTGCTACATGACTATATCTGTAATACAGACCCTGCTACATGACTATATCTGTAATACAGACCCTGCTACATGACTATATCTGTAATACAGACCCTGCTACATGACTATATCTGTAATACAGACCCTGCTACATGACTATATCTGTAATACAGACCCTGCTACATGACTATATCTGTAATACAGACCCTGCTACATGACTATATCTGTAATACAGACCCTGCTACATGACTATATCTGTAATACAGACCCTGCTACATGACTATATCTGTAATACAGACCCAGCTACATGACTATATCTGTAATACAGACCCAGCTACATGACTATATCTGTAATACAGACCCAGCTACATGACTATATCTGTAATACAGACCCCGCTACATGACTATATCTGTAATACAGACCCAGCTACATGACTATATCTGTAATACAGACCCCGCTACATGACTATATCTGTAATACAGACCCCGCTACATGACTATATCTGTAATACAGACCCCGCTACATGACTATATCTGTAATACAGACCCCGCTACATGACTATATCTGTAATACAGACCCAGCTACATGACTATATCTGTAATACAGACCCAGCTACATGACTATATCTGTAATACAGACCCCGCTACATGACTATATCTGTAATACAGACCCAGCTACATGACTATATCTGTAATACAGACCCCGCTACATGACTATATCTGTAATACAGACCCTGCTACATGACTATATCTGTAATACAGACCCAGCTACATGACTATCTGTGTGATACAGACCCCGCTACATGACTATATCTGTGTGATACAGACCCCGCTACATGACTATATCTGTGTGATACAGACCCTGCTACATGACTATATCTGTAATACAGACCCTGCTACATGACTATATCTGTAATACAGACCCCGCTACATGACTATATCTGTAATACAGACCCCGCTACATGACTATATCTGTAATACAGACCCTGCTACATGACTATATCTGTAATACAGACCCAGCTACATGACTATATCTGTGTAATACAGACCCTGCTACATGACTATATCTGTGTGATACAGACCCTGCTACATGACTATATCTGTGTGATACAGACCCTGCTACATGACTATATCTGTAATACAGACCCTGCTACATGACTATATCTGTAATACAGACCCTGCTACATGACTATATCTGTAATACAGACCCAGCTACATGACTATATCTGTGTGATACAGACCCTGCTACATGACTATATCTGTGTGATACAGACCCTGCTACATGACTATATCTGTAATACAGACCCCGCTACATGACTATATCTATGATACAGACCCTGCTACATGACTATATCTGTGTGATACAGACCCTGCTACATGACTATCTGTGTGATACAGACCCAGCTACATGACATGTATGATACAGACTCCGCCACAGGATGTATATGTAATACTATGGGGGAGATTTATAAAACATGCTGTAAAGTAGAATTGTCTCAGTTGCCCCTAGCAACCAATCAGATTCCACCTTACATTCCTCAGACTCTTTGAAAAATGAAAGGTGGAATCTGATTGGTTGCCGGGGGCGACTGAGCCAGTTTCACTTTACACCAGTTTGATGAATCTCCCCCTATGTGCCCATCAGAGTATACGGCCACTACAGTACTGTATGCATTTTCGGGGTCCGATCACGGTGACGGCAGCTCAGGTATAATAATAATAATACAAACGTCTATGGCGCCTGATGCAGTTGGGGCGCGGCTCTGCTATTGTATATAATCTCCTGATCACATGGGATCTAGTCATGTACAGACACCGTCCGGGTGATCCCAGGTCACGCATCATCATGGAGCCGAAACTACAGATAAGAATCATCACCTCTCCAGGAGCCGGATACCTGATGGATCCCCAGCCCTCCGGACCCCCGTCTTATCACAGCTGTATGGCGTCTGGAGGGTCCTCAGTCAGCTGACATCACTCCTGCACTGATACATTGTAACAAACACACAGGAGGGGCAGAGGCGAGGGGCCGCGCAGGGGGCAGAGGCGAGGGGACGCGCAGGGGGCAGAGGCGAGGGGACGCGCAGGCGGCAGAGGCGAGGGGACGCGCAGGCGGCAGAGGCGAGGGGGCGCGCAGGCGGCAGAGGCGAGGGGGCGCGCAGGCGGCAGAGGCGAGGGGGCGCGCAGGCGGCAGAGGCGAGGGGGCGCGCAGGCGGCAGAGGCGAGGGGGCGCGCAGGGGGCAGAGGCGAGGGGGCGCGCAGGGGGCAGAGGCGAGGGGGCGCGCAGGCGGCAGAGGCGAGGGGGCGCGCAGGCGGCAGAGGCGAGGGGGCGCGCAGGCGGCAGAGGCGAGGGGGCGCGCAGGCGGCAGAGGCGAGGGGGCGCGCAGGGGGCAGAGGCGAGGGGGCGCGCAGGGGACAGAGGCGAGGGGACGCGCAGGCGGCAGAGGCGAGGGGGCGCGCAGGCGGCAGAGGCGAGGGGGCGCGCAGGCGGCAGAGGCGAGGGGGCGCGCAGGGGGCAGAGGCGAGGGGGCGCGCAGGGGGCAGAGGCGAGGGGGGCGCGCAGGGGGCAGAGGCGAGGGGACGCGCAGGGGGCAGAGGCGAGGGGACGCGCAGGGGGCAGAGGCGAGGGGACGCGCAGGGGGCAGAGACGAGGGGACGCCCAGGGGGCAGAGGCGAGGAGACGCACCGAGGGCGGGGACAGAGGCGACGAGACGCGCAGGGGGTAGGGACAGAGGTGACAAGACGCGCAGGGGGTGGGGACAGAGGCGACGAGACGCGCAGGGGGTGGGGACAGAGGCAAGGAGATGTGCAGGGGGCAGGGACAGACAGAAGTGACAGAGGTGAGGACACAGTGTGGTGTCCCACCACGGGTGTTGCTATTGGTTACACCCCTCGCAAAAGGCTGTACTTTTAATTGTGATTGGTGATGTAGTAGTACCAGAGTTTCAATTCAAAAAATATGTTCAGCAGCACTAGAAAAAAATAGCAATGTGCGGGTGCACGTCTCACCAAACCGGAGCCGGGTTCGTATAGAGTATCCAAAGAGAAGATGGAGACCGCACTTCCAAAAAGAATTCACACTTTATTCACACCAGATGCAACGTTTCGGCTCAATGTGTAGCCTCACTGCTTGAGAAAGGCTACACATTGAGCCGAAACGTTGCATCTGGTGTGAATAAAGTACCAGAGTTTCGCCACAAGATGTCGTTATTGCAAGAACGTATAATCAGTTACTGCACAGCTGTAGTACTGAAAGGGTTATTGTTTGTTTGTGCACCACATGGATCTGTACGCCAGTGAGTTCTTTCCTCTTCTCATTTATTATCTATTTTTACTTCTCACATATGCACTCCTCACCCACTCACAGCGCACCTTACAGGGGCTGTAGGAAGGAAGTCACATGGGTAGAGAACGTGTAGGCTCTTTTGTCTTCAAACTCTGTAGAGGAAGGACAACAACCAGAACACTCTCTACAGCGATCCAGTTGGGCCCTGGCTCCTGCCAGGTCCCCAATCTAAGTTGTGGTCTAGACGCAGGACACATGTATCTAGACACAGTTTCTTCTCCAGTAACTCCACACATCACTATGCAGTGTTAAGCTTCCACTAGAGAGGACCAGTCAGATATCATCTCACCCACGCCGTGGACAAGGAGAGTCACAGTACAGGACAGTATCCATATAGAAAGTAAAGGAACTGATCTGGATAGAGCAAAGTTGCTAGAAGCCTATGAACTCTATCTCGCAGCGCGGGTGTAAGCTGGGAACCCTCAGCATTCCGCTCATCCCAGGTAAAGAGGTTACCTCGTGTCACCCTCTAGGACGGGTCACTCGACACTGGTGGGCAATAGGTGGTGCAAAGAGTCAAAACACAGGCACAAGTATTCTTCTATTTCTACCTCAGAAGTTCCGGCAGAGCACAGTACTACTTGGGTTGGGACTCATCGTCGTTGACATCGTCCTCTCTACTCTTCTGATCCTCTCTTCCACTTCTCATCACGCAACTCAGTCGGCACGACTCTATCACTCTCTCTATACCTGTGTGCCCCACCGGCAGTGGCGTCACGACATAACATCACTGGGCCCGGCTATATGTCGGCCAACTACCATAGAACTGGCGTCACACCTCACCATCTGGTAAGTGAGCACATCTCCCAGCATGCACCACCTCTATACAGACACTTGGGGCAGCAGGTTACACATCTCACACTTTTATTGATGGCTATAGACACAATGTACAGGGGGGTCCGGCCCCTCACGGCTTCACCAGGATCTCGCTGCTCTTCAGCCGCCCCCGGGACTTCAGGTATCTCATCAGCCGCTGCCGCCTCCTCCAGGTGGGGCGTATACCGTATTCATGCTCCGGGGTGTCCTCCGCCAGTACACGCCCGGGGTCCTGTGTGTCACAGGGATCGTCCCATCTCCTGGAGAGGGGGGTCTGGATCTCTGCACCTTCCCCAGCGGGTGGGGGGTTGGGCTCTGGGGTCCGTATATCGGGGGGGCTGAAGCTGGCAGCGGGCGGTGAGGCAGGCGCTGGGATGGGCTCAGTCCGCTTCTGCTCCGGCCGCCTCTGTGTTGTGCAGAATGACTGAGTCTCTAGAATCTCAGCAGCAGAAAATGATAGAGAAGGAAACTTGCAGACGCTTGGCTTCCTCCCCGCCGCCCTCTGCTGGCCCCTGGTCACACCGCAACTCTGCACCGTGCTGTTACTGGAGACATGGCGGCAGCGGCGGGGCTGGCGAGCCGGGAAGTGGAGCTCTACCACCTGATCAAACTGTGGGGACACCTGTGTGCAAAAGAGAGGGGTCAGAAGGCGGCGGGCGGAGCAGAGGGGTCAGAGGACAGCAGGCGGGGAGGGGAGCAGAGGAGTCAGAAGACGTCGGGCGGGGGGAGAGCAGAGGGGTCAGTAAACGTCGGGCGGGGGGAGAGCAGAGGGGTCAGAAGACGTCAGGCGGGGGAGAGCAGAGGGGCCAGAAGACGTCGGGCGGGGGGAGAGCAGAGGGATCAGAAGACTGCAGGCGGGGGACGGGAGCAGAGGGGTCAGAGGACGGCAGGCGGGGGACGGGAGCAGAGGGGACAGAGGACGGCTGGAGGGGAGCGGGAGCAGAAGGGAAAGAGGACGGCTGGAGGGGGGCGGGAGCAGAGGGGACAGAGGACGGCTGGAGGAGGGCGGGAGCAGAGGGGACAGAGGACGGCTGGAGGAGGGCGGGAGCAGAGGGGACAGAGGACGGCTGGCGGGGGGGGGGGAAACAGAGGGGTCAGAGGACGGCAGGCGGGGGGGGGGGGAGCAGAGGGGTCAGAGGACGGCAGGCGGGGGGGGAGCAGAGGGGTCAGAGGACGGCAGGCGGGGGACGGGAGCAGAGGGGTCAGAGGACGGCAGGCGGGGGACGGGAGCAGAGGGGTCAGAGGACGGCAGGCGGGGGGCAGGAGCAGAGGGGTCAGAGGACGGCTGGAGGGGGGCGGGAGCAGAGGGGTCAGAGGACGGCAGGCGGGGAGGGGAGCAGAGGGGTCAGAGGACGGCTGGCGGGGGCAGAGGGGTCAGAGGACAGCTGGCGGGGGGGCGGGAGCAGAGGGGTCAGAGGACGGCAGGCGGGGAGGGGTCAGAGGATGGCTGGCGGGGGGCGGGAGCAGAGGGGTCAGAGGACGGCTGGAGGGGGCAGAGGGGTCAGAGGACGGCTGGCGGGGGCAGAGGGGTTAGAGGGCGGCTGGCGGGGGCAGAGGGGTCAGAGGACGGCTGGCGGGGGGCAGGAGCAGAGGGGTCAGAGGACGGCTGGAGGGGGGCGGGAGCAGAGGGGTCAGAGGACGGCTGGAGGGGGGCGGGAGCAGAGGGGTCAGAGGACGGCAGGCGGGGAGGGGAGCAGAGGGGTCAGAGGACGGCTGGCGGGGGCAGAGGGGTCAGAGGACAGCTGGCGGGGGGCGGGAGCAGAGGGGTCAGAGGACGGCAGGCGGGGAGGGGTCAGAGGATGGCTGGCGGGGGGCGGGAGCAGAGGGGTCAGAGGACGGCTGGAGGGGGCAGAGGGGTCAGAGGACGGCTGGCGGGGGCAGAGGGGTTAGAGGGCGGCTGGCGGGGGCAGAGGGGTCAGAGGACGGCTGGCGGGGGGCAGGAGCAGAGGGGTCAGAGGACGGCTGGAGGGGGCAGAGGGGTCAGAGGATGGCTGGCGGGGGGGCAGGAGCAGAGGGGTCAGAGGACGGCTGGAGGGGTCAGAGGACGGCTGGAGGGGGCAGAGGGGTCAGAGGATGGCTGGCGGGGGCAGAGGGGTCAGAGGACGGCTGGCGGGGGCAGAGGGGTCAGAGGATGGCTGGTGGGGGGGAGCAGAGGGGTCAGAAGGTGGCAGGCGGGGGAGCGGTGTACAGCAGTCAGTTACCCAGGAGGAGGAGGCGCCGGGCTCCAGGGCTTTGCTGGGGACGCTCTTGGTCTTCTCGGCTCGGGGTGGGGCGGGCCCATAGTCGTGGACGGCCCCCTCTAGCGGGCTCTCCAGGAACAGCAGGCGAGGCTTACGCGGGTTACAGGCTGTCCGTTTCCTGGGCGGCATCAGCGCTGAGAAGCCGAGAGGGTGAGAACCGCATGATGGAGCCAAGCGGAGGAACAACGGCCAAAACCTGGAGAAAAAGCAAGTAATGGCACCCTCATAGTCTACTATAGTAACAATGACAGCACTTAAAGGGATTCTTCAACATAAATTGTCTCTCAAATCAACTGGTCCGAGCACGTGCCAGAAACTTGTAATTTTCTTCTATGTAAAAATCTCGTCTTCCAGTACTTATCAGCTGCTGTATGTCCTGCAGGATGTGGTGTATTCTCTCCAGTCTGACACAGTGCTCTCTGCTGCCACCTCTGTCCAGACTAAAGAATTATTTCGTGAACAACCCTCTGCTCCTCTGCACTGGGATTATAGCAGACAGACTGGGAATTAGGGGTGTACCCCTTTAAAATTTACATTTAATTCCATAAATTACCCGGATACTTATGGAATCACTCTCAAAGAAAAGGAGCGTATACCGGAATCAGACACCCGGTCCTCCCCGGTTTCGTTCCCGGTCGCTGCCTCCTTCCCGACGTCCCGCACGCTCACACCGGCCAGCGCTCTCTCTCATTGGCTTCTCACAGAAACTCTCGCTCCTGATTGGCTGAGCTTTCTCACCGTCCCAACGGCCGCGCCCTGATTGGCCGGAAGCGAAGAAGCTCTAAGCGGCTTAGTTATTGGCCGAGCGAGGGTGACGTCGAGCCGAG
This sequence comes from Dendropsophus ebraccatus, assembly GCF_027789765.1. Lineage (NCBI taxonomy): Eukaryota > Metazoa > Chordata > Amphibia > Anura > Hylidae > Dendropsophus > Dendropsophus ebraccatus. Next base: position 6,959,703 of record NC_091454.1, on the reverse strand, counting down.
ACGACAATCATTGGTGGGAGAAGGTCACGTGCCGCAAAGCGCGCAAATTCAAATTGCTGCAGGAGCCGACAGACGGGAGCGGAGGAGAGACGGCGCTTATAGCGGTATAAGAACGCAGCCCGGTACCGTGCGCAGTGTGAACAGTGGCTGGAGGGGAGGGTGGTGGTTGGATGGTGTCGGGATAGCTGGAGGCTTTGGTGGGCTGCCAGGCCGCGGCTCCTTATGTGACAGGCCTAATAGGCGGGGGCGAATCAGCTGCTGCCATCACAGCACAAGTCCCAGCATGCCCTGAGGTCCACTCTGCAGCCTCTGTGGTGTCCACTTATATTAGGCAGTGGCTGAAATTTGCTGCCAGTACTTATCAGCTGCTGTATGTCCTGCAGGAAGTGACGTATTCTTCCCAGTCTGGAGAGGTTTTCTATGGGGATTTGCTGCTGCTCTGGACAGTTCCTGACATGGACAGAGGTGGCAGCAGAGAGCACTGTGTCATAGACCACTTCCTGCAGGACAGACAGCAGCTGATAAGTACTGGAAGACTGGAGATTTTTTAACAGAAGGGAATTACAAATCTCTATAACTAACTGGGACCAGTTAATTTGAGATACATTTTATTTGGAGAAACTACCCCCTTAATAGAACAACAACTCCCATCATACCTGGAGGCAGAAACATTATACAGGCCCCCAAACTGGCTTCAGTCATCATGTTCATGTTGCAAAACTACAATTCCCATCATGCCTGGACAGCCGAAGGCTGTCCAGGCATGATGGGAGTTGTAGTTTTGCAACAGCAGAAGGCTTAAGGTTTCCTATCCTTGCAAAACTACAACTCCCATCATGCCCGGAGGCAGAAACATGATATAACAATTAATAGTTACAGTCTTTCTTCTTTTTTCAGGATCTGTTTTGTACCAATGGCAACGTCACCATGAGATCCAGTCCCCGCAGGCCGCTTATACTGAGGAGGCGCAGGCTCAACCTTCCCAACCAAGATGGCGTCCGTAGCCCGGAGACTTCTGAACAGAGGCCGGCCGCCGTGACTGACGCAAAGCTGAAAGCAGAGATCAATGAGCCACCGTCAGTCGCTCCGAGCCAGGGCGCCGGTGAGGTAACGGCCGTGTGTCCGGCTCCCGCTCTGTCCGGGGTAAAGGTCATGGGTCACCCCACCATCCCGGACACTCAGCTGGTGGTCATCCCTACGGATTCTGACGTGGAGAGTATCATCCAGGCTCTGACCGTACGCGGGAAGGAGAGCGGCGGCCCCAACAAGTTCATCCTCATCACCGGGAGCAGCTCCTTCCATACACAGGTGGAGAAACTCCAGAGCAAAGCGGAGGCGGCTGAGACAGCCGGACAGCTAGAGGGCGCCACTGCCGCCACCGCCTCGTCTCATCCCCCCCAGACCGCGGAGGAGCAGGGCCACGGTAAGTACACGGCTCATCCAGATAAAGCTGCGCCGTGAGACTCTCTGCCTGCTGTCGCTGCATGGTCACCTGCTATAGGCATCACATCCTCTGGTTCCTCACAGCAGCACAGAGGATGTTATATCCTGACCATTGGTTTCAGAGACTTCACAGCAGCACAGAGGATGTAATATCCTCACCAAAGGTCTCAGATTCCTCACAGCAGCACAGAGCATGTAATATCCTGACCAGTGGTCTCAGATTCCTCACAGCAGCACAGAGGATGTAATATCCTCACCAAAGGTCTCAGATTCCTCACAGCAGCACAGAGGATGTAATATCCTGACCAGTGGTCTCAGATTCCTCACAGCAGCACAGGGGATGTAATATCCTGACCAGTGGTCTCCGGCTCCTCACAGCAGCACAGAGGATGTAATATCCCGACCAGTGGTCTCCGGCTCCTCACAGCAGCACAGAAGATGTAATATCCTCACCAAAGGTCTCAGATTCCTCACAGCAGCACAGAGGATGTAATATCCTCACCAAAGGTCTCAGATTCCTCACAGCAGCACAGAGGATGTAATATCCTCACCAAAGGTCTCAGATTCCTCACAGCAGCACAGAGGATGTAATATCCTCACCAAAGGTCTCAGATTCCTCACAGCAGCACAGAGGATGTAATATCCTCACCAAAGGTCTCAGATTCCTCACAGCAGCACAGAGGATGTAATATCCTCACCAAAGGTCTCAGATTCCTCACAGCAGCACAGAGGATGTAATATCCTCACCAAAGGTCTCAGATTCCTCACAGCAGCACAGAGGATGTAATATCCTCACCAAAGGTCTCAGATTCCTCACAGCAGCACAGAGGATGTAATATCCTCACCAAAGGTCTCAGATTCCTCACAGCAGCACAGAGGATGTAATATCCTCACCAAAGGTCTCAGATTCCTCACAGCAGCACAGAGGATGTAATATCCTCACCAAAGGTCTCAGATTCCTCACAGCAGCACAGAGGATGTAATATCCCGACCAGTGGTCTCCGGCTCCTCACAGCAGCACAGAGGATGTAATATCCTGATCAGTGGTCTCAGATTCCTCACAGCAGCACAGAGGATGTAATATCCTGACCAGTGGTCTCCGGCTCCTCACAGCAGCACAGAGGATGTAATATCCTGACCAGTGGTCTCCGGCTCCTCACAGCAGCACAGAGGATGTAATATCCTGACCAGAGGTCTCAGATTCCTCACAGCAGCACAGAAGATGTAATATCCTGACCAGTGGTCTCCGGCTCCTCACAGCAGCACAGAGGATGTAATATCCTGACCAGTGGTCTCAGATTCCTCACAGCAGCACAGAGGATGTAATATCCTGACCAGTGGTCTCAGATTCCTCAAAGCAGCACAGAGGATGTAATATCCTGACCAGTGGTCTCAGATTCCTCACAGCAGCACAGAGGATGTAATGCCCTGATGATTTGGCAGCAGCAGTGCAGACATTACATCCTCTGTGCTGCTGTAAGGACCCTTATAGTGCCCTGCTCTCTGGTTCAGTAGCTCTCGTGTTTCATCTGCAGCTTCTAAGGAGGGGCAGGAGCTGGACGGGAGCCTGACCAACATCCACTGGCTGGGGAAGATGAGCTCCGATGGGCTGGGACCATGTGACCGCAAGGCCGAACCTGCAGAGAAGGAGACCTGCACCCCTGGGACGGACTCCATTAAGGTGAGCTGTTGGGAGTAGTTGTAGCTCTCTGGGGGGGTCTACATGTTTTCTGGAGGTCATGTGACATTTTGACTCTTGGGTATCCTGTTACGCCCTCAGGTGGAGGAAGAACCGGAGGTGTCGTCAGCCTCTCAGCCCTGGCCGGCCGGGGCACACGAGCGGCCGCCATACTCCTACATGGCTCTCATCCAGTTTGCCATTAACAGCACGCCGTCCAAGAGGATGACGCTGAAAGACATCTACACCTGGATCGAGGATCACTTCCCGTACTTCAAACATGTGGCCAAGCCCGGCTGGAAGGTGCCGTACCCCGATGTGGAGGGAGGATGCGGGACAGTAATAAGTATGGCTGCTGATCATCTCTGGATATTGTTCCTCCACAGAACTCCATCAGGCACAACCTCTCCCTGCATGACATGTTTGTGCGCGAGAGTCTGAGCAACAACAAGATCTCCTACTGGACCATCCACCCCCAGGCCAATCGCTGCCTGACCCTCGATCAGGTGTTCAAGGTGCGTCACGTCATAGAACCATTACCTGGGTTACTTCCTGTATTATACTCCAGAGCTGCACTCACTATTCTGCTGGTGGGGTCACTGTGTACATACATTACATTACTGATCCTGTATTATACCCCAGAGCTGCACTCACTATTCTGCAGGAATGATGCCACATGACAGACACTAATAGCAGGGGATGCTGGGTGGGGACAGTCAGTCCTTTCGCTTTGTTATCCTTGGCAGCTATAAATAAAGTTTTATGAGGAGTGATTCACAGTGAGGCCTCAGACCTGGGTGATGGATGAAGCAGTCGGTGACTCTGGGTACATGGCAGCCTGGATGTACGTGTATACATGATACAGATTACAGGGAGGCTGGGGGTATTATATAACACCTATATAATCCTCATAACACCTGACTCACTGCATAATTATATGTTATTACCCATCCTGAGCTGCAGCCGTATACTTCACAGCTGCACTCACTATTACAGATGTACATTACGTTACTGATCCTGAGTTACATCCTGTATTATACCCCAGAGCTGCACTCACTATTCTGCTGGTGAGGTCACTGTGTACATACATTACATTACTGATCCTGAGTTACATCCTGTATTATACCCCAGAGCTGCACTCACTATTCTGCTGGTGGGGTCACTGTGTACATACATTACATTACTGATCCTGAGTTACATCCTGTATTATACTCCAGAGCTGCACTCACTATTCTGCTGGTGGGGTCACTGTGTACATACATTACATTACTGATCCTGAGTTACATCCTATTATATACCCCAGAGCTGCACTCACTATTCTGCTGGTGGGGTCACTGTGTACATACATTACATTACTGATCCTGTATTATAACCCAGAGCTGCACTCACTATTCTGCTGGTGGGGTCACTGTGGACATACATTACATTACTGATCCTGAGTTCCATCCTGTATTATACCCTAGAGCTGCACTCACTATTCTGCTGGTGGGGTCACTGTGTACATACATTACTAATCCTGTATTATACCCCAGAGCTGCACTCACTATTCTGCTGGTGGGGTCACTGTGTACATACATTACATTGCTGATCCTCCAGAGCTGCGCTCACTCTTCTGTAGTAATGGTGCCCTTCTCTTCCTCAGGCCTCCTCCAGCTCCTCCTCGGCTTGCAGTGAACCAGTAAGGATGAGTGTTCTGCTGTTTTCCGTCTCTCCCGTCAGTCGTGCTTCCTCCATAGACTGTGACTTGTTCTCCCTTCTCTTTCAGCAGCAGCAGAGGAGTCTGACCCCGGAGATGGGTAAGAGCCTGCAGAGCGCCCCCACTCACACCAAGGGTGAGTTCATGGCTTTTATCCTTTTGCAGCATCTGCTGTAAACTGAGACTTACCCCAGACTCGTCGTCTTCTTCTCTCTAAGCTCCAGAGCGGAAGATGAAACCTTTGCTGCCGCGGGTCGACTCCTACCTCATCCCCGTGCAGTTTCCGGTCACGCAGCCCCTCATCTTCTCTCCTGTGGAGGCGTTCAGTACAGATCCTGTGGTCTCTGACGGACCCCGCAGCAGCAAGCGGGTCAAAATCCTTCCTACGGTGAGTCCATGTGTTTAGTGTCTGAGCTGCAGTACCGGTCACCACCACACGGGTCCAGACATGGTGTGAATGACTTGTTTCTCTTCCAGGTTGTGTGGGAGACGGACGACCCTCCCCCGCTGGACTCGATGGACCCTCTTAGGCCAGAACCGGTTTTCTTGAGTGTGCAGACCCCCATCCCGGCTCAGTGCCCGCGGGTGAATGCATCGCGGAGGAAGCAGCAGCTGGTGACCCCCCGATGCCAGGAGCCTGAGCTGCTTCTCCCCGACACCAGCTGCTCTGACTCCGGCCTGGACACGGACTTCTCCTTGGGGCAGGACACACAGGCCCAGGAGGGTCCGTCCCAGCTCACCCACGACGAGGGCTACTCCTTCAAGACCCCTGTAAAGGAAAAGTTTGTGAAGCCCCCCGCCTCCTCAACTCCAAGCAAACCAATGAGCGAAGCCATCTGCCTACCGCCTTGGGAGTCCGAATCCCCCCTCACCCGAGACTCCCTGCCGGAGATCAGCCCGGTCCGGCTCCCCCGAGGCTCTGCTCTCACCCCCTTTAAGGACAACTATGGGACTCTCAGTTTTTGGGAGACTCCCTTTAAGGACCTGCCTTACTTTGGATCCCCCCCAGATGTCATGGGCACCTGCTCGCCCCCTTCCCCCCAGACAGAAACACTGGACACCCCCACTGGAGCTCGCAAACATAGACGCTGCTCCAAGGAGCTGCAGGTAGGGGGCTCCACTAACCGCTCGCTGCTGGAGGGGCTGGTGCTGGACACGAAGGACGAGAGCCTCAGCAAGATCTTGCTGGACATCAGCTTCAGCGGGATGGAGGAGGACAATGGGATCGGCACAGACACCTCCTACTGGGGGCAGCTCCTCAGCGAGCTCCGATAGACCCATGAAGTAGTCAGGACTAAGTATCCCCTCCCCCGAAATCATGTAAATATCCACTGGGAAAGCTGGGTGGTCAGTGACGCCATTGTGGTTCCTATACGCGTAGGCCAGTCAGGAATCTGGGAAAGCTAAGTGACTCCAATGATCATTATGGCTCCCCAACTTTCCCAGGCTGCTGTACAGATGATAGTGGTGACTTTCAGGGTTCTGGGAAAGCTGGGTGCCCCCATTATATGGCTCCGCAGCTTTCCTAGGTTCCTGGTCCCACAAGGGTGACTGTTCAGCTTTCCCAGGGTCCTGGAGGGTACATCTGCCTTGTTAGGCCCCCTGGTGGCAGGTTGTGCAGAATGGCAGAGCGCAGTAGTCTATAAGGGGGGGGGGGGGGGGGGGGGGGGCGGGGATGGTGGTGACTATGGGGCCTGCGCTTCATGCTGATTGGTTATGAGTGGGGGGCTATATTATATATAATGTATCAGCTTTTGTATACCAGTATTTATGTCGCTGTGTATATAGTGTATAGGTTCTCCGGCACAGACGCCATCGCAAGTCACTTTATTAACCCCATATAAATCACGAGAGAGATGGAGAGACTCCTCCCCCATTCCCGGATGAAGTGGCAGCGCGATTGTAGTCTCCACCAGACTGGCTGATAACAGGGAGCACTAGAGAGCATCTATCCCTTCCATTAGCCTCTCCATAGCGAAAGTGGCTGATAACAGGGAACAATAGCTTCTAGTCAGCTGGGGCCTGCAGGTGTTCTGTCCCTTTAAATCCCTTCATTGTCCAGGGCGGTGAATGTTCTGTATATGGAGGGTTATCAGATTTGTGTCATATATTTTGGTGTGGAGTATATGTATATAGTGTTAAATCCCCCCCCAAATTATACTCAGCAGCGGTGTCACCAGATTGTGTCCATTGTCAACCGGCTCTCATAGACTCATTATTTATATATATATATATATATATATATATGTGTGTGTGTGTGTATATGACTCTTTCCATAACTGGCCACTAGATGTCAGTACAGAGACCTCCAACATTCCAGAAAGCGTCTCGCTTTACAGTCTGCTGCAAAACAGAATCTTAATACTAGCTCGGAGACGGCTCTAATTCTGCCTGAGCCTAGATAGACAGGTGCTCACACTGACAAATGACAAAGGGGGGAACTTCCTGGATACTGGGGGGAGAATAGACCTGTGGTCACTGATCCCCATGTTACCAGTGACAAACCCCAGCATACAGAGAGTGACAGGTTGTCGGCTCCACCCCCTCCCCTGCCTAGGACGAGTGGCAGGTTTCAGCCCCGCCCCCTCTGGCACGGAGTGTCAGCTCGTCAGCCCCGCCCCCTCTCTGGCAAGGAGTGACAGGTTGTCAGCCCCTCCCCCAGCATACTGAGTGACAGCTTGTCAGCCCCTCCCCCAGCATACTGAGTGACAGCTTGTCAGCCCCGCCCCCAGCATACTGAGTGACAGGTTGTCAGCCCCTCCCCTAGCATACTGAGTGACAGGTTGTTAGCCCCACCCCCTCCCCTAGCATACAGTGAGTGACAGGTTGTCAGCTCCGCCCCTTCCTATCATTGCTGTAGTATATTCTGGTTTATGGTTCTTGTCTGTATCACATTATCTACAATAAAAGTTATCTCTACCCCAGCTGCATCTCCAGTCCTTGGATATAACCCCCTCAGGGGGGTAGCAATGTCATGTGACCATGTGATGTAATACTCCACAATACTTCTAGCAGGTGTACAAAGATGGCCGACTTGGGGGTTCTCAGTGGGATTGCAGGGGGCTTCCTCCTCCTGTCTAACACATAAGTCCCCATGGGGGGGGGGGACTGTAGCCGGACCCTCCCCGACGGATGGCCGTAACAGAACAAAGGGAAAACCAGAGGAGCAGATGAGGGGGGGTAGAGGAGTCTGCATGTGACATAGTGGTCTGGGGATAGAGGAGTCTGCATGTGACATAGTGGTCTGGGGGGGTAGAGGAGTCTGCATGTGACATAGTGGTCTGGGGATAGAGGAGTCTGCATGTGACATAGTGGTCTGGGGGGGGTAGAGGAGTCTGCATGTGACATAGTGGTCTGGGGATAGAGGAGTCTGCATGTGACATAGTGGTCTGGGGGGGTAGAGGAGTCTGCATGTGACATAGTGGTCTGGGGATAGAGGAGTCTGCATGTGACATAGTGGTCTGGGGGGATAGAGGAGTCTGCATGTGACATAGTGGTCTGGGGGTAGAGGAGTCTGCATGTGACATAGTGGTCTGGGGATAGAGGAGTCTGCATGTGACATAGTGGTCTGGGGATAGAGGAGTCTGCATGTGACATAGTGGTCGGGGAGGTAGAGGAGTCTGCATGTGACATAGTGGTCTGGGGATAGAGGAGTCTGCATGTGACATAGTGGTCTGGGGATAGAGGAGTCTGCATGTGACATAGTGGTCTGGGGATAGAGGAGTCTGCATGTGACATAGTGGTCTGGGGGGGTAGAGGAGTCTGCATGTGACAGTGGTCTGGGGATAGAGGAGTCTGCATGTGACATAGTGGTCTGGGGATAGAGGAGTCTGCATGTGACATAGTGGTCTGGGGATAGAGGAGTCTGGATGTGACAGTGGTCTGGGGATAGAGGAGTCTGCATGTGACATAGTGGTCGGGGAGGTAGAGGAGTCTGCATGTGACATAGTGGTCTGGGGGGGTAGAGGAGTCTGGATGTGACATAGTGGTCTGGGGATAGAGGAGTCTGCATGTGACAGTGGTCTGGGGATAGAGGAGTCTGCATGTGACATAGTGGTCTGGGGATAGAGGAGTCTGCATGTGACAGTGGTCTGGGGATAGAGGAGTCTGCATGTGACAGTGGTCTGGGGATAGAGGAGTCTGCATGTGACATAGTGGTCTGGGGATAGAGGAGTCTGCATGTGACAGTGGTCTGGGGATAGAGGAGTCTGCATGTGACATAGTGGTCGGGGAGGTAGAGGAGTCTGCATGTGACATAGTGGTCTGGGGATAGAGGAGTCTGCATGTGACATAGTGGTCTGGGGATAGAGGAGTCTGCATGTGACATGGTCTGGGGATAGAGGAGTCTGCATGTGACATAGTGGTCTGAGGATAGAGGAGTCTGCATGTGACATAGTGGTTGGGGAGGTAGAGGAGTCTGCATGTGACATAGTGGTCTGGGGGGGTAGAGGAGTCTGGATGTGACATAGTGGTCTGAGGATAGAGGAGTCTGCATGTGACATAGTGGTCGGGGAGGTAGAGGAGTCTGCATGTGACATAGTGGTCGGGGAGGTAGAGGAGTCTGCATGTGACATAGTGGTCTGGGGATAGAGGAGTCTGCATGTGACATAGTGGTCTGGGGATAGAGGAGTCTGCATGTGACATAGTGGTCTGGGGGGATAGAGGAGTCTGCATGTGACAGTGGTCTGGGGGGTAGAGCAGTCTGCATGTGACATAGTGGTCGGGGGGTAGAGGAGTCTGGATGTGGTCTGGGGGGGTAGAGGAGTCTGCATGTGACATAGTGGTCGGGGGGGTAGAGGAGTCTGGATGTGACATAGTGGTCTGGGGGGGTAGAGGAGTCTGCATGTGACATAGTGGTCGGGGGGGTAGAGGAGTCTGGATGTGACATAGTGGTCTGGGGGGTAGAGGAGTCTGGATGTGGTCTGGGGGGGTAGAGGAGTTTGGATGTGACATGGTGGGTTGGGGAGTAGAGGAGTCTGGATGTGACATGGTGGGTTGGGGGTAGAGGAGTCTGGATGTGACATGGTGGTCTGGGGGGGTAGAGGAGTCTGGATGTGACATGGTGGTCTGGGGGGGGTAGAGGAGTCTGGATGTGACATGGTGGTCTGGGAGGGGGGGGTAGAGGAGTCTGGATGTGACATGGTGGTCTGGGGGGGTAGTGGAGTCTGGATGTGACATGGTGGTCTGGGGGGGGTAGAGGAGTCTGGATGTAACATGGTGGGTTGGGGGGTAGAGGAGCCTCGATGTGACATGGTGGTCGGGGGGGGGGGGGGGGAGTAGAGGAGCCAGGATGTGACATGGTGGTCTGTGGGGGTAGAGGAGCCTGGATGTGACATGGTGGGTTGGGGGGGTAGAGGAGTCTGGATGTGACATGGTGGGTTGGGGGGGTAGAGGAGTCTGGATGTGACATGGTGGTCTGAGGGGGGTGGGGGGTAGAGGAGCCTGCATGTGACATGGTGGGTTGGGGGGTAGAGGAGTCTGGATGTGACATGGTGGTCTGGGGGGGTAGAGGAGTCTGGATGTGACATGGTGGGTTGGGGGGTAGAGGAGCCTGGATGTGACATGGTGGTCTGGGGGGAGGGGGGTAGACGAGTCTGGATGTGAAATGGTGGTCTGGGGGGAGGGGGGTAGAGGAGTCTGGATGTGACATGGTGGTCTGTGGGGTTAGATGAGTGGATGTGACATGGTGGTCTGTGGGGGTAGAAGAGTCTGGATGTGACATGGTGGGTTGGGGGTAGAGGAGTCTGGATGTGACATGGTGGGTTGGGGGGTAGAGGAGTCTGGATGTGACATGGTGGTCTGAGGGGGGGGGGGTAGAGGAGCCTGGATGTGACATGGTGGTCTGGGGGGGGGGGGGGGTAGAGGAGTCTGGATGTGACATGGTGGTCTGGGGGGGGGGGGGGGGGGTAGAGGAGTCTGGATGTGACATGGTGGTCTGGGGGGTAGAGGAGTCTGGATGGGAGGGGCTGTAGTTCTGTCCGGTGTCTTGCCTCTCCCGCTCCTTTCTTGTCCTACCAGTTCTCCCCTCCCCCAGCCAGCGTCTCCATGGAGGAGGTGTACACACAGCACAGTGCCTGCTCTGCTGCCTCTGTCGGGGATGATGGGAGCCGTTGTCCTCCGCTAATCCGGTGAGTTCCTCTCTAATCTCATAATGGTGGGGAATCCTCCATATCCTCAGCTCTTCTCTCTATTCTCTCACAGCTCTTCTCTCTCTTCTCTCAGCTCTTCTTCTCCCTTAGCTCTTCTCTATCAGCTCTTCTCTCTGAGCTCTTCTTCTCTCTTCTTTCTCAGCTCTTCTCTCTCAGCTCTTCTTCTCTCTCAGCTCCTCTTCTCTCTCAGCTCTTCTCTCTCCGCTCTTCTCTCTCAGCTCTTTCTCAGCTCCTTCTCTCTCAGCTCTTCTTCTCTCTCAGCTCTTCTTCTCTCTCAGCTCTTTTCTCTCTTCTCTCTCAGCTCTTTTCTCTCTTCTCTCTCAGCTCTTTTCTCTCTTCTCTCTCAGCTCTTCTCTCTCTTCTCTCTCAGCTCTTCTCTCTCTGCTCTTCTCTCTTCTCTTCTTCTGTCTCAGCTCTTCTCTCTATTCTCTCTCAGCTCTTCTCTCTCAGCTCTTCTCTCTCAGCTCTTCTCTCTTCTCTCTCAGCTCTTCTCTCTCAGCTCTTCTCTCAGCTCTTCGCTCTTCTCTCTGTTCTTCTCTCTCAGCTCTTCTCTCTCAGCTCTTCTCTCTGTTCTTCTCTCTCAGCTCTTCTCTCTCAGCTCTTCTTCTCTCTTCTCTCAGCTCCTCTTCTCTCTTAGCTCTTCTCTCTCTTCTCTCTTAGCTCTTCTCTCTCAGCACTTCTCTCTCTTCTCTCTCAGCTCTTCTTCTCTCTTCTCTCTCAGCTCTTCTCTCTCAGCTCTTCTTCTCTCTCAGCAGCTTCATGCTCTCTCTTTGCTTTCAGTAAATGGGAACAAGTCCTGAAGCCAAAACCCCTGATAGTTCTCACAGCTGATGGCATGGTGCACTGCTGGAGAACAGCGCCACCCCTGTCCTTAGGCTATGGGTGGTATTACGACTGGGTGCCATTTACTGCTATGGAACTGAGCTGCAATACCGCACCCAAACTGAGGACAGCTCTTCTCTCTGAGCTCTTCTTCTCTCAGCTCTTCTTCTCTCTCAGATCTTAGCTCTTCTTCTCTCTCTTCTCTCTCAGCTCTTCTTCTCTCTCAGCTCTTCTTCTCTCTCAGCTCTTCTTCTCTCTCAGCTCTTCTCTCTCAGCTCTTCTCTCTCAGCTCTTCTTCTCTCTCTGCTCTTCTCTCTCTGCTCTTCTCTCTCTCAGCTCTTATCTCTCTTCTCTCTCAGCTCTTCTTCTCCCTCAGCTTTTCTCTCTCAGCTCTTCTCTCTCAGCTCTTCTCTCTCAGCTCTTCTCTCTTCTCTCTCAGCTCTTCTCTCTTCTCTCTCAGCTCTTCTCTCTTCTCTCTCAGCTCTTCTCTCTCAGCTCTTCTCTCTTCTCTCTCAGCTCTTCTCTCTTCTCTCTCAGCTCTTCTCTCTCAGCTCTTCTTCTCTCTCAGCTCCTCTTCTCTCTCAGCTCTTCTCTCTCCGCTCTTCTCTCTCTTCTCTCTCAGCTCTTTCTCAGCTCCTCTTCTCTCTCAGCTCCTCTTCTCTCTCCGCTCTTCTCTCTCTTCTCTCTCAGCTCTTTCTCAGCTCCTCTTCTCTCTCAGCTCCTCTTCTCTCTCAGCTCTTCTTCTCTCTCAGCTCTTCTTCTCTCTCAGCTCTTCTTCTCTCTCAGCTCTTCTTCTCTCTCAGCTCTCCTCTCTCAGCTCTTCTCTCTCTCCTGTCTCAGCTCTTCTCTCTCAGCTCTTCTCTCTCAGCTCTTCTCTCTCAGCTCTTCTTCTCTCAGCTCGTCTTCTCTCTCAGCTCGTCTTCTCTCTCAGCTCGTCTTCTCTCTCTTCTCTCAAAGCTCTTCTCTCTCAGCTCTTCTTCTCACTCAGCTCTCTCTCTTCTCTCTTAGCTCTTCTCTCTCAGCTCTTTTCTCTCTTCTCTCTCAGCTCTTTTCTCTCTTCTCTCTCAGCTCTTTTCTCTCTTCTCTCTCAGCTCTTTTCTCTCTTCTCTCTCAGCTCTTTTCTCTCTTCTCTCTCAGCTCTTTTCTCTCTTCTCTCTCAGCTCTTTTCTCTCTTCTCTCTCAGCTCTTTTCTCTCTTCTCTCTCAGCTCTTTTCTCTCTTCTCTCTCAGCTCTTTTCTCTCTTCTCTCTCAGCTCTTTTCTCTCTTCTCTCTCAGCTCTTTTCTCTCTTCTCTCTCAGCTCTTCTCTCTCTTCTCTCTCAGCTCTTCTCTCTCTGCTCTTCTCTCTTCTCTTCTTCTGTCTCAGCTCTTCTCTCTCTTCTCTCTCAGCTCTTCTCTCTCAGCTCTTCTCTTCTCAGCTCTTCTCTCTTCTCTCTCAGCTCTTCTCTCTCAGCTCTTCTCTCAGCTCTTCGCTCTTCTCTCTGTTCTTCTCTCTCAGCTCTTCTCTCTCAGCTCTTCTCTCTCAGCTCTTCTCTCTGTTCTTCTCTCTCAGCTCTTCTCTCTCAGCTCCTCTTCTCTCTTCTCTCTCAGCTCCTCTTCTCTCTTAGCTCTTCTCTCTCTTCTCTCTTAGCTCTTCTCTCTCAGCACTTCTCTCTCTTCTCTCTCAGCTCTTCTTCTCTCTTCTCTCTCAGCTCTTCTCTCTCAGCTCTTCTTCTCTCTCAGCAGCTTCATGCTCTCTCTTTGCTTTCAGTAAATGGGAACAAGTCCTGAAGCCAAAACCCCTGATAGTTCTCACAGCTGATGGCATGGTGCACTGCTGGAGAACAGCGCCACCCCTGTCCTTAGGCTATGGGTGGTATTACGACTGGGTGCCATTTACTGCTATGGAACTGAGCTGCAATACCGCACCCAAACTGAGGACAGCTCTTCTCTCTGAGCTCTTCTTCTCTCAGCTCTTCTTCTCTCTCAGATCTTAGCTCTTCTTCTCTCTCTTCTCTCTCAGCTCTTCTTCTCTCTCAGCTCTTCTTCTCTCTCAGCTCTTCTTCTCTCTCAGCTCTTCTTCTCTCTCAGCTCTTCTTCTCTCTCTGCTCTTCTCTCTCTGCTCTTCTCTCTCTCAGCTCTTATCTCTCTTCTCTCTCAGCTCTTCTCTCTTCTCTCTCAGCTCTTCTCTCTTCTCTCTCAGCTCTTCTCTCTTCTCTCTCAGCTCTTCTCTCTTCTCTTTCAGCTCTTCTCTCTTCTCTCTCAGCAGCTTCATGCTCTCTCTTTGCTGTCAGTAAATGGGAACAAGTCCTGAAGCCAAAACCCCTGATAGTTCTCACAGCTGATGGCATGGTGCATTGCTGGAGAACAGCGCTACCCCTGTCCTTAGGCTATGGGTGGTATTACGACTGGGTGCCATTTACTGCTATGGAACTGAGCTGCAATAACGCACCCAAACTGAGGACAGCAGTGGCGCTGTCTTTCTACTCCTGAATCGCCCTTTTAAGCTTCCTTCTCTCCCCTATAACAATCCTAGGCACAGAACTCTACGTGTAATGGCTGATAACAGGGAACAATAGATTATAGAATACTATGGGGGTGGTTTATGTGGTTGCACAGCCTCATTGAAACGTGCCGAATTTTCAGGCGTACGCTGCGCTTTTCTCTCAGGAATCTAATGCACCATCTGATGCTCTCTCTGCCCTAACTACCCACCTCCTCCTCTAGGTGGCACTAGAGAGACATTCTCCCTTCTCATTAGCATACTGTCCCAGAATGCATTGCCTGCAAGGTGGTGATCTCCACAAGGAGAGACGGTACCGATATAATGTCTGTATATGAATGGCCGGGGGGCTGTATATTGTCTGTATATAAATTGGGGGGGGGCGGTATATTGTCTGTATATAAATTGGGGGGGGGGCGGTATATTGTCTGTATATAAATTGGGGGGGTGGGCGGTATATTGTCTGTATATACATAGCCGGGGGCCGGTATAGTGTCTGTATATAAATGTCTGCCCACTCTCCTTCCAGGTGCCCCCCACCATGTCCTGCACCCCGCACCCCGTCCCCTTACTGTCAGACCCCCCCGTCCACCTCTCCGGCTTCGCGCCCCGCGGCCTCCACAGGATAACTCTGCAGCGCCCCCCATGTACTGATGTAAAGTTGGAGCTGATGACTAGGCTGAGGCGCCCCCTAGCGGCAGAGCAGCCGCCGCCCCCAACCCGGGGCTTCCTCACCTGGCTGGAGGTGAGCAGGCTGCCCCCCCTGCTTTCCCTGCGCCAGGATAGACCCCACAACAGCGACATCTGGAGGCGGATCAGTGTAACTGCAGCCGGAGCCGGTGACGTCATCCCCCCGCCCTCCCGCATGGAGGAGAACACGTGGGACAAGTATGTGCGGTGCAGCAGACTCCAGCGGAGCGAGGCGGACACTAGGACCCTGCGGATACTGAGCCAGGGGAGAGCGCCCCCTACTGACAGACACGGCAACATCCTGCCGCCAGAAGGCTTCAGACGGTAAGAGAGGGATGTGTCATATAGAGGGCGGTCATCTCCCCTGTGCAGTCTCTCAGTGTACACATAGGGGGCGATCATCTCCCCTGTGCAGTCTCTCAGTGTACACATAGGGGGTGATCATCTCCCCTGTGCAGTCTCTCAGTGTACACATAGGGGGCGATCATCTCTCCTGTGCAGTCTCTCAGTGTACACATAGGGGGCGATCATCTCCCCTGTGCAGTCTCTCAGTGTACACATAGGGGGCGATCATCTCCCCTGTGGAGTCTCTCAGTGTACACATAGGGGGCAGTCATCTCTACTGTGCAGTCTCTCAGTGTACACATAGGGGGCAGTCATCTCTCCTGTGCAGTCTCTCAGTGTACACATAGGGGGCAGTCATCTCTCCTGTGCTGTCTCTCAGTGTACACAAAGGGGGCGGTCATCTCTACTGTGCAGTCTCTCAGTGTACACATAGGGGGCGGTCATCTCTCCTGTGATGTCTCTCAGTGTACACATAGGGGGCGGTCATCTCTCCTGTGATGTCTTTCAGTGTACACATAGGGGGCGGTCATCTCTCCTGTGATATCTCTCCGTGTACACATAGGGGGCGGTCATCTCTCCTGTGCTGTCTCTCAGTGTACACATAGGGGGCGGTCATCTCTCCTGTGCTGTCTCTCAGTGTACACATAGGGGGCGGTCATCTCTCCTGTAATGCCTCTCAGTGTACACATAGGGGGCGGTCATCTCTCCTGTGATGTCTCTCAGTGTACACATAGGGGGCAGTCATCTCTCCTGTGATATCTCTCCGTGTACACATAGGGGGCGGTCATCTCTCCTGTGCTGTCTCTCAGTGTACACATAGGGGGCGGTCATCTCTCCTGTGCTGTCTCTCAGTGTACACATAGGGGGCGGTCATCTCTCCTGTGCTGTCTCTCAGTGTACACATAGGGGGCAGTCATCTCACCTGTAATGTCTCTCAGTGTACACATAGGGGGCAGTCATCTCTCCTGTGATGTCTCTCAGTGTACACATAGGGGGCGGTCATCTCTCCTGTGCTGTCTCTCAGTGTACACATAGGGGGCGGTCATCTCTCCTGTGCTGTCTCTCAGTGTACACATAGGGGGCGGTCATCTCTCCTGTGATGTCCCTCAGTGTACACATAGGGGGCGGTCATCTCTCCTGTGCTGTCTCTCAGTGTACACATAGGGGGCGGTCATCTCTCCTGTGCTGTCTCTCAGTGTACACATAGGGGGCGGTCATCTCTCCTGTGCTGTCTCTCAGTGTACACATAGGGGGCGGTCATCTCTCCTGTGCTGTCTCTCAGTGTACACATAGGGGGCGGTCACCTCTCCTGTGATGTCTCTCCGTGTACACATAGGGGGCGGTCACCTCTCCTGTGATGTCTCTCCGTGTACACATAGGGGGCAGTCATCTCTCCTGTGCTGTCTCTCAGTGTACACATAGGGGGCGGTCACCTCTCCTGTGATGTCTCTCCGTGTACACATAGGGGGCGGTCACCTCTCCTGTGATGTCTCTCCGTGTACACATAGGGGGCGGTCACCTCTCCTGTGATGTCTCTCCGTGTACACATAGGGGGCAGTCATCTCTCCTGTGCTGTCTCTCAGTGTACACATAGCGGCAGTCATCTTTCGTGTCGTCTCTCAGCAGATATACGGCACCAGGTATCACAGCAGCAGTTGGATCAGAAATGACCCTCGTCCCTGTGAACTCTGGACTGTACAGCGCCCCCCAGTTCCCCCACACACCCCGAAAACTCACCCTGAAGAATCAATCGCCCAAGTACCAGGAGATTCTGCAGAAGTATCGGGAACTGCAGAGAGGAGCGCGGAGTGTCGCACCGTACAACAGCCGCCTTACCACCCCCAGGACGGCGACACAGGGGGCCCGGGCCGAACCCCCCACATGACCACCCCCAGGGCTGCGACACAAGGGGCCTGGGCCGGAACCCCCACATGAGCCCCCCGAGGACTGCGATACAGGGGACTGGACCCTCCACATGAGCACCCCAGGACTGCGACACGACCATGGTGCTGTCTAGAGCACCTGAGTAAGTCACTATCAGTGGGAGATGTAGTACTTTGTTTTCCCCACTAGGTGTCACCACTGTTTTTGTGTCTTCTATGCACAGCTAAAGTCAAGGGTTAACTGTTTTATACCATGGGCAACTAAGACAATTCTACTTTACACCAGTTTGATAAATCCCCCCCCCCATATGCTGATCAGGCACAGGTGCTCTTTCCTCTAAACCTATCCTGTCTGTCCTCTCTCTCACCACATTCAGCCCCACATCTCACAAGAGGGTTACATTTTGCCCCTGAAGGAGGGGTTAGTTCCTGGTGGGAGGAAGTTAGTAGTTGGAGATCCAAGCAGACAGAAGTGTGAGATACTAGCTCACTACAGAGTTTTCCTGCTATACACTATGTTCACTATGCAGTGCTATTAGGGGAGAGAAGCCACATAGGATAACCCTTGCCCACGCCAGGAAACTTTCTAAAATGTGCAGGGCAGTTTCCTGACACTAGAGAAACTGACCCCAGTAGGACAAAGCTACCAGGGAAAAGGTCTACGTATCCTACTGCACAGTGCAGGACAACTGGGAAGTCTTGGCAACCTGCTACACCCGGAAAACCAACGACTGGGGCTCGTACTACTACCTAGGACAGGTTCTACGCAACTAGGGTGCATTGGCAGTTCAGAGCCATAACTAGGCCTCCATAAGTACGAGTATCTTCTTTATCTCTACCTATACACTTGCTCCGACAGCGTACATTCACTACATTGGGCAGGGCTCCTCTGGCAACTCCTCTCCTCTTCCTTCTCTCTACACAGCACCAACTCTCACAAGCACTGGTTCTACCTCACTGTCAGCCACAGCGTTTGCTGAACCAAGATCTGGACTGTTGTGTTGTGTGAACTGTTCACCTCAAGCCGTACTCAGTAAAGTTTTCTATTTTTATTGAACGCACGGGACTCTGGTCAAATCTGTCAGCACCTGCACCCATGCACACCACCGAACACTTGGGTTATTTCCCCTTTCTGTGGGGGGTGGTACCAACTACCCGGGTGGGTCTGCTACCACTCCAGGCTGCCGTGAACAAGTGCCCAAGTGACGCTAAACGCTCCCGGAGATTACCGACCATTGGGGACATAAACTGGCCAAACAGGTATCAACATCACACCTGTATACACCTACACCTGAGACACTAGAGTATCACAAAGGGGCCCGGGCCGGACCCCCACATGACCACCCCCAGGACTGCGACATAAGGGGCTTGGGCCGGACCCCCCACATGACCATCCCCCGGACTGCCACACAAGGGTCCCAGGCCGGACCCCCCACATGACCACCCCCCGTACTGCCACACAAGGGGCCCAGGACTGCCACACAAGGGGCCCGGGCCGGACCCCCACATGACCACCCCCCGGCCTGCGACACAAGGGGCCCAGGCCGGACCCCCCACATGACCACCCCCAGGACTGCGACATAAGGGGCCCGGGCCGGACCCCCCACATGACCACCCCCCGGACTGCCACACAAGGGGCCCAGGCCGGACCCCCCCACATGACCACCCCCAGGACTACGACACAAGGGGTCGGACCCCCTACATGACCACCCCCAGGACTACGACACAAGGGGCCGGACCCCCCACATGACCACCCCCCGGATTGCCACACAAGGGGCCCGGGCCGGACCCCCCACATGACCACCCCCAGGACTGCCACACAAGGGGCCCAGGCTGGACCCCCCCACATGACCACCCCCAGGACTGCCACACAAGGGGCTCAGGCCGGACCCCCCACATGACCACCCCCAGGGCTGCGACACAAGGGGCCCAGGCCGGACCCCTACATGATCACCTCCAGGACTGCCACACAAGGGGCTCAGGCCGGACCCCCCACATGACCACCCCCAGGGCTGTGACACAAGGGGCCCAGGCCGGACCCCTACATGATCACCTCCAGGACTGCCACACAAGGGGCTCAGGCCGGACCCCCCCCCCTTACATGACCACCCCCAGGACTGTGACACAGGGGGCCCGAGCCGGACCCCCCCATGCAGTGTCCCAGAACATGCAGACTACTACTCCTATTATGGCCATTTCTATTGCTGTGTCAATGCCTGTTCTGGTAAGTGTTTGCACTGCAACTGCTGCTGGTTTTCCCCTAGTATTCTCTGGTAATGTGCATTCTCATGTGTATTCTCATGTATTCCTGTGTATTATTACAGTGTACAGTGGTATGCAAGGCTGTTGATCACATGACCTGTAACCATGGTTCCTCCAATGGCCGACTAGCCCTGGCCAGGAGCAACCATGTGACCTCCCACTTCCTCCTAACAAGTTAGTCTTCCCCCTGCTTCCAGGCAAGGAGGATGTGTGTCGTCCCTCTCCTGCCTCAGAGGAGTTGGGCTTCTTCTCTGCAGCTCCCACTTCACCACTAGAAGTGTGGATCAGGTGCTCTGCTGTATTCAAGTCTTCAGCTGTATCTGCCTGCTCAAGTGTCCGGAGTCTTCTCTCTCATCTGGGTGTCATTCCGTTATCTCTCCTCATCGCTACAAGGATTCACAGCAAGTATTACTCTCAAGCTAATCCACCCAGCAACACTATTTCTCTCATACTCCTACTCCCATCATCCGGCACGTATTCTCACAGCCTATGCAGCACCACTCCTGCTTTATTTGTCAAAGCCTGCTATATACCCGGTTGCATCCGGAGAGACTGTTGCTACTAGTTACCTCATCTATAATAAAACCGCTGTTACTGAACCCTGGCATTGGTGTCCACTAACTGGTGCCCTGACTAAGTGCAGCGAGGAATCGCATGCCCATCATCACCCGCAGATTCCACAGACCGGCCCTACAGCTGTGCCGCCCTCAGGCCTATACCGTGACAAGTATACACCCTGCAGCTGCCCCGGTCATTGCCCGCTCATAACACCAGCACTGCGGAAGTGGCCCCCAGGGGCCAGGGCATTGCACCCATATGACCACCCCCAGGACTGCCACACAAGGGTCCCACGCCCCACCCCCCACATGACCACCCCCAGGACTGCCACACAAGGGTCCCACGCCCCACCCCCCACATGACCACCCCCAGGACTGCGACACAAGGGGCCTAGGCCGAACCCCCCCCATGACCACCCCCAGGACTACGACACAAGGGGCTCAGGCCGGACCCCCCACATGACCACCCCCAGGACTGCGACACAAGGGGCTCAGGCCGGACCCCCCCCACATGACCACCCCCAGGACTGCCACACAAGGGGCTCAGGCCGGACGCTCCACATGACCACCCCCAGGGCTGCGACACAAGGGGCCCAGGCCGGACCCCCCACATGACCACCCCCAGGACTGCGACAGAAGGGGCCCAGGCCGGACCCCCCACATGACCACCCCCAGGACTGCGACAGAAGGGGCCCAGGCCGGACCCCCCACATGACCACCCCCAGGACTGCCACACAAGAGGCTCAGGCCGGACCCCCCACATTACCACCCCCAGGATTGTGACATAAGGGGCCCGGGCCGGACCCCCACATGACCACCTCCAGGACTGCGACACAAGGGGCTCAGGCCGGACCCCCCACATGACCACCCCCAGGACTGCGACACAAGGGGCTCAGGCCGGACCCCCCACATGACCACCCCCAGGACTGCGACACAAGGGGTCGTACCCCCCACATGACCACCCCCAGGACTGCCACACAAGGGGCCCAGGCCGGACCCCCCCCTTACATGACCACCCCCAGGACTGCGACACAAGGGGCCCGAGCCGGACCTCCCCACATGACCACCCCCAGGACTGCCACACAAGGGGCTAAGGCTGGACCCCCCACATGACCACCCCCAGGACTGCGACACAAGGGGCTCAGGCCGGACCCCCCACATGACCACCCCCAGGACTGCCACACAAGGGGCTCAGGCCGGACCCCCCACATGACCACCCCCAGGACTGCGACACAAGGGGCTCAGGCCGGACCCCCCACATGACCACCCCCAGGACTGCCACACAAGGGGCTCAGGCCGGACCCCCCACATGACCACCCCCAGGACTGCCACACAAGGGGCTCAGGCCGGACCCCCCACATGACCACCCCGAGGACTGCGACACAAGGGGCTCAGGCCGGACGCTCCACATGACCACCCCCAGGACTGCGACTCAAGGGGCTCAGGCCGGACCCCCACATGACCACCCCCAGGACTGCCACACAAGGGGCCCAGGCCGGACGCTCCACATGACCACCCCCAGGACTGCCACACAAGGGGCCTAGGCCGAACCCCCCACACTACCACCCCCAGGACTGCGACACAAGGGGCTCAGGCCGGACCCCCCACATGACCACCCCCAGGACTGCGACACAAGGGGTCGGACCCCCAACATGACCACCCCCAGGACTACGACACAAGGGGCTCAGGCCGGACCCCCCACATGACCACCCCCAGGACTGCGACACAAGGGGCTCAGGCCGGACCCCCCACATGACCACCCCCAGGACTGCCACACAAGGGGCCCAGGCCGGACCCCCTCCACATGAGCACCCCCAGGACTGCGACACAAGGGGCCCGAGCCGGACCCCCCCACATGACCACCCCCAGGACTGCGACACAAGGGGCTCAGGCCGGACCCCCACATGACCACCCCCAGGACTGCGACACAAGGGGCTCAGGCCGGACCCCCCACATGACCACCCCCTGGACTGCGACACAAGGGGCCCAGGCCGGACCCTCACATGACCACCCCCAGGACTGCCACACAAGGGGCCCAGGCCGGACCCTCACATGACCACCCCCAGGACTGCCACACAAGGGGCTCAGGCCGGACCCCCCACATGACCACCCTCAGGACTGCGACACAAGGGGTCGGACCCCCCACATGACCACCCCCTGGACTGCCACACAAGGGGCTAAGGCCGGACCCCCCACATGACCACCCCCAGGACTGCGACACAAGGGGCTCAGGCCGGACCCCCCACGTGACCACCCCCAGGACTGCCACACAAGGGGCTCAGGCCGGACCCCCCACATGACCACCCCCAGGACTGCCACACAAGGGGCTCAGGCCGGACCCCCCACATGACCACCCCCAGGACTGCCACACAAGGGGCTCAGGCCGGACCCCCCACATGACCACCCCGAGGACTGCGACACAGGGGGCTCAGGCCGGACGCTCCACATGACCACCCCCAGGACTGCGACTCAAGGGGCTCAGGCCGGACCCCCACATGACCACCCCCAGGACTGCCACACAAGGGGCCCAGGCCGGACGCTCCACATGACCACCCCCAGGACTGCGACACAAGGGGCTCAGGCCGGACGCTCCACATGACCACCCCCAGGACTGCGACACAAGGGGCTCAGGCCGGACCCCCCACACTACCACCCCCAGGACTGCGACACAAGGGGCCTAGGCCGAACCCCCCACACTACCACCCCCAGGACTGCGACACAAGGGGTCGGACCCCCAACATGACCACCCCCAGGACTACGACACAAGGGGCTCAGGCCGGACCCCCCACATGACCACCCCCAGGACTGCGACACAAGGGGCTCAGGCCGGACCCCCCACATGACCACCCCCAGGACTGCCACACAAGGGGCCCAGGCCGGACCCCCTCCACATGAGCACCCCCAGGACTGCGACACAAGGGGCCCGAGCCGGACCCCCCACATGACCACCCCCAGGACTGCGACACAAGGGGCTCAGGCCGGACCCCCACATGACCACCCCCAGGACTGCGACACAAGGGGCTCAGGCCGGACCCCCCACATGACCACCCCCTGGACTGCGACACAAGGGGCCCAGGCCGGACCCCCACATGACCACCCCCAGGACTGCCACACAAGGGGCTCAGGCCGGACCCCCCACATGACCACCCTCAGGACTGCGACACAAGGGGTCGGACCCCCCACATGACCACCCCCTGGACTGCGACACAAGGGGCCCAGGCCGGACCCCCACATGACCACCCCCAGGACTGCGACACAAGGGGTCGGACCCCCCACATGACCACCCCCTGGACTGCGACACAAGGGGCCCAGGCCGGACCCCCACATGACCACCCCCTGGACTGCGACACAAGGGGCCCAGGCCGGACCCCCACATGACCACCCCCAGGACTGCGACCGGACTGCGCGGTCCCAGAACGAATTATACTCCTAATCCAAGGCACCACAGGAGATATATATATATATATATATATATATATATATATATATATATATATATATATATAACATGACTTACAGGAGTATATACTGTATATATATATATATATATATATATATATATATATATATATATATTCTTTGCAGGCTCAGATCTATGTCTCAGCAGGTGATATAATAATGAGTTGTGCACAGTATAATTATATGTGGACTCCGGAGGGTTAATATCGGATGACATCATTGGGGGCCCCATATACAGAACACGTCTTTGTTTCTCGTCTTCTCGGCCGCTGGGGAGATGAGTGAGCGGCAGATGAATTCCCCCGATCCCCGGACCCCTGAGACGTCTCTGTATCTTCTATCCGTCCTTCTCTGAGTTATCGCCATAGTGATCACATACAGCAGCTATGCTCATCCAGCTTTCCCTGAACCCTGAATGGCATGTATAACCGGGATGACAGCTCTTCACAGTCATAAACAGCATCTCGGCCGCCTGCAGCCACCACTAGGGGGAGCTCCCTGCACTCTGGGGGATGTCACCTCTATAACATGGGGGTCACTGCCTGCAGCCACCACTAGGGGGAGCTCCCTGCACTCTGGGGGATGTCACCTCTATAACATGGGGGTCACCGCCTGCAGCCACCAGTAGGGGGAGCTCCCTGCACTCTGGGGGATGTCACCTCTATAACATGGGGGTCACTGCCTGCAGCCACCACTAGGGGGAGCTCCCTGCACTCTGGGGGATGTCACCTCTATAACATGGGGGTCACTGCCTGCAGCCACCACTAGGGGGAGCTCCCTGCACTCTGGGGGATGTCAGTCGCTCGCTGATGATGTCATCAGGTGATATGTTCTGGGTGATGTCATCAGGTGATATGTTCTGGGTGATGTCAGCCGCTGGCTGATGATGTCATCAGGTGATATGTTCTAGGTGATGTCATCAGGTGATATGTTCTGAGTGATGTCATCAGGTAATATGTTCTGGGTGATGTCAGCCGCTCGCTGATGATGTCATCAGGTGATATGTTCTGAGTGATGTCATCAGGTGATATGTTCTGGGTGATGTCAGCCGCTCGCTGATGATGTCATCAGGTGATATGTTCTGGGTGATGTCATCAGGTAATATGTTCTGGGTGATGTCAGCCGCTCGCTGATGATGTCATCAGGTGATATGTTCTGGGTGATGTCATCAGGTGATATGTTCTGGGTGATGTCATCAGGTGATATGTTCTGGGTGATGTCATCAGGTGATATGTTCTGGGTGATGTCAGCCGCTGGCTGATGATGTCATCAGGTGATGTTCGCTCTCCTGTATTACAGTCAGGATTGTTAGGTTTAATCTTCAGCTCTGGTTTGGCTCAAAGTCACATGACCTGAGAGGCGGGGCCGGGGGGAGCAGAGCGGAGACGCTGCGTATAAACGGTATATACAGCGACCTCCTGGATATAATAATAGAGCTGTCATCCCGGAGCGTGGGAATCATCGCATCCGCATCCTCCACAACCCCGGCTAAATATTTGCACTCTTGGCTGACGGCCCCTGGCAATCGTTAACCCTTCGTATCCACCGAGACCCCCAAATCCCCCCGATATAGTGACGGTACTTCTGCAACAACAAAAAAATCCTTTAAATCAACTGGCGTCAGAAAGTTATACAGATCAAAAAATCTCAAGCCTTCCAGTACTTATCAGCTGCTGTATGTCCTGCAGGAAGTGGTGTATTCTCTCCAGTCTGACACAGTGCTCTCTGCTGCCACCTCTGTCCATGTCAGGAACTGTCTAGAGCAGCAGTAAATCCCCATAGAAAACCTCTCCTGCTCTGGACAGTTCCTGACATGGACAGAGGTGGCAGCAGAGAGCAATGTGTCATACACAACTTCCTGCAGGACATGCAGTAGCTGATAAGTACTGGAAGACTGGAGATTTTTATATAGAAGTAAATTACAGATCTCTGGCACTTTCTGACACCAGTTGATATGAAAGTAAATGTTTTTCACTGGAGTTCCCCTTTAAGAAACAACAACTGTTCATATATGAAGTAATGCCATTTCTCTTTAAGCAATTTTTTTGATTCCTCATATCTTATATACTGTACTAACAGCTGATTTTTGTTTCTTGAGAATCACTTTAATCTGGAGTTCCCCTTTAAGAAATGTGCTATTGCTTGACACCAAGTATGTTCAGAATGGAATTGTCCTTTAAAGGATTGTCTATTGTTATCAAACTGATACGGTTAAAAAGTCAGTTTCCCTTTAAGCGGAGTAGCTTCTAGATGGAATTCCCCTTTAAGCGACCCAATATGTATTCAGAGAGAATTTTCTCATTTTTATCATCACTTTCATTGGAATTCTTCCGATGTGGAGTTCCCCTTTAAGCAAATTACCATTGACTGACATAAGTATATTCGGAATGGAATCGTCCTTCGAGGGATTGTCCATTTTTATGATATTGATTAGTGCTGTAGGATAAAAGAAAGGTCAGTTCCCCTTTAAGCCAAGCAGCTCCTAGATGGAATTCCCCTTTAAGCCCTCAGCTATTGGCTGCTGTAGGATTGGCGCTGCAGAATTGCGGCTGCGTCCGTGATGCTGATCCAGGGAGGAGGGGAGCGGGGAATCTCTGCAGAGAGGGAGGAGGGGGCTCCATAGAGGAATCCCCAGAATACCAGAGAGGAGGGAACAAAGGCAGTAAGACAAGGGAGGGTGACAACCGCAGCACTGTGCAGGGAAGAGAGTCAGGAGCACAGCAAGTTGAAGGAGGGTGCAGTCACTATGAGCTTCCAGAGGCCGCCCCTGGGGCTGGGGGCAAGAGGTTCCCCCCAAAAAGAGCAAGACCTGAGGGGTTCAGCCATCCTGCACCAGCAGAGGCGCCTCAAACAAGCCACCCAATTCATCCACAAGGATTCAGCCGACCTGCTGCCCCTGGACCAGCTGCGTAGACTGGGAACCTCTAAGGACCTGGTAAGTGGATCAGTGGCTAAGAGAGCCTGACCCTAGCGGGACAGGCCAGGGGGTCACACTGCGCAGTCTGCTATATACAGGGACCAGTATTCAGATGGATCGGTGGGGAAGGGGTTAAGAGTGCAGCAAGGCGGCGGATCAGTGGTAATGGGTTGTAGAGAGTCTCAGCATGAAGCCGTGGATCAGTGGTAAAGGGTTACATTACAGTTCATGAACGAACAGGTGGATGGTGGCTCAGTGGTCAAGTGTCACTACGTAAGATCGCTGGTCAGGTACATCAAGAGATGGATCAGAAGTCAAATGTCACTATATACAGATATTTTCTATCAGGTAAGATCTCTGGTCGGGATCAGTGGTAAAGGATCTCAGCGCTATTCAGATATTAGCTACCAAGAGGGATCTGATAAAGATAAACCATATTAAGATGGATCAGTGGTAAAGGATCTCAGTACCAGTCAGATATTAGCTACCAAGAGGGATCTGTTCTGATCGGATCTGATCATGAGAGGGATCAGTGGTAAAGGGTTGCAGTAC
The DNA here is from genome assembly GCF_027789765.1 of Dendropsophus ebraccatus. Lineage (NCBI taxonomy): Eukaryota > Metazoa > Chordata > Amphibia > Anura > Hylidae > Dendropsophus > Dendropsophus ebraccatus. The sequence goes on along the minus strand of NC_091454.1, from coordinate 6,932,770 downwards.
TATTCAGATACCAGCGGGATTAGTGGTAATGGCACAGACGATAAGCATGACAGTATGGTTCAGTGGTTAAGGGTCATAGTATCATTCAAATATTAGCTATAAAGTGAGATCAGTAGTAAAAGAGAAGCTTTCTAGAGAGGGATCAGTGGTAAAGATCTCTCTCTATGGATTAACATGTAACTCCGTGATACAAAACAGATTAGATGTTAAATATCAAGAAATGGATCAGTGGTAAATAAACACAGTGTGTTATACGCTGGGTCAGTGATTAAAGGTTGGAGGTAAAGGGACATAATACAATTTAGATGTAAAGTATCACAGGTCCGATCTATGGTAAAGCGGCACAGTATGGGTTAAATGTAAAATATGTAGAGCTGGATCAGTGGTAAAGGAGTTATAGGCAGAAGTGGTGGCATAAGAAGATGGATCAGTGGTTACAGTCCATCTACAGATACTGAATAGGTAAAAAGAACCATCTATAGGGAGGATCCTAAAGTGACTTGAGGAGAGGAGTCAATGCATGTGACATGGATCAGTGGGTAAAGGTACCGGACAAGAGTTTACACGCTTTGTGTTATGACTTCAGCAACCTCACACTGTGATCCAGAGGCGTCTCATGGGAGGCAGCCCAGTGAAAGAAACCAGCGGATTAGCACAGGACCCCCTGTTGTGTGCTCCAGGGGCCCGATCCCCCAGTAAGGAGACAAGCCCACCCAAACTGGATAATGAAAACCCAACTCCGGTGCCAAGTCAGATGCTGCCGACCAAAGAACCTGAGGAGGTGCTAGAGGAGGGCTGGAGAGGACACGTCCTACTTGTCCCCTGTAAGGTGAGAACCACAGAAACCTCAATGTGTCACTAAAACCATCTAATTAGTGATGTTTCACAACAGGCTGTAAAGTGAGAAGCTGCTTTGAATTTTCTTCTGTTGTACTGACATCTAGTGGCTATAGGAGTTATCACACACAGCTAGAACCAGAGATCCCTGATAACATGATTGCTGCACTTCCCACCTCCGTCCAGTAGATGGTGCTATTTATTCCCATCTCCATACAGAGATTCCTTATAGGCTCAGTGGGTAAATGTTCCTGATTTATGTCGTTCGTCTTTCAGGTCGGTAACTGGGACATTTGTGCCAAGTTGTCCACTGAGCGGCGAGAAAACCTTATCTCTAAATCCTGCGTGAAAAGATTGGGGTAAGAGTGAAACTGTAAAGAAAAGAGCTGCACCCGCTGGTCTTAAGCGGAATTGCACTGTGGAGCTCCCCTTTAAACTCCTATTCTTGATGTACAATTTATTGAGTTATATTTTAATCCAGGTTACAGGCCACAAATGGTCCAGAGGAGAAGATGATGGTGGACATTGAGCTGGGCGGAGCCACGCTGACCTGCAAAGCTGCGATTGTGGGTGAGGGTCAATCATTCAGTATGAAATCCCCATTGATTCTATTTATTGGGATCACCATCCACATCAATGTTCACACATGTACTTATTCAGGCGGGAGATAGTTACTGATGGCTTTACATGTCATTGATTCCTCTAATTTTATTGTGATCACCATCCACATCAATGTCCACACATATACTTATTCAGAGCAGACAGGATGTAGATATTTATGGATGTACATGTCACTGATCCCATTTATTTCGATCACCATCCACATCAATGTCCACACATCTACTTATTCAGACCAGGAAGGATGTAGATATTGATAGGTTTACATGTCATTGATTCATTTATTCTGCAGGGATCACCATCCACACATATACTTATTTAGACCAGGAAGGATGTAGATATTGATGGATTTACATGTCATTGATTCATTTATTCTGTGGGGATAATCATCCACATCAATGTCCACACATATACTTAATCAATGCAGGCAGGATGTAGATATTGATAGGTTTACATGTCATTGATCCTATTTATTCTAAGCAGCATCCACATCAATGTCCACACATCTACTTAGTCAGGCCAATCAGGATGTAGATATTGATAGGTTTACATGTCATTGATCCTATTTATTCTAAGCAGCATCCACATCAATGTCCACACATCTACTTAGTCAGGCCAATCAGGATGTAGATATTGATGGACTTACATGTCATTGATCCCATTTATTCTAAGCAGCATCCACATCAATGTCCACACATTCACTTATTCAGGTCAATCAGGATGTAGATATTGATGTGAATGGTGATTTGGATCTATGACATCGCTGCACCTGACATCATCAGAACCTCTCCGTAGTGCAGTAAGTGATCCGATCTCGCTATATATGTTATGTTTGCGATCTCCGGCCTCTCTGCTGGGTGTTGTAGTTCCACCAGGTTATATATTATTGTTACGTTGCCTCTAGATGATGACACTGCTGAGTTGTGTGTGGGGCTGGAGACACTGATATCACTCAAGGTAAGTTCACTGTGTGCTATACACCACGGTGTCCAATAGGGGGCAACACTGATGCATAGGTTAATCCTTTTTTTTTTTTAACCCTCCCAGACTTGCATTGACCTGGAGCGCGGTGTCCTGAAGACCCCAACCCGAGTGATCCCATTCCTGAACCATCCCTCCGCCCCCACAGAGACTGAAGCTGTGAGCAAGCAGTAGACTGCCCCCTACTGGTCAGATGGAGGAACTGCAAGTGAAAGCACAGATACAGAGCTGGGGGCCTATAGGAGCGCCTCCCATGATCTGCCGTTACTATGGAGACGCTCGGACTGAGATGAGCGGCATCAGGACCACCATTGTTGACAAGCTCCTCCCCCTTTTGCGGTCTGGGGATCAGGACAGGTGGAGGGGATTTCTTTACTGTTTTGTAATGGCTGAATGTCGTCGTCAGTGTCGCCTATGTGTTACGTGTGACTTTACCATGTACATTCTGGGGGCGACACCTATTGCCCCCCCATCTGCTTGTACCCAGAAACAATTGCCCCTTCATACATTGCAAGAGACTTGATTAGGGCGCCACCTGCTGGTCTTTATAAGCCAATAATGGTTTGTGTATTAGAAGGAGATGTGTCGCGTGTTTATGGGGGGGAGAAGCAGAGGGGGCAAAGATGTGAGCGGTCGTATGTGTGTGACCGCTCTCTATAGATGTGTGCGGTTATAATGTACGGGCCGTATGTGTGTGACCGCTCTCTATGGATGTGTGTGGTTATAATGTACGGGCCGTATGTGTGTGACCGCTCTCTATAGATGTGTGCGGTTATAATGTACGGGTCGTATGTGTGTGACCGCTCTCTATAGATGTGTGCGGTTATAATGTACGGGCCGTATGTGTGTGACCGCTCTCTATAGATGTGTGCGGTTATAATGTACGGGCCGTATGTGTGTGACCTCTCTCTATAGATGTGTGCGGTTATAATGTACGGGCCGTATGTGTGTGACCTCTCTCTATAGATGTGTGCGGTTATAATGTACGGGCCGTATGTGTGTGACCTCTCTCTATAGATGTGTGCGGTTATAATGTACGGGCCGTATGTGTGTGACCTCTCTCTATAGATGTGTGCGGTTATAATGTACGGGCCGTATGTGTGTGACCTCTCTCTATAGATGTGTGCGGTTATAATGTATGGGCCGTATGTGTGTGACCTCTCTCTATAGATGTGTGCGGTTATAATGTACGGCCGTATGTGTGTGACCGCTCTCTATAGATGTGTGCGGTTATAATGTACGGCTGTATGTGTGTGACCGCTCTCTATAGATGTGTGCGGTTATAATGTACAGCCGTATGTGTGAGACCGCTCTCTATAGATGTGTGCGGTTATAATGTACGGCCGTATACATGTGACAGCTCTCTATAGATGTGTGCGGTTATAATGTACGGGTTGTATGTGTGTGACAGCTCTCTATAGATGTGTGCGGTTATAATGTACGGGCCGTATGTGTGTGACCGCTCTCTATAGATGTGTGTGGTTATAATGTACGGGTCGTATGTGTGTGACCGCTCTCTATAGATGTGTGCGGTTATAATGTACGGGCCGTATGTGTGTGACCGCTCTCTATAGATGTGTGCGGTTATAATGTACGGCTGTATGTGTGTGACCGCTCTCTATAGATGTGTGCGGTTATAATGTACGGCTGTATGTGTGTGACCGCTCTCTATAGATGTGTGCGGTTATAATGTACAGCCGTATGTGTGAGACCGCTCTCTATAGATGTGTGCGGTTATAATGTACGGCTGTATGTGTGTGACCGCTCTCTATAGATGTGTGCGGTTATAATGTACAGCCGTATGTGTGAGACCGCTCTCTATAGATGTGTGCGGTTATAATGTACGGCTGTATGTGTGTGACCGCTCTCTATAGATGTGTGCGGTTATAATGTACAGCCGTATGTGTGTGACCGATCTCTATAGATGTGTGCGGTTATAATGTACGGGCCGTATGTGTGTGACCGCTCTCTATAGATGTGTGCGGTTATAATGTACGGCTGTATGTGTGTGACCGCTCTCTATAGATGTGTGCGGTTATAATGTACGGCTGTATGTGTGTGACCGCTCTCTATAGATGTGTGCGGTTATAATGTACAGCCGTATGTGTGAGACCGCTCTCTATAGATGTGTGCGGTTATAATGTACGGCTGTATGTGTGTGACCGCTCTCTATAGATGTGTGCGGTTATAATGTACAGCCGTATGTGTGAGACCGCTCTCTATAGATGTGTGCGGTTATAATGTACGGCTGTATGTGTGTGACCGCTCTCTATAGATGTGTGCGGTTATAATGTACGGGCCGTATGTGTGTGACCGCTCTCTATAGATGATGTCACTGCTCTCTATGGTTTGTGACCGCTCTCTATAGATAATGTCACTGCTTTCTAGATGACGTGACTGCTCTATTGATGATGTGACCGTTCTCTGTTGCCTTGTAAACATGTGATTTCCTTTCTGGGTAACCACTCTATAGGTTATGGTTGCCTAGTAACCATGTGACTTCCTGTCCTGGTGACCACCCTATAAGGTTATGGTTGCCTAGTAACCATGTAACTTCCTGTCCTGGTGACCACCCTATAGGTTATGGTTGCCTAGTAACCATGTGACTTTCTGTCCTGGTGACCACCCTATAGGTTATGGTTGCCTAGTAACCATGTGACTTCCTGTCTAAGTGAACACCATGTCCACACCGACCCTGCAGTCCCCTTTTCTGTCCGGGACAGCGCCCCCTTTCCTATATATGGTTATTGTCAGAGCTGAGCTTTCTGTGCATTGTAAGAGTAAATTACCCATAACCCCCGGCTGCTCGCAGATGATTTCTCCACCGTCCCTTAAACGGAGGAAGAAGATTGAGAACATAATATGAAGAGGAGACAAATAGAGCCGGAGGGAGCACTAAATGGCGGTATAATAATAAGAAGAGCTAGGAAAACAAATGTCCTGATGTAGCAAAGCCGGAGGGGGAGAACCGCACGGCCATCTGTCACTGCCTGACATTGCCCCCGCAGGCTGCCGCTAATATAGGGTGATAAATAACACTGCACCCCAGCGTCAGGCAGGGATCACAGGGGATAAAGGGGGGCTCTAGCATCAGGAACCTTAGATCCACAGGGGCCAAACATCTCCATTCTTATATACATCCTCACCGATCTATCAGTCTCATCACACACACCTCAGCTGCTGCAGCGTCTCATCATACGTACCTCAGCTGCTGCAGCGTCTCATCATACATACCTCAGCTGCTGCAGCACCTCATCATATGCACCTCAGCTGCTGCTGAATCTCGTCATACACACCTCATGCTGCTGCAACACCTCATCATATGCACCTCAGCTGCTGCAGCACCTCATCATATGCACCTCAGCTGCTGCAGCATCTCGTCATACACACCACAGCCGCTGCAGCACCTTATTGTATGCACCTCAGTTGCTGCAGCACCTCATCATACACAGCCGCTGCAGCACCTCATCATATGCACCTCAGCTGCTGCAACATCTCACACACCTCAGCCACTGCAGCACCTCATCATATGCACCTCAGCTCCTGCTGCATCTTGTCACACACCACAGCCGCTGCAGCACCTTATTGTATGCACCTCACCTGCTGCAGCACCTCATCATACCCAGCCGCTGCAGCACCTCATCATACCCAGCTGCTGCAGCACCTCAGCTGCTGCAACATCTTATACACACCTCAGCTGCTGCAGCACCTCATTGTATGCACCTCAGCTGCTGCAGCACCTCATCATACCCAGCCGCTGCAGCACCTCATCATACCCAGCCGCTGCAGCACCTCATCATACCCAGCTGCTGCAGCACCTCAGCTGCTGCAACATCTTATACACACCTCAGCTGCTGCAGCACCTCATTGTATGCACCTCAGCTGCTGCAGCACCTCATCATACCCAACCGCTGCAGCACCTCATCATACACAGCCGCTGCAGCACCTCTTCCCGTAATCGCTTTAGTCGAGCCCATGATAATATAGACGTTTATTTATTATTTACAGGAAATCAACATTTTACAAATTTGAAAAGAAAAGAAAAACAAAACACAAAGTTGCTGCCTCAAAATTCAAGTCAGGTGAGGGCCCCCCCATATCAGGTGAGCCCCCCAGTATCAAATGAGCCCCCAATATCAGGTGAGGGCCCCCCCAGTATTAGGTGTGCCCCCCCCCCCCCCCAAATATCAGATGGGAGGCCCCCAAGGTCCTGTATTGAGCCTCCATGGGGCAAGCATGTAGAAGAGTCAGGACAAAGAGGTTGTCCAACCCACTCCCTACCAAGCAAAGAGGAGCCCCCCCCCCCCCCCCCCGGGTGCTGTGTCCACTAGGGGGCGCTGCTGTGTGAGGTGGAGGCAGAAATCCTGAGATATAATGAGTGAAGAGGCTGGAATGAAGAGATCGTGTACGAGGCCATGGCTGGCAGCTCAGTCCGGAGAGAACCGCGTAATATCCCTTTAAATAAAGTCTTCCCCTCTCCCATCCCCCGATGTGCTGCAGGGGCAGAGCGCATTCTAGTGACGGGCCCCGCTACACCTCTGAGGCTGCGCTTCCTGGCGCTTCGCTCTGCTGTGTTTCCTCCTTTCCGTCGCTCATCTCCACATCACCGGCTGGCGGCTCCTTTATGACTTTTGCCGATTCCTGTAGTGAGAAGAACAGAAAAGTAATGAAAGCGAGAAACACGGCGGAGGACAGCGGCGTGAAACACAGCGGAGGACGCTACCAAGAAGCATGGCGGAAGAAGACACTCAGAAACACGATGGAAGAAAACACAGAGAAACATGGCGGAAGACAATACAGAGAAACGCATCTGAGAAAGATGCAGAGAAACGATTCTGAGAAAGATGCAGAGAAACACGTCTGAGGAAGATGCAGAGAAACAGTGAAAGAAGACACCGAGAAAGACAGCGGAAGACAATACAGAGAAACACATCTGAGAAAGATGCAGAGAAACGCGTCTGACAAAGATGCAGAGAAACACAGTGAAAGAAGACACCGAGAAACACAGCGGAAGACAATACAGAGAAACACGTCTGAGAAAGATGCAGAGAAACGCGTCTGACAAAGATGCAGAGAAACACGTCTGAGGAAGATGCAGAGAAACACAGCGGAAGTCAATACAGAGAAACATGTCTGAGGAAGATGCTGAGAAACACAGTGAAAGAAGACACCGAGAAACACAGCGGAAGACAATACAGAGAAACATGTCTTGAGGATGATGTAGAGAAACACAGCAGGAGACGCTGGCTAGAAACACATCTTGAGGATGATATAGAGAAACACGGCGGAAGAAGACACTGAGAAATACAGCGGAAGACAATAAAGAGGAAACACGATGGAAGAAAACACAGAGAAACATGGCGGAAGACAATACAGAGAAACACATCTGAGGAAGATACTGAGAAACACGTCTGAGAAAGATTGAGAGAAACACAGTGGAAGACGACACAGAGAAACACAGCGGTAGACAATACAGAGAAGCACGCCTAGGAACGTGGCCGACAAACACGGCGGAAGACGCCGTCGAGAAACATGGTGAAAGACGACACAGAAAAACTCGTCTGAGGAAGACACAGAGAAACACGTCAGAAGATGACACAGAGAAACATGTACAGGCAACCCTGAGGGAAGTGACGACCCCTACAGACTGAGCAGAGCCACAACCTCCTCTCAGCACCCGGCTATTTTCTTTACGTGACAGTGCCCCCCCCCCCCATCCACAGGTTGTGTTTGGTATTGCAGCTCCTCCCCATTCATTTCAGTACAGCGGACCTGTCACACCAGTCGCCCCCTCTGCCCCATGGTCAGGGCTGGGATTACACTCTGTGCCCCTCACCTTCTCCTCCTTCTCGGCCAGTCGCTGGAACATGTTGGCGTAGATCTTCTTCTCGCGCTGGTGCTGCTCCCGTATACGCTGCTGGCAGTGCGTCAGGTGCGCCCGTGCCGCTTTGTTGCCCGGGTACAGCTGGATCACCTTCACCAGGTCGTCCTTGGCCAACTCCAGCTCGTTCACCCCCATGTATGACTCCGCTCTGCGAAACAGGCCCTTCTCATTGTTGGCGTCAAATTCCAGAGCCTGATGGAGGACGGAGAGGGAAAGGGTTAAGGGGGCAAATACGCAACAACCCCATGACAGCGCCACAAGTGTCCTCATAGGGAACTGCCATTTATGAACCGGGGTCACATGACACTCCCACCCAAGCTATGTAACGTTCTAATACAGAATCCCCATGCAGGATAAGAAAAGCAAAGAAACAGCGCCCCCTGTGCTCAGGCTGTGCGCGGTATTATAACTCCACTCTGGAAATAAGCTGCAGTACCACACACAGACTGAGGGAAAAGGGGGCGCTGTTTTTAACCCGGAATAACAGGATTACAGGAAAGTGGACTGAGAAATGTGTGAGGACTTGCCTTATTACAGTGGTCCAGGGCCGGCCGATGCTCGTTCACCTTCAGGTAGCAGGCGGCCAGGTTCAGAGACGCTGCCAGCAGCAGGGACTTGGACTTGGTCGCTTCCTCCTCCGATAGTCCGGACTCGTGCTCCAGCCACTGGATGATCTTCTTGTACTGTATGATCGCCTGGCGGTAGCGTCCGGCCTGTGAGGGGCGACACAGAGTTACTATACTCTACTGCACTACGGATGGTGCCACCAGAAACCACTGTAATGTGTGAACACAAAGTCAGCTTAAAGGGGAGCTCCGGCAAAATCTTTTTCTTTCAAATTAATTGGCGTCAGAAAGTTATATAGATTTATATTTTACTTCTAATTAAAAATCTCCAGTCTTCCAGTACTTATCAGCTGCTGCATGTCCTGCAGGAAGTGGTGGATTCTCTCCAGTCTGACACAGTGCTCTCTGCTGCCACCTCTGTCCATGTCAGGAACTGTCCAGAGCAGCAGCAAATCCCCATAGAAAACCTCTCCTGCTCTGGACAGTTCCTGACATGGACAGAAGTGGCAGCAGAGAGCACTGTGTCAGACTGGAGAGAATACACCATTTCTGCAGGACACACAGCAGCTGATAAGTACTGGACAACTGAAAATTTTTAAATAGAAAAAGATTTTTGCCAGGGTATTAAAAAAATAGCTGCCATCTTCCAGAAACAGCACCACACTTGTCCTCAGTTTGTGCCTGGTACTGCAACTCAGCTCCAGCGAAGTAAATGGAGCAGAGTTGTAATACCACAGGCAGCCTGAGGACAGGGGTGGCGCTATGCTTTAGTAGTCCTCCCCAGAATCCCGTTGGATTTACCTTGAAGTACTGCGTCCCCCGCTCCTTGACCAGCGCCCCCTGCTCCAGCTTCTCATCCGAGTTCATCTCCCAGGATTCTTTGGCCTGAGGAGAAAGAAAAGTGAATCTGTTTAAAGGGATTGTCCAGGATTCTGTACACATAAATACTCATTCTAGAGACAGTACCACCCCTGTTTGCGGGCTATGTCTGGAACAGCAGCTCAGTCATTAATCGAGCTGAGCTGCAATACCTCATACAACCTGCTTACAAGGGGGGGCGCTGTTCTTGTAAGAAACCTACAAACCTTCTCAAAACTCCTCAGTTTGATTTCATACTGAAGATCGGCGTTGGGCGGGATCTGATACGGCTCATAACCGGCGCTGCCGAAGCCGTACCTGCAAAGGAAGGGAGACGGTAAGCTTAATAGACTATAACCTATTTTTCTCTGTTATCAGCCTCACGATCCCTATATTAATGTATGTGATAGATATCAGCCACTATAATGTCCCTGTAAGAGACTTTAAGGCTACCGGCCCTTTAAATGGACTCACTTAGGCTTCAGGTAGAGCACGGCCTCTTCTCCTTTCTCCATCTGTTGCAGGGCAGTCTCCACACCAGAGGGGATTCCGAGACCCTCTCCCTCTCCGACCTCGAACCGCACGTCTCGCTCATCGAATACGTGGCCGTTGTGGGACCCCTGCAGCCACACTGTACGGGAAAATACAATATAAGCAATTGTGGAAACCATCAGCAGGCAGGTTCATTCTACTGTATAGTTCTTGCTGACAGTTTCCTGCCAGAATATGTCTGTGCAGCTGCAGGTCACAACACAAAAGGAAAAGAAACCATCAGCCATAGATCATTCACCTCCTTGCTGATGGTTTCCACATAATAAGGGGCAATGATCACTATAGCAACAGGACCTACTATGGGAAACTGGCACCATGCCCTCACCTTCTACCACCGCACCCTCGTTGGGTTTGGAGTAGCCTTCACCCTTCACTCTGATCCTGCGGATAATGCCGCCATCCTCCTCTGTGGAAAGATCTTCACCTTGGAAGTCGAAAAATTCAATCTATCAATAGAACAAAGGTAAAGAATGAAATGTCTGAAGGCTGCCCCCTGCTGGCCAATACCCCGCACAGCAGGAGAAACAAGTGACTGCAGGACCTGACTACACAGTGTGTTTGTAGTCTGTTACCATGGACACACACATAGGCCTTCATAGGAGCTACTGTGGGACTGGGACCTGACTACATAGTGTGTTTGTAGTCTGTTACCATGGACACACACATAGGCCTTTATAAGAGCTACTGCAGGACCTGACTACACAGTGTGTTTGTAGTCTGTTACCATGGACACCCACATAGCCCTTCATAAGAGCTACTGCAGGACCTGACTACATAGGGAGTGTCTGTAGTCTGTTACCATGTACACACACATAGCCCTTCATAAGAGCTACTGCAGGACCTGACTACATAGGGAGTGTCTGTAGTCTGTTACCTTGTACACACACAGGTCTTCATAGGAGCTACTGCAGGACCTGACTACATAGGGAGTGTCTGTAGTCTGTTACCTTGTACACACACAGGTCTTCATAAGAGCTACTGCAGGACCTGACTACATAGGGAGTGGTAGTCTGTTACCATGGACACACACAAGTCTTCATAGGAGCTGTATACATCAAATAGTAGATTATATTGTTATTCAAGACTACGGGATGTGTCATGATCTGATGGGAATAACCTATAACCCCTATGCTGGCCTAGACCACCAGGGATGATGTCTTTAACCCCTCAGCTGCCCTAGCCCTCCAGGGATGGACCCGCCTTACCTCAAATATCAGCACAGCATTAGGGGGGATTTTGGGGGGGCTTCCTGATGCCCCATAGGCATATTCCGGTTTACAGGTTATCCGGCAAATCTCTCCCACCTTCATGGTGGCCACAGCGATGTCCCACGCCTTTATCACTTGTCCTATAATATAAAAACTGATCAATGGCAAGAAGAAGGGGGCGCTATACACAGAAAGGGCGATCAGGATTGATCAGTCATCCAGGATATCAGGATCGATCAGTCACACAGGATATCAGGATCAATCAGTCACACAGGATCGATCAGTCACATGGGATATCAGGATCAATCAGTCACACAGGATCGATCAGTCACATGGGATATCAGGATCAATCAGTCACACGGGATATCAGGATCGATCAGTCACACGGGATATCAGGATCGATCAGTCACACGGGATATCAGGATCGATCAGTCACACGGGATATCAGGATCAATCAGTCACACGGGATATCAGGATCAGTCAGTCACACGGGATATCAGGATCAGTCAGTCACACGGGATATCAGGATCAATCAGTCACACGGGATATCAGGATCAATCAGTCACACGGGATATCAGGATCAATCAGTCACACGGGATATCAGGATCAATCAGTCACACGGGATATCAGGATCAATCAGTCACACGGGATATCAGGATCAATCAGTCACACGGGATATCAGGATCGATCAGTCACACAGGATATCAGGATCAGTCAGTCACACGGGATATCAGGATCAGTCAGTCACACGGGATATCAGGATCAATCAGTCACACAGGATATCAGGATCGATCAGTCATCCAGGATATCAGGATCGATCAGTCACACGGGATATCAGGATCAATCAGTCATCCAGGATATCAGGATCGATCAGTCACACAGAATATCAGGATCGATCAGACATACAGGATATCAGGATTGATCAGTCATACAGCCACTAGGTGGCGCTGTCCTGCAGCAGTCTATAGAGATCAGACACCCAGGAGACACCGCACCTTTCCCCAGGTCAAAGGTGAACTTGTCCTTCCTGTCTCGGCTGGAGTCAAACTTGGTCCCGTCCAGCAGCCAGCCGGTGTAGTGGACGCTGACCTTGTCGCCGATCATGGGGGCCTCCCCGCTCCCCTCCTGCTTAATCTCCTGCGGATCAGAGGACAGACAAGGTGTTACCGCTCAGTGATCTGCGGATCATTCACTGATCTATAAAGAGCAACAGAAAGCTGCAGATATATGTTATATTGTTATATGTGATGTTATATTATTATATATTGTATTATGTTATATTATATATGTGATATTATATATTGTATTATGTTATATTATATATGTGATGTTATATTATTATATATTGTATTATGTTATGTTATATATGTGATGTGATATTATATATTGTATTATGTTATATTATATATGTGATGTTATATTATTATATATTGTATTATGTTATATTATATGTGTGATGTTATATTGTTATATATTGTATTATGTTATATTATATATGTGATGTTATATTATTATATATTGTATTATGTTATATTATATGTGTGATGTTATATTATTATATATTGTATTATGTTATATTATATATGTGATGTGATATTATATATTGTATTATGTTATATTATATGTGTAATGTTATATTATTATATATTGTATTATGTTATATGTGTGATGTTATATTATAATATATTGTATTATGTTATATTATATGTGATGTGATATTATTATATATTGTATTATGTTATATTATATGTGTGATGTTATATTATTATATATTGTATTATGTTATATTGTTATATGTGATGTTATATTATTATATATTGTATTATGTTATATTATATGTGTGATGTTATATTATTATATATTGTATTATGTTATATTGTTATATGTGATGTTATATTATTATATATTGTATTATATTATATGTGTGATGTTATATTATTATATATTGTATTATGTTATATTGTTATATGTGATGTTATATTATTATATATTGTATTATGTTATATTATATGTGTGATGTTATATTATTATATATTGTATTATGTTATATTATATATGTGATGTGATACTATTATATATTGCATTATGTTATATTATATATGTGATGTTATATTATTATATATTGTATTATGTTATATTATATGTGTGATGTTATATTATTATATATTGTATTATGTTATATTATATATGTGATGTTATATTATTATATATTGTATTATGTTATATTATATATGTGATGTTATATTATTATATATTGTATTATGTTATATCAGGAAAACAATAAAAGCCAAGAGCTAGAACAGTCTAGAACATGTGAGGAGTCATGAGGGCTGAGCAGACACTATACATAGTAACCCCCGGGTCATCCTTATATAACACCCATCACTCACACACAGCATCAGGCCGGCAGCTCTCAGGGCATGCTGGGATATGTAGTTCTACAACAGCTGTAGGAGCACAGACCAGAGATCACAGGACTAGAGAGCGAAGCTTCATGTAAAGGGGAAATATGTCCGGCACCCCGAGAGTCCGACTGGAGGGGCTACAGATACAGGGAGCCAGCGAGGAGACCACCCCCATACACAGGGACACCCACCCCCATACACAGGGACTACAACCCCCCATACACAGGGACTACAACCCCCCATACACAGGGACTACAACCCCCCATACACAGGGACTACAACCCCCCATACACAGGGACACCCACCCCCATACACAGGGGAGACCACCCCCCATACACAGGGGAGACCACCCCCATACACAGGGGAGACCACCCCCATACACAGGGGAGACCACCCCCATACTCAGGGACTACAACCCCCCATACACAGGGGAGACCACCCCCATACACAGGGACTACAACCCCCCATACACAGGGACTACAACCCCCCATACACAGGGACTACAACCCCCCATACACAGGGACTACAACCCCCCATACACAGGGACTACAACCCCCCATACACAGGGACTACAACCCCCCATACACAGGGACTACAACCCCTCATACACAGGGACTACAACCCCTCATACAAAGGGACTACAACCCCTCATACACAGGGACTACAACCCCCCATACACAGGGACTACAACCCCCCATACACAGGGACTACAACCCCTCATACACAGGGACTACAACCCCCATACACAGGGGAGACCACCCCCATACACAGGGACTACAACCCCCCATACACAGGGACTACAACCCCCCATACACAGGGACTACAACCCCCCATACACAGGGGAGACCACCCCCATACACAGGGGAGACCACCCCCATACACAGGGACTACAACCCCCATACACAGGGACTACAACCCCCCATACACAGGGGAGACCACCCCCATACACAGGGGAAACCACCCCCATACACAGGGACTACAACCCCCCCATACACAGGGACTACAACCCCCCCATACACAGGGACTACAACCCCCCATACACAGGGACTACAACCCCCCATACACAGGGACTACAACCCCTCATACACAGGGACTACAACCCCCCATACACAGGGACTACAACCCCCCATACACAGGGACTACAACCCCTCATACACAGGGACTACAACCCCCCATACACAGGGACTACAACCCCCCATACACAGGGACTACAACCCCTCATACACAGGGGACACCACCCTCATACACAGGGACACCCACCCCCATACACAGGGACTACAACCCCTCATACACATGGACTACAACCCCCCATACACAGGGACTACAACCCCCATACACAGGGGACACCACCCTCATACACAGGGACTACAACCCCCATACACAGGGGACACCACCCCCATACACAGGGACTACAACCCCCATACACAGGGGACACCACCCCCATACACAGGGACTACAACCCCCATACATAGGGGAGACTACCCCATACACAGGGACTACAACCCCTCATACACAGGGACTACAACCCCCATACACAGGGGAGACCCCCCCATACACAGGGACTACAACCCCCATACACAGGGGAGACCACCCTCATACACAGGGACTACAACCCCCATACACAGGGACACCCACCCCCATACACAGGGACTACAACCCCCCATACACAGGGGAGACCACCCCCATACACAGGGGAGACCACCCCCATACACAGGGACTACAACCCCCCCATACACAGGGACTACAACCCCCCATACACAGGGACTACAACCCCCCATACACAGGGACTACAACCCCCCATACACAGGGACTACAACCCCCCATACACAGGGACTACAACCCCCCATACACAGGGACTACAACCCCTCATACACAGGGACTACAACCCCCCATACACAGGGACTACAACCCCCCATACACAGGGACTACAACCCCCCATACACAGGGACTACAACCCCTCATACACAGGGGACACCACCCTCATACACAGGGACTACAACCCCCCATACACAGGGACTACAACCCCCCATACACAGGGACTACAACCCCCATACATAGGGGAGACTACCCCATACACAGGGACTACAACCCCCATACACAGGGGAGACCACCCCCATACACAGGGACCCCCCCCCATACACAGGGACTACAACCCCCATACACAGGGGAGACTACCCCATACACAGGGACTACAACCCCCATACACAGGGGAGACCACCCCCATACACAGGGACCCCCCCCCCATACACAGGGACTACAACCCCCATACACAGGGGAGACTACCCCATACACAGGGCCCCCCCCCCATACACAGGGACTACAACCCCCATACACAGGGGAGACCACCCTCATACACAGGGACTACAACCCCCATACACAGGGACACCCACCCCCATACACAGGGGACACCACCCTCATACACAGGGACTACAACCCCGCATACACAGGGGACACCACCCCCATACACAGGGACTACAACCCCCATACATAGGGGAGACTACCCCATACACAGGGACTACAACCCCCATACACAGGGGAGACCACCCCCATACACAGGGACCCCCCCCCATACACAGGGACTACAACCCCCATACACAGGGGAGACTACCCCATACACAGGGACTACAACCCCCATACACAGGGGAGACCACCCCCATACACAGGGACCCCCCCCCCATACACAGGGACTACAACCCCCATACACAGGGGAGACTACCCCATACACAGGGCCCCCCCCCCATACACAGGGACTACAACCCCCATACACAGGGGAGACCACCCTCATACACAGGGACTACAACCCCCATACACAGGGACACCCACCCCCATACACAGGGGAGACCCCCCTCATACACAGGGACTACAACCCCGCATACACA
Source organism: Dendropsophus ebraccatus (assembly GCF_027789765.1). Lineage (NCBI taxonomy): Eukaryota > Metazoa > Chordata > Amphibia > Anura > Hylidae > Dendropsophus > Dendropsophus ebraccatus. Next base: position 6,915,982 of record NC_091454.1, on the reverse strand, counting down.
GGGACTACAACCCCCATACACAGGGACTACAACCCCCATACACAGGGACTACAACCCCCCATACACAGGGACTACAACCCCCCATACACAGGGACTACAACCCCCCATACACAGGGACTACAACCCCCCATACACAGGGACTACAACCCCCCATACACAGGGACTACAACCCCCCATACACAGGGACTACAACCCCCCATACACATGGACTACAACCCCCCATACACAGGGACTACAACCCCCCATACACAGGGACTACAACCCCCCATACACAGGGACTACAACCCCCATACACAGGGACTACAACCCCCATACACAGGGACTACAACCCCCATACACAGGGACTACAACCCCCCATACACAGGGACTACAACCCCCCATACACAGGGACTACAACCCCCCATACACAGGGACTACAACCCCCCATACACAGGGACTACAACCCCCCATACACAGGGACTACAACCCCCCATACACAGGGACTACAACCCCCCATACACAGGGACTACAACCCCCATACACAGGGACTACAACCCCCATACACAGGGACTACAACCCCCCATACACAGGGACTACAACCCCCCATACACAGGGACTACAACCCCCCATACACAGGGACTACAACCCCCCATACACAGGGACTACAACCCCTCATACACAGGGACTACAACCCCCCATACACAGGGACTACAACCCCCCATACACAGGGACTACAACCCCTATCACTCAACCTTCTCCACATAAGGCCCTATTATACCAAAAGATGTCTGACAGATTATTTTACAGATTTTTTTTCTGTCAAAGCCAGGAATGGATTTGAAAAGAGGAGAAATCTCAGTCTTATCTTTATGACCTGTTCTCTGTTTATAGTCTGTTCCTGGCTTTGGCTGAAAAAATCTGTCAGATATCTTTTGGTGTAATAGGGCCCATACTATACTTATCGGTATTATACTCCAGAGCTGCACTCACTATTCTGCTGGTGGGGTCACTGTGTACATACATTACATTACTGATCCTGCGTTCCATCCTGTATTATACTCCAGAGCTGCACTCACTATTCTGCTGGTGGGGTCACTGTGTACATACATTACATTACTGATCCTGAGTTACATCCTGTATTATACTCCAGAGCTGCACTCACTATTCTGCAGGTGAGGTCACTGTGTACATACATTACTGATCCTGAGTTACATCCTGTATTATACTCCAGAGCTGCACTCACTATTCTGCTGGTGGGGTCACTGTGTACATACATTACTGATCCTGAGTTACATCCTGTATTATACTCCAGAGCTGTAATCACTATTCTGCAGGTGAGGTCACTGTGTACATACATTACTGATCCTGAGTTACATCCTGTATTATACTCCAGAGCTGCACTCACTATTCTGCTGGTGGGGTCACTGTGTACATACATTACATTACTGATCCTGAGTTACATCCTGTATTATACTCCAGAGCTGCACTCACTATTCTGCAGGTGAGGTCACTGTGTACATACATTACTGATCCTGAGTTACATCCTGTATTATACTCCAGAGCTGCACTCACTATTCTGCTGGTGGGGTCACTGTGTACATACATTACTGATCCTGAGTTACATCCTGTATTATACTCCAGAGCTGTAATCACTATTCTGCAGGTGAGGTCACTGTGTACATACATTACTGATCCTGAGTTACATCCTGTATTATACTCCAGAGCTACGCTCACTCACAGAATAAATAATGTATGTACACAGTGTCCTCACCAGCAGAATAGTGATTACAGCTCTGGAGTATAATACAGGATGTAACTCAGGATCAGTAATGTAATGTATGTACACAGTGACCTCACCAGCAGAATAGTGAGCACAGCTCTGGAGTATAATACAGGATGTAACTCAGGATCAGTAATGTAATGTATGTACACAGTGACCTCACCAGCAGAATAGTGAGCACAGCTCTGGAGTATAATACAGGATGTAACTCAGTATCAGTAATGTAATGTATGTACACAGTGACCCCACCAGCAGAATAGTGAGTGCAGCTCTGGGGTATAATACAGGATGTAACTCAGGATCAGTAACATAATGTATGTACACAGTGACCTCACCAGCAGAATAGTGAGTGCAGCTCTGGGGTATAATACAGGATGTAACTCAGGATCAGTAACGTAATGTATGTACACAGTGACCTCACCAGCAGAATAGTGAGTGCAGCTCTGGGGTATAATACAGGATGTAACTCAGGATCAGTAATGTATGTACACAGTGACCCCACCAGCAGAATAGTGAGTGCAGCTCTGGGGTATAATACAGGATGTAACTCAGGATCAGTAATGTAATGTATGTACACAGTGACCCCACCAGCAGAATAGTGAGTGCAGCTCTGGAGTATAATACAGGATGTAACTCAGGATCAGTAATGTAATGTATGTACACAGTGACCCCACCAGCAGAATAGCGAGTGCAGCTCTGGGGTATAATACAGGATGTAACTCAGGATCAGTAACGTAATGTACATCTGTAATAGTGAGTGCAGCTGTGAAGTATACGGCTGCAGCTCAGGATGGGTAATAACATATAATTATGCAGTGAGTCAGGTGTTATGAGGATTATATACAGGTCATACATGATGATTAGTGGGGAGGATGTGATGGCTATGTAGGCACTTATACCATGTATACACTATATACAGGGTGAGGAGGGTACACTGTATACACAGACACTATATACAGAGTGAGGAGGGTACACTGTATACACAGACACTATATACACACTATATACAGGGTGAGGAGGGTACACTGTATACACAGACACTATATACAGGGTGAGGAGGGTACACTGTATACACAGACACTATATACACACTATATACAGGGTGAGGAGGGTACACTGTATACACAGACACTATATACACTATATACAGGGTGAGGAGGGTACACTGTATACACACAGACACTATATACAGGGTGAGGAGGGTACACTGTATACACAGACACTATATACACTATATACAGGGTGAGGAGGGTACACTGTATACACACAGACACTATATACACTATATACAGGGTGAGGAGGGTACACTGTATACACACAGACACTATATACACTATATACAGGGTGAGGAGGGTACACTGTATACACAGACACTATATACACACTATATACAGGGTGAGGAGGGTACACTGTATACACAGACACTATATACAGGGTGAGGAGGGTACACTGTATACACACAGACACTATATACACACTATATACAGGGTGAGGAGGGTACACTGTATACACAGACACTATATACACACTATATACAGGGTGAGGAGGGTACACTGTATACACAGACACTATATACAGGGTGAGGAGGGTACACTGTATACACAGACACTATATACACACTATATACAGGGTGAGGAGGGTACACTGTATACACAGACACTATATACACACTATATACAGGGTGAGGAGGGTACACTGTATACACAGACACTATATACAGGGTGAGGAGGGTACACTGTATACACAGACACTATATACACTATATACAGGGTGAGGAGGGTACACTGTATACACACAGACACTATATACAGATGAGCAGTAGTATACAGCAGGGTGCTCTCACCTTCAGGACCCCCTGGTCCCCCTTAGGACTGATGTCCGTCCCCTCCATGGAGATGTCCTGGGCGCCCGGATCACTCCTCACCTCCTCGGCTGTCATGGTGCAGGGGCTGAGATGCTCTGCAGGCCGGGGCTGTGTGTGTATGATGCTCTGCAGGCCGGGGCTGTGCAGTGTGCGGTGTGTATATGTGAGAGAGATGCTCTGCAGGCCGGGGCTGTGTATGTGAGATGCTCTGCAGGCCGGGCCTGTGTGTGTGTGTGTGTGTGTGTGTGTGTGTGAGATGCTCTGCAGACCGGTCTCTGTGTGTACGATGCTCTGCAGGCCGGGGCTGTGCAGTGTGCGGTGTGTACAGGGCTGTGCGGCCTGGCTGCTCCTCCCCCCCCGCACTGTCACCAGGAGGAAGAGGAGGAGACGCTGCCAGGATGTGCAAGAAACTTCTAGAGGCTGCACGGCTGGGACTGCTGTAATATACCCCTATATACTATACAGAGACCCCTATATACTATACAGAGACCCCCTATATAATATACAGAGACCCCCTATATAATATACAGACACCTCCCCTATATAATATACAGAGACCCCCTATATAATATACAGAGACCCCCTATATAATATACAGAGACCCCCTATATAATATACAGAGACCTCCTATATAATATACAGAGACCTCCCCTATATAATATACAGAGACCTCCCCTATATAATATACAGAGACCTCCCCTATATAATATACAGAGACCTCCTATATAATATACAGAGACCCCCTATATAATATACAGAGACCTCCCCTATATAATATACAGAGACCTCCTATATAATATAGAGACCTCCTATATAATATACAGAGACCCCCTATATAATATACAGAGACCTCCCCTATATAATATACAGAGACCTCCCTATATAATATACAGAGACCCCCTATATAATATACAGAGACCCCCTATATAATATACAGAGACCTCCTATATAATATACAGAGACCTCCCCTATATAATATACAGAGACCTCCCCTATATAATATACAGAGACCTCCCCTATATAATATACAGAGACCCCCTATATAATATACAGAGACCTCCTATATAATATACAGAGACCCCCTATATAATATACAGAGACCCCCTATATAATATACAGAGACCCCCTATATAATATACAGAGACCCCCTATATAATATACAGAGACCTCCTATATAATATACAGAGACCTCCCCTATATAATATACAGAGACCTCCTATATAATATACAGAGACCTCCTATATAATATACAGAGACCTCCCCTATATAATATACAGAGACCTCCCCTATATAATATACAGAGACCTCCACTATATAATATACAGAGACCCCCTATATAATATACAGAGACCCCCTATATAATAATACAGAGACCTCCTATATAATATACAGAGACCTCCCTATATAATATACAGAGACCTCCTATATAATATACAGAGACCCCCTATATAATATACAGAGACCCCCTATATAATATACAGAGACCCCCTATATAATATACAGAGACCTCCTATATAATATACAGAGACCCCCTATATAATATACAGAGACCCCCTATATAATATACAGAGAGCCCCTATATAATATACAGAGACCCCCTATATAATATACAGAGACCCCCTATATAATATACAGAGACCCCCTATATAATAATACAGAGACCTCCTATATAATATACAGAGACCCCCTATATAATATACAGAGACCCCCTATATAATATACAGAGACCCCCTATATAATATACAGAGACCCCCTATATAATAATACAGAGACCCCCTATATAATATACAGAGACCCCCTATATAATAATACAGAGACCCCCTATATAATATACAGAGACCCCCTATATAATATACAGAGACCCCCTATATAATAATACAGAGACCCCCTATATAATATACAGAGACCCCCTATATAATATACAGAGACCCCCTATATAATAATACAGAGACCTCCTATATAATATACAGAGACCTCCCTATATAATATACAGAGACCCCCTATATAATATACAGAGACCCCCTATATAATATACAGAGACCCCCTATATAACATAGAGACCTCCTATATAATATACAGAGACCTCCCTATATACTATACAGAGACCCCCTATATAATATACAGAGACCCCCTATATAATATACAGAGAGCCCCTATATAATATACAGAGAGCTCCTATATAATATACAGAGACCTCCCCTATATAATATACAGAGACCCCCTATATAATATACAGAGACCCCCTATATAATATACAGAGACCTCCTATATAATATACAGAGACCTCCCCTATATAATATACAGAGACCTCCCCTATATAATATACAGAGACCTCCTATATAATATACAGAGACCTCCTATATAATATACAGAGACCCCCTATATAATATACAGAGACCTCCCCTATATAATATACAGAGACCCCCTATATAATATACAGAGACCTCCCCTATATAATATACAGAGACCTCCTATATAATATAGAGACCCCCTATATAATATACAGAGACCCCCTATATAATATACAGAGACCTCCCCTATATAATATACAGAGACCTCCCCTATATAATATACAGAGACCCCCTATATAATATACAGAGACCTCCCCTATATAATATACAGAGACCCCCTATATAATATACAGAGACCTCCCCTATATAATATACAGAGACCTCCCCTATATAATATACAGAGACCTCCTATATAATAATACAGAGACCCCCTATATAATATACAGAGACCCCCTATATAATAATACAGAGACCCCCTATATAATATACAGAGACCCCCTATATAATAATACAGAGACCCCCTATATAATATACAGAGACCCCCTATATAATATACAGAGACCCCCTATATAATAATACAGAGACCTCCTATATAATATACAGAGACCTCCCTATATAACATACAGAGACCCCCTATATAATATACAGAGACCCCCTATATAATATACAGAGACCTCCTATATAATATACAGAGACCCCCTATATAATATACAGAGACCCCCTATATAATATACAGAGACCTCCTATATAATATACAGAGACCCCCTATATAATATACAGAGACCCCCTATATAATATACAGAGACCCCCTATATAATATACAGAGACCTCCCCTATATAATATACAGAGACCTCCCTATATAATATACAGAGACCTCCCCTATATAATAATACAGAGACCTCCTATATAATATACAGAGACCTCCCTATATAATATACAGAGACCTCCCCTATATAATATACAGAGACCTCCTATATAATATACAGAGACCCCCTATATAATATACAGAGACCTCCCCTATATAATATACAGAGACCCCCTATATAATATACAGAGACCCCCTATATAATATACAGAGACCTCCCTATATTATATACAGAGACCTCCCTATATAATATACAGAGACCCCCTATATAATATACAGAGACCCCCTATATAATATACAGAGACCTCCTATATAATATACAGAGACCTCCCCTATATAATATACAGAGACCCCCTATATAATAATACAGAGACCTCCTATATAATATACAGAGACCTCCCTATATAATATACAGAGACCCCCTATATAATAATACAGAGACCCCCTATATAATATACAGAGACCCCCTATATAATAATACAGAGACCCCCTATATAATATACATAGACCCCCTATATTATATACAGAGACCTCCCTATATAATATACAGAGACCCCCTATATAACATAGAGACCTCCTATATAATATACAGAGACCTCCCTATATACTATAAAGAGACCCCCTATATAATATACAGAGACCCCCTATATAACATAGACTGTCTCTAATACACAGTATGTATGTGTGCTTATATGACCAGGTATTAGAGGAATTCTCCACACACTTCCTTTTAGGTCACACCGTGCAGTATAACTTATGTGAACACTTAGAGGGCTGTTAGAGAGGAAAGCCTTTACACAGAAGATTATAGGATGTATATACACTGTAGTCACTGGAGACAGGCTCCGCCCACACTCAGTGACGCAGGCGCACCGGAGATCTAAACATCTTCCCTCTATAATAGCAACACTGACGTCACGGGGTATTGTGCTGCTCATTCATTGGCTGCTATTACGTATTATAAGGACTCGTTGCTCAGGAAGCAATCCTTTTCGCTATTGGCTGATCGTCCGATGGAGGGCGGGGACATTGCGTTCTAGGGCCATGTGATTGGCTAATTGGTGGCGCGGGAGATTGTGTTTTTGTCGTGGAGCACGTTGGGTGTTTCCGGCGCTGCCAGTGAGTATTCTTCGTCCTATCGGGGTATAAGAGCGGCGTATATTACTGATAGCGATACCCGGCGGCAGGGGGCGCTCACGTATCATCCCTGTCAGTGCAGTGTACACGGCCCCCTGATACTCCTCAGTATACAGGACCCCCCCCTCATACTCCTCAGTATACAGGACCCCCCCCCTCATACTCCTCAGTATACAGGACCCCCCCCCCCTCATACTCCTCAGTATACAGGACCCCCCCCCCCTCATACTCCTCAGTATACAGGACCCCCCCTCATACTCCTCAGTATACAGGACCCCCCTCATACTCCTCAGTATACAGGACCCCCCCCCTCATACTCCTCAGTATACAGGACCCCCCCCTGATACTCCTCAGTATACAGGACCCCCCCCCTCATACTCCTCAGTATAACAGGACCCCCCCTCATACTCCTCAGTATACAGGACCCCCCTCATACTCCTCAGTATACAGGACCCCCCCCCCTCATACTCCTCAGTATACAGGACCCCCCCCCTCATACTCCTCAGTATACAGGACCCCCCCTGATACTCCTCAGTATACAGAACCCCCCCCCCCCCCCCTCATACTCCTCAGTATACAGGACCCCCCCTCATACTCCTCAGTATACAGGACCCCCCCCTCATACTCCTCAGTATACAGGACCCCCCCCCCCCTCATACTCCTCAGTATACAGGACGCCCCCCTCATACTCCTCAGTATACAGGACCCCCCCCTCATACTCCTCAGTATACAGGACCCCCCCTCATACTCCTCAGTATACAGGACCCCCCCTCATACTCCTCAGTATACAGGACCCCCCCTCATACTCCTCAGTATACAGGACCCCCCCCCCCTCATACTCCTCAGTATACAGGACGCCCCCCTCATACTCCTCAGTATACAGGACCCCCCCTCATACTCCTCAGTATACAGGACCCCCCCTCATACTCCTCAGTATACAGGACCCCCCCCTCATACTCCTCAGTATACAGGACCCCCCCCCCCTCATACTCCTCAGTATACAGGACCCCCCCCCTCATACTCCTCAGTATACAGGACCCCCCCCCTCATACTCCTCAGTATACAGGACCCCCCCTCATACTCCTCAGTATACAGGACGCCCCCCTCATACTCCTCAGTATACAGGACGCCCCCCTCATACTCCTCAGTATACAGGACCCCCCCTCATACTCCTCAGTATACAGGACCCCCCTCATACTCCTCAGTATACAGGACCCCCCCCCCCTCGTACTCCTCAGTATACAGGACCCCCCTCATACTCCTCAGTATACAGGACCCCCCCCCCTCATACTCCTCAGTATACAGGGACCCCCCCCCCCCCTCATACTCCTCAGTATACAGGACCCCCCCCTCATAACTCCTCAGTATACAGGACCCCCCCCCTCATACTCCTCAGTATACAGGGACCCCCCCCCTCAATACTCCTCAGTATACAGGACCCCCCCCCCCCCTCATACTCCTCAGTATACAGGACCCCCCCCCTCATACTCCTCAGTATACAGGACCCCCCTCATACTCCTCAGTATACAGGACCCCCCCCCTCATACTCCTCAGGTATACAGGACCCCCCCCTCATACTCCTCAGTGTACAGGACCCCCTCATACTCCTCAGTATACAGGACCCCGCCCTCATACTCCTCAGTATACAGGACCCCCCCCCTCATACTCCACAGTATACAGGACCCCCCCCTCATACTCCTCAGTATACAGGACCCCCCCTCATACTCCTCAGTATACAGGACCCCCCCCTCATACTCCTCAGTATACAGGACCCCCCCCTCATACTCCTCAGTATACAGGACCCCCCCCTCATACTCCTCAGTATACAGGACGCCCCCCCCCCCTCATACTCCTCAGTATACAGGACCCCCCCCTCATACTCCTCAGTACAGTATACAGGACCCTCCCTCATACTCCTCAGTATACAGGACCCCCCCCCCCCTCATACTCCTCAGTATACAGGACCCCCCCCCCCCTCATACTCCTCAGTATACAGGACCCCCCCCTCATACTCCTCAGTATACAGGACCCCCCCTCATACTCCTCAGTATACAGGACCCCCCCCTCATACTCCTCAGTATACAGGACCCCCCCCTCATACTCCTCAGTATACAGGGACGCCCCCCCCCCCCTCATACTCCTCAGTATACAGGACGCCCCCCCCCCTCATACTCCTCAGTATACAGGACCCCCCTCATACTCCTCAGTATACAGGACACCCCCCCCCCCCATACTCCTCAGTATACAGGGACCCCCCCCCCTCATACTCCTCAGTATACAGGACCCCCCCCCCCTCATACTCCTCAGTATACAGGACCCCCCTCATACTCCTCAGTATACAGGACCCCCCCCCTCATACTCCTCAGTATACAGGACCCCCCCCCTCATACTCCTCAGTATACAGGACCCCCCCCCTCATACTCCTCAGTATACAGGACCCCCCCCTCATACTCCTCAGTATACAGGACCCCCCCCTCATACTCCTCAGTATACAGGACCCCCCCCTCATACTCCTCAGTATACAGGACCCCCCCCTCATACTCCTCAGTATACAGGACGCCCCCCCTCATACTCCTCAGTATACAGGACCCCCCCTCATACTCCTCAGTATACAGGACCCCCCCTCATACTCCTCAGTATACAGGACCCCCCCCTCATACTCCTCAGTATACAGGACCCCCCCCCTCATACTCCTCAGTATACAGGACGCCCCCCCCTCATACTCCTCAGTATACAGGACGCCCCCCCCCCTCATACTCCTCAGTATACAGGACCCCCCCCCCCTCATACTCCTCAGTATACAGGACCCCCCCTCATACTCCTCAGTATACAGGACCCCCCCCCCTCATACTCCTCAGTATACAGGACCCCCCCTCATACTCCTCAGTATACAGGACCCCCCCCCTCATACTCCTCAGTATACAGGACCCCCCCCCCCTCATACTCCTCAGTATACAGGACCCCCCTCATACTCCTCAGTATACAGGACCCCCCCCCCCTCATACTCCTCAGTATACAGGACCCCCCCCCCCTCATACTCCTCAGTATACAGGACCCCCCCCTCATACTCCTCATTATACTGGACGCCCCCCCCCTCATACTCCTCAGTATACAGGACGCCCCCCCCCTCATACTCCTCAGTATACAGGACCCCCCCCCCTCATACTCCTCAGTATACAGGACCCCCCCCCTCATACTCCTCAGTATACAGGACCCCCCCCCCCTCATACTCCTCAGCATACAGGACCCCCCCCCCTCATACTCCTCAGTATACAGGACCCCCCCCCCTCATACTCCTCAGTATACAGGACCCCCCCCTCATACTCCTCAGTATACAGGACCCCCCCTCATACTCCTCAGTATACAGGACCCCCCCCTCATACTCCTCAGTATACAGGACGCCCCCCCTCATACTCCTCAGTATACAGGACCCCCCCCTCATACTCCTCAGTATACAGGACCCCCCCTCATACTCCTCAGTATACAGGACCCCCCCCTCATACTCCTCAGTATACAGGACCCCCCCCTCATACTCCTCATGTACAGGACCCCCCCCCTCATACTCCTCAGTATACAGGACGCCCCCCCCCCCTCATACTCCTCAGTATACAGGACGCCCCCCTCATACTCCTCAGTATACAGGACGCCCCCCCCTCATACTCCTCAGTATACAGGACCCCCCCCCCCTCATACTCCTCAGTATACAGGACCCCCCCCCTCATACTCCTCAGTATACAGGACCCCCCCCTCATACTCCTCAGTATACAGGACCCCCCCCCCTCATACTCCTCAGTATACAGGACCCCCCCCTCATACTCCTCAGTATACAGGACCCCCCCCTCATACTCCTCAGTATACAGGACCCCCCCCCCCTCATACTCCTCAGTATACAGGACCCCCCTCATACTCCTCAGTATACAGGACCCCCCCCCTCATACTCCTCAGTATACAGGACCCCCCCCCTCATACTCCTCAGTATACAGGACCCCCCCTCATACTCCTCAGTATACAGGACGCCCCCCCCTCATACTCCTCAGTATACAGGACGCCCCCCCCCCCCTCATACTCCTCAGTATACAGGACCCCCCCCTCATACTCCTCAGTATACAGGGACCCCCCCCCCCTCATACTCCTCAGTATACAGGACCCCCCCCCCTCATACTCCTCAGTATACAGGACGCCCCCCTCATACTCCTCAGTATACAGGACCCCCCCCCCTCATACTCCTCAGCATACAGGACCCCCCCCCCTCATACTCCTCAGTATACAGGACCCCCCCCCTCATACTCCTCAGTATACAGGACCCCCCTCATACTCCTCAGTATACAGGACCCCCCCCTCATACTCCTCAGTATACAGGACGCCCCCCTCATACTCCTCAGTATACAGGACCCCCCCCCCCTCATACTCCTCAGTATACAGGACCCCCCCCCTCATACTCCTCAGTATACAGGACCCCCCCTCATACTCCTCAGTGTACAGGACCCCCCCCTCATACTCCTCAGTATACAGGACCCCCCCCCTCATACTCCTCAGTATACAGGACCCCCCCTCATACTCCTCAGTATACAGGACCCCCCCTCATACTCCTCAGTATACAGGACCCCCCCCTCATACTCCTCAGTATACAGGACCCCCCCCCCCTCATACTCCTCAGTATACAGGACCCCCCCCTCATACTCCTCAGTATACAGGACGCCCCCCTCATACTCCTCAGTATACAGGACGCCCCCCTCATACTCCTCAGTATACAGGACGCCCCCCTCATACTCCTCAGTATACAGGACGCCCCCCTCATACTCCTCAGTGTACAGGACGCCCCCCTCATACTCCTCAGTGTACAGGACGCCCCCCTCATACTCCTCAGTGTACAGGACCCCCCCTCATACTCCTCAGTATACAGGACCCCCCCCCCCCTCATACTCCTCAGTGTACAGGACCCCCCCTCATACTCCTCAGTATACAGGACCCCCCCTCATACTCCTCAGTGTACAGGACCCCCCCTCATACTCCTCAGTATACAGGACCCCCCCCTCATACTCCTCAGTATACAGGACCCCCCCCTCATACTCCTCAGTGTACAGGACCCCCCCCTCATACTCCTCAGTATACAGGACCCCCCCCTCATACTCCTCAGTATACAGGACGCCCCCCCCTCATACTCCTCAGTATACAGGACGCTTCCCTCATACTCCTCGGTACAGTATACAGGACCCCCCCCCTCATACTCCTCAGTATACAGGACGCCCCCCTTATACTCCTCAGTACAGTATAGACCAGTGCTTCTCAATCCCAGTCCTCAGGCCTCACCAACAGGTCATGTTTTGAGGATTTCCTTAGTATTTCACAGGTGATATAATTATACTCAGGGCATCAGGTGGTATCACAGGGGATCCTTGTATGGGATATCCTCAAAACATGACCTGTTGGTGAGGCCTGAGGACTGGAATTGAGAAGCACTGCTATAGAATATAGATGCTCCCCTAATAGTACAGTACAGATCACCTCCCTGTTGCTTTGAATCCTATAGTAATTACAAGTGATGGATGTGTCTGTGGTCGCTATAAGACCTGTAACATCCGGGAGGTTTAGACATTCCGTCTATATTACTTATAAGCTCCACCCATTTATATAGGACACGCCCAAGTCCTAAAGCATGTGATATTAGAGATACCAGACCCCTAAACTAATACAGACCCCAGACCAGACCCCTAAACTAATACAGACACCAGACCAGACCCCTAAACTAATAGAGACCCCCGACCGGACCCCTAACCTAATACAGACCCCAGACCCCTAAACTAATACAGACCCCAGACTAGACCCCTAAACTTATACAGACCCCAGACCAGACCCCTAAACTAATACAGACCCCAGACCAGACCCCTAAACTAATAGAGACCCCCGACCGGACCCCTAACCTAATACAGACCCCAGACCCCTAAACTAATACAGACCCCAGACTACACCCCTAAACTTATACAGACCCCAGACCAGACCCCTAAACTAATACAGACCCCAGACCAGACCCCTAAACTAATACAGACCCCAGACTAGACCCCTAAACTTATACAGACCCCAGACCAGACCCCTAAACTTATACAGACCCCAGACCAGACCCCTAAACTAATAAAGACCCCAGACCCCTAAACTAATACAGACCCCAGACCAGACCCCTAAACTAATACAGACCCCAGACCCCTAAACTAATTCAGACCCCAGACCAGACCCCTAAACTAATACAGACCCCAGACCAGACCCCTAAACTAATACAAACCCCAGACCAGACCCCTAAACTAATACAGACCCCTAAACTAATTCAGACCCCAGACCCCTAAACTAATACAGACCCCAGACCCCTAAACTAATACAGACCCCAGACCAGACCCCTAAACTAATAGAGACCCCGACCAGACCCCTAAACTAATACAGATCCCAGACCCCTAAACTAATACAGACCCCAGACCCCTAAACTAATACAGACCCCAGACCAGACCCCTAAACTTATACAGACCCCAGATCAGACCCCTAAACTAATAGAGACCCCGACCAGACCCCTAAACTGATACAGAACCCAGACCAGACCCCTAAACTAATACAGATCCCAGACCAGACCCCTAAACTAATACAGACCCCTAAACTAATACAGACCCCAGACCAGACCTCTAACCTAATACAGACCCCAGACCCCTAAACTAATTCAGACCCCAGACCAGACCCCTAAACTAATACAGACCCCAGACCCCTAAACTAATTCAGACCCCAGACCAGACCCCTAAACTAATACAGACCCCAGACCATACACCCTTAACTAATGCAGACCACAGACCAGACCCCTAAACTAATACAGACCCCAGACCTGATCCCTAAACTAATACAGACCCCAGACCAGACCCCTAAACCAATACAGACCCCCAACCAGACCCCTAAACAATTACAGACCCCTAAACTAATACAGATCCCAGACCAGACCCCTAAACTAATAGAGACCCCCGACCGGACCCCTAAACTAATACAGACCCCGACCAGACCCCTAAACTAATACAGAACTCAGACCAGACCCCTAAACTAATAGAGACCCCCGACCGGACCCCTAACCTAATACAGACCCCAGACCCCTAAACTAATACAGACCCCAGACCAGACCCCTAAACTAATACCGACCCCAGACCAGACCCCTAAACTAATACAGACCCCAGACCAGACCCCTAAACTAATACAGACCCCAGACCAGACCCCTAAACTAATACAGACCCCTAAACTAATACAGACCCCTAAACTAATACAGACCCCAGACCAGACCCCTAAACTAATACAGACCCCAGACCAAACCTATAACCTTATACAGACCCCAGACCAGACCCCTAAACTAATACAGACCCCAGACCAGACCCCTAAACTAATACAGACCCCAGACCGGACCCCTAAACTAATACAGACCCCAGACCAGACCCCTAAACTAATACAGACCCCAGACCCCTAAACTAATACAGACCCCAGACCAGACCCCTAAACTAATAGAGACCCCCGACCGACCCCTAACCTAATACAGACCCCAGACCCCTAAACTAATACAGACCCCAGACCAGACCCCTAAACTAATACAGACCCCTAAACTAATACAGACCCCAGACCAGACCCCTAAACTAATACAGACCCCAGACCAGACCCCTAAACTAATACAGACCCCAGACCAGACCCCTAAACTAATACAGACCCCTAAACTAATACAGACCCCAGACCAGACCCCTAAACTAATACAGACCCCAGACCAGACCTCTAACCTAATACAGACCCCAGACCCCTAAACTAATTCAGACCCCAGACCAGACCTCTAAACTAATACAGACCCCAGACCAGACCCCTAAACTAATACAGACCCCAGACCAGACCCCTAAACTAATACAGACCCCAGACCAGACCCCTAAACTAATACAGAGCCCAGACCAGACCCCTAAACTAATACAGAGCCCAGACCAGACCCCTAAACTAATACAGAGCCCAGACCAGACCCCTAAACTAATACAGAGCCCAGACCAGACCCCTAAACTAATACAGACCCCAGACCAGACACCTAAACTAATAGACCCCAGACCCCTAAACTAATACAGACCCCAGACCAGACCCCTAAACTAATACAGACCCCAGACCAGACCCCTAAACTAATTCAGACCCCAGACCAGACCCCTAAACTAATACAGACCCCAGACCCCTAAACTAATACAGACCCCAGACCAGACCCCTAAACTAATACAGACCCCAGACCAGACCCCTAAACCAATACAGACCCCCAACCAGACCCCTAAACAATTACAAACCCCAGACCAGACCCCTAAACTAATTCAGACCCCAGACCAGACCCCTAAACTAATACAGACCCCAGACCCCTAAACTAATACAGATCCCAGACCAGACCCCTAAACTAATACAGACCCCAGACCCCTAAACTAATACAGACCCCAGACCCCTAAACTAATACAGACCCCAGACCAGACCCCTAAACTAATACAGATCCCAGACCAGACCCCTAAACTAATACAGACCCCAGACCAGACTCCTAAACTAATACAGAGCCCAGACCAGACACCTAAACTAATACAGACCCCAGACCAGACCCCTAAACTAATACAGACCCCAGACCAGACCCCTAAACTAATACAGACCCCAGACCAGACCCCTAAACCAATACAGACCCCCAACCAGACCCCTAAACAATTACAAACCCCAGACCAGACCCCTAAACTAATTCAGACCCCAGACCCCTAAACTAATACAGACCCCAAACCAGACCCCTAAACTAATACAGATCCCAGACCCCTAAACTAATACAGACCCCAGACCCCTAAACTAATACAGATCCCAGACCAGACCCCTAAACTAATACAGACCCCAGACCCCTAAACTAATACAGACCCCAGACCAGACCCCTAAACTAATACAGATCCCAGACCAGACCCCTAAACTAATACAGACCCCAGACCAGACCCCTAAACTAATACAGACCCCAGACCCCTAAACTAATACAGACCCCAGACCCCTAAACTAATACAGACCCCAGACCCCTAAACTAATACAGAGCCCAGACCAGACCCCTAAACTAATACAGATCCCAGACCCCTAAACTAATACAGACCCCAGACCAGACCCCTTAACTAATACAGACCCCAGACCCCTAAACTAATACAGACCCCAGACCAGACCCCTAAACTAATACAGACCCCAGACCAGACCCCTAAACTAATACAGACCCCAGACCAGACCCCTAAACTAATAGAGACCCTAGACCAGACCCCTAACCTAATACAGATTCCGGGTTTATGTTTTTCTTTCAGAACATGGATGTAGGGGGCGCCGGTGCAGCACCTTTGACCTTCCCGTTTCCTTTCCCGCCTTACCCCATCCAGGAGCAGTTCATGACCGAGCTTTATCGGGTGCTGGAAGCTGGAAAAGTTGGAATATTTGAGAGCCCGACAGGAACGGTGAGAATTTAAAGAGCTTCTCCTTACTAGTATGTATTGTGTAAGTGTTGCAGGTGAGTGTGACGGCCTGACACTGAGCTCTGGCCATTAGGACAAGCCACGCTCTAGAAGGGAGCCGTCCAGGTGTCAGTTCTTTCATTTCTGTGGGATATAGCGGCCTCTGCAGGAGATATGGGGTATTACACATCAGAATAGTTTACAGCTGTTTTCATGTAGAGAACCCATCCTTTCTGTCAGAGCTTCCTGATATACGAGTATATGATTGTGTCAGGGGGCAAGGAGGACGTCGCTGAGGCCTCCTCTATACACAGCAGATTCTGTAAGTGTGAACAGACCCTCATAGCTACATGTCAGACAAGTTGTTTGTTACTGTTTTATTGACGTCACGGATCTTGGCTGTTTGCAGGGTAAGTCTCTGAGTCTCATCTGTGGATCGCTGTCCTGGTTGCGGGACTTTGAGGAGAAGCGGCGTCAGGAGGAGGAGGCTCTGGTGTTGGCCGCTGAAGCGACAGAAGAAAACGAGGTGAAAAAGACAAATGGATCCACATCCGCAGCCAATGGATCTACGACAGAGCCCGACTGGGTGACCCAGTTCCTACAGAAGAAAGAGGTGACCGATCTGAAGAACAAGATAAAGGTGCGGCTCTATATACAGGACAGTAAGGGAGGTGTGTGACGGGTAAAGGGATTATCCCACATCCACACCTGCTCGGCTCTATATACAGGACAGTAAGGGCCCTATTCCACCGGACGATTATCGTTAGCATAATCGTTAACGATTAACGATCTCAAACGACCACTATTGCGAAAGACCTGAAAACGTTCACTCATTTCCATGGAACGATAATCGTTACTTATGATCGTAATTGCGATCGTTTCTTCTTCCGTATTTCTTCGCTATTGCGTTCATATCTATTGCGAACGACCGAACGATGTCTTATTCAATGCGACTGATTTGCGAACGTTTTGCGAACGAGCAACGATAAAAATAGGTCCAGGTCTTATAAAGCGATCAACGATTTCTCGTTCGGTCGTTAATCGTTACTGCATTTCAACCGAACGATTATCGTTTAGATTCGAACGATTTAACGATAATCTGAACGATAATCGTCCGGTGGAATAGGGCCCTAAGGGAGGTGTGTGACGGGTAAAGGGATTATCCCCCATCCACACCTGCTCGGCTCTATATACAGGACAGTAAGGGAGGTGTGTGACGGGTAAAGGGATTATCCTCCATCAACACCTGCTCGGCTCTATATACAGGACAGTAAGGGAGGTGTGTGACGGGTAAAGGGATTATCCCACATCCACGCCTGCTTAGGCCTGGGCCATATGGCCATTAAAGCGACTCTGTACCCACTTTGTGCCCCCCACAAGTACTTTTACCTTTCTGTAGCTGATGATAAGTCCTTGCTGGTGGGATGTTTCACCACGCTGGTCTCTCTTTCCAGTGCCCGAAAATCATACTGTATTGTACCTGGAGCCGCGCCTTAGAGGCGTGACCTAGAGCGATCGTGCCCTAGGCCAGCGCCGCCTGTGCGATGGTGTTTTCGTCCTGTTCCACCCTCTGTTCGCCGCACAGTATTCGTAGTAATTGCGCATGCGCCCTAAATAACCCACATTTTTCACACTTTCAGCAAGTTCTGTTGCTTTACACCAGAGATTTGGATGTCCAGGCATGATGGGAATTGTAGTTTTCTAACAGCATTGAGGGCCAAAGGTTCCCCATCCCTGCTTTACACTGTCAGTGCCCCAATGTAAGCAGGACTGCCCCATATGTGCTTCCTCATAGTAGTCAGGCTTCTCTGTGCCCCCATATAATAGTTGAGCCCTTCTGAGGGTCTTCTTTGTGCATCCATGTATATAGCCCCCCAGGAAATTGTGTTCCCCCTGTAGGCAATCTCTCCTATTGGTAATCCTCCCTGTAGTAAACCCACCCCCTCACCCTGTAGGTAAACCTCTCGCCACTCCGTCCCCCTTTAGGTAATCTCCCCCTTTCCCCCTTCTTAAGCATCCCTAACAAACTTACTTACTGATAGGAATACCATCAGCAGGTACATACCTATGAACCTGCGTCTAGGTACTTGTAGCTGAATAGTTGCTAAATCCGGTGCTGCTCTTCCTATGTTTGTCCATTTTCCGCTATTTCCGGTAATGAACCCTTTGGTGTCCTGTTTGGGGGCATTCCTTGATCCCTCGGTGCACCGTCCTGTTGGCTCGTTCAGTCTCCTACTAATGCATATCCATATAAAATCTGTGTTTTCTCCAGGTCTCGCGCACACGCTGTTACAGACCCATGTACGGCAACGGGCTGCTGTGCGAGATCTGGAGGGCAGAGAGAGACGTCACTACACTGGATGGTTCACTGAGGGGTCAAGGAACATACCCCTCCCCTCCCGCGGTGCTCCAAATGGGTATTTTCATTTCATTAAAATACTAGAAAAGAGCGCAGGGGAAAAAAAAAAGAAGAGAAGCACAGGGATCGCCAGCTATTCAGCTTCAGGTGCCTAACGGCAGGTTTGTGTGTATGAACCTGCTGGTGGTTTCCCTTTAAGCTCTGTAGCGCTTACATGCTGCAGCACAGAAAGGGTTAAAGAGCAGGACATTATATTTATTTGTCATCAGGACCCTGCCCTGCCGTCCTCGGCACACCTCCCTGCCCGGCCGTCCTCGGCACACCTCCCTGCACTGCCGCCCTGGGCACAGGACCCTGCACTGCCGCCCTGGGCACAGGACCCTGCACTGCCGCCCCTCGGCACGGTTCCCTGCACTGCCGCCCGCTCGGCACGGTTCCCTGCACTGCCGCCCCCTCGGCACGGTTCCCTGCACTGCCGCCCCCTCGGCACGGTTCCCTGCACTGCCGCCCCTTCGGCACGGTTCCCTGCACTGCCGCCCCCTCGGCACGGTTCCCTGCACTGCCGCCCCCTCGGCACGGTTCCCTGCACTGCCGCCCCCTCGGCACGGTTCCCTGCACTGCCGCCCCCTCGGCACGGTTCCCTGCACTGCCGCCCCTCGGCACGGTTCCCTGCACTGCCGCCCCCTCGGCACGGTTCCCTGCACTGCCGCCCCCTCGGCACGGTTCCCTGCACTGCCGCCCCTTCGGCACGGTTCCCTGCACTGCCGCCCCCTCGGCACACCTCCCTGCACTGCCGCCCCTCGGCACGGTTCCCTGCACTGCCGCCCCTCGGCACGGCTCCCTGCACTGCCGCCCCTCGGCACGGTTCCCTGCACTGCCGCCCCCTCGGCACGGTTCCCTGCACTGCCGCCCCTCGGCACGGTTCCCTGCACTGCCGCCCCCTCGGCACGGTTCCCTGCACTGCCGCCCCCTCGGCTCGGTTCCCTGCACTGCCGCCCCTCGGCACGGTTCCCTGCACTGCCGCCCCTCGGCACGGTTCCCTGCACTGCCGCCCCTCGGCACGGTTCCCTGCACTGCCGCCCCTCGGCACGGTTCCCTGCACTGCCGCCCCCTCGGCTTGGTTCCCTGCACTGCCGCCCCTCGGCACGGTTCCCTGCACTGCCGCCCCCTCGGCACGGTTCCCTGCACTGCCGCCCCTCGGCACACCTCCCTGCACTGCCGCCCCTCGGCACACCTCCCTGCACTGCCGCCCCTCGGCACACCTCCCTGCACTGCCGCCCCTCGGCACACCTCCCTGCACTGCCGCCCCTCGGCACATCTCCCTGCACAGCCGCCCTTCAGCACATCTCCCTGCACAGCCGCCCTGCACTGCCGCCCCCCGGCGCGGTTCCCTGCACTGCCGCCCCTCGGCGCGGTTCCCTGCACTGCCGCCCCTCGGCGCGGCTCCCTGCACTGCCGCCCCTCGGCGCGGTTCCCTGCACTGCCGCCCCTCGGCGCGGTTCCCTGCACTTTTAGTATTGGGACTTACCCCTTTAAATAAGACTATTACTTCTCTTGTACGAGACTGACGTTATGGACACTGAGGAGCTCGCCAAATCCCTAAAAGTGCACTGTCAAGATTCCTGGGTCCCTCCAGCTGTTGCAGAACTACAATTCCCATCATGCCATGGAAACTTTGGCTGTCCAGTCATGATGGGAATGATAGTATTACAACAGTTGCAGGGTCACAGTTTCCCCATTCCTAATGTGATAGCTCGGGCTGCAGTACTACCTACCTGCCAGTAGATGGCGCCATCTAACAGTTTCTTGCTGTATAATGCAGCCCAAACCCTCGACCACCATCCTTACGTGTTTCTACAAGGGCGGCAGGATAACTTCTTGAGGACACAGTTTTTGCCTTTTCTTTTCTTCTTGTCGCCCTCCTGAAGCAGGAACCTTTTTATACCTCTGTTAGTGTTTTTTTTTTCTTCTTTCTTTGTGTCTATATACTGTCATGACATGGTGTTTACAGTGACCACTTACACGAACCTTTGAGTCCAGCTTTAATCACTATGATTTATCCTACAAAACAAAAACTATGACCTGACTGTGCCCTTATCATGAGCCGTCGGCTATCCTATGAACCCCAGGGCTGTCTGTACAAAAAGCATTGCCCTCCTCGTAGCCTTAATCTATTCTCTATGGGGACACCAAATGCCTCTGAGATCAGCGGGCCCATAGAGAATGAGTCCTGGCCGTGGGTCCTTGCAGTCCGACCTCCAGCGACCGGCGTATGATCCCCTCTCCTATAAATAGCTGGGAGATGGGAGTACAGCTTTAAAGTGGGTAATCGCATTTCAGAAACCTATCCCCTTGCACAGGATCTGACCGCTGAGACCCCCAGAATGGAGGGGCGCAGCTCATGTGTGCTCAATGCTCCCTTCAGTCTCTATGGGGCTTCCAGACATTGCTTTTAATTAAAGGGGTTGTTCACCAAATTTTTTTTTCTTCCAAATCAACTGGTTTCAGAAAGTATATAGATTTGTAATTTACTTCTATAAAAAAAATCTCCAGTTTTCCAGTACTTATCAGCTGCTTTATGTCCTGCAGGAAGTGGTGTATGATACAACGCTCTCTGCTGCCACCTCTGTCCAGGCAGCAGCAAATCCCCATAGAAAACCTCTCCTGCTCTGAACAGTTCCTGACATGGACAGAGAGAATTGTGTCAGGCTGGAGAGAATACAACACTTCTTGCAGGACATACAGCAGCTGATAAGTACTGGAGATTTTTTTTTTTTTATAGAAGTAAATTACAAATATATATAATGTTCTGACCCTAGTTAATTTTATTTTGGTGATCTACCCCTTTAATGGAACGCTCCCAATTCCCGCCTGGGACTTTTACCAAAAATCGACATTATTTAGCATACATTTTACATATATTACAGAAAAACGACAATGATGAAGAATCCATAAGATGAACATAGGGAAAAAATTCCGCCTATGCCCAGGAATATCTCGCCCACATACAGTATACGGCTGAAAAATAACAATAAGGGCCGGGCAGGCGCAGTCATTGAGGGGTTAAATAAAAGGTGCCTGATCCTGACTCGTGACGTTTCCCTCCCAGAAGTTGTGAGGCGTCTCGGCCTCGTCTCACGTCGCTGACACGATTACATGAGATTAGAGCAGGAGTAACTTTATCCGTTCTCCCCTCCCCCCCCCCCCCACGTTCCGCCTGAGGGGGTCTCCATCATAATAACCGATCCTGGAACGTTAAATAATGCATTGCTGCTTTTCCCGATCTATTTTTAATCCCGTTCGCACTTTTCTCGCCTTCGTTCTTGGAGTTTTTCTCCCCCTTCTGCGAGGGGAAAAGCTTTTATAGGCCTCGTACGTCTCCACTTCACATTCGCTAACTCCTTATGAAACACGCAGCGCCTGAATCAATCATTCCGCTCCTGCTCTCTCCTCGGATCCAGGCCTTCCTCTTAAAGGGGTATTCTCATGTGATGGCGTATCGCTACCCCTGGGACCCCCCCCCCCCCCCCGATGTCAGACGCAGTGCTGGTTAAAGGGGAACTGTCAGAGAAAATATTTTTCTTTCAAACCAATTAGTTTCAGAAAGTTATTTAGATTTGTAATTTACTTCTATTTAAAAATCTTCCAGTACTTATCATCTGATGTATGTCCTGCAGGAAGTGGTGTATTCTATACAGTCTGACACAGTGCTCTCTGCTGCCACCTCTGTCCAGAGCAGCAGCAATTCCCCATAGAAAACCTCTCCTGCTCTGGACAGAGGTGGCAGCAGAGAGCACGGTGTCAGACTGGACAGAATACACCACTTCCTGCAGGACATACAGCAGCTGATAAGTACTGGAAGACTGGAGATTTTTATATAGAAGTAAATTACAAATCTGTATAACTTTTTGACACCAGTTGATTTGAAAGAAAAAGATTTTCGCTGGGGTACCCCTTTAAGCACTGGATTCTCTTTGCTCTGTACAGTCCATTCAAGTGAATAGGCCGGGTGCAGTTCCCTGCAGGGTGAGAAGGCCTGGGTGGCGCTGTGCAGATAAAGCTTAGATGTGGCCCATAGCTCTTACAGATACACGATAACATGCCGCGAGCTGCGTAGGTGAGACTAGATCAGGGCCCATTGTAAATAGGAAGGTTTCTATTCACTGACTCGCCGTCTCCTTCCTCCATTGTTCTTGGATTAGTCATTTATGTTGATGATTTAATCTTTTCTTTTGTTTTTTGCTGCTGCAGGAGGATCAGCTGCGAAGGAAGAAAAGAGAAGAGAAGCTGGAGCAGATGAGACACAACGTGCAGCTGAAGTTCGCTGCCAAGAGGAAGGTGATATGTGCGGCCGATGGGCAGCACAGAACGTCCTCTCTTACAGGGGGCGTCTCTGTACTGTACCCCTACATAGTAGAGCCATATTGTTAAAGTAACAAAGGTGTCTATGATGAAGTTCAGTGCTGTACAATCCAAAAATAAAGGAGAACTCCAGTGATTTTTTTTTTCTTTTAAACCATCTGGTGTCAGAAAGTTATACAAATTCGTAATTAACGCCTATTAAAAAATCTCCAGTTTTCCAGTACTTATCAGCTGCTGTATGTGCTGAAGGAAGTAGTGTATTCTCTCCAGTCTGACACAGTGCTCTCTGCTGCCACCTCTGTCCATGTCAGGAACTGCCCAGAGGTTTTCTATGGGGATTTGCTGCTGCTCTGGACAGTTCCTGACATGGACAGAGGTGGCAGCAGAGAGCACTGTGTCAGACTGGAAAGAATACACCACTTCCTGCAGGACATACAGCAGCTGATAAGTACTGGAAGACTGGAGATTTTTTAAATAGAAGTAAATTACATATCTATATGACTTTTTGACACCAGTTGAAATGAAATAACAAGTTTTTTTTACTTGAGTTCCCCTTTAAGTCCCCAATTGGGACTGAATTATTTTTCAGGTCTTGTAAAGTTTATGCAATTAAAGGTAAAGTAATACAATGACACAATTAATCTGTAGCCTAAACTGGTCCTGGTCCTGCAATAACCAGGCTCTTATATAGCTTGAAAAACAATAATAAAAAAGATGGCTGCTCCTTAAAGGGGTTAATGCAGATTTTGCACGCAGTTGCTTTCAGTCCGTCCTCCGCCATTTAGGCTTCTCTACTGAGAGTGACGGAAGTCTAACCTTGTCCTCTCACCTATCTGTACCACTAGGTGGCAGTGTAAGGCCGCTCACCAGGGTAGGCACCCCATAGTAAACCAGTATATTTCATTGGGGTCTCTTACCCAGTAACGCACAGCTCCCTGATAGATGTGAGTCCTTGTCATCCTGGCATGTTACCACATAAAATATCCCTGGGGGGGCTGATATTACCCGTGTGATAACTCCTAAAAGGATGATCAGCGCGGTGGGCGGCAGACTGTCAGTCACTGATATTAACCCCTCCAGCTATTCTTCTCTATGGTGTAACCCGCTCCTGTAATGTGCACGTCCGATCACATAGGGTATCGCAGTCTGCTATGTGTGGGGCCTCACACACCGGTCATGTGACCCCCTCTCCACCCCAATAGTGTCCACAACAAGCATAAAGCACTGATAGAAGCCGTCTGGTCTGATTGATCTGATGGGAGGCGTCAATGTTATGTCTGATCGATGTACGTGAAACGTCTTTCATCTTTCCGTCCTGGATGTCGGGATCCTCCTGCAGGATTATACATCTAAGTTTTCTTCTCGCTTTTCCGTCTCCAGAGGGAAGAAGATGATGAGACCATTCGTCTTCTGAGGCTCAGTCAGCAGATATTGTCCCCCGGAGGAGACGGCCCGGCCCTGGAACAAGGAGAGGAGGAGCTGGTGCTCGCCGAGTACGAGAGCGACGAGGAGACAAAGAAAGGACTAGAGTATGGCACTTGTAGTTCACCTTTACACACATTTTGTTGGGATGTTCTTAAAGGAGTAGTTCACAAAAATACATTTCTTTCAAATCAACTAATGCCAGAAAGTGCCAGAGATTTGTAATTTACTTCTATTAAGAAAAAAATCTTCAGTCTTCCAGGACTTATCAGCTGCTGTATGTCCTGCAGAAAGTGGTGTATTCTTTCCAGTCTGGCACAGTGCTCTCTGCTGCCACCTCTGTCCATGTCAGGAACTGTTTAGAGCAGCAGCAAATCCCCATAGAAAACCTATCCTGCTCTGGACAGTTCCTGACATGGACAGAGGTGGCAGCAGAGAGCACTGTGTCACGCCACTTCCTGTAGGACATACAGCAGCTGATAAGTACTGGGAGACTGGAGATTTTTTAATAGAAGTAAATTACAAATCTCTCGCATTTTCGGGGACCAGTTGATTTTAAAGAATTTTTTTTGCGAACTGTCCCTTTAAAGGTTTTTTTCCCACTAATAACATTGATCACCTATTCACAGGATACATTACAGTTGTATAATATTCAGGGGTCCGATTGCTGAGACGGACACAGGGATGTGAAGACCCCCTGCGATCACACAGTCACACAGCACAATCCTCCGCATTATTATAACAGTCAGATCCCCTGCGATCACACAGAATAATCCTCCCTATTATTATAACAGTCAGACCCCCAGCGATCACACAGCATAATCCTCCCTATTATTATAACAGTCAGACCCCCAGCGATCACACAGCATAATCCTCCGCATTATTATAACAGTCAGACCCCCCTGCGATCACACAGTATAATCCTCCGCATTATTATAACAGTCAGACCCCCAGCGATCACACAGCATAATCCTCCCTATTATTATAACAGTCAGACCCCCCAGCGATCACACAGCATAATCCTCCGCATTATTATAACAGTCAGACCCCCAGCGATCACACAGCATAATCCTCCGCATTATCATAACAGTCAGACCCCCAGCGATCACACAGCATAATCCTCTGCATTATTATAACCGTCAGACCCCCCAGCGATCACACAGCATAATCCTCCCTATTATTATAACAGTCAGACCCGAGCGATCACACAGCATAATCCTCCGCATTATTATAACAGTCAGACCCCCAGCGATCACACAGCATAATCCTCCCTATTATTATAACAGTCAGACCCCCCTGCGATCACACAGCATAATCCTCCGCATTATTATAACAGTCAGACCCCCAGCGATCACACAGCATAATCCTCCCTATTATTATAACAGTCAGACCCCCTGCGATCACACAGTCACACAGCATAATCCTCCGCATTATTATAACAGTCAGACCCCCAGCGATCACACAGCATAATCCTCCGCATTATTATAACAGTCAGACCCCCTGCGATCACACAGCATAATCCTCCCTATTATTATAACAGTCAGACCCCCTGCGATCACACAGCATAATCCTCTGCATTATTATAACAGTCAGAGCCCCAGCGATCACACAGCATAATCCTCCCTATTATTATAACAGTCAGACCCCCTGCGATCACACAGCATAATCCTCCCTATTATAACAGTCAGACCCCCAGCGATCACACAGCATAATCCTCTGCATTATTATAACCGTCAGACCCCCCAGCGATCACACAGCATAATCCTCTGCATTATTATAACAGTCAGACCCCCCAGCGATCACACAGCATAATCCTCCCTATTATAACAGTCAGACCCCCAGCGATCACACAGCATAATCCTCTGCATTATTATAACAGTCAGACCCCCTGCGATCACACAGCATAATCCTCCTCATTATTATAACCGTCAGACTCCCAGCGATCACACAGCATAATCCTCCGCATTATTATAACAGTCAGACCCCCAGCGATCACACAGCATAATCCTCCGCATTATTATAATAGTCAGACCCCCAGCGATCACACAGCATAATCCTCCGCATTATTATAACAGTTAGACCCCCAGCGATCACACAGCATAATCCTCCCTATTATTATAACAGTCAGACCCCCTGCGATCACACAGCATAATCCTCCCCATTATTATAACCGTCAGACTCCCAGCGATCACACAGCATAATCCTCCGCATTATTATAACAGTCAGACCCCCAGCGATCACACAGCATAATCCTCTGCATTATTATAACAGTCAGACCCCCAGCGATCACACAGCATAATCCTCCCTATTATTATAACAGTCAGACCCCCTGCGATCACACAGCATAATCCTCCCTATTATTATAACAGTCAGACCCCCAGCAATCACACAGCATAATCCTCCCTATTATAACAGTCAGACCCCCAGCGATCACACAGCATAATCCTCCCTATTATAACAGTCAGACCCCCCAGCGATCACACAGCATAATCCTCCCTATTATTATAACAGTCAGACCCCCCTGCGATCACACAGCATAATCCTCCCTATTATTATAACAGTCAGACCCCCTGCGATCACACAGCATAATCCTCCCTATTATAACAGTCAGACCCCCCTGCGATCACACAGCATAATCCTCTGCATTATTATAACAGTCAGACCCCCAGCGATCACACAGCATAATCCTCCGCATTATTATAACAGTCAGACCCCCCAGCGATCACACAGCATAATCCTCCGCATTATTATAACAGTCAGACCCCCAGCGATCACACAGCATAATCCTCCGCATTATTATAACAGTCAGACCCCCAGCGATCACACAGCATAATCCTCCGCATTATTATAACAGTCAGACCCCCAGCGATCACACAGCATAATCCTCCGCATTATTATAACAGTCAGACCCCCAGCGATCACACAGCATAATCCTCTGCATTATTATAACAGTCAGACCCCCAGCGATCACACAGCATAATCCTCCGCATTATTATAACAGTCAGACCCCCAGCGATCACACAGCATAATCCTCTGCATTATTATAACAGTCAGACCCCCAGCGATCACACAGCATAATCCTCCCTATTATTATAACAGTCAGACCCCCAGCGATCACACAGTCACACAGCATAATCCTCCGCATTATTATAACAGTCAGACCCCCAGCGATCACACAGCATAATCCTCCCTATTATTATAACAGTCAGACCCCCAGCGATCACACATTGTCCCCTCTCCTGTGTGTAGGTAATACCTGTAGTCATAGCATCGCCCCTCGTGTTAGTGATATTATATACTATATACTATAGTTTCCATTCTTAGGCCTCATGCACACACGAGATCCAGATAAATTATCAACAAATCCAGTTAATTTCCAGACCTATTGGGCACGGACATCCTTCAGGAGGGGGGGGGAGGGGGTCTTTTCTGGAGAATAGGTCAGGAAATTATAGATCCAGTCCTATTTCCGTGCAGAATTCTGGCACAAATGCCCTTTAGAAGTCTATGGGAGCGTCCAGAATTCTGAACAGCTACAGATGCGCATACTGAAACTGTCTGGAATTCTGGATGTGCTGCTAGTCAGCCAGACCAGCGCCAGCACCCGGCCCTTTAGCTGTATGTGCCCCTAACCAGGAGTGGATACAATTAAATATGGTGCTGTGTTTGGCAGGGCAATGAGCCATTGGCTTCCCGCCCTGTCAGTCACTGCCCTTGTTGCCAGAGGCAGCATTATGCATCTGGCCACAATCGACCATAAAAACTGACTCGGATGTCTGCGTGAGTGTCTGACACGGACGTCTGGTAGCTGTACTGTTGCATGAAGCCCACTTGTTATGATTTACGTGGTCGGGGGTCAATCTACTTGGTGGTGTTTTTTTGTCTACTTCCCCTTTACCCAGCCAGTCTCCGCCGTGCGCCTGTCACGGGCCGTAACTCAGCGATCAGGGACGTATAAGGGCTTTGCCGCTCCAGTAGGTGATGCGGTCTGACTCAGGTGTCACTTTTTGTGACAGGTCATGTATGTCCGCAGAACGTTTTGGATTTGAGGGCGCGTGTCAGATGTCTGCCCGTTGTATTTCCCATGACACGGCCTAACCAAGCTTTATAAATGAGGCTGGCATTTGCTTCACAAGCAAACAAAAAAACCCACACAAGTTCACCTTTCAAGTGACACGCCGCCAGCTGCGGGGACCGAGACGCAAACAGACAAGTCTGGGGGGGATGGGGGGGGTCTTGTTGTTCTCAGAGATTCATATTTTTCCCTGTTTTGTTTGCTGTCAGGCCGGATGATGAGGAGGATTTTGAAGAAGAACATGTGACTAAGGTAAGCGGAACACATCCATGATGGCTTCCCCCTCTGCGTCATTCTCCGCAGCAGCAGCAGGCGGGGTTATCGGATAATACAGGAGCTGACATTCAGGATTCTCATCTCCTATTACCGATAATTTACAGCGCTGCGTCAGTAAACGCATCAGAAAGGACGGCGCCCAAAAATACACGGACATTACCTTCCTATAGACCAGGAGGAGTGCGCAGTCATCTCAACTTATCTCCTGCATTAAGCTTTAATGTGGCCGACACCGATAAGCTGGATCGGCATCATCCTGCACAATCCAGAGCTGCCATGTGATTGTTAGATGGCAGAATACAGCGCTCAGCTATGGCCGTGCAATGGAGAGTGAAGGCCGAGCGTGGACATGGGGGGCGGGGAACCTCCATTCTCATCATCAGCACCATCCCATCTGATACCTATTACAGGACAATAAGTTGCAATCTTGGTATACCCCTTTAAACTTAAAGAGAAAATCTTAAAGGGGTTGTTCACCAATGTTTTTCTTTTTTTTTTAAATCAGCTGGTGCCAAAAAGTGCGAGAGATTTGTAATTTACTTCTATTAAAAAAATCTCCACTCTTCCAGTACTTATCAGCTGCTGTATGTCCTGCAGGAAGTGGTGCATTCTCTCCAGTCTGACACAGTGCTCTCTGCTGCCACCTCTGTCTAAGTCAGGAACTGTCCAGAGCAGCAGCAAATCCCCATAGAAAACCTCTCCTGCTCTGGACAGTTCCTGACATGGACAGAGGTGGCAGCACTGTGTCAGACTGTAGAGAATACACCACTTCATGCAGGACATACAGCAGCTGGTAAGTACTGGAAGACTGGAGAGAATGCATCACTTCCTGCAGGACATACAGCAACTGATAAGTACTGGAAGACTGGAGATTTTTTTGTAAAAGTAAATTACACATCTCTGGCACTTTCTGGTATTAGTTGATTTTGAAAATTTGTTTTGGGTGAACGGGTTTAACATTAATTTTGTATCTTTAACCTAACAAGCTCCATCGGTCTGTACTGGTTGGCTCCATTATACGTCTTTGTTGCAGTTAGATTTCAGTTTTCCTCATACAGAGCGACAAGTCCCCTGCACAGACCAGGAATTACATGATAATATCCTGTCTAATAAAACAGTGTGAAGAGCTCCCCCTAGGGATGACTGAAGGCAGCAGAACTTTATTAAGTAACACTAATCATATACGTTATGATTCTGGGGTCTGTACTGTGCAGGGGGGCTGATACTGGGGTCTGTATTATGTGGGATGGGGGGGGTCTTATTCTGGGGTCTGTATTATGTGGGTTGGGGGTGTCTGATTCTGGGGTCTGTATTATGTGGGATGGGGGGGTCTTATTCTGTGGTCTGTACTGTGCAGGGGAGCTGATACTGGGGTCTGTATTATGTGGGATGGGGGGGTCTTATTCTGGGGTCTGTATTATGTGGGATGGGGGGGTCTTATTCTGGGGTCTGTACTGTGCAGGGGGGCTGATACTGGGGTCTGTATTATGTGGGATGGGGGGGGTCTTATTCTGGGGTCTGTATTATGTGGGTTGGGGGTGTCTGATTCTGGGGTCTGTATTATGTGGGATGGGGGGGTCTTATTCTGTGGTCTGTACTGTGCAGGGGGGCTGATACTGGGGTCTGTATTATGTGGGATGGGGGGGTCTTATTCTGGGGTCTGTATTATGTGGGATGGGGGGGTCTTATTCTGGGGTCTGTATTATGTGGGTTGGGGGGTCTTATTCTGGGGTCTGTATTATGTGGGATGGGGGGGGTCTTATTCTGGGGTCTGTACTGTGCAGGGGGGCTGATACTGGGGTCTGTATTATGTGGGATGGGGGGGGTCTTATTCTGGGGTCTGTATTATGTGGGTTGGGGGTGTCTGATTCTGGGGTCTGTATTATGTGGGATGGGGGGGTCTGATTCTGGGGTCTGTATTATGTGGGTTGGGGGGTCTTATTCTGGGGTCTGTATTATGTGGGATGGGGGGGTCTTATTCTGGGGTCTGTATTATGTGGGTTGGGGGGTCTTATTCTGGGGTCTGTATTATGTGGGATGGGGGGGTCTTATTCTGGGGTCTGTACTGTGCAGGGGGGCTGATACTGGGGTCTGTATTATGTGGGATGGGGGGGGTCTTATTCTGGGGTCTGTATTATGTGGGATGGGGGGGTCTTATTCTGGGGTCTGTATTATGTGGGATGGGGGGGGTCTTATTCTGGGGTCTGTATTATGTGGGATGGGGGGGTCTGATTCTGGGGTCTGTATTATGTGGGATGGGGGGGGTCTGATTCTGGGGTCTGTATTATGTGGGATGGGGGGGGTCTGATTCTGGGGTCTGTATTATGTGGGATGGGGGGGGTCTTATTCTGGGGTCTGTATTATGTGGGATGGGGGGGTCTGATTCTGGGGTCTGTATTATGTGGGATGGGGGGTCTTATTCTGGGGTCTGTATTATGTGGGATGGGGGGGGTCTGATTCTGGGGTCTGTATTATGTGGGATGGGGGGTCTGATTCTGGGGTCTGTATTATGTGGGATGGGGGGGTCTGATTCTGGGGTCTGTATTATGTGGGATGGGGGGGTCTGATTCTGGGGTCTGTATTATGTGGGTTGGGGGTGTCTGATTCTGGGGTCTGTATTATGTGGGATGGGGGTGTCTGATTCTGGGGTCTGTATTATGTGGGATGGGGGGGTCTTATTCTGGGGTCTGTATTACAGGTTCAGACTATAGGCTGTCATGTGATTTTCCTCTATATCCTCCTTTCTATGTCCCTGATCTCCGTCCTTTTCGCCCACAGATCTATTATTGCAGCCGCACGCATTCCCAGCTCTCCCAGTTCGTCCATGAACTGCAGAAAAGCCCTTTTGGGAAAGAGACCAGACTGGTGTCCCTGGGGTCCCGGCAGGTAGGCTCCACCACCTTACAATAGACTATTATTTGTGTTGTGGATGTGTAGGTTAGGGCTGACTGTCTCTGTATGCTGTCAGGGCATGCTGGAACTTGTAGTTCTGCAGCAGCTGTAGAGCCGCAGGTTTTCACACTATGGTTGAATACTGCTCTACATAGTTGTCACACCCATAGACAGTAAACCATGGAACAGCAATGTCCCTGATTCCAGCATCACCCATACACACAGCATCCAGCAGATAGACACATGTCTGCCTCCCTTGTCTGGCCTGGACCCCCCTCCCCATAGCATGCGGCCGCTTCTTCCCCTGTGCCTGTCTGCCAGGATGTTTGCCGGGGGCGAAGTTGCAGACATCCAGCGCCAAGAGCGTTGCTGTCCCCTTATTCGCCTTGAGGTAACGATGGGTGGGGGGACTCCATGTACTAGTTACACATACTTGGCTTATAGCCTCTAACTGGAGCCGTTCAGAGACATTTCTGCAGCCAGGGTTCTAGTCGTCCCTTTAAGTCTTTGGTTTCTTTGAATAAAGTCATAAAGTGCGGCGGCCATGTCTGAAGGAGAGCGATAAATATTCCCGAGAGCCGCTCTCAGTCACCCGTGCAGCGGCCCGGGACATTTTAACATAATGTCCTCATTTCAGGGACTATATGGAGAGAAATGACTCGGTCCCCGAACTGAAGTCTCATTCGGTATTGCTGCTCTGTCACCGGTGAATATCACCTCCCCTGTAATATATGCAATGGTGCATACAATGCTAATAATATCCGAGGATCCGAGGGCACATGAAGGAGAAGCGAGGAATACATGGCGGCTGCTGGGGAGGAGGGTATACAGGACGAGGGATAATACATGGCGGCTGCTGGGGAGGAGGGTATACAGGACGAGGGATAATACATGGCGGCTGCTGGGGAGGAGGGTATACAGGACGAGGGATAATACATGGCGGCTGCTGGGGAGGAGGGTATACAGGACGAGGGATAATACATGGCGGCTGCTGGGGAGGAGGGTATACAGGACGAGTGATAATACATGGCGGCTGCTGGGGAGGAGGGTATACAGGACGAGGGATAATACATGGCGGCTGCTGGGGAGGAGGGTATACAGGACGAGGGATAATACATGGCGGCTGCTGGGGAGGAGGGTATACAGGACGAGGGATAATACATGGCGGCTGCTGGGGAGGAGGGTATACTGGAGGAGGGATAATACATGGCGGCTGCTGGGGAGGAGGGTATACAGGACGAGGGATAATACATGGCGGCTGCTGGGGAGGAGGGTATACAGGACGAGGGATAATACATGGCGGCTGCTGGGGAGGAGGGTATACTGGAGGAGGGATAATACATGGCGGCTGCTGGGGAGGAGGGTATACTGGAGGAGGGATAATACATGGCGGCTGCCGGAGAGGAGGGATAATACATGGCGGCTGCTGGGGAGGAGGGTATACAGGACGAGGGATAATACATGGCGGCTGCTGGGGAGGAGGGTATACAGGACGAGGGATAATACATGGCTGCTGCTGGGGAGGAGGGTATACAGGACGAGGGATAATACATGGCGGCTGCTGGGGAGGAGGGTATACAGGACGAGGGATAATACATGGCGGCTGCTGGGGAGGAGGGTATACAGGACGAGGGATAATACATGGCGGCTGCTGGGGAGGAGGGTATACAGGACGAGGGATGGAGGGATAATACATGGCGGCTGCTGGGGAGGAGGGTATACAGGACGAGGGATAATACATGGCGGCTGCTGGGGAGGAGGGTATACAGGACGAGAGATAATACATGGCGGCTGCTGGGGAGGAGGGTATACAGGACGAGGGATAATACATGGCGGCTGCTGGGGAGGAGGGTATACAGGACGAGGGATAATACATGGCGGCTGCCGGGGAGGAGGGTATACAGGACGAGGGATGGAGGGATAATACATGGCGGCTGCTGGGGAGGAGGGATAATACATGGCGGCTGCTGGGGAGGAGAGTATACTGGACGATGGATATATAATGTACATGTAAGTTATTAAAGGGATCTGCTTGTCCATAGAACATGTGTGTGAATGAAGACGTGCGGCGTCTGGGCACCGTCCAGCTCATCAATGATCGCTGCACCGAGATGCAGAAGAACAAGCACGGTGAGGTTTTTATTTTTTTTCCCCTTCACATTTTAAAGGGCCACGGGCGTTGGGGAGACAATTACTTCCCTGCGAGTCCTAGGAAAATTGTACAGCAGTTGGGGCAAATTGCTCATGTTCTTTAAAGGGATACTCTGACGAAAATCTATTTCTTTTAAATGAACTGGTGTGACAAAGTTATACAGATTTGTAATTTACTTCTAATATAACATCTCCAGTCTTCCAGTACTTTTCAGCTGCTGTACGTCCTGCAGCCAGTGGTGTAGTCTCTCCAGTCTGACACAGTGCTCTTTGCTGCCACCTCTGTCCATGTCAGGAACTGTCCAGAGCAGCAGCAAATCCCCATAGAAAACCTCTCCTGCTCTGGACAGTTCCTGACATGGACAGAGATGGCTGCAGAGAGCGCTGTGTCAGACTGCAGAGAATACATCACTTCCTGCAGGACATACAGCAGCTGATAAGTACTGGGAGACTGGAGATTTTTTAATAGAAGTAAATTACAAATCTATATAACTTTCTGACACAAGTTGATTTGAAAGAAAAAGATTTATACCAGAGTACCCCTTTAAAAAAAAAACATTTGGTGGTATTTTTCCATACCTTACCATACCATACATAGAGTAGATGTCATTCCTTTTTTTTGGCATTTTACAAACAAGTCCCATATTAATTCCACAGTAACACACTTATTACTCAGTGGGGTGATACTCCCGATAGTCGCCAGCCAATATTCTGTAGCTTTTACTGAGACCTCACATACTATCTATACCCCCCACTATTGTCGGACTATTCTCCATCCATCTATAAGCCTGAGGTTTGTGGCCTCCATCTCTCCTATGTCTTTTACCAATCCTGCTCCACATTTTGTCACTCTCATTATGCCCAGTGCCGCTCCGGGGACCTGAGCCCTACATGAGCACGTTGGCACGTATCTACCCCTGAAAGCACGGGGAGTGTCACGTGACAGAGACGTAAAGAAGATCAGGGGGTGGGGGGAGGGAATGTGGATGGAGACTGGACCCCCTCTTCACCATCATAAGGAAATAGGAAATACTGCACTGTGTGAACAAGGCCAAAAACCTTCTGATCCAACAGAGGGGACTGCAAGCAAAATAAAACAAAAAAACCCCCACCAACTTATGGTAATCGATAAGAAGTTTGTGCAAAGTTTCTCCTTGTTTGACAAAGTGATTAGGAGTTCGGTCCTCGTCTGTAAGTGTTTTTTGCTTCTCTCATCTCAGATAAGAAGAGCGAGGAGCCGGAGGGGAAGAAGCGGCGGGCAGGGCGGCTCACTTGTCCGTTCTACACCTACGACCAAATGCAGTTTTTGCGGGAGGAAATTCTTGTGGAGGTGAAAGACATAGAGCAGCTGGTATCTCAGGCCCGGGAGGTGAAAGCCTGCCCGTACTATGCCAGCCGCTACGCCATACCCGCCGCCCAGGTACGACATCACTATCAACCACTAATGGCATTTATCACCTAAGATGATCGCTAGAGATCTCAGGAATGGAGGTCCCCGATTCACATGGTCGTGCATTGGTCTGTATGTTATGTGACTGACCTTGGCGCTTGCAGCCGATCTCCACCAGCCCCATAGCAATGAATGGAGTAGGCGCTCTACCATTATACTCCCATCCACCACCTCCGTTTATGAGATCGCTCGCATTGTCTATGAGTAAGTGCTCGCTATTCAGAAACCTTACAGCGTAACATGTGTCTTCCAGCTGGTGGTCCTCCCTTACCAGATGCTGCTCCACGATTCCACCAGGAGGGCATCCGGCATCAAGCTGAAGGACCAGATAGTGATCGTTGATGAAGCCCATAACCTGATCGACACCATTACCGGCATGTACAGCTGTCAGGTGACCGGGGCCCAGGTGAGTCCACACACCCAGACCCATATGTATAACACCCAACACACCGGCTATTATAAAATTCAGTGCACATTATTTGGGTTGCAGTGACCTGGTGCTGCCTCCGTGTGGCGCCCTTCTCTTTCAGACCTCAGTAATCGGTTAATTTCTCTCCCGTTTGGTCACTTTTTATACCGCACATAAAAGGAAAATATTAATTAAAATT
Organism: Dendropsophus ebraccatus; assembly: GCF_027789765.1. Lineage (NCBI taxonomy): Eukaryota > Metazoa > Chordata > Amphibia > Anura > Hylidae > Dendropsophus > Dendropsophus ebraccatus. The sequence continues at coordinate 6,878,994 of NC_091454.1, read as the reverse complement.
GAAAATGAAAGCGCTGCGGCGGTGTAAGCGGCTTTACCAGTCCCGGGGGGCAGCGGCGCCTGTCAGATTCAACAAAAGTCCTATGGCGAACGGAGTCTGATTAATACGTCCGCTCCGTGTAACATGGCGATAAAGAACACGTCCGAAACAGAGAAAATAATTATCGTCTCTGCGGATTTTGTACGGCTATTATTACATGTGAGAGCGCGGGAAGATGTCACAAGCCGCGGCCGCCGGGGAGACAATCACTTCCCTGCGAGTCCTGGGAAAATTTGCAGCAATTGGGTTAAATCACTCGCGTTCTTAAAGGGGTACTCCGACTAAAACCTTTCTCTTTCAAATCAGCTGGTGTCAGAAAGTTATACAGATTTGTAATTTACTTCTATTTAAAAATATCCAGTCTTCCAGTACTTATCAGCTGCTGTATGTCCTGCAGGAAGTGGTGTAGTCTCTCCAGTCTGACACAGTGCTCTCTGCTGCCACCTCTGTCCAGAGCAGGAGAGGTTTTCTATGGGGATTTGCTGCTGCCCTGGACAGTTCCTGACATGGACAGAGGTGGCAGCAGAGAGCACTGTGTCAGACTGGAGAGACTACACCACTTCCTGCAGGACGTACAGCAGCTGATAAGTACTGGAAGACTGGAGATTTTTAAATAGAAGTCAATTAAAAATCTGTATAACTTTCTGACACCAGTTGATTTAAAAAGATTTTTACCGGAGTACCCCTATAACCTCAACCAAAACACAACACTTTATTTCACTTATGTCTTGATTCCTTTTGCAAAACTACAACTCCCATCGTGCTCCTTGAGAAACTTGATATTGCTCTATGATGGTTTTTCTGAACCTGCAGCTCTTCAGCTGTTGCAAAGCTATAACCCCCATCATTTGTCAGGTCACGGTGCAGGTTGTACTTATGCAATAGATAAAGAGCCACAGGCTGAGGAACACTGTTCTATAGACATGGTGGGAGTTGTAGTTTTGTGGCAGCTGTAGAGTCATAGGTTTAGGAACACTAGTCTATAAGTATCCACATGCCTTCCGGCATGACGGGAGTTGTAGTTTTGCAAGAGCTGGAGGGCTGCAGGTTTAGGAACAGTGGTCTGTACATATCTGAAGGCTGTCAGGGCATGATGGGAGTTGTAGTGTTCAAGTTGAGGAATACTGATCTTTATTTTTTTGAAGGCTATCGTGCATGATGGGAGTTGGAGTTTTGCAAGAGCTGGAGGGCCGCAGTCTTAGGAACACTTGTCTGTACACAGTAAAAAGGCTGTCAGGGCATGCTGGGAGTTGTAGTTTGGCAGCAGCTGCAGGGACACTGGTCTGTACATACAACAAGACCTGACAGATTGAGAAGAAGATGGAGCTCCAGGCTCACCGTTCGGCCTCTGATAACTTTTCTATATAAATTTTAAAATTTTATAGTTTTTTCCTATAAATTGAGTTTTTCGGGTGAATCCTGTGGTGTTTTTCGTCCTCCCTGAGAAACGTCTGGAAGGCGTCTAGAGAAGCGATATATTTCTGATGAGGCCGTAATTGGTTTTCCGGCTGAGTGAACAAACGCGGCGGCTTCTCCTTGACCAGTCGTGTTTGTCTTTACCGTATGAATGGCGGAGCGCGGAGTCACGTCTGCCATCTGCATTTATATCATGCCGCACATCTGGCCGCTGTAATAAGGCTGCGTGCTCGGACCTGCCCAGGATTCACCGCTCGGTATCGCCGAGCAGACGCTGCCAGATGATTGACAGCCAGGGACTGCTCTCACAATAACATTCTATTATGTATTATTTCTTTTATCGATTATATGGAGTCCGGGGTTTCTGACAACATTATATTATACAAGACGACTACAGCGCTGCCGCTTGTCCAAAGAATAGAGCTGGTGTCATGTGGTCACCCTCCTAGTGTAGATCCAGCCAAGGACGCACATGCTCAGTCACTCTCCCTATCTACCTGGAGAGCTGGAGGACACACATGCTCAGTCACCCTCCCTGCCCCCTGGAGGACACACATGCTCAGTCACTCTCCCTGCCCCCCTGGAGGACACACATGCTCAGTCACCCTTTGGCCCCCCCTGGAGGACACACATGCTCAGTCACCCTCCCTGCCCCCTAGAGGACACACATGCTCAGTCACCCTCCCTGCCCCCTGGAGGACACACATGCTCAGTCACCCTCCCTGCCCCCTGGAGGACACACATGCTCAGTCACCCTCCCTGCCCCCTGGAGGACACACATGCTCAGTCACCCTCGCTGCCCCCCTGGAGGACACACATGCTCAGTCACCCTCGCTGCCCCCCTGGAGGACACACATGCTCAGTCACCCTCCCTGCCCCCTGGAGGACACACATGCTCAGTCACTTAAAATTACAATAAGGATAGAGTTACACCCCGAATTTACTACCCGAGGCCTCAAGGAAAACCCCACAATTACAGGAACCCCGACTGATGTGTACAGAGAATGTGATCACATGACCTCCCCTTGATGGCTGATGTGAATAGAGACAGAGCTCAGTGATATGAGATGATCCAGTAGACTGCTGCCTCCTCACAGCTGAGGGTTTGTTACAGTTGTATCCAGTGTCATGTTATAAGTAAGATGTATAAAGCTGATGGAGACTGATAGAACATTACAGCTTGTTCCGCCATGTCCTGCAGCGTTGTACACCATTATACATAGTAGACTGCAGTGTATACCTGCTCCCCCATCCTGTATTATTATGTTACTGAGATTGGCGGTAATTACCGCTCTCCCGGACGCCCCCCTGCGTTGTGCAGCATCTCCGGCCTGAGACTCCGCCATCACTCCAGTGTCTCAGGCTGTGGGTAATCGCTCGTCCTCCGAGTCCACAACTAATCTCTCTCTCTGTTTGCTTTCAGTTGTGTCAGGCGCACTCCCAGCTGACGCAGTACGCGGAGCGCTACAGGTATTGGCCGTGCATTCTGCTCCTCTCCCCTTTACAGCTTCATTTCCCTGGTAATTTTCTTCCATTACTGGAGATGGCGGCTGGGGAGGATAAACCTGCTCGTTCTTCCTCAGGAGGAGGATGGGGGGGTGATGGCCGCTCTCCTGCCCGCCCAGAAGGAAATCACATCTTATGTTAGGAATGAGCTCTATTGCTGACCCTCCCCCCATAAGGCCATCATAGAGGGGGCTCCACCAGGCAGGACCCCCATAGGAGTCACACTGCCCTTGTATT